>NW_027507685.1:174652813-175370313 GCF_037356315.1 Lithobates pipiens | reverse complement strand
AAGCTGGAAAGGACACCAGGTGAATCCACACTCGTACGGTATTGCCGGACTGGCTGCAAGATACTGGTACCATATGAGAGTTCTCTAATTTTATCCTTCAGTTACAAGCAAGTCTGTAAGAGAGACTTTTCATTCTAAGTTCTACAACCAAGTCTGTGGCATAGACTTTGCTTTACCCAAATCACCTGTCGGTTGCTAAATTCACAAAAAGGGGATTTATCCGATAGTTGTAATATCCAGTTGCGAATGGCTATTCCCTGGATTGTATAGAGAGAAACATTCAAGTGTCAGCAGTTCCAAGAGTACCTGAGCTTTTCTACCTATACCCTCTATTCCCTAATGAGAGACTGTTTTGTTCAACATTTTTGCAAATAAAAATCCCTAAAGTGGATCAAGTGTCAGTCTCTGCAGTTCATTTGGCCATCTACCTCGGGAAACCCCTAGAGGTACACAAGGTGAAGAAGGTAACAGTAAGCCCAAAAATAATCAGCCGCTCCTTCGGGGGTCAGTGCTATGCTAGATATTCCAAGGTATTTAGTAAGAGGCATGGTGAGTTTTTTGAAGTTGTAATTTTTTCCCACAATTCTTTGCAAAATGAAGATTTTAGGTTATTTCTCTCACATGGCATATGCATACTTGCAACTACACCCCAAAACATATTCTTCTACTTCTCCTGAGTATGGTGATACCACATGTGTGAGACTTTTTTACAGCCAGGCCACATACAGAGGTCCAACATGCAGGAAGCATCGTCAGGCCTAAACATTTAATTTCTTGACTACCTATTACAATTCTGAAGGCCCTGGAGCACCAGGACAATGGAAATGCCCACAAAATTACCCCATTTTGGAAAGCAAATGCCCCAACATACAAATCTAGGAGGCATAATGAGCCTTTTGAAGATATAATTTTTTTCCACAAGTTTTTGGAAAATGTGGAAAGAAAGTGAAAATGCATTTTTTTAACATTAAGTGGTCAATTTATAAGATATTTCTAACATACCATATACATAGCAAAAACTACACCCCAAAATAAATTATTTTACTCCTCCTGAGTATGGTGATATCACATGTGTGAGACTTTTACACATCCTGGCCACACACAGAGGCCCAACATACAGGGAGCACCATCAGGATGAGCACTGATATGGTATGGGTAAGCACTGATGTGACATGGATGAGGCATTAGTAGGCACGGATAAGCACTGATGTGGCACAGATGAGCACTGATGTGGCATGTATGAGGCATATATGAGGCACAGATGTGGCATGGATGAGACACAGAAGAGCACTGATGTGGCATGGGTGGAGTGCAAATGAGGTATGGATCAGCATAGATGAGGCATGGATGGGCACAGATGAGGCACGGATGAGGCATACATTGGTAAGGATGAGGCACAGATGAGGCATGGATGAGGCATGCTTGGGCATGGATGAGGTACGGATGAGGCATGGATAAGGCACAGATGAGGCATGGATGGGAAGGGATGTGGCACGGGTGAGTCATGGATGAGGCACGAATGAAGAACGGATGGGCATGTATGAGGCATTGATTGGCATGTATGAGGTATGTATGAGGCAGCGATGGGCAGGGATGAGGCATGGATGGGCATTGATGAAAGAACAGATGGGCAGGGATGGGCACAGATGAGGCATGTATGGGCATGTATGAGCATGTATAAACCATGGATGAGGCACAGAGGGGCATGTATGAGGCACGTATGGACATGCATGAGGCACGGATGCCTCCGTCATTGGATGGAGTGATTACATGGTAAAGGCCCCCTGTCATTGGCCCCTTTCCACACCAAGTGATCACGGACACCTCCGGGTATGTGCCCCAGGGGACGCACGATCTGGTAGTATCCCAGAACTAGCCAATAGCGCTGTAGCCGTCATATGGCTATGGCCCGGTTGGCAAGTGGTTAAAGAGACACTGTCACTTTGGCTATTTAAAGAGACACTGTCACCTTGGCTGTTAAGGATCTGTGTATTAAGACATTTTCTCTTCTGGCACAATGTTCTTGGGCTTATGTTTTAGACTATTTTTTCCCTGGACAAATGTTCTTAGACTATTTTCTCTTAAAGGTTGGTTGTAAAGGCAGAATGTTTTTTATCTTAATGCATCCCCTCTAATACTTACCCGAGCCCCATCTCTATTTAGCGATGTGCACAAGTGCCTCGGACATCTAGGACTCTCCCTTGTGATTGGCTGAGACACAGCAGGGTTGTCATTGGTTCTGGCTGCTGTCAATCAAAGCCAGTTAGCCAATCAAAAGAGAGAGGGGGTGGAGCTGAACTGTGGCTCTCTGTCTGAATGGGCACACAGAGCTGTGCCTCAGCTCGGGTGCCCCATAGCAAGCTCGGCAGGATGGAGGGGCTAGGAGCGTTGGTGAGGGACCAGAGAAGAGCAGGATCTGGGCTTTTCTGTGCAAAACCACTACACAGAGCAAGTAAGTATAACATGTTTGTTATTTTTAAATAAAATAAAAACAGACTTTAGTAACACTTTAAGATTAAGGCCTCATGGGCACTGGACGTTATAAAAAAGTCAGTAGTGTTAGCTGTAGAAAGCTGTAACTGTAGCAGCATTTTTGTAGTAGAGTTTTTCAAAGTTTTTTAGCATTTTTTAGCATTTGTGTTTCTATTTTTTAGCAAAACTATACTCACACAAAGGCTTATGGCTCAAAAACACTCATAAACGCAGACTAGCCATGTTTTTTTTAGTGTTTTTGAGCTTCTGACAGAATTATAGCGCTTTTACAGTTGAAAAACTCCTCTCAAAACCCACTAGTTCTGGGCTTTTTTTCCAGACAGAAAATGCCCCTCCAAACAAAACGCTTGACACTATGCCGCGCACAGGCGATCGGAATTTCCGACAACAAATGTTTGATGTGAGCTTGTTGTCCGAAATTCTGACCGTTGTGTAGGCTCCATCAGACATTTTTTGGCGGACTTTCCGACCAACAAAATTTGAGAGCTGGTTCTCAAATTTTCTGACAACAAAATCCATTGTCGTAATTTCCAAGCGCGTTTACACAATTCAGACACATATAATTCCACACATGCTCTGAATCAAGTACAAGATGGAAAGGCTCGGTCTGGTAAATCTAGCATTCATGATGGAGATTAGGGATGGGCTTTATGTTGGGGTCGAACATGAGTTTGACTCAAACATTGGCTGTTAGCCCGTTCGCCGAATAGCGAACAATTTGGGGTGTTCGTGGCAAATTTGAAAGCCGCGGAACACCCTTTAAAAGTCTATGGAAGAAATCAAAAGTGCTAATTTTAAAGGCTTATATGCAAATTATTGTCATAAAAAGTGTTTGAGGACCTGGATCCTGCCCCAGGGGACATGTATCAATGCAAAAATAAGTTTTAAAAAAAGCTGTTTTTTTGGGAGCAGTGATTTCAATAATGCTTAAAGTGAAACAATAAAAGTGTAATATTCCTTTAAATTTCGTACCTGGGGGGTGTCTATAGTATGACTGTAAAGGGGCACATGTTTCCCATGTTCATAACAGTCTGACAGCAAAATTACATTTCTCAAGGAAAAAAAGTCATTTAAAACTACTCAAGGCTATAATGAATTGTCGGTCCGACAATACACATAAAAGTTCATTGATGAAAACGGCATGGAATTTCCTCACAGGGGAACCCCAAACAGGTCCCCCTAAATTCCATACCAGACCCACTGAGGCGGATCGTGCGGAGGACGAAGTGGAGAAGAAGCCAGAAGAAGATGCCGGATGAGAAGAGTGGAGGAAGAATATGGAGAAGAAGAAGATGGAAGAAGAAGTGGGGAAAGAAGAAGAAATTAATAAAGGGCTTTATAAATATAAAGGGCAACCGTCTCTTGTCTTTTTTAACCTTTTTGATACTTTTTTGTGAAATAGTAGGGGTACATTTGTACGCCATTACCAATTCACATGGGGGGGCTGGGATCTGGGGGTCCCCTTGTTAAAGGGGGCTTCTAGATTTTGATAAGGTCCCCTGCCCGCAGACCCCACAACCAATGGGCAAGGGTCGTAGGGGTGAGGCCCTTATCGCCATCAACATGGGGACAAGGTGCTTTGGGGGGGCCGCTACCCTAAAGCACCCTCCAAATGTAGAGGGAATGTGGCCTGGTACAGTTCAGGAGGGGGGAGGCGCTCTCTTGTCCCCCCTCTTTTCCTGTTGCCTGCCAGGTTGCGTGCTCGAATAAGGGTCTGGTATGGATTTTTGGGAGGACCCCACGCCATATTTTTTTAATTTTGGCACGGGGTTCTCCTTAACCACTTCAATACAGGGCACTTTCGCCCCCTTCCTTCCCAGCCCAATTTTCAGCTTTCAGCGCTCTAGCGCTTTCAGTGACAATTGCGCGGTCATGCTACACTGTACCCAAATGAAATTTTTATCATTTTGTTCGCACAAATAGAGCTTTATTTTGGTGGTATTTATTCACGACTCCGTTTTTTATTTTTTGCGATATAAGCGCAAAAAAGCGGAAATTTGGAAAAAAAAAACAATATTTTCTTTTTTCTACTTCAATAAAAATCCAATAAAATCAAATTTTGTCATAAATTTAAGCCAAAATGTATTCTGCTACATGTTTTTGGTAAAAAAAAATCCGTTAAGTGTATAATAATTGGTTTGTGTGATCACGGACATATGTACGCAAATGATCATGTACATATGTGTGCAGGTGATCACGTACATATGTGTGCAGATAATCATTGGGACATGTGATTTTAGTGGGACATATGTGGGGGACATGTTTTTATTATTAGGGACATGTGTTTTTATTATTTGGGGACATGTATGTTTTGGGGACATGTGTGGGGACATTGTGTTTATACTGTGTGATGTGTTTACTGTGTGGTGTGTTTACTGTGTACACTAGACTGGTGATCAGTGAGTAAAAAGCTGTAAAAAGCAGCTCATACTCACTGATCAGCAGCCGGCTGCAGCGATCTGCTCTCCTCTCCACAGCGATGACTTCTGTGTGAGGAGAGGAGGAGCCGATTGCCTAGCAACCGGCTGTTTGTTTACATCACATGACGGCCGTGATTGGACACGGCCGTCATGTGATCAGGAGGGCCAATCACAGAGCCCTCCTGCCGATCTGAGATGCGCCGTGTCCGGGTGACACGGGCGCATCGGGATCGCGCCGCTGCGCGGGCGCGCGCGCGCGCGATCCCGCTACTCCTGAATGACGTTCCTGAACGTTCCTGAACGTCCTATCAGGAGTAGGCGGCTCCCACCCGGCCGTATATGTGCATTGGCCGGGTGGGAAGTGGTTAAAATCCATACCAGATCTGAAGGGCCTGGTATGGATTTTGAGGGGGACCCCATGCTATTTTTTTACATTTTGGCACGAGGTTCCCCTTAAAATCCATACCAGACCTGCATGGTCTGGTATGGATTTTGAGGGGGACCCCTACACCATTTTTTTTTTTTTTGGCGCGGGGTTCCCCTTAATATCCATACCAGACCTGAAGGGCCTGGTATGGAATTTAGGGGGACCCCCACGCATTTGCTTTTTTAATTTTGGTTCAGGGTTCCCCTGTGGGGAAATTCCATGCCGTTTATATCAATGAACTTTTATGTGTATTGCAGACAGACAATTCATTATGGCCGCGATTAGTTTTAAATTACTTTTTTTCCTTTAGAAATATAATTTTGCTGTTGTTCTAAACACAGGAAACATGCGCCCCTTTACAGGCATACTATAGACACCCCCCAGGTATGAAATTTAAAGGAATATTACACTTTTATTGTTTCACTTCAGCATTATTAAAATCACTGCCCCCGAAAAAAGACAGTTTTTAAAACTTTTTTTGCATTGATACATGTCCCCTGGGGCAGGACCCAGGTCCCCAAATACTTTTTATAACAATGCCATGCATATAAGCCTTTAACCACTTGCCGACCGCCGCACGCCGATGTACGTCATCAGAATGGCACGGGCAGGCATAAGCACATACATGTACGTCCTTTGCCTCCCGCGGGTCGGGGGCCCGATCGGGCCCCCGCCCGGTGCCTGCGGCGGTCGGTTTTCGTTCGGGAGCGATCCCGGACGAGGGGACGGCCATTCATTCATGGCCACCCCCTCGCGATCGCTCCCGACGAATGGAAATCCCCGGTGACATCACTTCCTCTCCTGTAATGTAAACACAGGAGAGGAAGTGATGTATTCTCTCCTCCGTGTCGGTATTTTTCGTTCCGACACGGAGGAGAGCGGATCAGTGAGTTGCACCAACACATCCCACACACAGTAGAACATGCCAGGCACACTCACACCCCCCCTTTACCCCCCGATCACCCCCCCAATTACCCCTGCCCCCCAGTCACAGTGACACCAATGTCATTTTTTTTTTTTTTTTTTTTTTTTTTGCATTGGTGTCATTTGTGACTGTAATAACTGTTAGGGCAGTTAGGGTTAGCCCCCTTTAGTTCTAATGTACCCCCCTAACCCCCCCAATAAAGGTTTAACCCCGTGATCACCCCCCGTCGCCAGTGTCACTAAGGCTGGGTTCACATTGCAGCGGTTTATGAGAACGAATGTGATTCGCACCGCACTGCAGTGCAAATCACATCCGATCTCTGTGCGATTCGAGTTCAGCCATTCGCCGCACCCGCCGCACCCGCCACACCCGCCGCACCCGCCGCAAATTCGCACGGGACCCTTTTTTTGGCCCGCAGCAGAATCGGATCGCATGGGTGTTCACACCATGCGATCCGAGTTTGCAGATCGCACTGCGATATGCGAACTGATCTGGGGGTGTCAGTAACATTTCACTGACACTCCCAGCAGTTCGCATAGGGCAGTGTGAACTGCCGCCGGGAGGCATGCGATGCGGGAACCCGCCGCGCATTCGTGGCGTTCCCGCATCGCTCCAGTGTGAACCCAGCCTAATAAGCGATCGTTTTTCTGATCGCTGTATTAGTGTCACAGGTGACGCTAGTTAGGCAGGTAGGTATTTAGGTTCGCCGCAGCTTTTTATAGCGCCAGGGACCCCCATATACTACCGCATAAAGCCCCCTGATTGCCCCCTAGTTAACCCTTTCACCAGTGATCACCATATAACTGTTACAGGTGACGCTGGTTGGTTAGTTATTTTTTTATAGTTTCAGGGCACCCGCCATTTATTACCTAGTCTCACTAGTGTACCCCTAAATTTAGGGGTGTCTACTTTCTAAAATGGGGTCATTTGGGGGGGGGGGGTTTGTGCCATCTTGGCATTTTATGGCCTTCAAAACTGTAACGCCCTTAGAAAGCCTGAAGGCGGTGCTTGGTTTTTGGGGCCCCGTACGCGGCTAGGCTCCCAAAAAGTCCCACATATGTGGTATCCCCGTACTCAGGAGAAGCAGCAGAATTTATTTTGGGGTGTCATTTCACATATGCCCATGGCATGCGTGAGCAATATATCATTTAGTGACAACTTTGTGAAAAAAAAAAAAAGTTTGTAATTTTCCCGCAACTTGTGGCAAAATATAAAATATTCCATGGACTCAACATGCCTCTCAGCAAATAGCTTGGGGTGTCTACTTTCTAAAATGGGGTCATTTGTGGGGGTTTTGTGCCATCTTGGCATTTTATGGCCTTCAAAACTGTAATAGGTAGTGAGAAGTGAACTCAAAAAATTACGCCCTTAGAAAGCCTGAAGGCGGTGCTTGGTTTTCGGGGCCCCGTACGCGGCTAGGCTCCCAAAAAGTCCCACATATGTGGTATCCCCGTACTCAGGAGAAGCAGCAGAATTTATTTTGGGGTGTCATTTCACATATGCCCATGGCATGCATGAGCAATATATCATTTAGTGACAACTTTGTGAAAAAAAAAAAAAAAAAAAAAAAGTTTGTAATTTTCCCGCAACTTGTGGCAAAATATAAAATATTCCATGGACTCAACATGCCTCTCAGCAAATAGCTTGGGGTGTCTACTTTCTAAAATGGGGTCATTTGTGGGGGTTTTGTGCCATCTTGGCATTTTATGGCCTTCAAAACTGTAATAGGTAGTGAGGCGTGAAATCAAAAATTGACGCCCTTAGAAAGCCTGAAGGCGGTGCTTGGTTTTCGGGGCCCTGTACGCGGCTAGGCTCCCAAAAAGTCCCACATATGTGGTATCCCCGTACTCAGGAGAAGCAGCAGAATTTATTTTGGGGTGTCATTTCACATACGCCCATAGCATGTGTGAGCAATATATCATTTAGTGACAACTTTGTGTAAAAAAAAAAAAAAAATTTTTTTTTTGTCATTATTCAATCGCTTGAGGCAAAAAAATAAAATATTCAATGGGCTCAACATGCCTCTTATCAATTTCCTTAGGGGGTCTACTTTCCAAAATGGGGTCATTTGGGGGGGTTTTGTACTGCCCTGTCATTTTAGCACCTCAAGAAATGAGATAGGCAGTCGTAAACTAAAAGCTGCGTAAATTCCAGAAAACGTACCTTAGTTTGTAGATGTGACAACTTTTGCGCAAACCAATAAATATACAATTATTGACTTTTTTTTTACCAAAGACATGTGGCTGAATACATTTTGGCCTAAATGTATGACTAAAATTGAGTTTATTGGATTTTTCTAATAACAAAAAGTAGAAAATATCATTTTTTTTCAAAATTTGCGGTCTTTTTACGTTTATATCGCAAAAAATAAAAATCGCAGAGGCAATCAAATACCATCAAAAGAAAGCTCTATTTGTGGGAAGAAAAGGACGCAAATTTTGTTTGGGTACAACATTGCATGACCGCGCAATTACCAGTTAAAGCAGCGCAGTGCCAAAGTGTAAAAAGACCTCTGGTCATTTACCAGCAAAATGGTCCGGTCTGAAAGTGGTTAAAATTAGCACTTTTGATTTTTCATGTTCATGTCCCATAGACTTTAACGGTGTTCGCATGTTCGAACAAAGTTTTTGCCTGTTCGCATGTTCTGGATGCAAATCGAACAGGGGGGGATGTTCGGCTCATCCCTAACGGAGATAGCACATTCGTCACGCTGCAAAGTTTTTAATCTTTTAATGCAGCACATTCTCTTCTTCTTTAGAATGCTAGAATAATGAAGTTGTTTTGCTGCTGATGTTCTGACAAACTGATTTCTTTATTATTTTTCGTGATCTCATGAATGAACTTTTTTTATTTTTTTTTTATTTTTTTTTGCCAGATCTCCAGAATAATGTTTTATTTATTTCTATAGTGATCTACTTTTTTTTTTTTATCAAGATCTCAGTTTTTTTTTTTTTTTTTTTTTTTTTTTAATAGTGATCTCCATAATATTTTTTCTCATTTTGTGTGTCAAGTTACCACAGCACCATTATTATTTTTTATTTTTTAACCTCAAAGAGATTGGTTGGTGTTGGTTTTCCTTGTTAATTTGACATTGTCTTTTTGAAATGTACCTGCCTAGTCACAAACAAACTGTCCTTTTTGAACTAAAACAGATAGCCAAGTATTTGTGAAAACTAGGCATTTATTAGGGGTCATAACAAAATAAAGAGGAAGGCAACGCTGGATAAACTGGTGAAATTGGCAAAGCCTTTGTATCCCTGGGCACATAATTATTTGACAGACAAAATTGGTAGCCTGAGGAGTCCATTTAATAGAGAGCACAATACAGTCCTGGAGATTGGGAGCAGCAGCAGACAACATGTATGTCCTGAGGCTGTGGTCTTACAACATCCTGCGTCTTTTGTCAGACCAGACTGAACCCAGGCCATCACTTTTGTCTTCCTTACATGCTTCCTTCCTCCTACATATATATCCACTGCATTCCAGTCTAGCCAAGCCTATGTCTGACTGCAGGACATTCCTGGTGTATGTTTTCAAATACACTTTCAGGCAGGCAGGTGATTCAGGGATCTGCAGTGCATTAAATATATATACAGTCTCCTACATATATATATCCACTGCATTCCAGTCTAGCCAAGCCTATATCTGACTGCAGGTCATTCCTGGTGTACGTTTTCACATATACTTTCAGGCAAGCAGGCAGGTGATTCAGTGATCTACAGTGCATTAAATATATATACAGTCTCCTAATATATATATATCCACTGCATTCTAGTCTAGCCAAGCCTATATCTGATTTCAGGCCATTCCTGGTGCACTTTTTCTAGTAAACTTCAGGCGGTATTTTGCTAATAAAATTTTACAGCATGTCTGGAAGGACGCCAAGGAGAGGCAGACGCTCACAGGCCACTAAAAGAGGGCAACCAAGCTCTGTGTCTACAGCCAACAGTGCTGGTCATGGACACGTTGCATCCTCAGCACGTGTCCGTGGGGCACGCTTGTCCTTTTTTTCGGCAGCTGGCCGTGTTGATCCACAACATGCAAAAGAGTTGGTAGAGTGGATAACTAAGCCGTCCTCATCCTCCTCATCCTCAGTCACCCAGGCTCAGAGTAGTTTGCCTACCAATGCAGCTGTCAAAGTGGCCTATTCCATTGGCTCAATGTCATCAGTCACTCCTTCTCTAGCCCCACCATCATGCCTGGAGGAGTCCCCCGAACTGTGCGACTACAGTGTCGGGTACATGCTGTAGAAGGATGCGCAGCGTTTTGAAGGCTCCGATTATGGTACTCAGGTTGAGGAAGGTGGTAACGTGAGCCCAGAGAGAGGGGGTGCCCAAGAAGGACCAGAAACTGGCAGTCATGTTCCCCTAGCTGCAGAATACTGCCAGGTTTACTCCAGTGACAAGGAGGGGGACAATAATGAGGTCACTGACTCTACATGGGTGCCTGATAGAAGAGAGGAGGATGAGGAGGAGGCACATCTCCAACAAGCGTGGCCAAAACAGCAGCTGCTTGGGCACCACATGCTTGACCAGACATATGTCGATCTCCCATGCAGTCCGTTGGCAACAGTATTTAAAAGACCCACACCAAAGAACAAGGCAAACCTCTCCTTGCTCCTCATCAGCTGGGATCTCCAACCCCACTATGCCTTCAGTCCTCTCAGAAACCTGCACTGAGAGGAATGAAGGTGTAGAATTACGTGTGCCAAGTACTTGTGTGCAATCTGCTATCGCTACACCAACATCCCATTGTAGCAGGCAACTTTCCCTACCCCAGTTGCTAAATCGTCAAAAGAAATTTGGTCCCAGTCATCCACATGCTCAGCGGCTGAATGCTAGCTTGGCTAAATTGCTAGCACTCCAACTGCTGCCTTTTCAGCTGGTAGACTCTGCCCCATCATGATTTTGTGGAATATGTGGTACCTCTGGGGCAGGTTCTCCAAGTCATTTCTTTTCATGGAAGGCCATCTTGGCTCTCTACCGCCATGTGGAAGGCAATGTCTTGGCCTCGTTGGACAGGGCAGTCAGCAGGAAGGTGCATATTACTGCTGACTCATGGTCCAGCAGGCATGGACAGGGACATTACCTTTCTTTCATGGCACACGGGGGCTACGCAAGCACTCAGGAAAAAAGATGCCATGCAGTGCTTCAGTTGGTCTGCTTAGGAGACAGGAGCCCCACTGGGGCAGAGATTCTGTCAGCTCTGCGGGGGCAGACTCAGAGGTGGTTGATGCCATGCCAGCTTCAGCCAGGAATGGTGGTTTGTGACAATGACACCAACCTCCTCTCCGCCCTCCGACAGGGACACTTACCCATGTTCCCTGTTTGTCTCACGTCCTTAATGGTGGTGCATCAGTTCTTGTGCAGGTACTCGCGCTCACAGGATCTCCTGAGGCAGGCCAGGAAAAGTCTGTGGGCATTTTTGTTGGTCATATAATGCCAGTGTAGAGGGAAAAAGCTAATATTAAATGGATTTTATGAGGCACATGAGTACTCTATCTATAAAACTATTTTATTACAAATATATATTATTAAACATTCACATGTATATGGTACAACAATTGCATAAGAAAAGATTTTTTATATCACTGTAACCCAAGCTGCCTGATCATTACTATTTTCCAGTAAGGCTTAAAATATGACGTGTAATACAACAATCAATAATACAAAGCCGATAGCGGGAAGCTATTCAGAATTCCAGAGACATGAAGTAAGGCATGTGGGTCCAGTTTTTTAATTGAAGAAATAGCTCGACATGTTCAGCGCTCAATTAGCGCTTCTTCAGGAGCAGTTCATACTAAAAAAATATACATATATCAATCAAAAACCACATAATAACAATCATTTTAATGCATAATAATCATTTAAAAAAATTACAAAATATGTTAAAAATGTTAAATATGTTAATACCCAGATCTCTACAGCACATTTATCACGGACATCCACTCATTCTCATACTACGGACGAGGATGAGAGGATGTCTGTGATAGGCGGAACACTGACTGCTGGGAAATTGAGTGTTCCGCCTATCACAGACAGAGAGGCGTGGCTTTTGAACAGTGGAATGGCCGCCGTCTGTCAGATGAGGAGGAGAGGTGCGGCATGGCACACAGAGGCTGCAGAAGGCAAAGAGACAGGTAGGCTGCGATGGACACAGGGAGGGACGGGACACAGGGATGGACGGGACACAGGCATGGACGGGACACAGGCATGGACGGGACACAGGGATGGACGGGACACGGGACACAGGTCTCACCCTCAGCTTATACACGAGTCAATAATTTTTCCCAGTTTTTTGGTGGTAAATTAGGAGCCTCGGCTTATATTCGGATCGACCTATACTCGAGTATATACGGTATATTATTATAATATTCATTATATAGTGTATATTGTGCACAATTTTTTCTCCCAGAAAATTTACTTATGGGGATGTTAGTATCATTATTTTTATTTTTTAATTATTTATACACATTCAATGTTAATGAATTTCTCTTTATATGGATACATTATCCCCGCATTTTAATCTTCCATATATTGCTTGGCAGCTTGATAGGTAGCACATGCTCAAAGTTAAGTTTTAGTCTTTGATTGCACCGAATTTGCATATGCATCTATTTGTAGACTCCCAACCTCTGCTTTGCTTTTTATCCTCTGGCCGTCTTTTAGGGGATGTGTCCCTTCTGCTCCTCGGTCCCTTTTCTCGCATATAGACTCTGGTGGTTTGGCACTCTCTGGGTATTAACATAGGTTATATTTTGTAATTTTTTTAAATGATTATTATGCATTAAAATTATTGTTATTATGTGGTTTTTGATTGATATACAGTATGTATATTTTTTTAGTATGAACTGCTCCTGAAGAAGTGCTAATTGAGCGCAGAACATGTCAAGCTATTTCTTCAATTAAAAAACTGGACCCACATGCCTTACTTCATGTCTCTGGAATTCTAAATAGCTTCCCGCTATCGGCTTTGTATTATTGATTGTTGTATTACACGTCATATTTTAAGCCTTACTGGAAAATAGTAATGATCAGGCAGCTTGGGTTACAGTGATATAAAAAAATATTTTCTTATGCCATTGTTGTACCATATACATGTGAATGTTTAATAATAAATGTTTGTAATAAAATTGTTTTATAGATAGAGTACTCATGTGCCTCATAAAATCCATTTAATAGTAGCTTTTTCCCTCTACAATCTATATCGGGATGTTGGCACATTAAATTAGATGTGTTTGCGGTGTCACCCTGCAATACACACGTTTTTTACACGTTTTGTTTTCCCATATAATGCCAGTGCGCAGCTGGCTGACCTTCAAAAGGAATGCAACCTGCCCAAGAACCGCTTCATTTGTGACATGCCCACCAGGTAGAACTCAACGTTGGCAATGATGCAGCGGCTGCACACGCAGCAGAGGGCCATCAATGAGTACTTGTATGAGTATGGCACCAGGACAGGGCCAGGGGACCTTGGCTTTTTTTCATCAAGCAAGTGGCTACTGATCAAGGATGCATGCACTGTCCTGTCACCATTTGAGGAGGCCACAAGGATGGTGAGCAGTGACAGTGCATGCATCAGTGATACTGTCCCTCTTGTCTTCCCGTTGGAGCACACGCTTCGTGGAATAATGGACAGGGCACTTGAGGCAGAATAGAGGGAGGAAGAGGAGGACTTCCTTACCTGTCATGGAGATCCTGCCAGAAATCTGCGCCCCAGGCTCTCTGGCTCACGTCCGTGGGCGCTATCGCACCTGTCTGTCACAGACGGTCCCCGCTGTCTGCTCTAGCGTTGCACAGCGTTGTGTGCCTGAGAACCTGATCTGAAATACTTACCTGTGATTAAGACCCGGCTTGTCTGTGACCTACCTGTTATCTGCCTGCACCCGACCCCGGCCTGTCTGTGACTACTCTCCTGCCTGCTCCCTTGTACCTTTGCCGCCAGCCTGATACCTGACCCGGCCTGTTTGACGATCCAGTCTGCTAAGCTGATCCAGTCTGCTGAGCTCATCCTACCTGCCAAGCTGTTTAAGTCTGCTAAGCTGATCCAGTTTGCTGTGCTGATCCTACCGCTAAGCTGATCCAGTTTGCTGAACTCATCCTACCTGCCAAGCTGTTCCAGTCTGCTAAGCTGATCCAGTTTGCTGAGCTGAGCTTATCCAGTCTGCTGAGTTGATCCTGCCTGCCAAGCTGTTCCTGTCTGCTGAGCTGACCCAGTCTGTTCATCCTTTCCGGTCTGTTGATCCTGCCAGGAACTTGTGCCCTTCCTTACTCCTGTGTCTCCTGTTACTTTACCAGGGAACCGGGAGTGGGAGCCATAAGGGAGGCCTCCCTCTGCAATTCGGGCTCTAAATAGGCAAGTGAGGCCTGCAGTTCCTTGGACGTTGTTGTGGGGTCTTTTGTGACCTCTTGGATGAATCGTCGCTGCGCTCTTGGGGTAGTTTTGGGCGGCCGGCCACTCCTGGGAAGGTTCACCACTGTTCCATGTCTTCGCCATTTGTGGATAATGGCTCTCACTGTGGTTCGCTGGATTCCCAAAGCTTTGGAAATGGCTTTATAACCCTTTCCAGACTGATAGATCTCAATTACTTTCTTTCTCAATTGTTCCTGAATTTCTTTGGGTCTCGGCATGATGTGTAGCTTTTAAGGATCTTCTGGTGGACCTTACTGTGTCAAGCAGCTCCTATTTAAGTGATGCCTTGATTGTGAACAGGTGTGGCAATAATCAGGCCTGGGTGTGGCTAGAGAAATTGAACTCAGGTGTGGACAACCACAGTTATAGTATGTTTTAACAAGGGGGCAATCACTTTTTCACACAGGGCCATGATGGTTTGGATTTTTTTTCACCTTTAATAATAAACACCTTCATTTACAAATTGCATTTTGTGTTTACTTGTGTTGTCCTTGACTATTGTTTAAATTGGTTTGATGTTCCGAAACACTTAAGTGTGACAAACATGCAAAGGAACCGGAAATGAGGAAGGGGGCAAACACTTTTTCACACCACTGTATTTGAGGCCAGAAATAGGAATATGAAACATTGCTTGAAGTGTTGTACAATTGTCTGTTTTGGCAGAGTTCCAAGCTGAAAACATGATTTTTTTGCCTTTTGAAAGCTGGAATAATGACCTTTTTTGTGCATGTTTCACAGATGAAGATACCACTAGTATCCACTAGAGCACCCGTGTGAGATACCCTAAAAAGTTTGTTCTTGTGTCCCACACTAGTGTTCCTGCGTCCAGATGTGTAAACAGCTGCTGAGTGTCCTCTCCTTACACTGAATCTAGTTTGCATTTCATTCTAGTTACAAACCCATCTAGACAACAATCTAATAAACTTCTTTTAATACAAATCGGCATGACCAAATGTAATTAATGCCAAAAACATTGTATTAGTGGACGAACGAACAATGTTTACTATGAACGATTACTATGCCCACGAACCTGAAACTTGCCATTTTAAACTGTACAACAGTAAAGAAAAGCACATGGAGCAGCACAACAATACATTCCGCCATGTTGATTGGCATCAGGAACAGGTGGAACCGGCTGGCCATTATCCCAAAAGCATTCTCCACCATTTTTTTTGCCAGCCGGTAGTTAAAAACCCTCTAGTCCACAAAAGAGGTAGTTATAGTGTGTATGGGTTTGGAAAAGTCAGCAGATAGAATATTGGGATTGACTTAGCAGTTCGGGGGAGGGAGGGTTCCAAACGAGTTTGGGCCCCCCAAAAAAGCCTCTTGCATTTAAGGACAACAATAACATTTGTACACATTTTAGGGGGTGTTTACGGTAAAACATTACTATGGAGCTGACAAAATACATTGTTCAGTGACTAGGCTAGGTGTGTATGGGCCCAGGATAGCATGCTAGGGAGGTTAGTGAAGGCAAATATGCATGAAGGACAAAAAAGGACCATAAAAAAATTCAAGGATGCATGAGGATAAAGGGGACATTCACAGCATATTACATTCATGGTAATTATGGAATAATTAAATAAAGACAATACATTAACAAACATTAAATACATAGAATGTGATGTTAAAGGAGAAAACTTACCCTAATATAGTCCTTCTGCAGGGCCTGAATGATGGCAGAACAAGTCTCTGGAATAATGATCCCCAGAGCCTCGGTGGAGATGCCTGTGGAGAACTTGATGTCCTGCAAACTTCTCCCCGTCGCCAAGTACCACAAGGTGGGGACTAGCCACTGTTCAGGAGTGATGGCTTGCCGCATGCAGGTGTCCTGCTTGGTAATATAGGGGGACAGCAAAGCCAACAGAAAAACGGGGTCCGTCATCTGCAGATAATTCCTGAAATCATCAGGATTATTCTCACGGATCTCCTGCAACATAGGCACGTGTGAGTATTGGTCACACTGGAGCAACCAATTCTTCATCCTTGAACTCCTCCCCGCCCTGTTCATGGACTGGGCTTGGGTCAAAGTAAAAACCCCAACACCAAGCTCCCGCATAGCACGAACTCTGTGATGAGTACATAACCACAACATGGCTTCAAAGCGGTCGGCTGGTCAGAACGAACTAACAGAACTTACTGAAAATCAGAAAGAACGAGCTGAAAATCAGAAAGAACCTGAGAAGAACGAGATGAAAATCAGAAACGAGTGGACAAGAAAGCACTGAAGATCAGATACGTACTAGAAATAGCACGCACTGAAAACCAGATGCAAACTGAATATGCACACTGAAAACCAGATACGAACCCACAAGCACAAACTGAAGAGCAGTAACGATCGGAAAAGCACGAGGCTAAAAGCCACGAATCACCTCTCACCAAACTTCTACTAACACGAGATTAGCAGAAGGAGCCCAAAGGGTAGCGCACTGGCTATTGAACTTCCTATTTGTAGTCCTGTGGTACGTGTTGTACGTCACCTCTTTATAGCCGATCGGAATTTCCGAAAACATTTGTGCCACCGTGTGTATGCAAGACAAGTTTCAGCTAACATCCATCGGAAATAAATCCACGGTTTGGTTGTCGGAAATTCCAATCGTCTGTAGGCGACAATAGGCTAACATGCTGGGGGGTTTACTGGCTGCAGAAAAAAACACCTGAAGCCCAAAACAACAGCTGTAAAAACATCCAGAGTGCCTGAGATCTCAATGGGAGTATAGTTTTGTTAAACAAAGCTAAAAACCGCAAACGCTAAAAACGCTACTACAAAAATGCTGCAAAAATTCTACAATTTAGCTTTTTACAGCTAACACTACTGGTGTTTTTTATAACGTCCAGTGTGCATTAGGCCTAAATGTTCTTGAAGTGATATGGAATATTATGCCCCCTTATGCACATCCAGAACCACTGGTTTATAGTACAGATATAGCCTCAAAGATAGAGTAATGTATTCCAAGCTTTTATAAAGTTGTTTAATGTTAGCTTCTCATCAGTGCAGTGTACGGAAACTATGACTTCTATGGAGTTGGGCTTATGTAAACCCAGTGTCAGCTGAACATATAGATAGAGTCTGCACCAGTTGATGGGCCACTGCACACCGATTTACGTTGGCAGAATGGCACGGGTGGGCAAATAGGCATACCTGTACATCTCTCCCTCCCCATGGGCGGGAGGCGAATCTGCGGCGGCTAGATTCGTTAGAGGACCGATCAGTCCTCAGGTACCAGCCAATGATTTAAGGCCTGGACCTGCTGATCAGACCTAATGAATTAAATCCTTCCCCATGTCTGTGTAAGTGTAAACACAGACAGAAGGAAGTGCTGTCATCTCTCCTCGAGTCTTTTCGATTCCAGTGAGAGGAGAGAGGACATCCTACCATGAATTGCACAACACTACACTAATACCTGTACACATAGGAACACTTGTCACCCCCCAACAACCCCCCCAATCCCCCCCAGTTAACCCCTTCACTCCCTGTCACTGTGTCACCAATTGCAGTTTTCAGATTTTTCACAGATTCAGGCTCAGAATATGATCCTGTAGACAGCAGCGGCACCCTGACAAATAGCTCTGACGATGGATTTGCGGTCCCTGCCAAGGTCAGGAGTACCCGACCTTGTTTTTCTGCTGTTGTTGAGGTGCAAGAACCGCAGGTCCCTCATATGGAGCAGAGAGCCAGCACTAGTGCCGTTCATCCTAGTGGTGAACTGACAAGCACCAGCGGCCTAGTACATCCTGGTCGTACATCCAGCACTGCTTTATCACGAGGTGATGTGGCGAGTTCCATAAGTGCAATTCAAGCTGGTGAGGCGGCTAGCACAACTAGTGTCCCACAGCCACCCAAAAGACAAAAGACAAGCCCGTCGAGCCCATAATGCCCTTCCTGCTGCATTTTCCATTTCTAATTGGGAGCCCACCACTTATGCAGCACCCATACTTCCCCCATTCACTGGCCAACCCGGAATTCAGATGGAAAAAGTTTATTTTACGTCACTTGATTTTTATTCATTGTTTTTCATGGAAGATCTCTACAGATCTATTGTGGACCAAAGCAATTTGTATGCTGGTCAATTTATCGCCACTAATCCCCATTTGACCCTTACCAGAGAATGGAAACCTATTACGGTTTCCGAATTTTAGACCTTTCTGTGCCTACCCCTCCTCATGGGCATAACTAAAAAGAGTGAGTTGCAGTCATATTGGTCCACTGACCCAATTCACTGTCTTCTCTGCCTCCATGGCCAGGGCATGATATGAGCAGATCTTGGGGTTCATGCACTTCAATGATAATTAACTCTGTCGCCCTTGGGGTGACCCTGGATATGATCGGCTCTACAAAATTTGGCCCCTCGTAAACCACTTCAACCAACAGTTAGCAGTCTTGTTTACTCCCGATCAAGTTGTCTGTATTGATGAGTCCCTGATTACGTTTTCTGGCCGCTTGTCTTTCAAACAGTATCTTCCTAGCAAGCATGCAAGATATGGGGTCAAGATGTATAAGCTCTGTGACAGGGCCACAGGCTTTACATATAGTTTTATGGTTTACGAGGGAAGAGATAGTCACGTAGAACCGGACAACTGCCCAGACTACATAGGGAGCGCTGGTAAGATTGTGTGGGACTTGGTGTCACCCTTATTCGGAAAGGGGTACCACTTGTATGTGGACAATTATTACACAAGCGTGACACTTTTTAGTCACTTGTTTGATCATGGAATTGACGCATGTGGCACCGTGCGATCTAATTGCCGGGGCATAAACCAGCGGCTTGTAGATTCCCATCTTAGGCTGGGGGAGAGAGCCTGCATGAAGTGTAATATTTTGTTAGCAGTGAAGTGGAGGGATAATCGGAATGTTTTCGTTCTGTCCTCCATTCACTCAGACACGATGGTCCAAATTCCTACGGCGACTGGTGTTGTGGAGAAGCCCCTTTGTGTCCACAAATATAACCGGAATATGTGAGGGGTGGACCTCAACAACCAGTTGTTGGCGCCGTACCTAGTTGCCCGTACGGCCAGACGCTGGTACAAAAAAGTGTCTGTATACTTATTTCAATTGGCTCTGCTGAATGCTTATGCGCTATACAAAGCTTCAGGATGAACTAGATCCTTCCTTAAATTCCAGGAAGAGATCATCACAGCCCTTCTGTTTCCAGACAGTGCTGTGGCCCAACTTCCCAATCCAAATGCAGTAAGCCGGCTGCATGAGAGGCATTTTCCGTATGTCCTCCCTTGTACCCCTACCCAACGAACCCCATCCCAAAGAAAATGTTGTGTCTGTAGAAAGTGCGGATATAGGCTTGACACCCGCTATTATTGTCCCTCCTGTTTTATTGTAATTGCTTTGCAGGTATGATATGTCTTATGCCCCGTACACACGACCAGACTTTTCAACATCAAAAGTCTGACGGAATGATTCCGGCAGACTATTCGATCGTATGTGGGCTGCAACGGACTTTTGATTCGCAAAAGTCTGACAGACTTTAGAAATGGAACATGCTTCAAATTTTTCCGCAAGAACTCTGCCGGACCCAGTTCCTACCGAGAAATCCGCTCGTGTGTATGCTAGCCTGACGGACAAAAACCGACGCTAGGGCAGCTATTGGCTACTGGCTATCAACTTCCTTATTCGAGTCCAGTCGTACGTCATCACGTTCGAATCCGTCGGAGTTTGGTGTGATTGTGTGTGGCCAAGTCCGCTCATTCGGAAAGTCCGTCAGAACTCTGTCAGAACTCCGGCAGAACTCCTTCGAAAGTCTGTCGGACATAAGTCTGGTCGTGTGTACGCGGCATTACTGTTATACTGTAATGTTACTTTGTTTTATTGTTAACCATCATTTGCATAGCAGGTACGTCATTCAGCTGCAGCACTAATTTATTTATCTTGACAGCAACATCGGTGGCTCCCACGATATGTAAATCAGCGACTCCAGTGTTGTAGGAGGTGATTTCACCACCACAGTTAAAAAAAAAATGGTGCATGTATGCCCATCATTAGAAGTGGGTGGATGAAGGGCGGTATTCAATGGTGGGCATACCCACCGATCAATCTCTTTTTCGTTCAGCCCACAGGCTGCATGAAAAAAAAGAACATTACAATGTATGCCCAGCAACATACTGGTATGTTGCTGGACTTTGAGGGGTTTTATCAGAATGATGCCTGTAGATTTAGGTATCATCTTGGTATCATTAGCCAGTTTCAGCCAGTGGTCGGCTTTCATGTAAAAGCAATCCTAGTGGCTAATTAGCAGGGAACGCCCCTCCCGCTGTCTTTCATGGTTTTCTCTGTCTCTCCTGTCTGCCAGCTGACCGTAGAGCTGATTAGAGACCAGAATGGCTCCAATCATCTCTATGGCCTAAGAAACCGGAAGCTATGAGCATTGCATGACTTTGCCGGATATAAACAGCGCCATTGAGAAATTGGCAAAGCATTTTATCACATCGATCTTGGTGTGGTCAGATGCTTTGAGGTCAGAGGAAAGATCTAGGGTCTAATAGACCGCAATTTTTTTAAAAAAGAGTACCTGTCAGTACCTATTGCTATCATAGGGGATAAGGAACAATTTAAAAATAAAATAAAAAAGCAAAATAAATAATAAAAAATAAATAAATAAATACATAAAAGCACCCCTGTCCCCCCATGCTCACGCGCAAAGGCGAACGCAAGTATCAGTCTGGTGTCATATGTAAACAGCAATTGCACCATGCATGGGAGAAGACCTGTTCTGTAAATCTAAAATTGTAAAATGTAAAGGTTTTTAATAATGTATGTAGTTTGTCACCGCTGCACATTTAAAGCATGTCATGTTTGCCATCCATGTACTCGGTGTAAGATCACCTTTTTTTATTTAATCAAACATTTGGGCAATATAGTGCGTTTTAGTGCATAAAAATTTTAAAAAGTGTGTTTTTTCTAAAAATTGCTGCGGAAATACAGTGTGAAAAAAAAATTGCAGCACCCACCACTTCTGTAGGGCTGTACATAATCTGTAGGGCTTTTGCTTTTAAAAAATATATAATGTTTGGGGGTTCAAAGTAATTTTCGTGCAATAAAATAATATTTTTTCATGTAAACAAAAAGTGTCAGATTGTCTTCAAGTGGTTATTATGCTGCGTACACACGATCAGACTATTCGCTGGACTTTCCGAACGAGCAGACTAGCCCACACACGGACTAAAGTTTGTTCATTTTAACGTGACTTCAGGTACGATGGGACTAGCAAAGGAAGTCAATGTCACCGTCTCCATCGTCGAGATTGACACCTTGCGAGCCCCGTCACCTGGTATGGGTTTTAAAGGTAATCCCTACACTGAAAAACGGCATGGGGGTCCCCCCAAAGTCCATACCAGACCCTTATCCATGCACGCAGCTCGGCCGGTCAAGAAAGGGGGTGGGGACGAGCGAGCGCCCCCCCTCCTGAACTGTACCAGGCCGCGTGCCCTCAACATGGGGGGTGAGTGCTTTGGAGAAGGGGAGGCCCCGCGGCCCCCCACCCCAAAGCACCTTGTCCCCATGTTGATGAGGACAAGGGCCTCTTCCTTCCTGACAACCCTGGACATTGGTTGTCATGGTCTGCTGGCAGGGGGTTTATCTGAATCTGGGAGCCCCCTTTATTAAGGGTGGTAATAAAAAAACACACAGCACAGGTTTTTAAAGTAGTTTATTAGGCAGCTGCGGGGGTCGTCTTCCGACTTCGGGAGTCTTCTCGCCGGGCTCCTCCGCTATCTTCTGCTCTTTTGCCCGGCTTTCTCCTTCGTCGTTGGCGCCGTCCGGGGGTCTTCTTCCGACTTTGGGGGTCTTCTTCTGACTTCTCCGCACTTTCCGGCCTCTTTTCCCGCTCTCCGGTTCTTCTGCCGGGCTCTTTCACTATCTTCTTCCAGCTCTTTTACTAGTGTTGGCCCGGTCTTCTCGTTCATCGCCGCCACCTTCTTCTTCTTCCTTCTTCTCTTCTTCCGATGTTGACATAAAGATCTCTCCCGCTGTAATCCCGGGGACACATTGTGCGGCAACTTATATAGGCATAGGGGGCGGGGTCACCAAGTGATGTCACATGGTGATCCGCCCCTTATGATGTCACAGTCCCGGGGGACCTGATTAGAGCCAGAGCCTCTAATAGGCTTCAAAAAAGGGTGGACTTGGGGCGCAGGGAACTGTTGTGTGACGGTGGCAAATACATTTTCGCTATTTTCACACTAAAATTCCTCCCTGCCAATCAGGAGGCAGGTCGTGAGACCTGTTTCCTAATTGGCCAAAGCATCGTGATCCTATTTGATGCCTAGCGCTTAGGAAGAACAGAGAGGAGACACACAGGGGAGGAAGCTGCCGTGGGAGGAGCCGTTGCTTGCACCTCGGGAGAGGAGAGGACACTACAGCCCTCCAGTCCTAGATTGGGTAGGTGCCTGACTGCCGGCCACCCGGGGGGGTTGTCAGTGCCATGCTGCAGGCTGCCAGAGAGGGGGAGTGCTTGTTTACTGCCCCCCCAAAAGAAAAACTCCCCAGTCGCCACTGTTTCTAACGGTAACACAGTTGCAGTCTTTCCTGGATAGCATTAGCAGTTGAGTGATTGTTTTAACTTGTTGGCTGGCGTTCCATATATGTTGAACCAGGCACAAAATGGTGTTAATAATTGTTGAGCATACACATAGAGGTCAGAGATTATCAGTCATACTTGGAAAGTTCTCCCACAGACATACTCCTAATTCAGATGCCTAACAAAAGAGATGTGATAAAGGACCCACCCTTTCGTCCTTTACAGTATATACACAATTTTCTCGCTGACCAAAAGGTTTTCAGCTCTTTTGCACATGGGAGAGAAAGACGTAAGAGATGGGATTAAAGCTCGGAGCAATCTTCCTTCTGGTCTTGGGCATCACTGGTAAGGAATTCCAGAATTATTATAATGAAAGTGATTTATGGTGAATAAATTTTTTTATATTATATATTATATTCCACTTGTATAAAGAAAGTAAGAATTTGGTGACTTTTTTTCTAGCAGTGGATTATTTTTTCTAAAATTCACCACCAGTATGTTTTTAGGGCTACATGGCAGTGGCTACAAGGCCATTTACTGTAATAGGCCTGGAGTTGCATTATGCTGAAAAAAATTAGTTATTACAAATCAGCAGCCTTCAGCAAAATGTGATCTTTCAGCGCAGTCACCTAAAATGACTCTAAGCTCTGGTTTAAAAAAAATAAAAAATTCAATGCTATCTTAAAGGGTAATTCCACTGTCCTTGAAAAAAAATAGCAAAAAATAGCAAAAAAAATAATAATATACAATTCCAACTCAAGTCATATTGTAATTGAATGTTATTACAAATTAGAGCTTCTTTTCAATCTGAAGCTCTGTAGTTTTCTGTACAATGCATTATGGCTACCTGGAAGCGTTCTGTACATAGATGGCTTCCATGATCCAACTTCCTGTTAGAGGGTGGTTATTAGACAAGTATATGATAAAAAAATTGTTTCGTTTCGTTTCCATCCGTTAATCTAGTTATTTTATTTCGTTAAATTTGGTTGATTTGTTTAATTTATATTCGGAATTCGCATTCAGGAGTAGTTTTATATGTCTTTTTAACATTTTTTTCTAACTTAACGATTTTTTTCGATTCAAAATGTTCGAATCGATAAATTTTGAATTGGTCGTATGGAAAACTTTCGCTTTATTCTTTTTCTTTCAACTCTAATAAATGATTAAAATTACTCTTTAAAACACCTTTGGCTTAACTAAAACAGCATTATTTCGAAATGGTACTCTAACAACACACAAAGTCTTTAATTTCAGCAATATGTGTACAGTTAGAATTCGACTGGAGTTCCATGTAAAACTCGATTCGAATTTCAGTCCGCATTTCTGAAATTCAGACTAATTTAATTCTGTTATTCAGAGCATTTGGTAAAATTTGTTTACATCGTAATTCAGGTATTCGGATATATAGGAATCTCCAAATAACGAAAAATTTGTCCGAATATTAATTCAGAACGAAACGAACCGCACATGTCTAGTTGTTATGTTCTTCCTCCATGGTCTCATCAGATAGACTAGGGACTATGAACGTGCATTGCTTTTTCCTAAAAAATGGACACGAGGGAGAAAAGTAGAAGTTTGCAGGGGATATTACAAGGACAAAAGCACAGTAAGAAAATATTTCATTAACTATTGATTACAGGGCAATTAAATAGTGGATTTATATGGATTATATTTGGAAAAAAAGTATGAGTTGGGTATGCGGAAGAAGGAGTTATTAAAAAGCCAGGATTCATTTAGGGGCTAGGTTAGTGTTAGTTTCAGAAGATTGGAGGTTTAGTTTAAGATTTGAACTTAAAGGGGTTGTAAAGGTTTGTTTTTCTTTTCTACACGTACATCCTCCCGTGTAGAAGGATCTGGACTTGGACAACATAAAAAGCTAACTCTTTGGGTCAATTTGTTCTGCTAACTTTTAACAGAAATCTGATCAAGGTGAGTGTTATCCCATAGTGATAACAATGGTAATGATAACCAATAGTGATTAGCCAAACTGCCCTGGATTTGGTTTGAAAAGACAACTACAAAGAAGTTTGTAGGCTAAACCTGAACCCCATTGAAATCAATGAGAGCTGAATCTGTCAAATGAAAAATTCCCAGTTCCTGGGCTAAAAGGTAAGGCGGTCTAAAAAATTTGCATGGGGGACTTGATGGGCACTGCCCTGGAGAACACGTGCCAATACAAACTTTTTTTTTTCTTTAAATACAATGGGAGCAGTGACTTTTTAGCACTAAGATTAACAGACCCCTGGGGTTTGTTTTTGTTTTTTTTAAAGAAGCCAGCAATGCCGTTTTCTTTGCTGGTTTAAACTGTCTTTTTTTTTTTTTTTGTAAATGTACTTTTTGCTGTAGCACATCCTGTAGCAAGAATGAGAAAACAATGTGTATGGAGTCAAACAAAATGCATACCAGATCTTATGAGTCTGATATAAGTTCTAAGGGGGTACAAAAACACAAAAAAAAATGCATGAGGTCTCCCAGGAAATCCATACCAGATCCTTATTCTGAGCATGCAGCCTAGCTGCTGACCAGGAAACAGGGGGGGGGGGGGTGTTGAGCAAGAATCCAGTCCCCCTTAAAAGCCCCTTGTATGTTTATTCACAAGTCTAATGTGCAAAATGTTAGACCTAATCCTGCAAACCCTAATCATTTCACTCCATCCAGAGCTAATGCTGTGTACACACGGCCGGACTTTGACAGCAAAGGTCAGACGGAACAAATCCGCCAAACAATTCGACCGTGTGTGGGCTTCATCGGCCCTTTGCTGTAGAAAAATCAGACGGACTTTAGATTTAGAACACGTTTCAAATTTTTCCAATGGACTCGAGTCCGGTCGAAAAATCTTTTCGTCTGTATGCTAGTCCAACGGACGAAAACCAACGCTAGGGCAGCTATTGGCTACTGGCTATGAACTTCTTTATTTTAGTTTGATCGTATGTCATCATGTTCAAATGCGTCGGACTTTGGTGTGCTTGTGTGTGGCCAAGTCCGGTCATTCAGGAAGACCGTCGGACCTAGTCTGACGAAAAGTCAGCTCGTGTGTACGCAGCATAGTTTGTTGTTAGGGCTGCAGGAACAATTGGAACAGTTTGTGTATCAAACTTGTAGATAAATAAAATAAATATAAATGGGGTTTTTAATAGAGAGCGACTTCTTTCTCCTTTCGTTCATTTTAGAGATTTTATAGTTTTTCAGTTTTGTGTTATGTAGAATGTTTGGTTGTCTTCCACCTTGTCAGTTAATGTCCATCATTCCATCATTTAGCTATTCCCTGTTTACCTGTTCTGGAACATCAGGTTGATATTTGATATCCCTTTCCCCCTGGCAATGGCAATTTACATACTGTATTTGCCCTGGTTGCTCTTTCAACTAGTATTTAGATGTTAAAGCGGTTCTGCACCTTAAAAAAAAAATATTAAAAGCCAGCAGCTACAAATATTGCAGCTGCTGACTTTTAATAAATTGACACTTACCTGTTCCAGGGTCCAGCGATGTCGGCGGCAGATGATGAGCGATCGCTCGTCTTCGTGCTGCCCCCGCCGCCATCCTCTGTCAGGGAATCGGGAAGTGAAGCTTCACTGCCCGGTTCTCTACTGTGCATGCGCGAGTCGCGCTGCACGTCTCTGCTGGTCCCCACTCTGTCCTGGGAACTGTGTGTTTCCCAGAACACAACGGGGGGGGGGGGGGGCATCTGTGGCGGTCTGCGGTGGTCTGTCCCGGAAGTGGGTGCAGATACCTGGATTATCCAGGTAATTGCACCCCCCTCCCCCCTGAAAGGTTCCAATTGTGTCATATGAACGGAACTTCCACTTTAGGGTGGAGAACCGCTTTAATACCTTTATAGCTTTGTTTACTAGAGTCCATGTCCTGGATCTTTCAGTGGCTGGTACCCACCTCTCAGACTGTTTTTGGCCTTCCCAAATGTGTACTGATTACTATATGGATGTTCTCTCAATGAATGATGAAGAAAATGTGATTTTTGTACTTACCATAAAATCCTTTACTCCTGTCCCTCTGTAATATGCCTGTAGTAAGGTCCCAGCCTTCTTTGGTCTAATGAGAACCTCCAGGGCCAGAAACAGCTGACATCCTTCTGTATATGGTGGGTTGTAAGGCATGGTGGGTGCAAGGTAGTTCAAGTTATTGGGCGCCAGACACTTCTTGAATGCAAAAGAGAGTTTATTTCTGTTAAACTTTTTGAGAAAGAGAGGGTAAGGGCCAGGACACCCTTAGGTAGTTGGAAGATTAATTGGCAGACACTGAGACTTCAACAGGAGGACAGCCATGCAGGGAAAGGCATCCAGCAAGATGCCACATCTGCATGTTCTGCATGCTGTCTCCTAAGGCAACAGTCTTTAACAGTTCCTAACACAAAACATAACAGTTCCTTCAATTCCACTACAATCACTCCTTGTAGTTCTTCAGATCACTGAGCTCCCAGTCTCTCTGTTACTAGACTAGATAATTCACTGCCACTGAATCCCTTAAAGAGGAAGTAAACCCTGATGGGTTTACTTCCTCTTTTTTTCCCTGCAAAGGTAAAGCATAATGGACTACTATGCATCGCATGGTAGCTCATTATGTGTCACTTACCTGACACAGGAGCCAGCAAAGACGCCGCTGTCCCCTGTAGTCCGCCGCATCCATCTTGCTGGTGGCGTCTCGCAGCTCCGCCGAATAACAGCGGCGAAGCCGCGGTGACGTCACTCCCGCGTATGCGCACGGAAGTCGACAAATTAGGCAGCTCCATTCTTGGACTTGCCGCGTTTAGTGCGCCTGCGCGCCGCTGTCTACGGCCATTTTCGGGCAAATATCTCCTAAACCATATAGGTTTAGGAGATATTGCTTGGACCTACAGGTAAGCCTTAATCTAGGCTTACCTGTAGGTCAAAGTGGTTTGTAAGGGTTTACAACCACTTTAAACTCCTCCAATCTTCACAGTGGTATCTTCCTCAAGCGTCACCACTGCTTCTCTGCTGGGTCCTTAGCTTGGCTCTCAAGATACCTCTAAAGCTTCACCCCACTGGTCTGCTTGGGCCCTGGCTTGACACACATGGCTGCTCTGCAAGCATCACCTCTGCTGACTGGGTCCCTGGCTTGATCACAGTCCCTCGGTTGGTGAGAATTCTGCTCTGGTACTTGCTTTAGTTACTTACTGTGGTCCCTGGTAATAAGGTGGTTGGGTCCTTAGTGGCAACAGCTTCCCCTCTACCTCTGACCATGACAGGTTCTCCAGCCAGCAGAACCGTCACTTTTGTTTGGACTGCAAGCCACATCCCAACACTGCCTGCTCTCTTGCTTCTGGATAGGCCCTCAGACAGCCTAGCAGCCAGAGGTGACTGGGATGGGCCCAATCTCCAGCCTAGCAGCCCAGGCAGTACAACACACATCCACCCAGACAGCCGTCCAGGTGTCACAGAAAAGATATACAAAAGTGAGTACATCTCTCACATTTTTGTAAATATTTTATTATATCTTTTCATGTGACAACACTGAAAAAATGAGTGTACAGCTTGTATAACATTGTACATTTTCTGTACCCTCCAAATAAATCAGCATACAGCCATTAATGTCTAAACCAGTGGCAGCAAAATTGAGTACACCCCTGTGAAAGTAAAAATGTCCAAACTGGGAACAATTAGCCATTTTCCCTCCCTGGTGTCATGTGACTCAGAGGCGGCTCTAGGCTTTGTGAGGCCTTAGGCGAAACTTACACATGAGGCCCCAATCACGGCCATAATGGGAAAAAAAATTCAAGCAATAAAAGTGGCTGCAAAAAGATGCACAGATCTAGCACACAGTTCATCAGCACCACCTCCAGGGCACACTCCTCACCCATCAGACATATGCAGCCATTTAAACATCTGGGGCCCAGCAAGGTGGCAACCCCTCTAAGAATTTCCCGTGCCTTGGGAGAATGGGGAGGGAGTGTCACTGAGTCATTCCACATCCACAGAGGAAGTAGAGTGGGTGGATCTCAGCACAGCGCAGGGGGAGCGAGAGAGGGGGAGGAAGAGAGAGAGAATGGGAGAGAGAGGGGGGAGGGAGAGAGGGGAGGGAAAGGGAGGGAGAGAGAAGGGAGGGAAAGGGAGGCAGAGAGAGACAGGGGATAGAGGGAGGGAGAGAGAGAGGGGAGAGAGGGAGGGAGGGGGACAGAGAGGAAAAAAAGGGGGAGAGAGAGGAGGCGGAGCAAGGGGGAGCAAGAGATTATGAGTAATAGGGGCAAAGTGAGGGGGGGAGAGAGAGAGAGAGGGGGAGGGAACGAGAGAGAGAGAGGGGGAAGATTAAGAGAGAGGGAGGGGGGAGCAAGAGGGGGAGCAAGATATTGTGAGTGAGAGGGGGAGGGAGAGTGGGTGAGAGAGAGAGAGGGAGAGAGGGTGAGCAAGAGAGGGTGAGCTAAAGGGGGAGAGAGAGAAGGTGAGCGAGAGGGAGATGGGGGTGAGAGAGAGGGGTAGAGAAAGGGTGCGCAAAAGGGGGAGACAAAGGGGTGTAGAGAAGAGAGGAGAGGAGGGGGGAGAGAGAGAGGGAGGGAAGGGGGCTAGAGAGAGGGGGTAGAGAAAGGGTGCACAAACGGTGGAGAGAAGAGAAGAGGGGGTGAGAGAGAGAGAGAGGGAGGGGAGGGGGAGAGAGAGGGAGGGGAGGGAGGAGAGAGAGAGGGAGGGGAGAGAGAGCAAGAGAGGGAGAGAGATGAGGGGAAGAGAGAGAGAGAGGGAGTGGTGGGAAGGGGTAAGAGAAAGAGAAAGAAGGAGTGAGGTGAGAGAGAGGCGGAGGAAGAGAGAGAGGGGGAGTGAGAGAGAGAGAGAGGGGAGAGGGGGTAAGAGAGAGAGGAGGGAGAGAAAGAGAGAGGGGGAGAGAGGGAGTGAAGGGGGGAGAGAGAGGGGTGAGAGGGCGTAAGAGAGAGAGAGAGAGGGAGGTGAGAAAGAGGGGACGAGGGAAAGGGATGGATCTAGAGATCTGTCCCTGTCTGCAGCCCCTTGTATGCCCCAGTCTGTGAAGGCATTGGGGGGGCAAAGAGCAGGGAGGGGCTGGAGTGTGCTGGGGATGGGGGTTGGAGAGTGCTGGGGGGAGGGGGCCTGAGAGTGCTGGGGGCCAGAAAGTGCTGGGGGTGGGGGCCAGAGAGTGCTGGGGGGTGGAGAGTGCTGGAGGGTGGGGGCCGGAGAGTGCTGGGGGGTGGAGGGCAAATAGTGCTGGAGTGTGAGTGCAGTGAGTGCTGGAGGGTGGGTGCAGAGAGTGCTGGGGTGGAGGGTGGAGAGTGCTGGAGGGAGGGAGCGGAGAGTGCTGGGGGGCAGAGAGAACTGGAAAAGGTGGAGAGCACAGGAGGGGTGGGGGCTGGAGAGCGCTGGGGGGGAGCTTGAGAGGGGAGCAGAAAGAATTGGAGAACAGGGGGTGCTGGCGAAATGGGGGCGGGCCAGGGAGAACAAGTAGGGGCTGGAGAGCAGGAGAGGTGGAGTCAGGGAGCACACGGAGGGGTGGAGCCAGGGAGCACAAGGAAGGGCGGGAGAGCAGGAGGGGCTGAGCACAGGGAGGGATCGGAGAGCACGGGAATGCAGAAAAAGTTAGCTAGGAAGAGCGGTGGGGAGACTGCACATAGTGGAATAGATTTTTCTATATTCCTCCATGCAGCCACTGAATGATCACTTCTCCTCTCCTTCCTGCAGACGTTCAGGGCCTGCATGGAGGAATATGGAAAAATCAATTCCACTATGTGCAGTCTCCCCACCGCTCCTCCTTTTTAGGGACACAGGGAGGCTGCACGGGCACTCACCTTCTCTCCGGTTGTCTAGGTAGCATAAGAGCTCCTTCCTCTTCATAATCATGGAGCAGCTCAGCTGGATAGCTTCAGTGACCCCCCGCCTGACTGCAAAACCAAATAGGAGGCAGGTGTGGATAGGTCGGGTGAGCGGCACAGGCTAAAGGAGCAGCTCAGCTGGGGGTCCCACATGGACATGCTGCCCGCATTCCTTGGAGTCGGGTGCTGTCATCCAGCCACTGCTGCCACCTAGAGGCCTCTACTGTCCTGCTCCCCGCACTTGCTACCCCCGGACCGGGATGAGAGACCTTGACAACAACAGTGATTGATCACAGGCAAATTAGTCGGCTGCGAGGCCCCTGTGACTGTGGGGCTTTAGACGATCGCCTAATTTGCCTAATTAGAGAGCTGCCTCTGATGTGACTTGTTAGTGTTACAAGGTCTTAGGTTTGAATGGGGAGCAGGTGTGTTACATTTGGTGTTATCGCTCTCACTCTCTCATACTGGTCACTGGAAGTTGAACATGGCACCTCATGGCAAACAACTCTCTGAGGATCTTAAAAAAGAATTGTTGCTCTACATAAAGATGGCCTAGGCTATAAGAAGATTGCAAGACCCTGAAACTGAGCTGCAGCACTGTGGCCAAGACCATACAGTGGTTTAACAGGACAGGATCCACACAGAACAGGCCTTGCCATGGTCAACCAAAGAAGTTGAGTGCAATTGCTCAGCGTCATATCCAGAGGTTGTCTTTGGGAAATAGATGTATGAGTGCTGCCAGCATTGCTGCAGAGGTTGAAGAGGTGGGGGGTCAGCCTGTCAGTGCTCAGACCATACACTGCACACTGCATCAAATTGGTCTGCATGCAGGGGCGTAACTATAGGGGGTGCAGCAGTCGCGACCGCAACTGGGCCCTGTGATGCAGGGGGCCCATGCAGCCCCCTCTACATATGGCCGGCAGCAGCATAGGCAGCTAGGGGTACCAGTGCACCATGCACACGGGTGGTGGAGGTGGAGGGTGACTAGTAGAGCTCCATGCTCGACTATCGCACTGGCTGCTCTTTAGTTGTGCATTCCCCCGCATGACCTGTGTCCTCGGCCGGCTCCTCAGAGTACCCCTCTCCTGCTCCATGCATTGCCGCTCAGTCCGATGTCTGTTCTCCCCAGCCAGAGTCCTGCCCCCCCGAGTCCGGCCCACACTGCACGGCATACTTCTCCCGGGTAAACAAACTTTAAGCACACAGATGCATTGCAGCCCTTTGAGACCCCCTGGAGGATACTGCAGGCTGATCACCCATCCAGCACAATGGATGGAGCCCAGGCCAACTTGGATAAGTGCGCGGCCTGCAGCTTGGTCATGGTGAGTGAGAGGACCCCATCCCCCACACACCATTACATACCCCCTCCATCTCCCCCTGGGGACAGGGACCCCTACTCACATGGGAACAGGGACCCCCACCTCCCCTGGGGACAGGGGCCCCTTCTCACCTGGGGGCAGTAACTTCATCTGCCCTAGAGAAAAGGACCTCATCTCTTCTGGGGACGGGGACCCCATCCTGCCTAGGGACAGTCCCCCAATGGGGCACCTAAAAATAAAAAATAAAATAATAAAAAAAAACTACTGATACCAGTGGTGGAACTACAGGGCTCACAAAGGTCATACCTGTGACCACGCCCTGGAGTTCCACCGCTGGACTCGGAGGAAAGGGCCCTGGCTGGGGTTCAGGGGGGCCCTTCATGGTTTCTTGCATCTGGGCCCTGAAGGTTCTAGTTACGCCCCTGTCTGCATGGCTGTCATCCCAGAAGGAAGCCTCTTCTAAAGATGATGCACAAGAAAGCCCGTAAACAGTTTGCTGAAGACAAGCAGCTAAGCTCATGGATTAGTGGAACCATGTGCTGTCGTCTGATGAGGCCAAGATAAACCTATTTGATTCAGATCATGTCAAGCGTGTGTGGCTGCAACCAGGTGAGGAGTACAAAGACAAGTGTGTCTTGCCTACAGTCAAGCATGGTGGTGGGAGTGTCTGGGGTTGCATGAGTGCTGCCGACACTGGGGACCTACAGTTCATTGAAGGAACCATGAATGCCAACATGTACTGTGACATCCTGAAGCAGAGCATAATCCCCTCCCTTCAGAGACTGGGCTGCAGGGCAGTATTCCAACATGATAACAACCCCAAACACACCTCTAAGATGACCACTGCCTTGCTAAAGAAGCTGAGGGTAAAGATGATGGACTGGCCAAGCATGTCTCCAGACCTAAACCCTATTGAGCATCTGTGGGGCATCCTCAAATTGAAAGTGGAGGAGTGCAAGGTCTCTAACATCCACAAGCTCTGTGATGTCATCATGGAGGAGGGGAAGAGGACTCCAGTGGCAACCTGTGAAGCTCTGGTGAACTACATGCCCAAGAGGGTTAAGGCAGTGCTGGAAAATAATGGTGGCCACAGAAAATATTGACACTTTGGGCCCAATTTGGACATTTTCACTCAGGGGTGTACTCACTTTTGTTGCCAGCTGTTTAGAAATGAATTTTGAGAGGACTGCAAATTTACACTGTTATACAAGCTGTACACTCACTACTTTACATTGTAGCAAAGTGTAATTTCTTCAGTGTTGTCACATGAAAAGATAAAATACAATATTCACAAAAATGCGAGGGGTGTACTCACTTTTGTGAGATACTGTGTATATATAATCATATATATATATATATATATATATATATATATATATATATATATATATATATATAGATATCGATATATATATATAGATATAGATATATTATTTATTATATAAATCATGCAAAAAAGTAGTTTTGTTTCTTTTCAAAATAATTACAGAGTCATTCCAATACATTGTGGACTGTTAACAGCTTCCTGTCATTTAGGCTCGGTTCACACAGTGGGCGGCACGACTTGCAGCGCCGCGACCTGCACACGATCAGCGGCGACTTGCAAAACAACTTCTGTATAGAAGTCAATGCAAGTCGCCCGAAGTCGCCGCAAAAGTAGTACAGGAACCTTTTTTCTAATGCCGCGTACACACGAGCGGATTGTATGGCGTACTTAGTCCGTCATACAATCCGACGGACAATCCGTCGTAGTTTCCACTGAACGGACTTGACCACGCACGGATACACAAACAGTCCGTCGAAAGCTTGTGCGATGACGTGTACAGCACGTACGACGGGACTAGAAATAGGAAGTCCAAGACACAGCAAAGCACCCTTCCGCCGTGTAAATCCTTTCTGGGCATGCGCCATTCTTAGTCCGTCTAACTAGCATACTGACGACCGTATTGTCCGCTGAAACCAAAGTACGACGGACAGATTTTTGGAAAATCCGAAATTCTTAGCACTCCGGACTGCACGCTGAAAAAGTCCGCTGAAGCCCACACACGAGCCGATTGTCCGCTGAAATGTGTTTCAACGGACTAAGTACGTCAAACAGTTCGACCGTGTGTACGCGGCATAAGTCGGAGCGACTTGATCGCTCCTATTAGAACGGTTCCATAGTACAGAACAGAGCGTGACTTGTCAGGCGGCGAAGTCGCCTGGACAAGTCGCCCCTGTGTGAACCGAGCCTTAGCCAATACAAGATGATAAAGTAAGATTAGTTATTTCAAAACTGGATACACTAAAATTTATTTAATTTATTATTGATTACTTTAAAAACCTGAAACTGAGGGCGTGGCCTGGAGCGGCATGAGATAGGACGCATGTGAGCTGAGCTCCGCCGGCCGCATATCCTGATCACTAATCCTGAGACGCAGACTGTTTTTTTTTTCTCCGTCCTGACCGCTCCCCTAACCGGGCAACCCCAAGGCACATGTCACAGACGAAACGGAACAACTCAGCGGCCACCAGGCTGTCACAATTCCGGCGTGATGAAGCAGGCCCCGCAGACCAAGATGGCGCCGCCATGCAGGGGGAGGAGGACGCGCGGCGCACAGACACAACCAGGCTCTTCCATGCTATTACAGCTTGACAGGAAGCGGTTACGAACTGGAACTGCCAGACCAACCTCACAGCCAGGACTGAAGAGGTAAAAGTAGATATATCGCTGGTTAGGCAAGACTTTCAGAAACTAAGAGAGAGGGTTACTGAAGCTGAGACCCGACTGAGTAATGTAGAGGACTCCCTCCCCCCCCTGCAGATCTCCTCGGAGGCCATGCAGCATCAAGTGACTCAAATCCTTCAGAAGCAGGATGATATTGAGAACAGGATTCGCAGATGTAACCTGCGCTTTATAGGCCTGCCTGAAGGGGTGGAGGGCAGGGACCACCCAACTTTTTGGGAAAAGTTACTTGTGGACACATATGGAAGGGACTCATTCTCCCCCATGTTTGCGGTGGAACGCGCACATAGACTGTCGGGTAAGCCTCTCCCATCAGGGGCGCCTCCCCGCACCTTTATTGCCAAGTTCCTAAATTTCAGGGATAGAGACACCATCCTTCGTCTCAGCAGGGAAAAGGGGAACATCCCTTTTGACAACAAAACCATAGCAATCTTCCCTGATTTTTCCTCTGAAGTCCAGAAAAAACGCAAAAGTTTTATGGAAGTGAAAAGACGCCTGCGAATCAAAAACATAAAGTATGCCATGCTATTTCCTGCTCGCCTACATGTGGAAGGTACGGACCGGGCCCATTTTTTTGAGGATCCTGAGACCGCGTTGTCGTGGCTGGAGTGACGAGATGCCAACAGATGAGTATATGTGTACGAATCCGCCCGCCAATGCCGGCTGCTTTCTGGAAATGCCCTTTCTTTTCCCACCTGATCATCTTTGATTATGTATGTCTCACTGAACTGGGACCCCCGTCTCCCTGCACCCCCTGAATGAGTGCGCAACTGCATGTCAGCTCTCCTTCCTAGGCCCACTATTTTCAGGCCCACAATGCTGAGGTACTGACTGTCCCCATTTTGCCCCATGTGGTTTAAATAACCTCCTTTACATGCACACAAAGCTGGGCCAGCCGTGCAGTGACAGGGCGTCTGACTGCATAAGTACATTGCTCACTGGTTATTACGGTCGCCTACGAGAGTGGTGGCTGAGTCCCCCCCCAAGTGTGCTAGAACACCTGACTCTGGACTGGCCTCCCACGCAGGATGGAGATGGGGCTGTTATGGTTACCCTGGCTGACATGTCTGATGGAAAGAGTGTCCTGCTCTATACGGGGCCCTGTGATATCTAACTGAGTATTATAGCTGAACATACCATTGTCTGTGTTGAAACTTTAACTTTGTTTTTCCCACTTATTATAGGAATGTACTTTTCTGCACCCTCCTGGCCGGCGGAGGGAAATAACTAATCAGCAAGCTCACCTTGCTTTGTGAGCACAGTCCTATAGTGTCACATAATACAGCAAAGTTTCGCCCAACGTTTTACTATACACCTCTCGGGTTGGAACAACTGGCATAATACTTTGCTTTTTTATCATGATACCCCCGCGGATCTTTTCTTACTGCAATGTTGTTCCTTCCCGAGTTGGAAAATGTTTGTGCCCTGTTGACAGTTAGGGGTTAATGCCCGCACTAGTTGGGGTCAGTGCAGGGCGGGGAGGGGGGATGTACGGTTTTCATGGGTTAAAAAAGTTATTTTTGAGTTTTTCTCTGATTGTTTTCTATGGTACAATGTATGTCTGGCGGGGAGGGTGGGGCCCTCTTCCGTTTGAGGGGGGCGGGTTCTGGCTGCTCCGACCTGGCGGGTTGGTCTGTCTCCTGGAGTCTCACCACTGATTAATATGCATCCATTCCCACACTGAAATTTCTTACATGGAATGTGAGGGGATTGAGGGACCCTATTAATCGGTCAGCCGTTTTTGGGCAGCTTAAAAAAATGAAGGCAGATGTAGTGGCTTTAGTGAAAACCCATGCCGAGGGCCCCATGCTCAGAGCGCTCTGACGCCCTTGGATAGGCTGGGGGTATCACTCCATACATACTACCCATTCTAGGGGAGTCTCCCTTCTGATTGCCAAACACGCGCACTTTGAGCTCCAGGATTCGGTCATTGACCCGCTGGGTAGATTTGTATTTATAAAAGCAAAGCTACATGGGGATATGTTTCTTATAATGGATTTTTATGTACCCCCACCATTCCAATTCGGTGTGCTGTCAGAGGGTTTTTACTATATGGCTCTCCATCCCGCTGCTTCGGTGGTGTGGATGGGGGACTTTAATAATGTGCTAGACAGATCCCTAGATAGGATGGCGGTCACCCCGAGCCCCCCTCTGACCAGGTTCGCCAGACTTCTCCGCGATTTCCACCTGGTGGACTCGTGGAGAACCAGGCACCCAACGCAGCGCGTTTTCACATGCTTTTCTGCTACTCACCACTCTATGTCCTGAATAGACCTTATACTCTTCTCCAAATCACTCCTACCCAGACTCACAGACGTGGGCCTATTTCCTAGATCGCTCTCTGACCACTGTCCATACTGGGCGACGCTCTCCTTATGACATACTCACCCTTTGATGACTTGGCGCCTCAACCCCTTTTGGTTGACTCTCCTCCCCGAAGACAGTAACCTGGAATCGGGCTGGCAGGCATTTTTTGAGACCAATGAGGGGTCGGCTCAACCACACGTAGTCTGGGAGGCTTTTAAACTACATGCAAGAATGACCTTACAGACTCAAATTAACAAGGTAAAGCGGTCCTCTGTAGCAAACATAGCTGAGGCAACACATATTCTCCAGACAGTGGAACAGGACTTTATGAATGACCCCTCGGCGGAAAAGGCAGGTAGCCTTAGACTCAGCTCCAGAACACTGGACCAATTTCTCTATGAAAAATCCAAACAAAAACTGTTCTTTCTCAGGCAGAGGTCGTTTGAACATGGTGAATGAGCGGGGAAACTGTTGGCTTATCTTGTTCATGGTGAGGAGAGACCCCCTGTGGAGATCTCCCTTCGCTCGTCACAGGGTGTACTTGAGACTGATCCCGTACGGGTCACGCAGATGTTTCGTGACTTTTTTACCTCTCCCTACACCTCTAATGCCTCAAATGACCCCTCCCAGATGGAATCTTTCTTGAGGAGATTGCAGTTCCCCCAACTGACTGAGGAACAGATCTTAGAATTGGAGGCACCTCTGACTCGGGATGAAATAGCATCAGCTATTGCTGCATTCCCATCATCCAAGGCCCCGGGCTCAGATGGCCTAACGATAGAATTCTACTCTACCTACATAGAGCTACTGGCCCCTAAGCTACTGCCAATCTATAACTCTATATTCGAACACTCCGAACTTCCAGTGACCATGAGAGAGGCCACTATAGTGTTAATCCCTAAACCTGGGAAGGACCCGCACCTCCCGGAATCTTATCGCCCTATCTCTTTGCTGCAGGTGGATGTCAAGATACTTTCTAAGATTCTTGCCATCCGCCTTAATAAGGTGATCCTCTCGTTGATCCTTGCGGATCAAGCAGGATTCATGCCCGGTAGAAACATGTCGTTTAACCTCCGGAGGCTATTTATCAACCTCCAGACTTCTCACGATGACGCCGACACTAGGATAATAGTTGCCTTGGACACCGCCAAAGCGTTTGATTCTGTTGAGTGGCGATACCTATGGACCTACCTGGCTCAGTTTGGTATAGGGCCTAAATTTATTAAGTGGATCCAGTTGCTCTATCAGAATCCGGTGGCCAAGGTCTTGGTGAATGGCTGGTCCTCAGAGAAGTTCCCTCTCACTAGAGGTACTAGACAAGGGTCCCCTTTGTCGCCTTTGCTGTATGCACTGGCAGCGGAGCCATTAGCTATGGCAATACCTGAGCACGTGGGCATAGTGGGTTTGTGTAGAGATGGGATAACGGAGATCAGCACCTATGCTGATGATATTCTACTGTACCTAAATGATTCGGATCAATCACTCCCCCTTGATTTAGCACTGATAGAAGAATTTGGCAGGTTTTCTGGTCTTAAAATTAACTGGGACAAGTCCCAGATTTTACCCCTGGACAGTTTTCCGCCTCCCAGAGACAGGGCCCTGCTCCCTCTACAGAGGGTAGATACCATTAAATATCTTGGAATCAGGACATCCAGAACCCCGTCGGATTATATTAAAAATAACATAACTCCTCTGATTGACATGATTAAACAGAAGACACAGCTATGGGCACGCCTCCCATTGGGAGTAATGGGTCGTACAAATCTGATTAAGATGGTCCTTCTTCCTAAAATTTGTACATGCTTTGGCACTCCCCCGTCTACCTGGTCCTCAAACATTTTAAGGTAATGGAAGCTCTTTTGAAACCCTTTGTGTGGGGTAATAGCAGGCACAAACTCACATGGCAAAAACTAAAACAGCCCACAGACCTAGCGGGACTGGCAATGCTGGACTTTAATGTATATTATTTAGCATCTCAGTTGTTGCAAATGTTCCATATAGACAAAACAGACAAAGACAGGTTATTACATTTTTTATGCCTGACATGGACCAGGCCTACTTTAGACCCTATGGTGGCGATTGTCGGGGGAGCGGAAAGGGAGGGGAGGAAGGCGCCTACCACATCTCTTCTTTACCAGTATAGGAAGGTGTGGCATATTGCCTCTGTGAAATTGTGCCTTCCACCCCTGCATGAATACACCCCCATATGGCAGAATTGGAATATCCCAGAATTTAGACGGATTGGGGATAGCGGAATGTGGTGCGGGAAGGGCATTTTTTATTTGTCCCACGTGCTTTCTGGTGGCAAACTAAAATCCTTTCCTGCCCTACAGACGGAATACGAGCTCCCGAATCACTTTTACTATAGATACCTACAGCTTCGTCATGCATACCATGCTCAATTTCCCCTAGAGGATCTATCTGTACCCCCCAACCCACTTATGGCAGCGATAAAAAACCCAGACCCCAAAAAATTAATCTCACAGTTTTATGCTATGTTATCACTTCCTTCCATAACCGTGGCTGCCTATACACTTAAAAATAGATGGGTGGGGGAGTTGGGGCCTATTACAGATGACGAATGGAGTGATACATTGGACACCTGTAAACTAGTTTCGCCCAAACTCTCTGACCGGCTGACTCAAATTTTTATAACGCACAGAGCGTATCTCACGTCGCTTATGGTTTCCAGGTACAAACGCGCATGTTCCAGTACTTGCCCCATGTGTGCACAAGCACCTGGCACCTTTTTTCATCTTCTCTGGGAATGCCCTAAAATTCGAGTGTATTGGTCCCAGGTGGTGAGGTTTCTACATGATACGATGGGTTCCCCCATCACACTTCAGCCAAAACTATGTCTTCTGGGTATCTTCCCAGACCCTGCTTTGAATAAATACACCAAAATATTTCTACACAAAACCCTGTTTTCTGCACGGAAAATGATTGCCAGAGTCTGGATGAGACCTGACCCTCCAACGGTCTCCCAATGGCTCGGGGAAATCAATGGAGTCTTGCCGTTTAAGAAACTTATATACACTCATAGGGGATGGCCCTCCAAATACGAGAAGATCTGGGACAGGTGGCTTAAAAATTATGCAACATGCATATAATAGTCTGTTTGTAGATGAGTATTGTTCTGTGCTTTTGATAGGTTAATGGAGACGAGTCGGGAATGGGTGGGATGGGATGAGGGGGGGTGTGTGGGTGGATTTATGGAGGTGCTTGTATGGCTCCGGTAATAATTCTAAAACTATGTACTGACTTGATTATCTATGTGAGGCATGTATATACATTATGTACGGAGAGTGAACTTGAGATTACCATAAGTTTTGATGGAGACACCCTTTATTTTTTCTGTATGTACCATAACCTTTTTTTTCAATAAAAAGAACTCATGTTAAAAAAAAAAAAAAAACCTGAAACTGAAATGCTGAAGCATGATTTATATGAAGCTTTCTATTACTTTTCAGTGAGTAATTATTATAAAAAAAATATACTCAACCACCAGTTAAAGCACCGCACGTAGTGCATGTTTAGGAGATATTTACACTACCTATAGGTAAAGCTTATTATAGGCTTACCTATAGGTAAAAGCAAAAGATGGAAGTTTACTTCTACTTTAATTCCTTTTAGATTATTATTTTAAAAAATACTTAGACAAGCATCAATTAATTTGTTTTGAGATGGTTTCAACTGTTACCTACCATGTAAAGATCATTGACAAGACTATTATGTCAGGGTCTGTAAATAAAATGAAGAGCCACCTAGGGAGCGGTGAAAGCACTTATGGCTTTGTCCTTTAGATAGAACTATAGGTATCGGTCATTAACATGGTGAAAAATTGTAGCTATGACTATTATGTGGTTACCTAGACTCACATGATCAGATCAGAGAAAGTAAACAGATAAAAAAATAATATTTAACAAACTAGCTTAAACTAACTACTGCCTGTCTCCGAAACCTATTTAAATAGGTATGCCTGTCTCTAGCAATTGGACATAATATATTTCTTGTTTTAAAGTTTTCTAAAACATTTACAATTTTTCCCAGCTATATCACCAACCTCCAAGCTTCTATAAATCTATTATTTGGTCAAAGGAATAAATGTAGGTGTGTGCGAGACATTAAATGTTGAAAAAAAAATTGTGGTTAACAAAAAAAGGAAAAAGAGATTTTGCGGGGCGGGAGTTAGGGGCTTTGACAATCTCAAGAGACTTTCTTTTGTATTGTCTCGATGGCTGTGCCTTAAAGTTTAATAGCTAAATAACTGTAGATAATGTAATCCTCCGAAATAATACATCAGTGCAAAAGGGGAGCTAGGTATAATGTGTTAGTTATGTTTATCACCCTGTTTCTGATCTAGTGGTCCGTAATTTACAAAGTCCAATTACAGTTCAAAGACCCCTGAAGGTGTTCTTTATGGTGGTTTTGTAAATAAGTGAGGTGCACCATAAAAAAGGCCTTAAAATAGAACTACAGGCAAAATATTTTTTTTTCTTTTCATATTGGAAAGAATAAGGTCATTTTTTATTTATGTCCCTTTGGGGGAGATTTCACTTAATTTCCTGTCCCATATCAAAAACAGGAAGTGAGAGAAAATCCCTTCAAATCAAGGGAATCTCTTGGGGCCCCCCGGTTCACCAGAACTAGGGTTCCCAGTGGAATATTTCTATTACATTTCTGGGGACAACCCAAACTTTGGGATTTTCTTTTGCTTTCACTTGGTATCACTCAATGGTAGTGGTGTAGCCATGCCTCCGTAGGGGTTAATGAAATTTGTGGTTCACCTGTCACCCTGCCCAGCCCGACATCCATCTTACAGTCACTCAGTAACACAGAGCAGTCCATAGCTTTGTTTTTTTTTTTGTTTTATTGAGGGGATTAAACTTGAATGGGTATTAGGGGCTTATGGGATGCCCAGCATTGCAGAATAATCAATTGTGAATTTTAGAACAATCAATTGGGACAACTATGTACACTCCCTGTAAATACATCTCAATCTTCTCTCCAGAAGAGAACACTTGCTGTACACTATTCCTCCTCCAGCACTTCACTTGCTGCAGATGGTTTCTCCTCCGGGCCAGCTAGCACTGCATGTGTAGGCCTGACACTGCTTCAGCCAGGCCTCACTGAACTGCCTTTTGCGGCCAGCAGGGACCTTGGACCCCTGCATAGTTGCCAACATTGTAAAAAAATGTATAGAGACACTTTTTTTAACTGTGGCTGGAGTCTTATTATAATTAGGGGGCGCAACATTCATTTGTAGGCGTGGTATAGTGAAGCGTGAAATTTGCATGGTTTAATCTAAATATTGGGTATGGCTTTGAGGGGTGTGGCTCAAAGGGGGTGTTGTTGTAATCTGAGATGAACGAGGGATGGAGGGAGAAAGAGGCAGGGTGGGGGAGAGAGAGAGAAAGAAAGAGATAGGGAGGCAGGGAAGGAGAGAGATGGAAGGAAAGAAAGAGGGTGGAGGGACAGCAGGCACAGATCCTACAATACAATAGAAATGTGTATTCCAGAAAGTTTAACAATGAGCAGATAAAGATACTCCAAAAACCTGGTGTTAAAACATTCCGGCATCATGGTTGTTATGGTGTCAGGATGAATGAATTGCATTATTTCTATTATTACATTGTAATATAAAATGAACCCATTCAACTCACTATAATACAGAATCAGTGGAAGCCCTGAGCATGTCACTTGCCACATTGCGTCCCTCCTTACATCAGGTGCCCTCAGCAGAGTCCCTCCTTACATCCGTTGCCCCCAGCAGAGTCCCTCCTTACATCTGGTGCCCCCAATAGAGTCCTTTCTTACATCAGTTGCCCCCAGCAGAGTCCGTCCTTACATCAGGTGCCCCCAGCAGAGTCAGTCTTTACATCAGGTGCCCCCAGGGGAGCCCCAGTCCTTACATCAGTGTCTCCAGTGGAGCACAAGTCCTTTCTTACATCAGTGTCCTTAGTGGAGCCCAGTCCTTTCATTAGTGTCCCCAGCGGAGCCAAGTCCTTACATCAGTGTCCCCAGAGGAGCCCAGTCCATACATCAGTGTCCCCAGTGGAGCCCCAGTCCTTCCTTACATTAGTGTCCTCAGCAGAGCCCCAGTCCTTCCTTACATAAGTGTCCCCAGCCCAGACCCCTATCCTTACATCAGTGTCCCCAGCCCCAGACCTTACATCAGTGTTCCCAGCAGAGCCCCAGTCCTTACATCAGTGTCCCCAGTAGAGCCCCAGTCCTTACATCAGTGTCCCCAGCAGAGCCTAGTCCTTACATCAGTGTCCCCAGCAGAGACCTAGTCCTTACATCAGTGTCCCCAGCAGAGCCCCAGTCCTTCCTTACATCACTGTCCCCAGCGGAGCTCCAGTCCTTCCTACATCATTGTCCCCAGCCCCAGTCCCGACATCAGTGTCCCAAGCAGAGCCATAGTTACCCCCATACATAGTTACCCCCGCCCCCTGTACATAGTTACCCGCCTCCCCCTAGTTACCCCCCTGTGCATAGTTAGCCCCCCTTTACCTAGTTACCCCCTCCCCCTGCACATAGTTACCCCCTCCCCTATACATATTACCCCCTGCCCTGTACATAGTTACCCCCCCTGTACATAGCATCCTCCATGTACACAAGACAGCACAGCGGTGTAGTGGTGTAGTGGTTAGCACTCTCGCCTAGCAGTAAAAAGTGGTCGCTGGTTCAAATCCCAACCACAACACTACCTGCCTGGAGTTTGCATGTTCTCCCTGTGCCTGCGTGGGTTTTCATCCGGGTACTCTGGTTTCCTCCCACACTCCAAAGACATGCTAGTAGATTCATTGGCTTCTGTCCAAAATTGGCCCTAGTATATGAATGGGAACCTTGGATTGTGGGCTCCTTGAGGGTGTAGGGACCAATGTGAGTGTACAGAGATAGGGACAATTGTAGACACTCACTCAGGTTGAACTGGATGGACTGGTGTCTTTATTCAACCTTGTAACTATGTAACTAAGACAATGCCCGCTGTCCCCATACATATGGTGGAGATATTGCAGTGGCGGCGGTTACAGCTGATGATGTGTCGCTGGCCTGTGCTGTATACCATACATAACACACGGGAGGGCAGTAGGTCAGCAGCCCCCCCCCCATCACCCCTACCAGAACTATTCGCACCTTCATCAGCACAGCAACACAACACAGTTGTCACCAGCAGTATTCTTCTGGTCCAGGATCTTCGCTACAAGCAGAGGTAGCTGGAACAGCCAGTAATTCAGGACTCGACTACACAAACTCCTTCCACATAGGTTACCCTAAGATCAACTTGCGCATTTACAAATAGCCATAACACAGCAGCAAGACTGATAACTAGACAGACTAAGACTAAGGAAAAAACCCGGATCAGGATCATCATCTCAGTCATCTTAGTGCCATCAACTTCATCCTCTCGCCATGTGCTACTTCAAATACTCAGCAGAAGTTCTCCACAGGCTAAGGAATAACACCTCAACATTGCCAGGCTCCACTCAAAAAATCCTATGAAAAGAACAACTACTAAAGACTGACCTACAATCAACCATCAAACACAGGAAGATACCAACTCAACCACAACAATTAGCATGCGCCATGATCAACACCAGGTCTGCAGCCAAACACAGACTGGAAGTACACCCAAAACAACATAGATTGCCTCTTCATCATGGAAAGCTGGCTAACTCACGACTGCATCGCCATCCTTACCGAATTGGTGCCGGAGAACTACAGGATCCTAACTGAGCATCGAAAGGGAAAAAAAGGAGGAGGCCTAGCAGTGATCTTTAAATCTCACCTTGTGCTCACCAAACCAATTTTGAAGAACTCAGTGCCTTTTATGGAGACACTAACGCTACATCTTCAATCAACACCCCATGACACCATTCATATTCTTCTATGCTATAGACCACCAAGACCAAAGACTAATCTTCTTACACCCCTTATGGAATTCATTTCAATACACACCCTGCAATCCAAAAACTTCCTGGTACTTGGGGGCTTTAACCTCTGGGCAAACTCTACCCAAGATCCTATCGCAACTGCCTGCATCAACCAACTGGAAGAACTGGGTCTCCAGCAACTAATAAAGACTCCCACACATGGTTCAGGACACACCCTGGACCTCATCTTCAAACAAAATATGGACATCAACATACTTGACAACATACCACTACCATGGATGGACCACCATGCCATCAAATTATAAATCTCCACTAATACCACCCACCAAAAAACATAAACTTGCAACAACTCATCATAGAAGAAACTATACTCCGAAACCTTCAAAACCACTTTATCAAACAAAATAGCAATGCTGAATTTAAGCCACTCAATGAAACAAACCCTCAGCTCCCTAAACAAGGTATTACTACAATCAGCAGACTCAGTGGCTCCAAAACACAGAACACTCGGTTTAATGGCTCTCTCACTCTACTCAAGCAGAAGAGCTGAAAGAGCATGGAGAAGAAATCCTACCAAGGAAAACCACAAAAACTACAAAGGACTCACGGAGAATTATCAAAAGCAATCTTCAAAGCTAAAAAGGATCATTTCTCAAATACCATCTCATCGGCCTTAAACCGCCCTCGGGAACTTTTTAAAATAGTTGCTCAGTCAATGAACTCGGTATGCTTAGAGCCCCCAGCAAACGAAAGCCAAGATTTCTGCAACATCTGGAAAACAATTCATCAGAAAAAAACAACCAACCTCAGTCAACCAAAGCAAAAAGAAGATATCGACACAAACATTCCACAACCACCGAAGTTTTCTCTGACCCCAATTACCACGGACACCACATCATCAAAATCCTTTGAGACACCACATCACCAATTGACATCATCCCCACAAAACTCCTGAAAGAATGTTCCGACATCGTGGCTCCCACCATAACTCACCTCATAAGTCAGTCATTTAAAGAAGGGATTGTTACAGGAGCCCTCAAACAAGGCATCGTCAAACCCCTGCTAAAGAAACCCAACCTCGACCCTCAGGACCCCAACCAATGCAGACCGATAGCAAGCCTTAACACCATGTCCAAGTTTATGGAAAAAACCGTAGTACAACAGATACAACGCCACCTGGACACACACAAACTCCTCGACCCGCTGCAATCAGGCTTCCGCTCGGGCCATGGAACAGAAACAGCACTCCTCAAGATATGGGACGACGCCCTTGAAGCAGCAGATGATGGAAAATCATGTCTCCTGGTACTGTTGGACCACAATACTCTACTCATCCGCCTCACAGAAGTAGCAGGAGTCACAGATTCAGATCTACAATGGTTTGCATCCTTCTTAGGAAATCGTTCTCAGACAGTGAAACTAGGAGCATTCACCTCTGAAACCCGGGCAATCTCTTGCAGAGTCCCTCAAGGATCACCCTTGTCGCCAGTGCTCTTCAACATATACATCCGCCCACTCCTCAAAATCATCAGAATATCAGACCTCTGCTTCCACTCATACACTGACGACACACAACTCTATTTTCTTATCACCGGACAAAAAGACCATCATCATCAACTAGAAAATTGCCTCACTTTGATAGACGACTGGATGACCACTAGCTCTGTCAGACAACACTTACCAGACCGGTGAGTCCGCTTGGGCAGAAGGTGGTCTCCCGTACGTGTCTGACTTACAACCCCTGGTAGAGTAGACAGGTGGCTGAAAGTGCGGAGTGGTATGAGAGCCTGTGATGAGGTCCCTGGAGCTGGAAGCAGGAGAAACTCCGAAGCAGCAGGTGAGTAGGCAGGGACACAGGCAAACTGGGTGCGGAGCAGGAGCTGAGCAGGCAGGTCCGGGTACAGGCAGGATTCGTCAACAGGCGGGCAGCAGCGGTACAGAAGGAACAGGCAGGAGCGAAGTCAGAACAGGCCGAGGTCAGGTGCAGGCGGAGATCAGAGGTGTCCAAGAGAAAGCCGGGTCATCAGGAGATCAAGAAGCAGGAACGCAGATACAGGCAACGGAGCAGGGACCGGGGAAGCTGATGATCAGGAAGTACTTGAGTGGAATATGTCGCAGACCTAAATAGGCTGATTGGCGCCAAGCACCATGCACGTGCGCGCGTCGACGCGCACGGGCACGCGCATAGGCGCACGCGCGCCCGAGCGCCAACACGCACGCCAGTGCCACCAGGAGTGCACACAACAGCGCGCACCGGCGCACATCGGCACGCACCGGCGCCAGCAGGAGCGCGCACCGGCGCCAGCAGGAGCGCGCACCAGCGCCCACAGGGGTGCACACCACAGCGCGAACAGGAACACACACACCAGCATGCACCGTCGCACATCGCCGCACACCAGCATGGCCAGCACCGCGACCAACCAGGTAACTTCTCTGACAAGCTCCCTCAAACTCAACAAATCGAAAACAGAGCTTCTTATCCTACAAGCAAACCAAAATTCCTGAACCATGATCCCTTGGACACCACCCACCATCTTTGAACAGACCATCTCCCCAAGGACCAAGGCCAAGAGTCTCTGAGTCATTTTTGACTCAGAAATGTCAATGGATGCACAAATAGGAGCAGTAGTCAGTAGTTCTCACCATCTGCTCCGCCTGCTATGTAGACTCATCTCCTTCATTCCAAAGGAGGACAAAGCAGTGGTAGTTGGAACAGTCATTAATTCACGACTTGACTACGCAAACTCCCTTTACATAGGATTACCCCAATATCAACTTGCGCACTTACAACTGATCCAAAACATGGCGGCAAGGCTGATAACAGGAAAAAAAAAACTGGGAATCCATCTCCCCTTTCCTGAGGAGCCTACATTAGCTAAACGTAAAGAATCGGATCACATTCAAGATCCTCTGCCTCACCCACAAATGCACACATGGAGACGCTCCTCAATACCTACTCGAGAAAATAAAACACTATACACCCAATCTCAGTCTTCGATCATCTAAGCAAAACCTCCTCCTCAATTTCAAATCCCACTACAAATCAAAAGGGGAATGGAGAGTCGCTGTCCAAGAACCATGGCTATGGAACGCTTTACTGACCTAGTGTACATCCGCATGGAAGAAAACCATCAGGCCTTCAGGAAAAAAGACCTACTTCTTCTAAGAAGCTTGACAACAAAGCACGAATACAGCACCTTGAGGCGATTCAGTTCGCATTGTAGCGCTATACAAATTATTCATTCATTCATTCACACACAGATGGCAGAGCTGAACAAACTTCCACAACAAGCCATGTGTTCAGTGGAGAGGGGAGGGGCCTCCGATTTGTGCAGCCAAATCAGTTTCAGCGTACAAGAGAACAGTCTACTCATAAAATGAAAAGATAAGCTGATGGGTTGCCCCTCCCCTCTCCACCGAACACACGAGGAAAGACACCTTGCGGCTGTGTCGGTGGCCATTTTTTTGTAGCTCACTGTTGCCAAAAATAGTCCCGATTCTTGGGACAAACGCGAAATCCCGGGATTTTAATCGGGATGGACTCAGGTTGGGACATGAGTCCAAAAATTGGGATTGTCCTGGGAAAATCAGGACTGTTGGCAAGTATGCCCCTGTGGTGTAGAATAGTTCAGATGCTAGCTGTTCTCTCCTCAGCTACCACTCCCAGATAGCTCTTGTCAGGTCCTGGCAGCCAGCCTGACTGCAAAGACCCCTTTCCACTGCCCTTCCCACAGTCCTCTCTTCTGGTTCTGCACCAATCTCTCAAACTGCAATCTCCCAGTTCTCTCAGGTGTGTCTCTCCAGTACTCCCGACTGTGCTCACTCACCAGCCCTCCTATCTGCGATCAATAGCCCTCCCTGAAGAATCTTAGATTTCTCTCCCGCTGCCCTCTTTTCTGCTCTCTCATGTTCCTCTGTTTCCAGGATCTTTTCACTCCTCCCAGGTGCACCCGAACTCCAGCCCAAGGTCACCCCTCCCCCAGACTGGGGAGATTCCTGTGGTCCCCGACAGCCTCCACACTCTCTCACTCCAGCTCTCCCCCCCTACAACTCCTCCTCAGCTAGGCTGACCCCAGGTATTTAAGGAGGCCTGCCCCCCTGCCAATCCAAATTGGGGATTGGTCAGGGCTCCTTAAAATACCACAGGCAGCTCCACCTCTCCCCCCCCCCCCCTCTCCTTGCAGCACTTTCTAGAAGGAAGAGGGAGGTGACATTTAAGTGATGCTGCCTGTGAATCATCAGCTGCTACCCTGAGCCACTCCCAGCCCATAATGAAAACAAACTGGCCTAGCAACCAGCTGCCTAAATTTACCGACACTGCCAGAGAAAAACCTCACTCTAGCACCTTACTAACTAGGGGGTGCTACAATGGTAAACAGGACAAATAGAGAGGAGGAATCTCCCTAATGGGGCACAGAGAGCAATAAAAACTGACAGGTTTTCCAATCTATTTCCACTCTGCCCACAAAAAAAAAAAAAAAGTTTTGTCTTTAAAGTGATACTAAACCTAAAAACTTTTTTTATGTTAATGTATTGCTTGCATTAAGGTAAAAAACATTTTCAATTTTCCTGTGCCCCTCCTTCCCCCCTTCCGTGTGTAGGGGAAGAGAGGGGGAAGAGATCAACATTGTGCAGAGTTGCATCTATTCTCCCCTTTCTTCCTCTTTACACAACATTTGAGCAACAGCAGGAGCCACTGGCTCTTGGTGCTGTCAATGAAATGCAGTGAAGAGGACGTAAGGGGCGGGCCTAAGTGCTGCTGTATAAGTCTATGGAGCACGGCTCCATAGACACACAGGTCGGGAGCGAGCATACACCGTTTGTCCCCATAGCAGGTAGCTTGCTATGGGGCCACAGAAAAGAAGAGGAACAGCCAAGATTGTCACCAGGGACCAAAGAAGAGGAGGATTGGGGCCGCTCTGTGCAATACCACTGTACAGAGCAGGTGAGTATACATGTTTGTTATTTCAATTTATTTTTTTAAATCTGAATTTAGTAACACTTTAACTATACTTTAAGACTTTTGGTTGTTAATGATCCTGAGTGTATAGGTGCAGGTTAAAATACACCTTACATGTTATAGTGCCCTCCCCTTCCTTCAAGGCTAAAAGTTTAAACAGGTTAGTTGCATGATGTAGTATGGAGCAGAGGTTCAATGTCTCAGAGTGGAGCTCAAGGCTGCAGCTGTGCAATGAGCCTTATGGTAGCCTCCCCTGCTACTCCGAAGTGACTCCACACTGCTTCCCAGGGTCCTTGCTCAATCTTGTTCATCCTGGCTCTTACTGTATAGATGAAGGGCAGCCCGTCGATTAAAGCGGATATAAACCCATCCATAAAACAGTTTTATTTCTGGCATGTGCTGGAAATGTAGCATCCCATTGGTTCTGCTCTCGACCAAACTGTCAAACCATCCAATGGCTGGTGTCATAACTGATCACATGTGCAGCATCATGGTTGTTGTAGAGATTAAACAGAGTCAAAGATGGCAGCTTCCTTGGCTGAAAACGATAGGGGGGTTTACTTACACTTTAAGGGTGCATGGTCACTACCCCTCTAATCATTCCACCCCCTATATGATTAATATATTCATGCATAGCATCCATGGCCACCTCCTATTCATGCATCCAGCCCCTTTCAGGATGCCTGGCGCATGAATTACAGCGGCAGGTTTTTTTTTTTGAAGCACCTGATTAGAGCCATATGCTCTAATAGGCTTTAAAATAGGGTGGAGCCCACCCAGGTGTGTTAGTAAAGCAAATCAATATTCGCTTTTCAAACACTGAATTGCCTCTCCGCCAATCAGGAAGCACTGGTCTGATACCCATTTCCCGATTGGCTGAAAGGTCAGGTGATCCTATTGGAAGCCTAGAAGGAGGAGGGAGATGCATGGCGGAAGCTGCCATGATCCACACCACAGGAGGAGGAAGAAAGCTGCTAGACATGCTGACCACCCGCCCGCTTCCTAGATGGGGTAAGTGTGGGGCTTTGATGTCCCGACTGTCCTCCGCGGGGGGAGTTGCTGCAGCTGGCAGCCGGCTGACTGACCGAACAACTGGGGGGGTGGCTGTTTGTGCCACCCTCCCAAAAGAAAAAAATCATCAGGCGCCACTGGTATAGATAACTTTGCAGACCTGTGTCCAACCAACACCTGCAGCTCTTACCTGCAAAGGAGCCACTGTTTTCTTGGGCCCCCTGTTCCCACAAATCTCAATGCAGCACCACGTTCTCTGACACAGAGGCTCAAGGGTGGATATTTATTGCAACATTGCACAATAATTCAACAATCAAAGAATGGAAAATGGCAAAAAACACTGCAACAAGTATGTCAAACAATTGCAAAATGACATATGGAATTGGTAATAAAAAAAGCAAAAAGCAGACACCTTATCCTTATACTATGGAAGACCCTAAGAGGTGATGCTAAGACAATGGTCTAGCAGTCTTTGACAAACCCCCACCTACTGGTTTTGGGACCCAAATCCCATACTGGAGCACACAAAATGAAGTCCCTCTGAACCCGAGTGTAGATGTCTGAATGATGTCCCCAGTAAGCAATACTTTTCCCTTAAATAAAGTATGAAAGGGCCACAATCAGATAGCGACACCAGGCTCAACAGTAGCATTCCCACAGACCAGGGGATGTCCTCTACTCAGCCTCCCTGCATCCCTGTCATTGCAGCAAACCAACCCAACAGCAGCCTCTTACACAATATGTGTTCACCACATCTTCTCTGTGAATGTCTATAGCCCAAACCAGTCCTTCTTTTACCTCTCCAGAGCTCTGGTAATGCTGGGGTCTATCGTTCCTGAGCTTATCTGTAGTACAGGATTAGTTTACCTGAGGGACTACATTCCCCACAAGTCATAGGTTCTTCCAGTAGGTTCTATCCTTCCCACAATCCATAGCAGTTTAGGTTCCACATCCTCTCTGTGATCCCAGGTGGTGGGCCGGCTTACTTAGGTTACACACACAGCCCAGCAACACTAGCAGTGATAACAACCCAGTCCTTGCTGCCTGACAGAGCAGCACTGCGAACCAGACCAGCAACAGACCAGAGACTACACACCAACAAAAAAAAGAGTTCTAGGAGCAAGCCACAGGATCCTTATGTTCTGCAGGTTACAACCTTTACAACAACAATCCAAGAGGAATTCTCACAACCAATGCCGGGACAAGGTCATCCACCACCCAGGGCAAAGATGCCAAACTGCGCCCCCCTTTCCCTTAGGGTTAGGGTCAGGGTACCCCCTATCCCTGCAATAAACCATTGTGCCAGGGGCAGCCGTCCCTCCTGCCCACCCCTTGTCCCGGCCCTGCTCACAACCATCTCTTTCTTTCCTGATCTGTGTGAACCATTTGTTCTATAGATTCCCTTGTTTATTTTTTGGTTATAGTGTGTAAACGTGGATCCAAAAATGTTTTTGTTAGTTTTGGAGTGGCGAAGGGGTTAGAACTCTGTTTAGGTTGTTTTTTTTGCTATGTTCTCCAGTGGGGAGATTCACCCTCAATGCTTGTCCTGCACTGCCACTAAACCTGAATGTGAGGAAAACACTAAATTTGAGCTGTCATCAGACCAGAAATAGAGGAGATGTGTTCCAATTAGGGATGCTTGTTGCAGTGCCAAATGCATAAGACAGGATTTCCCTCATGTTGAAATTTTATTTCTCTTGCTCCAACCACCCTCTGCTAGGTAAGTACTATAGCTCGCAATCAGTGATGCTAATGCCGCGTACACGCGATCTGACTTTTTGACGAACTAGGTCCGGTGGACTATCCGACGGACTTTGCAGCAGAGTTCCACCGGGCTTTCAAACGAACGGACTTGCCCACCCACTATCACTCAAAAAGTCAGACGGATTTGAACGTGATGACGTACAACCGGACTACAATAAGCCCTTGTACACACGGTCGGACATTCCGATGGACAATGTCTGATAGGACCGTGTTGTCGGATAATCCGACAGTGTGTGGGCTCCATCGGACTGTTTCCGTCGGTGTATCCGACAGACCAAGTTTTACAGCTGGGCTATAAATTTTTCCGACAACATGATCCGATCGGACTTTGTCCGATCATGTGTACAGAATTTCGATCGGACAAAGTGCCACACATGCTCAGATCAAATTCCTAGACCAAAGCTATTGGCTACTAGCCTGAACGTAGTCCCGTCCTAATGAAATAACGTCATCATGTTAAGTACGATCGGATTTTCTGACAACTTTGTCCGGCTGTGTGTATTCAACAGTTTCGGACAAAATCCGTCGGACAAAATCAGTCGGACAAAATCCAACGGATTTGGTTGTCGGAATGTCCGACCATGTGGACAAGGGCTAAGGAAGTTCATAGCCAGTAGCCAATAGCTGCCCCAGCGTAGGTTTTTCGTCGCTCAGACTAGCACACAGATGAGCAGATTTTTCGACTGGACTCGAGTCCGTCGGACATATTTAAAACATGTTTTATTTCTAGGTCCGTCTGACTTTTGGGAAAGAAAAGTCTGCTGGAGCCCACACACGAATGAATTGTCCGACAGTTTCCGGTCCACCGGACCTAGTCCATCGAAAAGTCAGATCGTGTGTATGCAGCATAATGCTCCTTGCTCATCGGATTGTTCTAGTTCTGACTCAGCAAGGGCATGTTGGAGAGACCAATGCCTTCACACAGAGAGCAAGGATCTTTACTTGTATCAAGCTGGCAGGGGACAGGCTTTTATGCTCATTTTTAAAGAAAACAAACCCCCTTGCCCCTGTGTGTTTTGATATATCTGAATTGTATTTAGCTGCTTAAACTGAAAGTTCATTTTGACTTTAATACTTGTGTGGATTTACTCTTGTGGATTTAACCAATTTAAATGTGTTTTTTTTTTTCTGTCTCCATCAGCAGAGGCTAGGACAGCAGATCAATCTGAAACCACTACATTTGAAGATGTCACTTTTCCAGCTACTGGCACAGTACCTATCACAGCACCTATTACCTTTACAACCGTGGGCCTAAACCCTACAGAAACATACAATATTTTACCAAGAATTCTTACATTCAACCTTCACAAACCAGTCTCACTGTTAATAAGTGCGTACGTGCAAAGCAAAAACTTCATAATGGGGCCGGCAAGCTTGCAAATGTCAAAATCAAACATTACCAATACAATTAATTTAATTAGACAAGGTAAAATAGCTACAGAGAAAGATCAGCTAGTGGTAAATGTATCAGTGATGACTACAAAAGTGGAGAAATTTTTTTCTACAGTGTTGACCAACCAGAATATTTTCTTAACAATTGACATTAGTAATAAATTTAACCTCACAGGTTCCATAACTACCAGTGCAACAAATAGCTCAAGGGCTACATTTAACATCAATGCAGTTACAACACCGGTTAGCACCACTGTGTTTGATTCACTGGGGTACGATAATAATAATTCTACCTTTTCCGCAATTAAAATGACACCAACAATTACAGTACTGCTGCCCACCACTACTACCACTACTACTACTACAACTTCTACTACAGCTATAACTACTGAGCCTCCTTCAACCTGGACCACAAGTAGACCATCAACTACAGAAACTACTGAATTGCCTTCAACCAGGACTACAACTACTCCATCAACTATGGAAACTACTGAGTCTCCTTCAACCTGGACTACAGTGACCTCACCAACTACAGAAACGACAGAATCCCATGCAACTACTCCATCAACTACAGAAACTACAAAACTGCCTTCAACCTGGATTTCAACTATTCTATCAACTACAGAATCCACTGAATCACCCTGGACTGGAACTACTCCATCAACTACAGAACTTACTGAGTCAACCTCAACATGGACTACAAATACTCCATCAACTACAGAATCACCTTCAACATGGACTGCAACTACTCTGTCAACTACAGAAACAACAGAATCACCTTCAACGTGGACTGTAACTACTACATCAATTACAGAATCACCCTCAACATGGACTACAACTACTCCATCAACTACAGAATCACCCTCAACATGGACTACAACTACTCCATCAACTACAGAAACTACTGAGTCAACCTCAACATGGACTACAAATACTCCATCAACTACAGAAACTACGGAATCACCTTCAACATGGACTGCAACTACTCTGTCAACTACAGAAACAACAGAATCACCTTCAACGTGGACTGTAACTACTACATCAATTACAGAATCACCCTCAACATGGACTACAACTACTCCATCAACTACAGAATCACCTTCAACATGGACTACAAATACTCCATCAACTACAGAAACTACAGAATCACCTTCAATATGGACTGCAACTACTCGGTCAACTACAGAAACAACAGAATCACCTTCAACATGGACTGTAACTACTACATCAATTACAGAATCACCCTCAACATGGACTACAACTACTCCATCAACTACAGAATCACCCTCAACATGGACTACAACTACTCCATCAACTACAGAAACTACAGAATCACCTTCAACATGGACTACAACTACTCCATCAACTACAGAAACTACAGAATCACCTTCAACATGGACCACAATGGTCTCAACAACTGCAGAAACTACAGAATCATCTTCTACCTGGACAACTATTGCATCAACTATAGAAACTACTCAGTCACCCTCGACCTGGACTACAACTACATCTTCCACTACAAAAACTACTACATTAACACCAGCCCAGACCACAACAGTATCCTCAACGACTGCTAGTACAAAACCAACAACCACCCTAATTACCACACATTCTTTAACTACTGCAGGTACAGAAACAACAGCAACTAGCCCAACACTAATTTCATCCACAACAAAGGCAACTACAACACCAACAGCCAGTACAAGTTGTAATACTGAAACTACTGCTGCAACAAGTCAGTCTACCACAGCCTCTCCACCAAGTAAGTACTAGTAAATGCTAGTATATCTTCCTCTCATAGTGACTGTTTATAAAGTAAAAAAATGAGCCTTGGAACATGTCTATTAGAGGGGTATTTAAAAAAAAAAAATCTGAATCTGTGTTCATATCATAGCCAGACTTTTTTTTTGTTCAAAGGTGATGTGCATGTAATACACTACTATAAAAAATAATGTATAATGTGCATGTTTCCAAGTAACTGAAATTTTCCTTTGATAATAAAATAGTTGTTCTGCTATAGCCTCCTTACAGACTGCAAGGTTAAAGCAGTATTAAATCAAAGAACTAAAATGTGATACATTGCAGCTTACAAATCATTAGATGTGGTGGCTGCATTGTTTGTTTGTTTTTTTTTGTTTTTTTTTGGGGGGGGGGGGGACATTTTCCCTCTGTTATCCCATGGTGATCTGGACAGGAATACATTTCCTGTACTAGAGTACCAGAGTACCTACACTCTGGATAAATGAGCACAAGGTGCAGATCTAAAAGGCAAGATTGTCAGGCTCAAGGGAAGGGGTGTTAAATGGACTGGCTGATTTAAATACACATACAATAACAAAGTCCAGGTAACACATTATAAGCAAATACAGCAACACAGTTTTTTATTTGTTTTGTTTTTTGGGGGGCAAAGGTGTTTGGGGCCCTGCTAGTGTTAAATGGTTCATCCCTGTAAATGCAGTGTGTTGCTTTGAAAAGCAACAGACTTACTGGCTGGATCACCAGAGGAAAATAGAAGAAAGAACGCCTAAAAAAAATTATTGCAGCCATCACATCTAAGAATTGGTAAGCTGCAATATAATAATTGTTGGGGGTTAATACTGCTTTAAAGCAGAACTTTGGAGAAGAAAAAGTTCTTATCTTGACCCCCGTCCCATAAAGAAAATCATAAAAATTGTTCCACACTTACTGAAGGTGCCATTGTTATCTCTGTGCCTTACAACTACAGTGCCTTGCAAAAGTATTCACCCCCTTGGCTTTTTACCTATTTTGTTACATCACCACCTTTAGTAAAATTATTTTTAATCTGAATCATATGTGATGGATCAGAACACAATAGTCTAAGTTGGTGAAGTAAAATTAGAAAAATATATACATAAAACAGTTTTTCAGAAATAAAAAACTGATAATTGGCATGTCCGTATGTATTCACCCCCTTTGTTATGAAGCCCATAAAAAGCTCTGGTGCAACGATTACCTTCAGAAGTCACATAATTAGTGAAATGATGTCCACTTGTGTGCAATCTAAGTGTCACATGATCTGTCATTACATATGCACACCTTTTTGAAAGGCCCCAGAGGCTGCAACACCTAAGCAAGAGGCACCACTAACCAAACACTGCCATGAAGCCCAAGGAACTCTCCAAACAAGTAAGAGACAATGTTGTTGAGAAGTACAAGTCAGGGTTAGATATAAAAAAAATATCCAAATCTTTGATGATCCCTAGGAGCACCATCAAATCTATCATAACCAAATGGAAAGGGAGTCCCGGAGCAGAGCATTAGCGCAGGGACAGCATGACATGTGCGGACTGCACAGTCACGCTGTCAGGGGGAGGTTGAGGCATGTTCCCTTTAAGAAAAGGGGAGGTGCCTCAGCAAGAGATCTGTTCGCCAGGAGAGGAGAGAGATTCACGCGCTCCCACCGCTCTGTCCTCCTTCTCTTGACTAATGGCGGCTCCGGTGGCACTAACGGCGCTCGTAGCGCAATTGCGGGAGGCGGCGGCAGCGCAAGGGGCGGACTGGCTGCACGCTCAGGTCGCAGCCATACTCCGGGATGCTGGATCGGCTCCGAGCGGGGGGGATGCGGAGGCTCCACGTGCGCGGAGTTCCCGGCCGCCGGAACGCTACAGCCCAGATGCGGTGCAGGGGGAGCAGAGCACGCAAAGGCAGCGGAGGGGAGGTAATGTCCAGGCACCCCCCAGAGATCACCAGCCCCAGGGAGGGGGGACAGCAGGACGGCTCAGCGCAGGGGCCGTAGCGCGGTGATTGGTGAGCCCAGCGCGACACAGGGATCTGTCGGCCGGGGCTGCAGGAGGGAGCCAGATGGCCCAGCGGGGAGCAGCAACGCTTCGGGGGGCTGGCCAGGTGGCCAAAGAGGCCAGCAGCCCAGCCAGGAACAGAGGAAGGTTCATGAGGAGCGCGGTGACGGCGGTGTGCAGGAGCAGTGCGGGGACGCCAAGAGCCCAGACCAGTCGGAGAAGCCAGAGTCCATCCAGGCGGCCAACGAACGGGTCTGACGGGTCGACACAGTGCAGAGGGCGCAAGACACGCTGCAGATCCCCGGCAGCCAGAGCAGGACCCTCTGGGGTGCAGCCAGCAGTCGTACAGCAGGAGGAGGCCAGCGACAGATCGGAGGGAGAACTGTCCGGGTCGGAACGGGACGAGGACCAGGGACATTCGGCAGCGGTGGATATCGGTGTGGCGGCTGATGGGCCCAGTCCTGGGCAGCCCGGTGAGTGCACTTCTACTTTATCTATTTTGGCTTTATTAGAACAGTTATTGGAGCGGGGTAAGGCAGCTGGGTCCACCAGGGAGGGTAGTTCTTCAGGGGTGAGTGGGGTACGGCACCATGCTGGGCAGCCCCAGGAGGCAGGGCAGAGGGCGACAGGCTTACAGGAGTTATTGCTGGGTTTGCGGGAGCTGGTGCAGCGCTTTGAGCCGACCACGGGGGACAATTCATCGCCGGCCCAGGCGTGGGTCCCGTCACTAGGTAAGGAGAGTACGCCAAAGGTTACGCCACCGACCGCGGTCGCGAATAGAGTGGAGGCCGAGGCGAGAACAGCGGACACAGTGACGGCGGTGGACATTACGCCCACGGCAACGGCCAGCGTTACGGCTCCGGCTAGCCAGGAGAAGACGGGGGAGAAGAAGTCGGAGTCCTTCAGGTTGGCGGACTCCGCCAAGAGCGAGGTTTATGTATGTTTTGAAGGCCATTTGGGAGCCCATCTCAAAACGTAAGTAAAGGAAAAAATTTGGAAAGGGGAATATGTGGAGATATTCACATTATTGCCGCTTGAGAAGTTCAATCTGGATAGATTGAAACCGGAAGAGAGCAAGAAGGAAGACGAGGAAAAACGCAGATACCGACTGATTCTGCGGACAATCTCAAACTGGCTGCAGGCGTTCGCCATCTTGGCGAGCGTGGTGGGGGAAAAGGCCCCCGAACACTGCTCGGCGTTGTTCGTGTATTTAGAGGCGATTAGTGAGGCGCACCGGACGTATGGCGGCATGGCATGGCTGCGTTATGATGAACAATTTCGTCAGCGGATGGCCGTCCGACCGTCCCTAAGATGGGACCACAAGGATATTAGCCTGTGGATGAAGCTGATGACGGCGGCGAGGGCTCCTAACCAGTTTTTTCAGGCGGGGGGCGGAGGTACTGCAGCTCCAGGACAGCCGACAAGAGATGGGGCTTCTGTTGGCAGTTCAACGAGGGCACCTGCAGGTTCGGCGCCAACTGTCGATTTAAGCACACGTGTTCCGGCTGCGGGGGATCACACGCCCTCTCAAAGTACTTCAGGAGTGGAAAGGGACGTGGCGGAGAGCCTGCGAATAAAAGGGACGACGCCGGTGCGGGTGGAAAGGGGTTTAAAATACCTTGCCATCTGGCGGTAGCCCCTCCCATAGTGAATAATTTATGGTCGGTCCTGCTGCATCTGGCAGTGGTCACAGAAAAAATTGACAAAGAAGTAAAACTGGGGCGCATGGCCGGCCCGTTCGCTTCAGTTCCTCTGTCGGGCCTGGTGGTATCCCCCTTGGGTGTAGTTCCCAAGAAGGAGCCAAATAAATTTAGACTGATTCACCACCTGTCGTTCCCGAAAGGTGGATCTGTCAATGATTCGATTGCACCGGAGGAGTGTGCGGTAACATACACTTCATTCGATGCGGCGATATCATGGGTTCGACGATACGGCCAGGGGTCCCTGATGGCAAAGGCGGATATTGAATCCGCCTTCAGGCTTTTACCGGTTCACCCTGAAAGCTTTCGTTGGCTGGGTTGCACGTGGAATAGGGCATACTATGTGGACCGTTGCCTCCCGATGGGATGCTCGATCTCATGTGCTTTCTTTGAAACGTTCAGCTCATTTTTGGAATGGGTGGTACGGGACGTCTCTGGGATCAACTCGGTTATTCAATATCTGGACGACTTTTTATGTGTCGGCCCGCCGAGTTCCAATGTTTGTGCCATTCTTTTGGGGACGTTGCAGCACATAGCGGAACGGTTTGGGGTCCCGTTAGCCCCGGGCAAGACGGAAGGCCCCACGTCCAACATAGTTTTCCTCGGAATTGAAGTGGATTCCATGGGAATGGAGTGCTGATTGCCGTTGGACAAACTGGAGAATCTCAAGGAGGCAATACGTGGGACCATCGGGCGGCGGAAGGCGCAGCTGAGGCAATTACAATCGCTATTGGGGAAGCTAAGTTTTGCTTGCCGAATAATTCCCATGGGCAGGGTGTTTTGCAGGCGGTTGTCGGCGGCAACGGCAGGAGTCAAGTCCCCCACTCATTTTGTGAGTCTGACCTGTGAGCACAGGGAAGATTTGCGGGTGGGGCATGATTTCCTGGAGTCCTTTAACGGGCGCGCCTTCTGGATGTCGGGCCCCATCAGCAATTGGGATCTTGAATTGTTCACGGATGCTGCAGGATACACAGGCTATGGGGCCGTCTTTCAAAGGCATTGGAGCGCCGCCCGGTGGCCCACATCTTGGGAGGAAGCTGGGTTCTTGAAGAACCTAGTTCTCCTGGAACTGTTTCCTATTGTGGTGGCAATGGAAATATGGGGGGAATCGTTCCGTAATCTGAAAGTGCGGCTCAACTGTGATAACATGGGGGTTGTACAAGTGATTAATCGGCTGTCAGCCTAGTCGGTGCCGGTGGTCAGGTTGCTGAGACACCTGGTACTGCGGTGTTTGAAATTGAATGTTTTCATTTACGCTGTACATTTACTGAGGGTGGAGAACACCGTAGCTGACGCTGTCTCGTTTCCAGTGGACCAGGTTTCGGGAGTTGGCACCGGACGCGGAGCAGCAGGGGGTCGCCTGCCCGGTCTGGATGTGGAACGTTGCCTTGGGAACGCAGCTAGGTGGATTCAGCGCTCAGTGAGTCAGGCCACGTGGGACGCCTATTCCAAGGTATGGTAGGAATGGTATGCATGCTTGCGCAGTCTGGAGATCTCCCCACAGGGCCAGGAGTTAGTCCACGCGGTTCTCTATTTCCTCAACATGGGTTTTGAGCGGGACATCTCGGGAGCTGCCATCGAGAAGAAATTGGCAGGTTTGGCCTTTCTTTTCAAGTTGCAGGGGCAACGGGACTATACTAAAGATTTTTGGGTGAGGCAGACGGTTAAGGGTTACAGGAGAGCACATAAGAAAAGGGAGGGGCGACGCCATGTGTCATTTGGAGTACTACATGGCCTGTTTCGGCAGCTCCCACCCCTTTGCAGTTTGGAGTTTGAGAGTGCCTTATTCCAAGCAGCCTTTGCATTGGCGTTTTTTGGGGCGTTACGGGTGGGGGAGTTAGTCAGCCGTTCAAAACAGGCACGGGGGGGGCTACAAGCAGGGGACTTGGAGTACTTACACGATTCGATCAGGATACGGATAAACCGGTCAAAGACGGACCAGGCGGGTAGGGGCATGCAGATAGAAATTTTTCGTCTTCCTGGGTCACACATTTGTCCGGTGAGCGCGGTGCAATCTTCCAGGGACTTGCGGCCAGGGTTTAAAGGCTCGTTTTTGATGCATGCAGATGGGTCGGCCTTGTCGAAGTTTCAATTCATAGCAGTGTTCAAAAGATGTTTAGCCGCTGCTGGTTACGATCCTACGACCTATGCATCCCATTCTTTCCGCATAGGCGCAGCGACGGAGGCGGCTAGGGCCGGGCTTAGCCAAGAGGTGGTGAAGCGTATCGGGAGGTGGGATTCAGACAGATTCAAGCTTTACATTCGGCCACATTTGTTACAGACTTGTTAAACGGTAGTTGTTGGTATTCGTATGGTTGTTTGGGGGGGGGGACTCATTATTTTGTGTTTGTCATCTTTTATTCACAGGTATGGAAGTGGGCCTGGTTTGGATCTTGGGCCACTCCTTCGTTTACTGGGGTGCCAGGAGAGCTGATGTTCGGCCGAATGGTAGGCAGTTGGGTATCCCCAGACACGAGGCTCAGGTCAGATGGATCGGGGTTCCGTGCATGCTTTGGAGCAGGGTGAAGTCAGAGGTCAACAGGTTCGCCTGCCTAGATAGGGCACCGGATGTTTTGGTGCTACACATGGGGGGGAATGACATGGGAGCCAGGTCCATGAGACAGTTGATAAGGGACATAAAATGTGATTATTTGTGGCTACAGGCAGCATTCCCGGGTATGGTCATCATATGGTCAGATATGGTGGGCAGGACGTCCTGGCGGTGGGCTTGGTCTGCTAAAAAGGTTGATAGGGAGAGAGTTAAAGTTAACAAAGAGGTTAGCAGGTTCGTTGTTCGGAATGGGGGGTGACCATACGGCATAGAGAGTTGGAGGTGGACACATGGAGGTACCTTAGAAGCGACGGGGTACACCTTAATGAAGTTGGAACCGATCTTTGGGCTCTTGGCTTGCAGGAGGGTTACAACGTGCTTTGAGGGTGTGGAGGTGCTCGCAATAGTAAGGTCTTACTCCTTGCGTGCTGTGGCAGTGGTTTGGGTCTGTGAGGAGGAGATGTATGTTATATGGAGATATAACATGGTTGTTACCCAGCTGGGGTATCAGGTACCTTCCGGTTACAAGGGGTTAACCAGGAAGGGGTGGAAAAGGTAGGTCACTTCGAAGGTTGGGTACCGTCTTACAGTCAGGGGTTTGCGACTGGAGACCTAAAGTTGATACAAAGTTTGTCGCAGTGACCAGTGGTGTGTGTTCCCCTCCAAGACCCATAAAAAGTACAGAGAATGTTATTATAAAGTTTATTTAATTTTTTTTTATTTATTTATGTTTATGTTAATTTGTTAATAAAAGGCCAGCAAGGCCATTTACTCCAATACCTTGTTACGTTTTTTGTGGGGAGGGATTGGAGATTTTATTAGGGGGATGGAAGAGACTGGCGGGATAAGTCCTTCACATGTCAAGAACATGGCACAACAGCAAACCTGCCAAGAGATGGCCACGCATCAAAACCCATGGACCGGGCAAGGAGGGCATTAACCAGAGAGGCAGCACACAGACCTAAGTTAACCCTGGAGGAGCTGCAGAGTTCCACAGCAGAGACTGGAGTATCTGTACATAGGACGACAATAAGCCGTGCGCTCCATAGAGTTGGACTTTGTGGCAGAGTGGCCAGAAGAAAGCCATTACTTTCAGCAAAACACAAAATGGTACGTTTTGAGTTTGCGAAAAGGCATGTGGGAGATTCCCAAAATGTATAGAGGAAGGTGCTCTGGTCTGATGAGACTAAAATTGAACTTTTTGGCCCTCAAAGAAAACGCCATGTCTGGCGCAAACCCAACACATCACATCACCCAAATAACACCATCCCCACAGTGAAACATGGTGGTGGCAGCATCATGCTGTGGGGATGTTTTTCAGCAGTCAGGACTGGGAAACTGGTCAGAGTTGAGGGAAAGATGGATGGTGCAAAATACAGGGATATTCTTGAGCAAAACCTGTACCACTCTGTGTGTAATTTGAGGCTAGGATGGAGGTTCACCTTTCAGCGGGACAATGACCCCAAACAAACAGCTAAAGCAACACTTGAGTGGTTTAAGGGGAAACTTGTAAATGTGGTGGAATGGCCTAGTCAAAGCCCAGACCTCAATCCAATAGAAAATCTGTAGTCAGACTTAAAGATTGATGTTCACAAGTGCAAACCATCCAACGTGAAGGAGCTGGAGCAGTTTTGCAAGGTGGAATGGGCAAAAATCCCAGTGGTAAGATGTGGTAAGCTCATAAAGACATATCCAAAGCGACTTGGAGCTGTGATGACCGCAAAAGGTGGCTCTACAAAGTATTGACTTTAGGGGGATGAATAATTATACACATTGACATTTTCTGTTATTTTGTCCTATTTGTTGTTTGCTTCACAATAAAAAAAACATCTTCAAAGTTGTGGGCATCATGTAAAGTAATTTATGCAAATCCTCAAACAATCCATGTTAATTCCAGTTTGTGGAGCAACAAAACACAAACAAATTCCAAGGGGGGGTGAATACTTTTGCAAGGCTCGGTACCTGCTGGAAGAGCTAAGTACCAACACAGTGTGGAATGCATTCTTGTGGGATTACTCTCATTAGACACTGGTTAGTTTACAGTTTACTACAACTCAATCTGAATTTATAAAGGTGTAGAATAAATAGAATCATTACAATAAGAAAATATTAAAAGAATTAAAAAAATATTAGTATTAGAAAATAGCTTTCATTGGTTAATCAGATACCACTTTCAATGCACTCTTTCCTAAGGAGTTAGAGTTGATACTACCATATCTATTTCACCCTGTTTGAGTTTAATTTCTGGCTTGGAGTGTATTTTCAGTTTTTATCCATTTATTAGAGTTTCTTATATTGCACTGTCTCAAAGTACACAGCGCTTTACACATATATATTGTATATTCACATCAGTCCCTACCCTCAAGCTTACCACATACATTACAATTTGAGTGTACAATCTTCTTTAAACCCTACAAAAATGACGTAGTTCAGGGGGCCTGCCTAATTGTCTACAAATTGAAAGCATAGTTTAGGAGCGTCAAATATTGCATAATTTTGGTAAATCTAAAGGTGATTGTACAGTCAGATCATAATGTGTTTAATAAACTTAGGAACAGGCACCACAATATATTTGCTTTTACTAGGTTTCATGATTCCTTTTCCTGAGTAAGGGTTCGAGTTTTCTAACTTCCATTAGAGTAAGCACTCTCTGTAGTATGAAACGCGTCAGTTCCTGTTTGTATTGCTTTGCTGTGGCTTGTACAGTGTGATCCTGATTTTTCAATAAAAGACAAAATACATTTTCTTTGGAGTGCGGCTATCCAGAGTTTTCCGTTCATCTTCGTTTGCTATACACATTTGCCAGCACCTGGGGCTCTTCAGTTCTAGAGAAGAAGTTTTTGTTTTGGATGACCTGTCTGGAGTGGTGGTCCCTCTCTCTATCCTAACTTCCATTACTGGTCCTGGGTTCTACCTTCCCACTTGATCCTCTAGAACAGGCGTAGTGAATTAAAATTCACCGGGGTCCAGTCAGAAAAATTGTCTTCTAGCGGAGGTCCGAGTGTCATCTTGGTGCTATGAAATGATATCTTCCACATCTCAGCCTCCTGTTAATGTCACAGGCCCCTCATCTCAGAACCCTCATCACAGAATGACCCCCATCACAGACTGACCAATCACAGACTGACCCCAATCACAGACTGACCCCTCATCACAGTCTGACCCCTCATCACAGTCTGACCCCTCATCACAGACTGACCCCCATCACAGACTGAGCCCCATCACAGACTGAGCCCCATCACAGACTGACCCCGTAACAGACTGACCCCGTAACAGACTGACCCCCCATCACAGACTGGCCCGCCATCACAGACTGGCCCCCATTACAAACTGACCCCATAACAGACCGACCCCCCCATCACACACTGACCCCCCATCACAGACTGACCAATCACAGACTGACCCACAATCACAGACTGACCCCATAACAGACTGACCCCCCCATTACAGACTGACCCACCATCACAGACTGACCCACCATCACAGACTGACCCCCATTACAGACTGACCCCCCATCACAGACTGACCCAAAATCACAGACTGGCCCCATAACAGACTGACCCCCATCACAGACTGGCCCCCATCACAGACTGGCCCCCCAATACAGACTGGCCCCCCAATACAGACTGAACCCCCATTACAGACCGACCCCCATATCACAGACTGACCCCACCATCACAGACTGGCCCCCATTACAGACTGGCCCCCCATTACAGACTGGCCCTCATATCACAGAATGACCCCCCATTACAGACTGGCCCCCATATCACAGACTGACCAATCACAGACTGACCCCCCATCACAGACCCCCCCCGATAATAGAATCCTGTCCTCATACAAGCACAACACTCCCCCCTCCCCACAGAGCCCTACCTTATTCACATAAGACGGAAAGCACGACAGCCCTGGACAAGGGGCGGGACTTTTCACGTTAAAGGTGAGTGACTGATTGCCGGGACCGCCCTGCTGCGTAGCAACCAATCACCCCCTTCCTAACTTAAAAAGTCCCGCCTTTTGTCCAGAGCAGTGCGTTTCTCATCTTGTGTGAATAAGACAGGCAGTGTGGGGCGGTGCAGTGCAGCGATCCTATCGAAGGGACAAACCCGTGCGCAGCGTGCCTGCCATGTTGTGCACATAGTGGCAGCAGCAGGCTGGCAGTCCAGGAGAGGACACACAGGCAACTCTTTGGCAAGGCTGCAGTCACTGGTAGTATGGCTACTGGGACTGGAGCTGGACCATGGTCCGCCATTTAGTGATGACTGCTCTAGAATGACAACACCCTTGGGATTAATAAGAGTGTGTTTATTGAAGAGATATTTCTTTGCTTTAGGGCGAGTTTAGGCCCAAAGTCAGGAAAGTCAAGGTGAAGCCTGAATCACAGGAATTTGCTGCCTATCACAGTTAACAGCTAGGGAAGCCTACACATAGACTGACTTGTTGGCCTTTTAGAAAAGAGATAAAAAGTTGAATTGCCAACCAGAAACTCCATAGTCAATGTTTGTCTTTTTTGGGGGCATTTTAGACTGAGAGAAATGAAGGGGAACTCATTTAGTGGGGAAGGAGTAAAATGTTTGATAAGTTGTTTATTGCTGTATATGTTTGTAGTGCTGCCCCCTAGAGGGCCGCTGTCATACGAGAATATGTATACAGCACCTTTTTTTTTTCAAGCCCATCTCCAGGCACTACTGTACTATTTTCTTTTTTTTTTTTTTTCAAAGTCTTTAAATTTCACTTTAACATGTCAATTTTTATTATTTCAGGAGCTCTTTAAGCTCTGATAAGAGCTCCTTACATGTCAAGTGGGAAGCAGGACTACTGGCTCTGCATTGCAGCAGAATAGTGTCTGTAAATGGTGTCATGTCTGATGTTGTGCCTTCAACCCCTTCCTCTGCTCTCTGCTGTGCCATTCACAAAGCACAATGATACCATTTGTGCTGTGTTTTGTGAATGGCACAGCAAAGTAAGGGGGTAACAGTGTTAATGCGAGCGTTAAAGTGGTAGTAAACTCAGTTTCACCACTTTTACCTACAGGCATGCCTATAATAGGGCTTACCTATAGGTACTGTGAATATCTCCTTAAGGTGCACTGTTTAGGGAATATTCAGGGTGCATGCAGCTGGCGCATGAACTCGGAAGGTATGGCATACCGTTCCAGACCTTCAGAGCCCGTGCCACAAACGGCAGCTCCTGCACACTTGCACGGAGTGACATCATTGCGCCCCTGACCACTCATGTAGTTGAAGGCTGCAACCTGAAGGAAGATCAGGTGAAGACGGAAGTCCTCTTAGGCTGGATTCACACCTATGCAGTTTTAGTTCTTTTTGCTTTTTGCAGATTTGTACTACAGTCCATTTAACATTGTTTCCTATGGAACACTTTTTGTAGTACAAACCTGCAAAATTCAAAAAGCACTAAAACTGCATAGGTGTGAATCCAGCCTTAGTGGTGACAGCGCGCCACTGGAGGGCATCGTTTTAAGGCAAGTCTCTCATAATGTGCTAGTATGTGATGCATGCTAGCACATTACGGCATTGGCTTACAGAGGATTTATTTTGTCCTTTTAACTGTGGTTTAATGGCGCTTTTAAAAAAATGTAAAACACAAAAATAGCCATGGCTAAAGTTGGGCTTTAATTTCCAAAAGCCAAAACTCCTTTGACAATTCCAGTCACAAGGTGGGTACTGGACCAGGGTTTAGTGCTTAAGTGCAGTGTTGTTTGCCAAGCGGTCTCATAGTATAAAATATTACTTATGGACCTAGCAGATGTGTCTGGATCAAAAGACTGGCTGAACAGAATAACAAATCCTTTGCCATGTAAAACAGTTCCCATATATGCATTTCAACCCTGTGTTTAGCTGTTCAACATTAAAATGGTAATAATATAACCAGTGCTGGCTGCTCATGCAGGGCACAGGAGCGCCACCTCCCTAATCCATGCGCCCAACCCCTAATCTACATGCAGGGCACCGGACGCATAAGCACATGATTACAGTCTGAGGCTCTAATTGGCTTAAAAAAAAGGGTGCGCTCGGGCGCAGAGCACTGTTCCCCCGAGCCCATCCAGTTGTGTGACATTAGCAAATTAATGGAGGGGTTGGCTGGCTGGCCGGGGGGGGGGGCATGCCCCCCCCCCCCACCAAAAAAATTGAGCACCAGCCACCACTGAATATAACAATAACATTTTTTGCCCACATTCAAGTTTAGAATATGTTAATATCATTATTAAATATTATTTATAATTAATACATATTTTAAAGGTCTAGTGTTACTCTCAAGCATTATAAGCAGAATAATAATATACACATTGTTGGAAAATATAACTAAACTGCATTTTTTTTTACCGCACAGCACCATGTCAATGCCTACCCTTGTGGTTTATCATTGTCATATCTGCTTTAACTGCCTTTGGTACAAGTCTTCTTTTCACACTTCTGGTTCTGGTAAGATAATGTTTATTATTTAAAAATGATCTTTGCAAACTAATGACCCATTTGATAAAAAGTACAATGACTGCATGCATTAAAACTTCTCAGGTTTAGGAGTTTTTGCCTTGTTTATCCCAAAATGGACATTATTGTCACAGGTGTTAAACAGGTAAAATGATTTATTACAGCGTTGTCAATTTACACAAAGCTTTACATATATACTGTATATAGTACAGTCATATCAGTTCCTGCCCTCAAGGAGCTTACAATCTAAGCCCCTACCTCACAGGCCAATTTAGGCAGGAGCCAATAAATCTACCAGCATGTCACGAAACCCACACAAGCAGAACATGGAAGCTCCTTGTAAGTAATGTCATAGTTGGGATGTGAACCAATGATGCTAAGGTTGCAAGGCAGGGCTGCTAACCACTTGGCCACTGTGCTATCCAAACCTGTAACAGATTGTGACCCGTAAAGGGTAACTCCACCTTCATAGGGGAAAAAAATATATAAAATAAAGAAAAAATAATATAGCATATACAAGTCATATTGTAATTGAATGTTATTAAATATAACCTTTCCTTTTCAATCTGCAGCCGCTGTAATTTTCTATAAATTAACTGCAATATGGCTACCTGGAGTTGTCCTGTACACAGAATGTGTACTGACCACTCACCAGAAACATCATTTCCTGCTTGTGTGATTGGCTCACCAATTTTCCCAGAAGTCTGCCTAAGATACAAGTCAGATTTAAGGCATGCCCTGCAACAAAAAATGTAATTTTTGGTGTGATATTTCCAATAGGAACACATCTAAAGGGATGCAGGCCCAGCAGCTTCCCTCATTAGCGCTCTGTAGTTGCCACAGCTGACTGATAATTATGAAATCACTCCCATTAGACCCACTCAGCACAGAGTAACAGATAAACACACATGTATTTCTTCAGAATAACAAAAGGTAGGAATCTGCAATAAAGGTTGTTATAATCCTTGCAATGTATATAGAGCGCCCAGGGGGGAATGTTTTTTTCTCAACAAAAGTGGAGTTACGCTTTAAAGCAAGTGTCTTTGAGGTCACAATTCATACTCCCAGTACATATGTATCAGACACTCAGTGCATGGGCATCCGCAAGGGGGGGGGGGGGGGACAAGTGCCCCCCTCCAGAACCAGGGATCACATGGGCACTTACTGTTACATTCAGCAGCAGCACCAGCAATTCACATGTGTGTTCCTGGTCCCAGGCACCTTCTTTCCGGGACAATACAGTGTCCTGGAATGAAATAGAGGACACAGGATAGTAGGAAACCCTGCTAACTGATTTCCAAAAGTTTGGCACTGGTTGCTAGGGCCGCCCCACCTAGCGGCTAGCAACCAGTGATGACAGAATCAGAGTCTCAGTGAGGCCGGGTGGAGGCCTGCATCTAGTGCTGTACTGTACACTGCGTCCTGAGACTGTCTCACTCTCTCCACCCACCTCCTCCTTCTCTGGCTGTGGAGCCCAGTGACTTGAAGGCAGCAGGGCAGAGAGGGACTGATTTTTTTAAGTCTCCATCTACCTCCTTCCCTGGCGTCCGTGGCCCCCACCCACCACCCGGTGGCATCGATTAGACTGGCTCTAAAAGACTGGCTTTAAAACTACTTTTATCACTGCTAGCTGTTTTGCTCAACTAACCTACTCAACTCTGATATCAATATTTCAGCCTTAATTATATATATTTTTTTTCTTTAGATTGTATGGTGGCTGAAGAAAGCCAGAAAGCCAACTGGAAGCTACAATCCTGCAGCTCGGAGTATTTGAAAGAGGACTTATCCATTCCTTGTCATAGCTGATAATCACTGTACACAGAAGTTTAACATTATTGTTGTACTAAGAGAAACAGATGCTCTCTTTTTGTGAACTGCATTTTAATTCCATTGAATAATGTCAGGATGGCTGACAATAAATGTGGTGTGAACAAATAATGAATCTGTATTAGACTGTGAATAGTTAGGTGTTGCTGGCTTGCAGTTATTGCCACAAAGTCTGATAAGTATTTATTTTTAATTATCTTGCTATTATGATATATTCTTTTTACACAGAATCAATGTGCTGAGTTTGAGTGGACATTGTTTAGGCAGAATGCCTAAACCCAACTCCAAGAAGTAAAATTAAAAAGGAACCAATTCAGTGGAGCCTCCATCACTGCACTGCAAGGGGTAAATGATCTTAATGTCTAGGGGCGCATAAATAAGGTGCAATCACTTACCTTATTCCTCACTCCAGCTGCCCCCCCCCCCCATTATACAATATGGGGTTAAATGTGTGTATTGTATGTGTTGACCCAAGGCTCCAAAGACAGGAGCTTTGGGCAGAGGGCAAGGGTGATAGAACCAGCTGGAGATGGGGTGTAAATTAAGTTGTCCTGCCTAAACTTTAATCCCTAGATGTAATGAACTTTTAATCCTTGCAGTGAGGCACACTGCAAGGGTTGTTTTTTTCAAAATCCTGGAGTTGGGATTTGAGTGTGTTGCCATGCAGTGCAGCTAAACCCCTGGGATCCATGTCCCATGAGGGCCCAGATCACCCACAGCTTCTTCCATAGAAGGGTCTGCTCTTCACTGCTATGAGGATGACTACTTCCACTGGCCACCACCACTTCCAACAAGATTTAGACAATGTACCTCATATCCAGGACCTTGTCCACCAGCACCCATGTATTGTGTCATGACTTGGACCCTTCCTGCCACCTTTGGCCTAATTGTTCTGGCCCAAAAAAAGGCACTTCAGGTTTCAATTCAATTAACTCACATCTTCTGGTGCAGTATAAAGTCCTTGTTCCCTTACTGGTCAGTGCTCAATGCCCATAGGGAAGCCCACATGGGGAACCAACACAATTCCACTCAGTCTTCCACTGCGTTCTTCCTCTCCAAGGTGCACAATCATCTTCTGCCCTCTTAAGATCCACCCACCCCAAGGGTCACTTTCTATAAAGAAGGGTTAGCTAAAGAACAAGTTTAGCTAAAGAACAAGTTTACTGCTTTCCATATCTCTCCTTACTTTCATAATAACATGTGCCCGGGCCATGTATAACAACATCACTGACCAATCAGGAAACGCAAATTTAAATTGGTTAGGCAACATAGCAATTTAAAAAAAGAATCAACATGGCAAACAACATTAGAAATCTGCAAACACCATCAAACAAACATTTTGTACAGGAGTATATACACAGTAAACCACAGGACTCTTTATAATCAATAACAATAGTTTAACATCAGTCCCTTTGATGTAATACCTTGGGTCAGAAATAATTGCCCACTTGCCCAACCGAGGATGCAAAAGTTGGAATGGGGTCTTGCTACTTCCAGTTCTGGGGATGCTACCTGTACCTGTTCTAGAGTTATCAGTTTAATAAATGCCTCCAACAGGATCTCCTCATATGCCATTTCATGATCCACAGAAATCAAAAGAAGGTTCAGATTTTTCTAGAAGCAGAGTGAATAAGAAAGCACATCAGTGGCCAAACTATGCCCATAGAGATACAACAAGGGTCACACAATCACAGTCCAGGCATAGCAAGACAAATTAGTACTTTATTCCCTGGTTGCATAGGGCAAAGCCCTTCAAATAGTATGAACTACAGTCCCCAAGGGCCATCCCAGTTCCAAGAGAACAGATCCAACATATTCCTTTGCCTCAGTTGTCCTATATGGCAATCCTGCCATCTTTATCCCAGCAAAAGCAAGCCAATGGCATACACATGTCCTGCTGCCAATTCTATTCCATATGCATGTACTGATACATAGCTCAATGCCTCTTTATATAAAGCACCACCTTCCCCATGTTCTAGTGCTTTTTCGAGGCTTCCACAAACGTAAAGCATTTTCTGAATTCTTCCAAGGGCTTCACTGCTTCCCACTAGTGCCATCTTCTGTTCGGAGGGTGATCCTGCCAACTGTGCAAAGTGTTGGCAAGTCACTACCAGCTCTCAACATTCTTCTAGGAGCCCACCCAAATACAAGGCTGTCCAGAGGTCTAAACCTTCCGCCCACCAGGCCTCACAGCCCACTAAGCCTGCACTGTCTGACAACTTGTGTATGGGCGGTGGGTTGAAAACCTTTCCATCCCCTGGTCCACTACAGCACCGACCCATAAGTGGTGGGGACTCCTCACATTGCAAGGTCCTGTGTTCCTCCACAGATTCCAATTTAGAGCACCAACAGTACAGCTGAGCACCTGGGGCGCATGTCACATGAGTTCCATGAAGGAGATTGCTCTTCACCGTTAGGAGAGCAACTTTTTCTTCTTGCCACTACCACTTGCAACCCAACCACTGTGTACTTTGTATCCAGGATCCTGTCCACTAGCACCCGTGTAATATACTAAGAGTTGCACCCATCCAGCCACATTCATTCTGTATATTGGCCCATCTCACAGACTTCTAATTAGCTGTCAGGCATCCTCTGGAATAACATTACTCCAGCCAGAAGCAAAATTCTCTCCTAGGCCCCATCCACCTTATATAAGAGATCCTGCCAGAGGGGCGGGGACAACTGGACACTTCCTGATAAGGAGCTAGGGAATAGGTTAACCCTTTCCTATGGGCGTTGATTTCATCCTAAAGAATATGTATATTGAAGCTAGGGGATCAATATGACAGCCAGGCAAATACAAATTTCAAAAAGAGGTCAGGAATGAAAAGTCCCATAGTTCAACCATGATAAGTTTATTTTTAAGCTGAACTCAAGGCAGATAAAACATGATACAAATGAATGTAACTCTATTCATTATTACATCATGTGAGCAGTTTAAACAACTTAATTTTACTTGGTGTACATCTCCTACAGTCCCTGTACAGCAGAGCTCAGACTATGAGAAGGGAAAGCAGCCCCAATTTGTTGTGCTGTGAAGTTCATGTGCAAAGACGGAGCATGCTAAGGAAAGACCAGAGTAACAAAGAGATAAGCTCATTGGTGTGCTGCTTCCCCTTCAAAGTCCAGTCACACCTGCTTGCCCGGAGTTCATCTTCAATAGAAATTACACATCATGAATCCACCAACGCAATCCACCAATCTGTAAACCAATGTAATATGGAGAATGTGGGTACCGTTACCACCATTCCACCAATCTGTAAACCAATGGAATATGGAGAATGTGGGTACTGTTACCACCATTCCACCAATCTGTAAACCAATGTAATATGGTGAATGTGGGTACCACCACCACCATTTCACCAATCTGAAAAACCAATGTAATATGGAGAATGTGGGTAACATTAACACCATTCCACCAATCTGTAAACCTATGTAATAGGGAGAATGTGGGTGCCGCTACCACCATTCCACCAATCTGTAAACCAATGTAATATGGTGAATGTGGGTATCATACATATACATGAATATTTCTATTTTGGAAAGAAGGGAAAAGAGGTGCTGAATGCTTTTTGTGTTCTTTGCTTTTTTTTGTGTGTGTTTTCTGTTTGTTTTTTTGTTTTGTTTTTTTGCTTTTATTGTTTTTTGAGGCTCAGGGCATAGAGTACCATAACCATAAATGCTTGTTCTTGCTGTCTTACTTTGTGATGTAAACCAGTATATTTATTATTAAAATCCCTCTGGATACAAATAGTTTGATGTAATTTGGGGATCGTCAATTATAAAAGCCCATCTCCAGCTTAGAACTGAACTCCCGCCTTACCTTCCATCCTGAACAGTTGCACAGGCTCCTCTCCTGTATTTTAATTGCTTTCTCTTATTTCACTACACACTGTGAGCTTCTCACATTGTGCACTAGACGCTGCATCATTTCCTGGCTGGAGGACATCAGCATGATTTAGCCCCTTCCTTCACAGCCTGACTGTGCTGGCCCACCCATTTCATTCTGTAGATTTGAGTTCTTTCAATCATGAAGGTTCACCATCACATGCAGGCTTTTCCACCGCTGTCTGTTTTTATGTTCAGCACCTCCATGGCCCCGCCCACCGGCAATTATACATAGAGAAGTACAAATGCCCAAAGATTGTGGGTCTTTGGGTCTAAAATAACATATATAACGAAAAGAGAAAGGTTTTATTTAATCATTTCAATAGTATTTTGGCCCAGCTTCGGGGCTGAACAAGGGCACTGAAATCTGCTGTAGGCATGGCAAGGCACCTCTTGGCACCCATCAGCAGTTTCTTATTTAAAGTAATAAAGTCACTTTAATCTTCCTATGCTATACTAGCACTTGCAAAATACAATACTTTTACTGTGATCTCTTGATGAATAAATTATACATAATCATTAAAATTATTCTATTCTAATCAATCAAAATAACACATAGACATTAATGTCATAAGTGGTTTCTTTCAAACTCTGAAAAAATTATAATATGTAATTTATGCATTTATGGTGAAGTTTTGTCCCCAAAAATGACCTGAAAGTGACATGGCCACCGGGCTACTGCCCATCTGTTGGGTAAATATCTGTGGAATAAATCTGCATGGTGCCTATCACACAGTGGCATTGTTTGTTTGTGGGCTCTGGGAACTGATAATTGTGTAAAATGGGACAACGTTTAATTGTAATGAAAATGCTGTTTTTTATGTGATATAGATGATTAAATATTAAAATAAATTTTGACCAACACAATGAATTTTGCTTTTCTGATTCATATTTATTGAAATTACAGCATTTTCCCTGCACATGATGGAATCATTATATGGTACACTTTACCATCTTCTCTTTATTTTATTTTTTTTGTCCTATTTAAAAGAGCCCTTGGTTGATTAAAGAATTCTAGGTATTTTATACCACTGTACACTCACTGGAATGAATGGCTGCAGGTGTTCCTGTACCATACTTCGCCACTAGGGGCAGTTTATTTGAAGTTATGGCTGAATGAAAACAACCTCACAGACTGGCGCGAAATAGAATGATATATACAGATGCATCTCAAAAAATTTGAATATCATAAAAAAGTTAATTTATTTCAGTAATTCGATTTAAAAAGTGAAACTCATATTTTATTTAGATGCGCTACACATAGAGTGATATATTTTAAGCATTTCTTTTTTTATTTTATTTCGATGATTATGGCTTATAGCTAGTGAAAACCCAAGATTCAGTATCTTAGAAAATTAGAATATTACATAAGACCAATTAAATAAAGGATTTTTAATGCAGAAATGTTGGTTTACTGAAAAGAATGTGGAAAGCTGCATCAATGTGACGTGGCATGGAGGGGATCAGCCTGTGGCACTGCTGAGGTGTTATGGAAACCCAGGTTGCTATGATATCGACCTAGCTCGTCTGCATTGTTGGGTCTGGTGTCTCTCATCTTCCTCTTGACAATACAACACAGATTCTCTATGGGGGTAAGGGTCAGGCCAGTTTGCTGGCCAATCAAGCACAGTTATACCACGATCATTAAATGATGAATTGGTACTTTTGGCAGTGTGAGCAGGAGCCCACACTTCTAATCGCCTCTATGACACGCCGCACTTATACATTAATTCGTGCAAAAGGAGTCCCGACCAAGTATTGGTCATTTATTACCCCAACATTGGTTGTTTGTATCCCCCGACATTACATATTTCTGATATGTGCCTGCTGTACCATGTACTTGCGTGAGAAAATATCCTGTTCTCTTTGTATTGCTTTTTTTGTGTGAAATCCCTGGTGATCCTGACAGTCCCTCTGCTTTCCTATTAAAAACTGACCACTTTAAGCAGGGGAACACAGTGTGGTCATAATGAGGAAGTAGGTCTGGACAGCCGCACTCCAGCAGACGCGTTTCGCACTGACAGTAGTGCTTATTCATAGCTATGAATAATATGCGGTTGCGCAGACCTACTTCCTAATTATGACCACAATGTGTTCTCCTGCTGATGACTGATGACTAATCCCTGTACCAGCTCGCTTTCAGTACCATGTGACAGATGTAACCAATCACAGCAGATCACATGACATTTGTAAACAATAATTGGCTTCCTTTCAAGCTGCTCATTGTGTACAATTGTGTTGCTAGCTGTGATTGGTCACTGTAATCACTGAACAGACTGGGCCAACCACAGCCCATCTGTGCCATGTGATTAGCTGTGACCAATCACAGCTAATCACAACAAAACAAACTGAATGAATCAATTTCATTCAGTAAATAGCTTGCTTATAGCAATGAAATTCATTGCTATAAGCAAACATAATGTGTAAAAAAGCTTAAATTCTGATCACTTCCCCAGAGTAGTACAATATTACTATGGTAACATTACATTGCTCTGATCAAAGTGTGTTAAAAAAAACGTTAAAAAAAGGAAAGAATCTAAATACAAATATATACAAATTATTTTTTATTATTTTTTTACTGTCAGCAGTCAGTGTCCCTGATTACCACCACACCAGTTATATGATGACACTGCACTGTACAGCAATTCTGATGGTATTTTTTTTAAATTTCTTCATTTTCCAAATAATTATGACAAAAAAATTACAACTTCAAAAAACTCACCATGCCCCTTACTAAATACATTGGGCTGTCCGCATTCCAAAAAGGAGTAATTTGGGGGTATTTTTACTGTCCTGACATTTTTGGGTCTCAAGAAATGAGAGGTCGTCAGTACATCAGGACTGATCGGTTTTCAGATGTATATACCATAGTTTTAGACTCTATAACTTTCCTACAGACTAAATAATATACACTGATTTGGGTTATTTTCAACAAACAAATGTAGCATAATGATTTGGCCTAATATTATGAAGAACAATTATTTATTTGCAAAATGTTCTAACAGAAACAAAGAAAAACGTGTTTTATTATTTTTTTTTCTGTATTTTTCATTTATTTAGCAAAAAATAAAAAAACGAGTGGTAAATAAATACTACCAAAAATAAGCTCTAGTTGTGTGAACAAAATGATAACAATTTAGTTTGGGTACAGTGTTACACGACTGCACAATTGTCATTCAAAATGCGACACTGCTGAAAGCTGAACATTGGCTTGGGCAGGAAGTGGCTAAAAATGCCGAATATTGAAATGGTTAAAGAAAGTTGAAACTTCATATTTATCTAAACTTTCCCTTCCCTCTCCACAGGGTGACAACACAGTGGGGCATTTTCACTTCAGAAGGAACAGCGTTGTCACCCTGTCACAGGAAGTAGAAAAAAAGCAGACCTATTTGCAGCATTAACATATAAAATACCGGGATTATGGCAGCAGCTAGCTGCCATAACCCAGTATTTTCAGCAACGGCGTGTGGTTCTCTTTAAGATAAAAGTGGTCTCTGTGGCGAATTTGCCGCAAGATCACTTTTATCAGGGATGGGAAGTGACCCCCCTCCCGCCACCCTCTGGTCATCTCCGCCGCTTACCGGAGCCATCGGTAGCGGCGGAGACGATCATGTCTGGATGCCGAGTGAGGGAAAGATGGCCCCTGCTCAGTTCCATACCATTGAATGGCGGAAACAACGTCAAACGTCACTTCCACAAAATGGTTTTAAATTTATTTTTTCAAAAATGACATTTTATACTGTATATATATATTTTTTTTATTGCATTTAAGTCTAAATGTTAGATCTGAGGTATTTTTGACCCCAGATCTCACATTTAAGAGGTCCTTTCATGCTTTTATCTATTACAAGCGCCTAGAGGCGATTAAGTTCGCATTGTGCGCTATATAAGTATTTCATTCATTCATTCATTCACAAGGGATGTTTACATTCCTTGTAATAGGAATAAAAGTGACCCAAACATTTTTTTTAAAAGGACAGTGTAAAATAAATAAATAAATAAATAAAAAGTAAAATAAATAGGAAAAAAACGCGCGGGTTTAATTTTGAAGCATGACATGTTGGGTATCAATTTACTGTAACCTTATCTCTTGACTTATTTTTTTAATTAAAAAAAGTGTATTTTTTAAAACAAATTGCGCTTTTATGACTGCTGCACAAATACGGTGTGACAGAGTATTGCAGTAATTTTCTAGCAAAAAAAAATTATGTTAACTTGTAAACAACAAGTCTCAAAAGTAGGCTCGGGGCTGAAGTGATTAAATTGTTTGTTGCTGACTTGGTAGTTCTGTAGAAAGGGATGCCCACTATCACAAGGTGCTCATGTAATATAATTTATGTTTTCAGTAAAATTTCCACCCAGGTTACAGGGTTCCTACATTGCCCGGATCCAGAATTCCCCACATTGGACCCATTTCAGCTGAGCTATTATGTAAGCTATTATCATACACTTATAAAAGCAATGTTTATTAACATGCGGACATCCTAGATGGCAGCCTTCCCAGACATACTGGGGATAAGACGCTGATGGAATTGTAAAATGTTTACCTTTTTTTCTGCAAAGAATGAATTGTCTCCAGCTGTTCTATGAGAGTGCCTTACACCTGAACTCCAGGCAGGTCTAAAAGACACAAATGAGCACAGCTTTGTATTTATTAACCCATTAAATAACTGTATATATATAAAAAGGAAAATTCACAGAAAGCATGGAGGAAACATAAGGACAAACCACGTGTGATATTGCTAAAACCAATTGCATTTATTAAAAGAATCAAACTCACAATTTGAATGAGAGAGCAGGCATGTAAAGATCCAGCCAGCGGGCATGATGACATCAAATTGGGTGTTGTGTGCCTCCAGCACAGTATACACCTGAAGATACCCTTTATTACTGGTGTTCTGTAATACAGGCATCTGCAGCAGTTAAATTGGGTGTTGTGTGCCTCCAGCACAATATACACCTGAAGCTACCCTTTATTGCTGGTGTTCTGTAATACAGGCATCTGCAGCAGTTAAATTGGGTGTTGTGTGCCTCCAGCACAGTATACACCTGAAGATACCCTTTATTACCGGTGTTCTGTAATACATGCATCTGCAGCAGTTAAATTGGGTGTTGTGTGCCTCCAGCACAATATACACCTGAAGCTACCCTTTATTTCTGGTGTTCTGTAATACAGGCATCTGCAGCAGTTAAAATGGGTGTTGTGTGCCTCCAGCACAATATACACCTGAAGCTACCCTTTATTACTGGTGTTCTGTAACACAGGCATCTACAGCAGTTAAATTGGGTGTTGTGTGCCTCCAGCACAATATACACCTGAAGCTACCCTTTATTACTGGTGTTCTTTAATACAGGCATTTACAGTGGGTGTTGTGTGCATCCTGCACAGTATACACCTGAAGCTACCCATTATTGCTGGTGTTGTTCTGTTTCTGTAACACAGGCAGTCAGCTGCAGTAATTACAGTCGATGTACTGTGTGATCTGCTCAGTGTGCATCTAAAGCTACCCAATTGCTGGTTTTCCCATCTCCCTGCAGGCCATTACTATGTCTGGAAGGCCAACAAGGAAAGGCAGACAGTTACGAGCCAATAAAAGAGGGCAAGCAGGCTCTGTGTCTAGAGGCAACAGTGCTGGTCATGGATGCGGTGCATCGTCATCGGCGCGTAGCCATGGGACACGCTTGTCCTTATTTTCGGCAGCTGGACGTTGAGCGTATCATGCCGAAGACTTGGTAGAGTGGATGACCAAGCCCTCCTCATCCTCCTCATCCTCTATCACCCAGGCTCAGGGTACTAGCAAAGCTGCTGCCAATGCGTCCTCTTCCCTCGTCTCAATGTCATCAGTCACTCCTTCCCTAGACCCACCATGTCCTCCTGAGGAGTCCCCTGAACTTTTTAAGCACAGTGTTGGGTACATGCTCCAGGAGGATGCCCAGGGTTTTGAAGGCTCTGATGATGATACCCAGCTAGCGGAAGGCAGTAACATGAGCGCAGAGAGAGGGGATGCTCAGGAAGGACAGCAATCTGGCAGTCATGTTCCACCAGCTGCAGCATACTGCCTGGTTTGCTCCAGTGATGAAGAGGGAGAGGATGATGAGGTCACTGACTCCACATGGGTGCCTGATAGGAGAGAGGAGGCACATCTCCAATGAGGCAGGATGCCCTCTGGGGGCCAGCTTAGGGGCAGCACACTGACTGGATCACACCGCAGAGCTCCTCCTGTGCAGGGCGCTGCCTCTGCGCGTTATTCCGAAAGTTCTCTGGTGTGGGACTTTTTTGAGACAAGTGCATCAGATTGCACCGCTGCTATCTGCAACATATGTTTCAAGCGTATCTCGCATGGCCAAAATATCAGCCGCTTGGGCCCCACATGCTTGACCAGACATATGTTGACCTGCCATGCAGCTCGTTGGCAAGTGTACCTTAAAGACCCACACCAAAGAACAAAGCAGACCTCTCCTTGCTCCTCATCAGCTGGGAACTCCAACCCCACTAGACCTTCAGTCCTCTCTGAAACCTGCACTGAGAGGAATGAAGGTGTAGAATTAGGTGTGACACAGCCAAGTACTTGCGGGCACTCTGCTAGCAGTACACCAACGTCCGATTGTAGCAGGCAAATTTCCCTGCCCCAGCTGCTGGACCATCAAAAGAAGTTCACTCCCAGCCATCCACATGCCCAGCAGTTGAATGCTAGCTTGGCTAAATTGCTAGCACTTGAACTGCTGCCTTTTCAGTTGGTAGACTCGGCCCCCTTCTGAGTTTGTGCACGGAAGGCGATTCCGGCTCTCTACCAGCATGTGGAAGGCAATGTCCAGGGCAGTCAGCGGTAAGGTGCATATTACCGCTGACTCATGGTCCAGCAGTCATGGACAGGGAAGTTACCTATCTTTCACGGCCCATTGGGTTACTGTTCTGGCAGCTGGGAAGGATGCAGGACAAGGTGCAGTAGTGTTGGAGGTTGTTCCGCCACCACGCCTCCAAAATGCTACTTCTGATTGTGACACACCTCTCTCCTCCACCTCCACCTCTTCTTCTTCCTCCATGGCCTCTTCCAGTGCTTTGTCCTAGAAACCAGCGGTGCTCCGTAGGCGTTCAAGGGGCTACGCAAGTACGCAGGCAAAAAAATGAAATGCCATGCTTGCACTGGTTTGTTTGGGGGACAGGAGCCACACTGGGGCAGATATTTTGTCAGCTCTGCAGGGGCAGGCCGAGAGGTGGTTGACGCCATGCCAGCTTAAGCCAGGAATGGTGTTTTGCGACAATGGCACCAACCTCCTCTCCGCCCTCCAACAGGGACAACTGACCCATGTGCCCTGTGTCGCTCACGTCCTTAACCTGGTGGTGCAGCGGTTCTTGGGCAGGTACCCCGGCTTACAGGATGTCCTGAAGCAGGCCAGGAAAGTCTGTGTGCATTTCTGCCGATCATTTAATGCCAGTGCTCGGCTGGCTGAGCTCCAAAAGGAGTTGAACCTGCCCAAGAACCGCCTTATATGTGACATGCCCACCAGGTGGAACTCAACGTTGGCCATGCTGCAGCGGCTGCACATGCAGCAGAGGGCCATCAATGAGTACCTGTGCGACTATGGCACCAGGACAGGGTCAGGAGAGCTTGTTTTTTTTTTCCCACGGCAGTGGGGCATGATCAGGGATGCATGCACTGTCCTGTCACCATTTGAGGAGGCCACGAGCATAGTGAGCAGTGACAGTGCATGCATCAGTGACACTGTGCCTCTTGTCCACCTGTTGGAGCATACGCTGTGTGGAATAATGGACAGGGCACTTGAGGCACAACAGAGGCAAGAAGAGGAGGACTTCCTTGCCTCTAAAGGCCCCATTTATCCAGACAGTGTTCCTGCTGTCCCACCCATCACACAGGAAGAGGACGAGGAGGAGGATTGTGTCAGCATGGAGGTGGAGCCTGGCACTCAGCATCAGCAGTCTTTTAGGGATGATTTACAGTCCCAAGAAACCCGTGGACTTCTACGTGGTTGGGAGGAGGTGGCTGTGGATCATGTTGTCCTTAGTGACCCAGGGGACTCCGGACCGAATGCCTCAGCTAACCTACGCTGCATGGCCTCCCTGATCCTGCAAAGCCTGCGGAAGGATCCTCGTATTCTTCGGATCAAGGAGAGGGACCATTACTGGCTGGCCACTCTCCTTGATCCACGGTACAAGGGTAAGGTTGCGGACCATATCTTGCCGTCGCAGAGGGAGCAGAGGATGAGACATCTCCGGGAGGCCTTGCAGAAAGGTCTGTGCAGTGCGTTCCCAGAGACTGGGAGGTTACAAACTCCTGGTCCTGGACAACGTGGTGCTGAGGCTTCATTCAGTCAGTCACAGAAGGAGTGGTGGAGAAGGTGGCCGTCTGACTGATGCGTTCAGACAATTTTTTAGTCCGCAGCCCCAAGGTATGATCGGTTCCAGCAACCATTACCAGCGTCTGATTTACATGGTGCAGGAATACCTAGGGGCAAGTTCAGACTTGGACACCTTTCCCACTGAAAATCCTCTGGCTTACTGGGTCTTGAGGATGGATCACTGGCATGAGCTTGCACAGTATGAAATTGAGCTACTGGCCTGTCTTGCATCCAGCGTTCTTTCGGAGGCTTTGTAACCGATCACAGGGCACGTCTGTCCACCAACTCGGTTGATCGACTGACCTTCATAAAGATAAATCAGTCTTGGATCACCACCAGCTACCAAGCACCTGAAGCTGATGTAACCGAATCATTTTTTTTTTAAATGTCACATCCCTTCAAGACTGCCTATGCTGATGCTGAGTAACTGTCCTGTTATGTTGACTGGCTATCCTCTTCCTCCTCAATGATCCTGCTGATAGCTTGGAAGAACATTTTTGGTTCTGGGTGAAGCCACCAGCCCAATTTTTAAGCCCGTTTAATAGCGGCATGTAATTACAATTTTTGATGCAATGCTTTGCAGCAGGGCTCATTCCTGCACTCCAATTAGAGTTTCTGGGAGAGGTTGCAGTGTCCAGCAAGCAGTGCCTAAGGCCCAATTTTTCAGCCCCTGTTTAACAGGGGCATGTAATTACAATTCTTGATATAATATTTCACAGCAGGGCCCGTTTCTGCGCCCACCGAGAGCAACTGTGAGGACTTATAGTGTTGTGGCCCCAGCACCACTGCCACCACCACCACTTCCACCAAAGGCCCAATTTCTCTACCATTGTTCAACAATGGCATGTAATTACAATTTTTGATAAAATCGTTCACAGCAGGGTGCTCAAGCGCCCACCAATAGTGACTTTGAGGGATTACAGTGTTCTGGCAACACCAACACCTTAGGCCCACATTTCTGCAGAGCATATAGGGCAGGCCCCCTACTTTCAAACATCCAACTTACAAACGTATCCTACTTGCAAACGGAAGGAGACAACAGGAAGTGAGATGAAAAAAGACGGACGGCAAAAAAAATTATACAGGGGTGATAACCCTTCCCTATGTTTTCCAAAAAGCTGAAAAATAGACTTTTTGACTGGAGCTACACTTTAAAAATGTACCAGTTCAAAATTACAAATAGATTCTACTTAACACAACAAACCTACACAGTCCCTGTCTTGTTTGCACCGCCTTTATACTGCTGTTCTGAGTATATAGGGCCTGGGGGCCCTGCGTCTTTCCTTTTTTTAATTTGGGTACGGGGTTCCCCTTAATATCCGTACAAGACCCAAAGGGGCTGGTAATGGGCAGGGGGGCTGCCCATGCCATTTTTTTCTCAATGATTTTCATCCGTATTTCTGGGAAACCAGACATGACATTAAAAATGCAAGCAGTTTTAAATTACTTGTTCCGTTAAATGTCATTTTGTGCAGTGACTGTTCTAAACACGGGAAACACGTTCCACTTCACAGGCATAATATAGACACCCCCCAGGCACAATATTTAAAGGAATATTTCACTTTTTTTTCACTTTAATTGTCATTAAAATCAGTGCTCCTGAAAAAACATCAGTTTAAAAAAAAAATTGCCATTGACCCATGTCCCCTGTGTTAGGAGACTTGGGGCAGGACAATATCTTGCATATTAGCCATTAAAATTAGCACTTTTTATTTTGAATGTTCGAGTCCCATAGACTTCAGTGGGGTTCTAAATTTCGCACAAATTTTCGGTCCGTTCGAAAGTTCTGGTGCAAACCGAACCGGGGGGTGTTTCGGCTCATCCCTACTCAGGAATGCATTCACCCTGGGCACAATTACTGAAAACCATAGCTGGGAATTCATCAAAACTGGAGCAGCTGTGCATGGTAACCAATCAATTTCTATCTTTTGTTTTCAAAGCTTAACTTTACAAGCTGAATATAGAAGCTGATTGGCTACTATACACAGCTGCTCCTGATTCTGTCTGCTCTAGTTTTGATACATCTTCCACATAGTAACCATGCATTTTTTTATTTAGCTGCAGCCACAAGAGTAAACATTACATTCTTATTGACAGTTGTAGACTTACAGCATATTACAAATGTACTTAAAAAGTCTGCTGATGTGCATATAAATTAAATTCTTTATGCTGAAAGGAGGAAGTTGCTGTCCTTCATTATTCAAATTTTCGTTCCTTATCTCCCTGGAGGTAAAGTGCAGTCAGCCTTCTATCAAGGACAAGCGTCTGTGCTATCTAACAGAGGTGAACACAATGTCACATACCAAGATCCAATGTCACATACCAAGATCATGTATGAAAACCGGGGAAAAAGAAAATGTGCTGCTCTGCACGTTTGCTTATGAAGTATATACTGTATATACAGAAATGTGTGTATGTCTTACTATTTTGCCAGGTAAAGGTAAAAAAATTGTATTTTGCTGGTAAATTTTCCTTTGCTCCCATCTTCATTGCCTTCCTTTTTATATATGTGTAGAGCCAAGTATATACAGCCATTTTTAAAGTAAGACTGACCTCTGGTGAAACAAAAAATTATATTTAAAGTGGTTTTATAGTCCTTTTTGTGACTTTTACCTACAGGAATGCCTATAATAAGGCTTACCTGTAGGTAAAAAAAAATCTCTCCTAAACCTGTACGGTTTAGGAGATATCCCCCTCGCAATGCGCCACTGACTGCAGCGGCGCATGCGCACAGGGGATTCTCGGCTGAAAGCCCGGCAGACTCTGGACCCTGCCGGGAAGAAATCTCCCACGCACATGCGCGGGAGTGACGATATAGCGGCTCCGGCCACTCACAGCGCCGGAGCCGCGATACCCGGAAGAAACGCAGAGGGAACATGTCAGCTCCCTCGGGGTGGATCAGAAGAGATGTTGTGGCCTCATTATAAGGTAAGTATTTCATAATGAGCTAGTATGCTCATTATGCCTTTTCCTTTGCAGGTAGGAAAAAAAAAAACACATCAGCGGGTTTACAACCGCATATAGCAACTCTGAGCTTGCTCCAAATTCCTTTTTTTTTCTCTCCATTTTCCACTGTAAACGGCCATCAATGCATCTCTATGGAAAAAACGGATGTAAATGGATGATCATTCATTTACATCAGTTTACATCCATATCCATCAACATCCGATTTTTGAAACTGATCAAAGCTCTATTTTTCTTCTGTTAAAAAAAGGGATCGGAGGAAAAACGCATGTAAACTGACAAACAGTCCCTTTTTATCTGTTTTTGCATTGGTAGTGGATGTAAAAAACTGATAAGAAATGAATGAGCAGCTGATGAAAAACTGATTAGCAGCTGATAAAAACTGATGAATACTTCATATGTTTTGATGTGACTGAACTGATGAAATGAACGGTCCGCATGTGTGAAAACGGCGCCTCCGTTCTGCAGGATCTGCTTGCTCAGCGTCGGATCGCTCCAGTGATCCCCGCTGAGCAGGCGGATGACCGGTCCCTCTCTGCTCACTGTGCAGAGCGGAGATGGACAGAATCCCGCACTCCTCTATTGGGAGATCAGAAGAAAAAGGACCACTTGTCCGTTTTCATACAATCCACCAAAAAATAGGACCACCATCCATCTGGTTTTGGCAGAGAGGATCAGATCAGATAGCAGCAGGTGTCAGCAGACATGTCACCGCAGACATACACCCCTCCATAAAGATGAATGGAGTGTACGATCAGGTCTGCTCGAAAAACCTAGCAAGTGGACCTGATTGGACAGCCCGTGTGAAAGAGCCCCTAGGCCAGTGATGGCGATCCTTGACACCCCAGATATTTTGGAACTTCATTTGCCATGATGCTCATGCACTCTGCAGTGTATCTGAGCATCATGGGAAATGTAGTTCCTAAACATCTGGGGCGCCAAGGTTCGCCATCACTGCCCTAGGCTATTATCCAGCGTCACTTTAATCTTGGCTTGTAAATACTTGTCTGAACAGCATCAGGTTCCTCAAGCAATGTTTAAAGCAGAATGTAGTTATCAATTGCTAAACTTGTGAGCAGGTAGGATATAATGGGGGAGATTTACTAAAACTGGTGTACACAGAACCTGGTGCAGCTGTGTATAGTAACAAATCAGTCTCTAACTTCAGTTTGCTCAACTAAGCTTTAACCCCCTTGGCACAGACGTAACACAAATATGCAGCCCCCCTGCACTGGGCTTTTTGCCATGGGGCCGTATATTTGCATACCTCTTTTTATACTGGGAGCGCGCCGCACTCCCAGTACAGTGACTTGGGTCTCCCGAGAGGCCCGGGCCCTGTTCTAACTGTCAGGACCCAGAACATCCAATTCCAAGTGACCTGATAGTGGTGGTAGCCTCTGATTGGCTAACACAGTGATCTGACACTGCAAAGCTCCCTGTGTCTTCTGTCTCTGTGAATGGATGAGAGAGATGTATTGTATCTTTCTCTGTCCTTGAATGCAAAAAAAAAAAAAAGAAAAAGCAACACAACACTGCCTACTTTAACCATAACTCCCAACTTTTTGAAATGGGAATGATGGACACCTATCAGCAAAAGTATGCAGTCTTAGGATACACCCCCTTGCCACGTCCCCTTAAAGGAGAATTGTACAAAAAAACAAGATTGGTTAAACTCACAAGTGTTTTTTTTTTACCACTATCATTCCTTTATATTGGCTTTTGGAATTTACAAATGCAGCAATTTAGAAATCAGATGAAAGGTTTAGCTCTGGAAAACACTTTTTGATAGATAAAAAGTGCATTTTATATAAATCTATATAGAGCAGACCAAAATGAGGGACAAATGAGGTGAAATGAGGGACAGAGTGACATTGCTCCAAATCAGGGACATGTGGGAGGGGTTTATTCTTGTTTGCTGTACTGCACAAGGTTGCAGGGCACTCGCAACTTGAATGGGTCATGCTTGGCAGGTGCTACACCCACTAACCATGACAGGGCATATAACTCCTGCTGCAGCTGCAAAATGTGTATACCCCCGAGCATTGCAGCTAAAGGGGGTGCGGTTGGGGCAGGGTGATATAAACATGTCTTAACTATGGGGTTTTACCAGCCCCAAGCTGTAATGGTAAATAAACCCTTACTGTCCCGAGCCCCCCATAAGGCTGCTTTTACACTGATGCGATGCAGTTTACCTGCACCGTGAGTGCATCGCCATAGGCTTCTATTATATCCTGCAGGTGTGGTGCACTTTCTGAAAGTTTGGGTGCATTCAGGAGTTTTGGTGCGCTTTCAGAAAGTGCACCAAACCCGCAGGATAGAATAGAAATCTATGGCTAAGCAGAGCAAGCAAACAGGAAAGCTGGAAATGCACTGCGCTCATGGTATGGGTAAATCGCAGCACATCAGTGTAAAAGCAGCCCTATATTATTATGCCCAGTGTATTGGTTCACACTGACCTGAAGATCTCTTCTTTCCTGCTGCTGGCACCACTCTAGAGATGACTTTCCGGGATAAGAGGTGGAGTGCAGTTGGTATCACTCTGTATGGGGCAGGAGCCGCCACTACAGAAGACATAGAAATACAGCGCTCGTAAACATACTAAATGGAAATGAAAAATAATATATATATATATATATATATGTGAAATTTTTATATATATATATATATATATATATATATATATATATATATTCTTTTTATTTTTTTATTTCCATTTAGTATGTTTGCGAGCGCTATATTTATATGTCTTATGATTTTTAAGTGATTAGCACTTTGTGTATAGCAGCTGCAATTGTTCTCACATTATTGATTTTACTTTTTTTATTTCATCAGCGCAAGTTTGTATTTATATTTAGTTTATATATATTTTCCAAGGCACTACAGAAGAGGCATCTGCTAATGCGGCTCTTGCAGCCTACTACAGCTCCAACTTTACAAATAATCCCTTTGCATTGCACTTGTTGCTCTAGGATGGCGAGTCAGCAAGCCCAGACCGCGATCTACCAGTCACCTATCCACGATCTACCGCTTGCTGACCACCGCTTTAGAATGTACACTGTGCCATGCAAGTACAGCTCTGGGCACACCTCAGTGTCAGGATATGAACTTGTAGCATTGTTAAGCATGTAGTTCTTACTTTTTACCACAAGGTGCCACCACTTGTCTTTAGTTCTTAATTAGAATTGTTTTACAAGGACATTACATTTACATTTCATTTCTAATATATTTTTATCTATAATATATTTTCATTTACAATAGATAATGCTTTTTGCCATAAAATTTTAGATTGGCATTTTTAATAAAAAAGATTAGTTAAGACAGAAAGTGGGTATGGCTATGTTGCACTGATTTTCCTCCAAAAGCATTATGATTAGTAGCAAAATCCCCCCTTCCTCCAATTATTGGTGGTGGATGGCATTTTAAAACCCACTACTCCCCTCATAATTGCTAGACACTGGCATTTTAAAGTGGTTGTAAAGCCTTAAGGTTTTCCACCTTCATGCATTCAAGCTCCCCCCCAGACCCCCCCCCCCCCCTATTTCTTACCTGAGACCGATTTAATCCAGCGATGTGCACAAGACTCCAGCAGCTGTCTCTCTCCTCATTGGACAGATTGATAGCAGCAGGAGCCATTGGTTCCCATTGCTGTCAATCAAATCCAGTGATACAGGAGCTGGGGGGGGGGGGGGCAGGGCCGAGTCCTGCGGTCTGTGTCAAAGGACGCAGGGAAAGCGGCTCTCCATGGGGGCACCTGATGGAGAGGATGGAGCCTGGAGCACCGGAGAGGTGCCCCAGAAGAGGAGGATTTGGGCTATTCTGTACAAAATAATTGCAAAGAGCAGGTAAGTATAGGCATGTTTGTTATTTTTTTTTTGTTTTTAAACAAGGGTTTACAACCCCTTTAAGCCCTCCATCCTTAAAGTTGTATTAGCTTGTCCACATCCGCCTGCATACTAAAATGCTGGTGGGCTTGTGTCCATCATGTAGGGGAGTGAGAGTCAGTGCTTTGTGTCATTGCTATGCAAGGCAATGTTTACCTTTTTTCTTTCTTTTTTAACTTTATTAACCACTTCAATACTTTTATCCCATTTCTGCCCAGGCCAATTTTCAGCTTTCAGCCCCATTGCACGTTGAATGACAACTGCACAGTCATGCGACACTGTACCCAAACTACGTTTTTTTGTTCACACAAATAGAGCTTCCTCTTTGTTCCCTGAAATGTAAAAGCATAATGGGCTAGTATGCATCGTATACTAGCCCATTATGTGCCACTTACCTGCAGAAGCCTACAATGTCACAACTGTCCCCGCTGTGTGGCAGCATCCATCTTCAACCACTCTTCCTTCCGAGGCTGTGGACTCCGGCTCTGTTATCGGCTGGAGTCGCGTGACGTCACTTCCGCACATGCGCACGGGAGCCGACGGTCACGGCACAGGCACTATAGAAATGGGATGGTTGTGCCCTTTCTTCAGGGCACATGCATCGATGACATTGGCGCAAGCATTTATGGTGAATATCTCCTAAACCGCGCAGGTTTAGGAGATTGTTCCGGTACCTACAGGTAAGCCTTATTATAGGCTTACCTGTAGGGAAACGTGGTTGTACAGGGTTTACTGCCACTTTAATCAGAAAGACTGAACATTTTGGGGAAAAAAATGAAAGTTTTTTTGTTTTTGTCATAAAATTTTGAAAATAAATAATCTTTCTCTGTAAATTCAGACCAAAATGTATTTTGATTGATCAAAATGAAAATTGATCAATCCTAATGTACTAACTAGTTGTCTGTGGCAACGGCAATATAGTCACATTTCACGCACACTCCTCTGCACATTTAACTCTTGCATGGTGACATCTCACACCTTTTCTTCATCCCCCTTTTACAAGCCCTGTTTGAGATATGCTCTGCATGCACCCTTTTTGCAGGAAGGTAACTAGCACGGCGGAGTAAATTGCTTGCTCTGGGGCACCTGGCAATGGGGGCGGCGCCAGCAGTGCCAGCAGGGGACCCGAGAAGAGGAGGATCTGGGCTACTCTGTGCAAAACCACTGAACAGAGCAGGTAAGCATGGCATGTTTGTTATTTAAAGTGGATGTAAACTCCATTCATGAAATCTGACCTGGGCACATCTATCTTTAGTGTTTACTTATCTCTCTCCAAAGCCATAAGTACCGTGTCTTTCTGCTGCTCCATTCCTCTGTTATCAGCATGATAACTTCTGACAAGCTACCCGACACAGGAGATAAAAGCAGCTGGAAATTTGAGTCGGGTAGGTAACTTAGAGATTGATAAGCAGAGAGCTTGTCTATTCACGGCACAGCACTGCATATTTCTTCGTTCCTTTGCCTATGTGGAGTGGGGGTGTGTGCCTTTCCTCCAATAAGCTCTCACACAGTGTATGCCCAGAATCCCCTCCCACTGTTAAAACAGGAAGAAACTATTCTAACACAATGTGCACTTTCTAAGGAGTGTAGAAAGGGAAAGACTGCATATGTAAAACATATGTAGGAAGGTTTGTTTCATCTCTGTGTATCATCTGAGGCTGTTCACTTTTCTAGGTATCTGTCAGTACTGTGTTCCTCCCATTTCTCCGCCTTGTATTTAGAGCCCACCCCCTACTGCCAATCTTTTCAGACTCGCTGGTATACTGGCCATAGTAGATCCCACCCCTTTCCCCGCCCACTTTGTCCTCATAGATGGGCGCACACTGTCTGGACTGTGCCATGGTACTGGCTTGCTGACGGTACCATGTGACTGCTCTGACCAATCACATGATAGTTGTAAACAACGGATGGCTTCCTTTCACGACAACTATTGATGTGATCACATAGCACAGCCCATCTGTACCATGAGATTAGCTCTAGCCAATTACAGCTAATTGCAACAAAACAAACTGAAGGAATCAGATGGTAAAATCAGAATTTGGCATACATTTTCTGAAAGCATGGATCCATCCTGCCCTGTATCAATGGTTCAGGCTGATGGTGTAATGGTGTGGGGGGATATTTTCTTGACACACTTTGGGCCCCTTAGTACCTATTGAGCATTGTTTAAACACCACGACCTACCTGAGTATTGTTGCTGACCGTGTCCATCCCTTTATGACTACAGTGTACCCATCTTCTGGTGGCTCCTTCCAGCAGGATAATCCACCATGTCACAAAGCTCAAAATCATCTAGCCACTGGTTTCTTGAACATGGCAATGAGGTCACTGTACTTCAATGGCCTCCCCAGTCACCAGATCTCAATCCAATTGAGCACCTTTGGGATGTGGTGGAACGGGAGATTCGCATCACAGCTGTGCCGCCAACCAATCTGCAGCAAGTGCACAATGCTATCATGTCAATATGGACCAAAATCTCTGAGGAATGTTTCCAACACCTTGTTGAATCTATGTCATGAAGAATTAAGGCAGTTTTGAAGGCAAAAGGGGGTCCAACTCGATACTGGCAAGGTGCACCTAAGAAAGTGGCCAGTGAGTGTATGTTGTAACAATAAAAGTAACCGAGGAATACTTTCCATAGTGTATGCCAGGACTGCACCCCTCAGGGTACCTGAAGATGCAGCATCCCCATTGGTGGTAACAGTGGCATTGTTCCAAAAGTGGGCAGTATTAGTAACTACAGAATTGCTTAGGACAATACTTAATACCCCCCCCCCTTCCTCCTCCAGTTTACACAAGTTGATTGACAGCCCCAGCTGTTCATGTTTCCCTATGAGATTTTGTAGAGGAGGGTGTGTCCATTCCCTCCACTCAGGTCTCAGATTGTATTCAGCTCCTTGCTCTGTGCTGTGTTGTGAGTGACATCAGATCTCCGCCCCCTGCCTGCTAGAGATCAGAAAAGCTGTGTAAAATGTGTGCTTTAAGAGGTTGTAGAGAAGAGATGGCTGCAACTTATGTAGGAGGATTTGTTTCCTATTTGGGTATGACCTTTGGCTAGTTTTTAGTCTTCATCGGGTATATGTAATGGTTTGCAAACACTTTAAACACTTAATGGAGGATTCGCTATATGCTTTTCCAGATGTTCTTTCTCCATCTGATAGCATCTGTTAAAAGATGAGACATTGTCCTTTCAAATACAGCAGCGGTCCCCATTCCTCCTGGCACCAGGGACAAGCCTTGCGAAAGACAACCCTGCTATGGATTGGGAAGTGGGGTAGCATTGGGGGTGCAGCCTGTCACCCAGGGGAGGGGGGGTTTGGAGGTGCAGCCTGTCACCTGAAGTCAGCTCAGGGGCCTCTCTGGTGCTCTATGAAGATCTCAGATAGCAAGGATTACTTGCCACAAATGTGTGGCAGTGTTGAATTGTTAAGCCTCGTACACACAATTGGATTTTCCAACGGGAAATGTGTGATGACAGGCTGTTAGCGGAAAAAAAGACCATGTGCATGCTCCATCGGACAATTGTTGTCGCATTTTCTACAAATGTTGGATGGCAGGTTTTAAAAATTTTCACGGACAAATGTGTGTTGTTGGATTTTCCCAGTGTGTGTACACTAGTCCTTCGGACAAAAGTCCAAAGTAAAAAACACACATGCTCAGAAGCAAGGACAAGCTGGAAGCGGTCGATCTTCTAAACTAGCGTTCGTAATGGAGAATTAACATTTTTGACATGGCAAATTATGAAATCTCGGAATACAGCGCACAATTCTCTTCTTCTTTAATGGGATAATAATGAAGCCGCTTTGCTGGTGATACTGATGGAGTTATTGCAGACAAATTTTCAAAGTCTTTTTTTTTCTAGTGATATCAAGAATATTATTATTATGCTTTTTTTTTTTTTTGGGGACAAATTACCACAACACCATTACCCCCTAGTTTTTAACATCAAAGATACAACTATGTTGGTGTTCCTTGTCAATTTTACATTAAATTTTTTTAAATGTAACTGCCTACTCCCAAACTCTCATTTGAAGTAAAACAAATAGCCAAGTATTATTCTGCACATTTTTTTTATTGTGAATTAAAAAAAGAAAAGAAATAAAATTAGACATGCTATCTGCCAATAGAACTTAACCAAAAAGTGCATTCTATGCATCCAAAAATATAGAAAATATACTAAATCAAATCATTATTCAACCCAAAAAAATGTCAAAGCAATAACTCCAAGGTCAATTTATTTATTTATTTACTAAGGCAAATCCACTTTGCACTACAAGTGCAAACTACAAGTGCACGTGAAATTGCACTGAAAGTACACTTGGAAGTGCGGTCGCTGTAGATCCGAGGGAGACATGCAAGGAAAATAAAAAACAGCATTTTAGCTTGCACATGATTGGATGATAAAATCAGCAGAGCTTTCCCACATTTCAGATCTACCCCTCAGATTTACAGAGACTAGACTTCCAAGTGCACTTTCAGTGGAATTTCAAGTGCACTTTGCACTTGTAGGGCAAAGTGGTTTTGTCTTTCGTAAATAACCCCCATAATCTCCTCCGATTCCACAACATGTCTGGTTGACGAACCGCCGTTCAGAAACAAACTGAAAAGTATGAAATGAAAAGTGCAAAATGAAAAGCGCGAATCAACACTCACCAAACTTCCACTAACACGAAATTAGCAGAAGGACCCCAAAGGGTGGCGCTAATGAGCTAAAAAAACACGTAGTACGTCAGTACATTCGTATTTGTCGGCCGCCAATTCATTGCCATTTGTATGCAAGACAAGTTTGGGCCAACGCCCTTTGGACAAAAGTCCACAGTTTTGTTGGCCAACAATCTGATCGTGTGTACGAGGCTTAAGTCTGTTAACTCCCTGCACATCTTCCCTGGTAAGTTGTACACTTGCAGAGCACTTGAAACACAATTAGTTTACACCTTTCCAATGTGTAGCAAATTTCCGTGGCAAGTCTCTAGCAAGAGTAAAGTTGCAGTGGTGAATCTACAGCGAGAGCTATGCAAGTCTACAGCATGAAAATTCAGCCACAGTGACCCCTGTGGTAGGAGGACTATTGCACAAAATAAATGAACCAGAACTTGCAGCAGACTTGCAGAATGTTTGCAAAGAATGTTGATCTGGAATCATGCAATGTGGACTTGCTGCAATTATGCAACAAACTTGTGAAGCCCGGTAAGTCTAGCAATAGCTTAGCAAGTCATTTTCAAACTTACAGCACAATTGCTTTCTATTTGGGATGACAATCCTGTCCCTGACCCTTGCCTTTCTCCTTCTTTTCCTCATCTCTGTTTCTCTTCTTCCCAACATGTTCACAGAGAGGGAAGGGAGTAGTGGTGCTGGGAGAAGGAGAGTGGGCACCCTCTGGTGAAAGTGTAGGTTGTGCTGGCTCGCTCTCTCGCCGCCCACCTCCCCGTCACACAACCCACCCCCAGCAGGCCACAGACTGGCACCAGGGGTTGGGGACCTCTGAAATATAGGTCATTAGGTTTCTTTGTTAACCAAGGAGTTGAGTTGTGACATAAAAAAACACTTTATGTGACAACCCCAAAGTGAGTGAGAATGGGGAATCATTGAGTGAGTGAGAAAGTGAGTGAGTGAGTGAGAAAGGGGGCACATTTGAAACTGGAGCTCTTTCTCAAAGTGGGGTTATTGTTATACGTGGGAGCACTTCTGACTCTGCACTCATAATTATCTGACTGTCAGTATAAATATAAGCTTCTTTTGGGGGAAGCATTTGCAGGGGGCACATTTGCCCCTGGGGCCCTTTCTCAAAGTGGGGCTATTTCTATAAGCGGAAGCACTTCTGACTCTGCACTTCAGCAAATGCACAAAGCGAAGGGACACAAGAAAATACTTTGAAAAACTCCACACAGACATCAGATGACCTTTACCCCTTGAGCTCTTTCTCCTTGTAACATGCACTCTCTACCACTCCATTTGACAGCTCTGTCCTCTATCCTTAAACTATCTCTCCTTCACCCCTCTTCACCCCCCCCCCCACAGTATATATATATATCACCTTTACTTCTGTCCTCTACTTATTGCTGCACCCACCAACTCTTGCTAATTCTAAATCTACACACACTAAAAATATCCAAGACCCTGGGGCATGTCCCTTCATATAAATCCCACTCCCATATTACCTTCCTTACCCTCCTGCTTCTCCTAACCTCTTGAGGTATATCCCCAAACCCCGGGCTTCCATCCTTTAACTGTACCCCATGCACCCATCACCCTGCACCCTCTGGTAGCAGCCGCAATCAACACAATTTAGTTCCCATGTCTATTCTTCCCAAGACCAGACTCCCTTTCTCTTGTGCCCTTTGGAACTCCCGCTCTGTCTGCAACAAACTCACCTCTCTCCATGACCTCTTTATCGTCAACTCTTTTAACCTACTCGCCATTACTGAAACCTGGCTCCACAAATCAGACACTGCGTCTTCTGCTGCTCTATCCCATGGTGGTCTTCTCTGGACTCACTCCCCCAGATCCAGTGGATGTAAGGGAGGAGGTGTTGGAATCCTTCTAGCCCCACATAGCACCTTTCAGGTACTTCACCCACCTCCCTCTCTGTCACTCTCCTCTTTCGAAGCACACTGCATTCATCATTTCACTCTAGTTTCCCTAAGGATAGCTGTGATCTACAGACCCCCTGGACCAGTATCAACCTTTCTTGATGACTTCTCAGCCTGGCTACCCTACTTTCTTTCTTCTGAAATCCCCACAATCATTCTCTGGGACTTCAACATCTCTATTAATACTAACACTCCTGCCACTTCCAAACTTCTCAGCCTAACATTCTCCTTTGACCTGAAGCAGTGGATACACGCTCCTACTCACTCCGAAGCAATACCCTTGACCTCGTTTTCTCTCACCTATGCAACCTCTCTAAACTATCCATTCCCTCTCTCTGATCACTACCTTATTAGTTCCACTCTCTCCCTGTCCTCCACCTCCTCTTGCTCCAACTGCCTAAAAGTTACCCGCAGAAACCTACATCATCTCAACCCTTCTCTTCTCTACTCTGCTATCGACAACCTCTACGACAAAATCTCACCCCTATCCTGCACCAACCTAGCCACTTCTGTCTACAACGCCTCACTTCTAGCCTCACTGGATGTAGTCGTGCTCATGAGTGCCTGTGGCGTAAGTCTCAGAGACATTTCAACCAATTTAAATCTACCCTCCAAAAATACAATTCCAACCTCCTCACTGCCAAGCAGATCTATTTTATCACTCTCATTAGCAGCTTATCATCCTGTCCCCATCAACTCTTCTCTACCTTCAACTCTCTACTTCGTCCTCCACCGCCTCCACCCGCCAACTCACTCACTGCCCAGGAGATACAAACAGAAGATTGATACAATTCGCGAGATCTCTACTGCTTTACACCTCCATGCTTTACACTTCATACCCACAGGTACAATCATTACTTCCCTCTTTCAACCCCACCACTATAGGCGAGGTTGCTAAACTACTTGCTAATGTCCACCTTACCACCTGCCCTCTGGATCCTGTTCCATCACAAATGCTACATTCACCCTCTGGCTCTATGCAACACTCTCTAACCCACATCTTCAATCTCTCCCTCTCCTCTGGTATCTTCTCCAACTCTCTAAAACATGCACTTGTCAGATCCATACTTAAAAAGCCCTCACTGGACCCATCCAATCTTAACAACCTACACCCCATCTCCTTGCTCCCCTTCTTATCCAAACGCCTTGAACTTCTGGTCTACAACTGACTGAGCATCCACCTCGCTGATAATAGCCTTCTTGATCCCCTTCAGTCTGGATTTCGTCCTCAACATTCCACAGAAACTGCTATCCTAAAACGAACTAATGGCCAACATCGACACTATTTTGTACTCCTACTCCTGGACCTCTCTGCTGCCTTTGATATGGTTGACCCCCCCCCCCTCAAAAAACTCCACGCCTTTGGTCTCCGTGACTGTACTCTTCGCTGGTTCTATTCCTACTTATCCAACCACACCTTGTCGTTTCTTACAACTCTACTTCCTCCTCTCCTCTTCCTTTCTCAGTTGGGGTCCCCCAAGGTTCTGTTCTTGGACCTCTCTTATTTTCAATCTGCACCTCCTCCCTGGGTCAGCTGATAGCCTCCCACGGTTTCCAATACCACCTCTACGCTGACGATACCCAAATCTATTTCTCTACCCCTCAGCTCACTCCCTCTGCCCCCTCATAAATCACTAATTTACTATCAGATATATCATCCTGGATGTCACACCACTTCCTCAAACTCAATATAATCTAAAACTGAACTTATAATTTTTCCTCCCCCATATGCCCTTTCCACTGATCTCTCTGTCAAAATCCATGGCACAACTATAAGCCCATCCCCACATGCCAAGGTTCTAGGTGTAGTCCTGGACTCTGAACTCCCCTTTTAAGCACCATCTCCAATCACTGTCCAAATCCTGCAGCCTCAACCTCCGCAACATCTCAAAAATATGCCCCTTTCTAACCAATGACACAACAAAGCTCTTACCTCACTCGCTGGTCATCTCTCGCCTCGACTACTGCAACTCCCTTCTCATTGGCTTACCTCTACATAGTCTATCACCTTTCAATCCATCATGAATGCTGCTACCAGACTCATCCATCTCACCCTGTCTCTGCTACCCCTCTCTGTTAATCCCTCCACTGGCTTCTGCTCGGCCAAAGAATTAAATTCTAAAATACTAACAACTAAGTACAAAGCCATCCACAGTTTAGCCCCCAGCTACATCACTAGCCTAGTCTCTAAATACCAACATACTCGTTCTCCTCGTTCCTCTCAAGACCTTCTGCTCTCTAGCTCCCTCATCACCTCCTCTCATGCTCGCCTCCAAGACTTTTCCAAAGCCTCTCCAATCCTATGGAATGCCCTACCCCAATCTGTCCGCTTATCTCCTACTCTATTAGCTTTTAGATGATCCCTGAAAAAAACCTTCTCTTCAGAGAAGCCTACCCTACTGAATTAGATATTTTATAGATAGGCAACTCCTATACTCATATTGATTAGTGGTTCAAAATGAATAATAACTACTGCAGTAGGGAACAGACACAAAAGATATGCTCAGCATCTTTCCAAATAACTGTTCTCCTTTATTATGACGCATTTAAAGATTTTTATACACACGATTATGTAGGTATCACATTAATATTACAATTGTGCATTTATAGTAAAAAGGGGCGTTATTCTAATCAGAACTCGAAAGAATGCAAAACATGGCAATAAAACATTCAGACAAAAGTTTTCTAGTTTCTTACTCTACTTTGTCCACTACATTGTAGACAGTAGGGGATGTAAAAATAAAACTTCTAGTAAGGACTCTCCTATAAAAATGATTTCCTCTGTTACTGTCTGTAGATTCTACACTCTGTACTTACAAACTACTTCTGATAACACTTTTTACTGTGGCCTTTGCAGTAGCATTTGCCACTGGACATCCAGAAAACATGTCCATACAAACAAAATACATACTCATAAGATCCTGACTTGGGCATCTGGATATATGTTTTTGTAATCTCTGGAAGGGATGTTCAGCTTTTGGTAACACCTTTAGTAACAGGTAAAACAAGAAGTAGTATATTATAAAAACAACTGTGGTGAACCCTGGCTCTATCCCACACTCATTTACTAAGGCAGCCATAACTGCTTGTGACTGATGACACGGTCCATGTGTCAAGCTGGAGGGAAAAGAGTGGCTGGCAGACATAAATGATCACCTTTTCCAAAGTCTTATTTCGTAAGAAGTTGCCCCCTGTGGACCACTTGTTATTCTCGTTCTGGGGTCCTTAAAGTTGAAATGTTAATCCCAGCTATACTGGGCCAGAACTAGGGTAGAATCTGTGAGTTGCACAGACCCAGCAAGTGTCCGGGGCTGTAAATGCAGCATCCTTAGTCGCCTGTTCTGCTTCTATGTGTGAGTTTTAATGTTAGTATAGCTACCTCAGCAAAAACTTGGAGGGCTGAAAACAGCCAATCCAATTAACTTAGCATGCTTGATTGGTTTACTTGCCAAAGTAAAAACAAACTTCTGGCCCTTCAAATGGAACCAAAAGCTCTCTATATCTCCACTATCTATATAAATATATACTCTTTTTATAGCTCACAGGCTTTGCTAAAACATGGAGCTCTGCTTCTTGAGCTGGGGAAAAAGGATCCAATGACTCTGAATACAGAGTATTCTTCTGGGTGATAAACTGCATACTCAGTATAAAACTGGGACTCAAATCTACAAAAAATGTAATATCTGGGTCTTCAGGGAGTGTGTCCTGCGCTGGGCTCACAGTAGCTGATTCCTACGTCATCAATTTAACACATGTGGTTTGTCTCCAGCCTCCTACAGTAGAGGCAATAAGGTGGCTGGATTCAAATGTACGTATTTTTCATTGTTAGATTTGTACATAAACAAACAAAACAAATTCATATTTTGAACCTTCCATTAGACAAACATTTAGTTAGCTATATATTTGCTGTGCAGAATGTCGGACCATTAAAAATTAAATATTTGACTAAAATAATGTCTGTAACTTTGTATAATAGCACCTTTGCATAAAAGCTACAGCTCTGATATATTGGGGTGAACCCTTCATTACTGGGTCCAGCTTGCATTAATATAACAATGGCTTGTTTTCTATCATGCTGTTTGTGTAAGAACTCCAGTTTCATGTTTCAAAAAGGCAACTTTTTCCTGCCAATATTATAATAAATGATAACAATACCCTGCGGTCATGCAGAGATGTCCATAAATCCAAAATATTCTTCTACTTATACCCATGGCACTTACAAGGAAAAGGGGCACATCATTTCACAATCCACACATTCTGCTTATGATGGATCAGAAAGTGCTCAGCCACATCAAAAACTATAAAACAACTGGCTGTAAGGGACATCTATTCTAACAGGGTGTGTGGACTAGATGTGATGGGTCTGTTATATTTAAATGTTATTTATTATTACTCTCACATCCTGGATCAAGTTATTATCAGACTTTAAGATTTCATCTTTGTAGAAAATCTTCTTATGTATCCCATCCATCTTGGCTTTGTTAAACATTATGGCAGCTGTATTCCAATTAACAACCTCATCTTGATCTTTTTTTCTTTCCACTCAATAAATGTAAAATTACAAAATTGTTATTTTAATCTAAACTAATCCCATTTTTATCAATTTCCCCATTAACCTGGATTTCATTTCCAACCAAAGGTTGATTGTCTAAACCAGTTTCAATATATCCTTATTATTAATAAAATTGTTAAACTCATATGATAAATTTCAATATCACACACTAATATATATGCATAGATAAATGGGGACATAATACATAATTTTACTAAATTTCCCTTTTTTAAATGCACACATCAAAGGATATTCAATTTGTGTAATACATGGTTAAATGTAACCTTAATTTTACCATGTTTGGAAAACAGATTAAAAAATAATTGTGAATCACATTGTTTATTATTAAATTTGTTGACCCGGAACATTTTGTTATAAAGGTTTTGTCTAAAAAACTGAAATTGGCATGGTGTCCTTCCAGTTTATCACTGACCTCTCATCCCAGCTATATTCTTTCATGAGAGCACAAAGGAGGGGGTCACATCTGCATACATGACACACACAAAAGATAGAACTAAAGGTCCCAGCATTCACACACATACAAGAATATCTCTCTAAAATTGCTCACATTTTTCCCATTTATACACAACACATGCATATCATTCTCTCACTTTCTTTTAACTCTTTTAATTTCCCTGCTTAATTTCTGCTTTCCTTATTTTGTTCTGATATCCTTTGCATCCAATCTATTGTAATACCATACTTCACATACTGTACCTTCTATGATCAGACGGGCAGCTATAGTGCTCACCCCATCTTCCCTTTCTGACAACATATTAAATATTCTGTTTTAACTCTCACTTCTCTGTTTCTTGACTTTACTAGTTGTAGTGCCTGACCCCAAATTCAGCCCACAACTTAACATCAAAATGCCCCTTTCTGTCTAGTGTTAATTGTCACCCTTGATCCATCCTGCTCACATAGATAGCTGTTTCTCTAGCTGTTTACTCGGCATGATTCTTTGTCCCTGTGGACTTTGGTGGTAACCCAGTTACCCATTGTGGATCCCTGTCCACTTTAACCATTAATCTAGGGGCTCAGTGTAGGCAGAACTGCACCTTCGGTTCATATATAGCGATCCTCTTGCGCTGGGCATTTTTGAGGGTCTCTTACCCTTCATTCCCTTACTTAATTGAATGCCCATAATGACTGTCCAGTCTTCTCTACATGTGCCTATACCCTCTTGCCTCTAAACTACTTTATCTAGCAGATGTACTACATATACCTGTGAACAGCACTATTCTTCCCTTTCTTATCTATAACACTCCGATGGACAGTAGACAGTGACAACATAACATATAACCACCAATCAATACAGTTCGATTAAGGGGAGTACCCTTTGTCCAGAAAATGCCTTACCGATCAAGGAAGTCTGATAACTCAAATGTAAGCAAAAGGCTTAACTCAGCCAGCTGATTATCAGAAATTCCCAGATTGTCTCAAGCTCTTCATTTCGGATACTCAGGGTCACTTGGAAAACCTGGCTCACCACCTGAATTAGATATTTTATAGATAGGCAAATCTTATCCTCATATGGATTAGTGGTTCCAAATTAATAATAACTACTGCAGTAGGGAACAGACATAAAAGATACACTCAGAATCTTTCCAAATAACTGTTCTCCTTTATTATGACGCATTTAAAGGTTTTTATATACATGATTACGTAAGTATCACATTAATATTACAATTCTACGTTTATGGTAACAAGGGGCATTACATAGGCAGGCTAATTCTAATCAGGACTCGAAAGAATGCAAAACATGTACTGAAAACATTATTAGTGCTGTGTGCACAGTGAGCATAGAGTACAACACATATAAAATAGAATAAAATTATATACAAAACATACAAATTTCCATTACACCTACCCACGCCTAACGACTATTTTTTCATTTTCTCCATCAGCTCACCCCCACAGTTATTACCTTTTGTTTCCACTTAACCCTCCCTTCTAGATTGTAAGCTCTAATGAGCAGGGCCCTCTGATCCCTCCTGTATTGATTTGTATTGTAAGTGTACTGTCTGCCCTCATGTTGTAAAGTGCTGCTCAAACTGTTGGTGCTATATAAATCCTGTATAATAATAATAATAATAATAATACTGAAAACAGTGCCAATCTCACTTCTCAAAACATTCACCAGTCAATGACAAAAATAACCTAGTATAGATCTTGGGCCAGGCAGAGAACTGACATGTTTCATATAACCCCCCTACAAAAACAACACAGTCAGCTCAGGAGGATACAAAACAAGCATTATAAATCCCATTAAACCTCATTAACAGATTGCCGTAAACCCTATTAGCAGGATGGTCCTTAATCCAGAGCTTGTTAAAAGCAGCTGTAAAGATCCCTTAAGCCTTAGACCTCTATTGAAATGATGTTGTAAAATGGCCAGTCTGGTATGTAACTCCACAATACACATCTGTGAGTCTGGATTTTTTAACTACATAAATCTAAAGCTGGCTGACAGCCAGGAGGATTCCTCCATCCACCTCGCTTGTGTGGATAGGGAAATTTGTCTTTATTTTTCGATCAGCCCATTGGCTGATCGTAAAACAATCAATTCATCTGTAGCCAGCCTTAGTTTCATGAAATATCCACTGAATGGAAATGGATTTAAAAAAAATTTGACTTTACTAATGTATACGAAAATAACAAGCAGGTAGATTTTAAAAAATGCATATTCATAAAGTTCAGCAGGTGAACTGGTCACCTTGCAGCAATGTGGCATCCCCAGCACTCCATTATGAACATATACACTAATTTATTAGCACCTCATATCAGTGCCACATCAGTCAGAGGGCCACAAAGTGTCCCTGCTCAAATAGTGACAACTCAAAATGCCATCTAGCAGATCGGATCGGATGGTATTGGATGGAAATTGACAGGTGGTCCATTTCCATCCGACTGCACCATAGAGAATAGCAGGCTGTGTTGGTGTCTGCTCTGAATCAGCAGAGTGGACACGGACCTGTCATCCACCTGTTTAGCAAGGAGTCAGCAGACAGATCCCCCCGCTGAGCAGGCGGATATGCTTGACAGAGTCCGCTCCACATGAAAAGGGTCTTACCAGGAGAGGCCGGATTCGCAGCAGTGTCCACAGATGATCCAAGGCCTCAGATGCATGGCCAAGACTGAACACTTCCCGCAGATCAGTCCTAAGGCTTTATAGCTTCCAGCAGTATACAGGGCAAGACTACCCTTAGGTGTATACTGCACTCCGGTTTCAGTCAGAACGCCTTTTGACTCGCTCAGACCAAAGCCAACACCCGGAGCATGCATCTTCCAATCCGCCATCGTTTCCAAACTGCACCATCTTCTCCTTCCCACAACCAGGCACACGTGGCAGCACTTTCCTATCCTCCTCTGCAGAACAGGGGCAGAAACTCTCTGGGAACTTCAGCGCCCGCCTCTTTTCTTTTGCAGCACACCAAAACTTTAATGGAGTCCATCTTAACCCTTGCAACACTGGCTTAAAGTGTCAAAAGACCAGGCTGATACTCTCCCATGAGCAATGATACATGCTGTTTCTTCCCCATATTGTTGGAATGCACAATAACACAGTCTATATGAAGTAAAGAGGTTACTGGCACTTTCCCACGGAGCCAGACGAAATCCTGATGTAGCTGTAGGTGGTTGTTATGGGCTACTGCTGTAGGAATAACAAAATGTAATGTGGGTGTGGTGGGTGTGGTGGTACTTTTTCACTACCGCAGAGCAGTGCCACAACCACCACACCCCATTAAATTTGTATATACCTAGACCCTGCTGAGGTAGGTGTCATGGTGGAGGCAGCAGCTATCATTATAAATTATAAATGTAGCACCCTCTACCATAGGTAGGTGCTAGAGTGAGGATTTTTGGTAAGGAACTGTTAGTACAGGTAAATTTAAGCAGGCCTATGCTTCAAGCTAGGCCTGTTTGTTTTGACCTGGGGGCAGGGAGTGGCTAGTGTAGCAGTGGGTGTGAGCACCTGTACTTTAGTTCTGAGGCACCTCCTCTGCTTCCAGTGAGAATGTATGAAAGAGGGGCAGGGTCTAGAACTAGAGTGACAGGCAGCTCATGTTAGGAGCCCTGGCCAATCCCCAGCTGGAATTGGCAGGGGGCAGACCTCCCATATAAGCTGAAGTAACAAGCCACTGGGGGGGAGTTGTTGGCAGAGAGAAGTGGATAATGGAGTACTAGACAGCAGCAGGAGGGCATCCCCATCTGGGGGGGTATGCTGATCACGGGAGGAGGTCTGGGAGAGCTGTGAGGGAGCTTCACCATTACACGGTCATGGGTGAAGTCCTCATCTTTACACGGTCATTGATGAGGAGTTCCTGGAGCAGAGGGGTAGGAGAAGCTGTTGGAACATACGGTCCAGTTAATTTCTCCATCATGGAGGGGCGTGGCTAGGATGGTGGACTGAGAGGACGCACTATTTGAGCTCTCCTGGAGTGTGATCCATAATTTTATCTGCACCTAGTGGCTGAGAGGGTCGGGGAGATCCTAATAACCCCTGGATGCCTTCTAAATCCTCCGGGAATCAAAGGAGGGGTAAGCGGCTAAAATCCCCCCCGAGTGCATCGCAGGAATCCGCTCCGGTCCCCTGTGCAGTGGGCTCTCCTGCGCGCCTCTCCAACATGGCTTCGCAGATCGAGCACGAGGGGGGTGCTGATCCGGCGCCTCCTAGCATCCCGGAGGTTATGGCGGCTATTACCCAGTGTCAGTCTGCCTTAACCACCAAGATATAAGAGGTCCAGATGGATGTAGGATTGATTCGGCAGGACTTATATAAAATCCGCTCCCGGGTGGCTGACATGGAGAGGCGAGTGGGGGAGGTGGAGGACACTGTGGTAGACCATGCGGCGTCCATTAGAGCTCTGCAAACTAAAGTAAAGGCGTTGGAGTACCGGGTGGAAGACGTCGAGAATAGAAGCCACAGAAACAACTTCAGGATCGTGGGGTTACCGGGGGTTGAGGGGTGATCCCCCGCTCTCTTCACTGAAAACCTCCTATGTTGTCTGCTGCCAGCGGCTAAGCTCTCCCCATATTTCGCAGTGGAACGGGCCCATCGAGTACCACCCAAGCCTGGACCTGAGGGAGCGCCTCCCCGCACATTCATCCTCCGGCTGCTCAATTTTTGAGACCGAGATGAGCTTGTGCGGGCCACCCGAGCAGCCGGGGAATTGCCCTTTCACAACACTAAACTCCTGCTATTCCCGGATTACACAAAGAAAACCCAAAGACAGTGCTGCTCCTTTGACAGCATCAAAGCTGCACTGAGATCCAAAGGGCTCAAATACAGCATTTTGTTCCCAGCAAAACTGAGGGTTATGGATGGGGAGATGGTGCATTTCTTTGCTAACCCTAAAGAAGCTGCTGCTTGGGTGGAAACACTACCTCCGTAGTGCCAAAAAATATAAGTGAATGTCTGCACTATTTGGTGCAGGCTTAGTGGACAGTCATCTAGTGCTAATTTTACTGGAGAGTGGGACTTCTCCCCCTGCTGAGCTTAGCATAGCCTTTCCCTGCCTTCTTGATGAGCAGGGGAGACGCAAGTGACAGTGATGATGCCTGCCGTACCGAGGCGGGGTCTCCAGGTTCTTGGGACATAGGCCGAATAATGCCTTATCACGGATAACTACAGATTCTGCATCTCCCTCAGTTTATCATTCTTGTGAGCTTTTTTCAGTTTGTTCGCAGTTTGTCTATTTGTTTCAGCAACCGACTCCTAAGTATGTGCCCCTGCTCAGTCAGGTGATTATCACTCCACTGGCTCTATTACAGTACTGCGTTTAGTCCTGACATTTTGCTAATATTTTTTCTTTTTTTTCTTTTTTCCCTTCTATTTTTGGATGTAGCAGAAGAGCCTTGTCCCTTTCTGGCTAAGCGCCCTAAGACTACAGTTCCAAAATGCATCTTATGTTTCCGAGATGCTGCGGGTGGGGGGTTGCCGACCATAGCTGTTTTCGCATAATGTTGGTATCCTTGTTATTGCATTATGTTTTTTTTTTGTGTTTTGTGGTTGGGTTGGTCTATTATTGTATACGAGTGACCGGGCTGGTGGATGTGTTGGTGGGTGGCTGTACCTCTTGATGGTGTCCGGGTGGTCCCCGTGGACCCTGGAGGTGCGAGTTGGCCTCCCTCGGTGTGTTGGGACCGCATGCTGCTGCCTCTACACGTCCGTCATTATATTGACGTGACTACCTATTGCTCTAAAGGGGTCAGGGTATCCAGGGGGGTGGTTAATATGGCTAACTTTACAGTTATGTCCTGGAACGTCAGGGGCCTTAACTCAGCCATAAAATGGTCCCTAGTGCTTAAATATATACAGCAGCATGGCCCCAAGGTATGCATTCTGCAAGAAACCCACTTGGTGGGTGCAAGGATTCTGGGTTTGAAGAGAGCCTGGATTGGTGCCCATTACCATGCCTCTTACTCTAGTTATGCCTTTTACCTCTTACTCTAGTCTAGTTATGCCAGAGGGGTCAGTGTTCTGGTGCATAGGTCCCTGGTGTTCCAATTAATAGCAGATCCTGTTCTAGTACATGCGCTTATAGCAGGTTCTCCATTACTAATAGTCGGAATATATCTGCCTACCCCTGCTGATGTTACATTACTTCATACGCTGATGCAAATCGTTGTACAGTATGATGTGAGTAGGGTGCTGATTGTGGAGGATTTCAATTTAGTCATGTCTAATTAGATTGATAGATTAAGGCCCTCACCTGGTGCTGCCACCGGCCTCTCCCATTGGGCATCTTCCTTCCACCTGACGGATCTCTGGCTCCATTTCCACCCCTCGGATGCTCAGTTCACTTGCCTCTCCATCACCTATCAGACGATGTCCCGCATAGACATGGCATTTGCCTCCCCTGACCTGCTGCGAGAGACGGTCTCCATTGAGATTGTCTCCCGTGGTATATCAGCTCAAGCCCCATTATTGGTCACGGTTCAGGGGGTATTGCCTGGAGGGTTAAGGCTGTGGAGGTTAGCCAAATACTGGATTATGGATACAGAGATTCAGGGGGAGATGCCGGAGGCCTTGTGCAACTTTTGGGTGTGTAATGCGGATTCCTCTGGTCCATTGGTAACATGGGACACGTTCAAGGCCTGCTTGAGGGGCGAGTACATTAAGAAGATAGAACATAGGAAGAGGACATCTGAGGCAATTAGAGGAGCAGGCGTAGGAAAAAAGGAGGGGTTTTATGTCCACGACCCGAATAGGGAAAATTATGTCTTTTGGCAACACACCCTGAGGGAACTTTCACTGTTACGGGTAGATTTAACCAAGAAATCCATGTTAGCTAGCGCCCAAAGGGTATTCGAGTATGGGGATAAAAATGGAAAGCTCTTGGCATGGCTGGCCAAAGGACAATACCCAACGACTCATGTGGGCAGGTTGAGGGACGTGGATGGCATACTCCTGACCACTCCAGGGACAATCAGTAATAGATTTTTGCTATATTATACTGCCCAACCCTTATCTGCCTATTTAGATTCGATCTCGTTACCCAAACTAGATCCAGATCAGAGCAGGACACTGGAAGAGGACATATCCTTGGAGGAGATCCAGAAGGCTATGGGGTGTATGCAGACAGGAAAAGCACCTGGCCCAGACGGGATACCCATAGAATTTTACTCAGTGCATCAGGAGTTGATAGCCCCCAGGTTGACTTTGCTTCTCTCACAATTTGCCTCGCAAGATTCGCTCCCAGAATCTATGTCTGAAGAGGTGGTGGTATTGGTGCCCAAGCCCGGTAAGGACCTGAAAGAATGTGCCTCGTATATAAGCCCATATCACTGATAAATGCTGATGCTAAATTAATGGCCAAGATCCTGGCTATCAGACTGGCCACTGTGATTGAAGGCTTGGTACATCAAGATCAGATGGGGCTCATGCTGGGGAAGGGCACCGATATTAACATCCGTAGACTCTTTCTTAATCTAGACACCACCCATGACAACGGAGGCACTAGAGTCATAACTTCCCTTGATGCGGAGAAAGCTATTGACTCCATGGAGTGGGAGTACCTCTGGGAAATCCTGAAGCGCTTTGGGTTTGGTCCCAAATTCTTGCACTGGTTGGGGCTGCTTTATAAATCCCAGAAGGCCAGAATCCGACACCATCTCAGATTTTTTTCTCCTCCAGAGGGGCACTAGGCAGGGGTGCCCGTTGTCACCCAGCTTGTTTGCGTTGGCTCTCGAGCCACTGGCTATTCTGATATGGGAGTCGCGTAGAATTCAGGGGCTTAGAGTTGGCCCTCTGGATGAGAAAATTTCCGTTACTTTATTTACATGATGCGGGTCCATCTCTGCAGGCAGCACTGGAGAATTTCAGGGAATTTGGGCGTTTTTCAGGGGTTAGGATCAACTGGTCCAAATCAGTCATATTCCCAATAGACCCTCAGGCCCGAGTGGAGGTGGCATTGACTCCGCTGCTATGGGTGGAGGAATTTAAGTACCTTGGGATTACTGTAACAAGAGACCTCCAGGCTTTCCGTCACCTTAATCTCCAGCCCATTGCACAAAGCTGAGAGAACATTGCTCTAGGTGGCGGGATTTACCACTTAATCTACTAGGCCGAATCAACGTGCTTAAAATGCTAAATCTGCCTAGATTTAATTATGTTTTTAGGAATTGCCCGGTATGGCTTCCAGGTTCCTTTTTTAAGGAGTTGGAAGCGTGTATAGGCTCCTTTCTATGGAAGGGATCCTCCCCTAGATTGGCTAGATCAACGATACAGCTTCCGGTGCACTGCGGGGATATTGCTCTACCCAATCTATTGATATATTTATGGGCAGCGATACTTGTCACGGTGAGATGGTGGTTTGAACAGTCCAGGTCCAATGCAGCCACATGCCTGGAGGCCGCTATTTTGGACTCCTTTACTGAATTAGGAAACCTAGTGTATAGAGGACCCTATGCCTACCCCTCGCTTCCAGGACCCACTAGGGTGACCCTCAAAGTTTGGGCAACGGTCAGGAAAAGATGCCTGCACCAGTACTCTAAAGAATAGGAAAAAATGAACTACCGTCGCACAAGGAACGCACAGCACTCATAGCGCAACCCACGTTTCATACACTGCACCAGTACTCTCCCTTCTCCCCATTATGGGATAATCCTTCCCTGCCACATTTCAGGAGAATACCGGACCCGCAGTTATGGGCTCGATATGGGATTAAAATCCTTCAGGACATTATCCAGTCAGAGACACTTCTTTCATTCCAGGGGTTAGTAGAGAAATTTAGACTTCCAGATAACATGTTATTCAGATATTACCAGCTGAGGCAAGCGGCCAGGGATCAGTTTCCCCAGCCTATAAGTGTTAAAACGGATCCCATTGAAGCAACCTTAGCTCAGGAAACTCTCAAAAAGACTCTATCTACCTTGTATCTTGCCTTACTGGGAGTTGAGTTGCCCATAATAAACGCCCTGTGGGAAAAATGTCAGACAGCCCTAGTTTGGACAGGGAAATCTGGGAGGAGTGCTTTGAAGATGGGGCTAAACTGATGATCTCTTCTCGAGATAAGTTACTGCAAACCAAATTTATGCATCGAATATATTACACGACACAGAGACTGCACCAGATCTGCCAATTATAAATGATAGTGTCGCGCAGTATGAGCCAAGATAAAAATAGAAAAGGAGAAAAAGGGAAGAGAAAAGAAGGGACAGGGTGGGGGAGGGGAAGCGAACAGGGGGGTAGGTAATGGAGCTATAGATGGAAGGTAATGGAAGAGAACTATATAAATGGATATGGACTTAGTATAAAAGTACCTTTTAACTTATATGTTGCATAATGAGCTAGGTAAATAAATAGTAATAGCAATCATAAGCCAATATCTGGACAACAGAAATCTATATACGTTCACTCTAGTGATAGTAAACCCAACTGTGCAAAAATTGCAATATAGCATGCCAAGTGAATAAATAAATAAATAGTAATAGCAATCATAGGCCAATATCTAGACAACAGGAATCTATATACGTTCACTCTGGTGATAGTAAACACAACTGTGCAAAAATGCAATATAACATGCCAAGTGAATGTGCAAAATATAAAACAAATCTGAATAAATCAGATAAATTAACTAAAGAGAAGTAGTGACAAAAAAAAGGTTATATATATATATATATATATATATATATATATATATATATATATATATATATATATATATAAAGCTTGGACTACTAGTTCATACAGTGCTTTACCTTGTGCAAAAACTGCTGACTACTGACTACTTGATCTGGTTACTGGACTCTGGCTATGCTTTGACTATGCTTACTCTATTTACCTTTTTATTTTTTTTTATTAATAAACAAGTGTGATTTAATTGTACTTCTGTCTCGATCTAATTCATGGTTTCTGACAGACTACAACCCTATGCTGCTCTCCAACTTCTGGATAGGCCTTCAGACAGCCTAGCAGACAGATTTCCCCAGGATAGGACTAAGGCTTACGGCCTAGCAGACTGGAGCAACATAACACATGTCCACCCAGACAGCCATCCAGGTATCACAGAACCCCGATCACCTGACTCCACAGAAATAAATAGGCTCTCCCAGCAGGCCAATGGACCCAAGAAAATCCCTGCCTATTGGCTGAGACACCCCATTCATTTATAATCTGTCCTAGCTATGCCCTTGTCTTGTCCAATGTCACCAGCTACCAAGCCACCTCGTGACAGAAGAGAGAAGTGCAGCAATTCCAGCATTAGGGGGGAAATCAATTGATCTCCTAAAAATTGGCCAAGGCAATTAAACTAAATTGCCAACTAAATTTAATAGCAGCCCTGCCTAAACATCAGAGTGCTACAAGTGATTTAAGCTTAAAGGAGAAGTATGGCCAAAGCCTGCTATCAGTTGATGTCACAGAGCCAGTCCAGGCTCTGCAGAGATCCTATCAATTACAATAATGCCTGAATCTGCCCAGATGCCTGACAGGCATGCTGCTGAAAGCTTGAGCCAGCAGCTTCCACCTCTTCCACCGAGAGTGCTGGAGTTACAGAGAAAGGAGCGGTGATTGACAGAGGTCTTTGACATTGCCACTGACATTTACAAAGGAATAAAGTTTTTAAATTGCCAGAAAATTCCATGTTATTGCCGTCTTCTTCTTTGTTAAAAATAAAAGACTGCACACCTTTGGAGGGTGTGCTGGCAATGAAAGTCATTTGTCAGCAATTTAAACTTTATCATTTTTTTTCATTCTAAATGTAATTTTTGCTGTGGCATATCCTACAGCAAGAATGAAAACAATTGCATAGAGTACCCCCAAAATACATACTAGACTCTTTGAGTCTGGTATGGATTTTAAGTAGGTAAGTTACACAAAAAAAAGTGTGAGGTCCCACAGGAAATCCATACCAGACCCTTTATTGTTCAGATAAAGAGTCTGGTATGGATTTCCTGTGGGACCTCACACTTTTTTTTTATGCAGCCTGGCTGGAAGGAAAGCGGTGGGGACAAGTGTTCACCTTTCCCCTCCTGAAGCATACCAGGCCATATCTCCTCAACATGGGAGGGTGCAACGCACCTTAATCGCATTTAGACTAATTAAATTCTTGTTCTATTGCACTTAGAAGCGCCTTCTCTCTGTTCTATTCTACCAGAGTTGATTCTCTCTATTGGAGTGCTGCTGATTTGCACCTCAAGACCTCTGCCTGCCTACATCCAGTTTTCATTGTGCACCACACTTTAAACTTGTGAATTTATGAGGGTCTATTTGCCTAGAACGCCCTATACCCTGCCATATTTTGCCTAAATGTATGAAGAAATTAGATTTTTTTTTAAAACAAATATTGGATATGTTTTATAGCAGAAAAGTAAAAATGTAGCACACCCCCATAGGGACTGCTGAAGAACTTGGATCCCCCATTCCTGCACGGCCAGGCACACAGAATTTTCACAAGCACCTAGAGTCAGAGAACAGTCTGTGACTTTTTTTATTTTTTTATTTGAGGGTTAATAACTTGGATAGGGATAGGTTATGGGATGTACAATTGACTTCAGCAAAACTTCAACAAAACTTCAGGAACATCTTCCTATACACATCTATATACAGCCCCCTTCACTTTCCTCCTGTACCCTTCTTGCTTGCTCCAGTGGAATGATTTATCTGACAGACTCCCAGTTAAAATTACCAATAGCCTATTATAGGCTGGAACTCATAGCCCCCTTTTTGTGTAGCACAGTGTAGTGAAACAGCTTGTAACCTCTCCTCTGTGGTCACTGATCCCATCACCATCTCTTCAGGCGCACAGTGGAGAACCTGGCCAGAAGTGTTGGATAGCGGTGGGGCCTGGATCTCTGCTTGAGAGTGAGGAATGGATGTGACACCCCCAAATAAGTATTCAACATTTCCTTTTACAGATACTAACGCAAATTCTTCATACTAGCACAAATATGAAAGAATTAATGCAATTTAAATGAATGAAAAAGTTTTACTTGAATATCATTCAAGCAGCATGATATCATTCAGAACGACAGTGAAAGAACTTTAATAAAAATATAAAATCCCTTACATCAGGGTCCCCTTTACACGAATTCCTCCATCAGAGTCCCCCTTACATCAAAATCCCCATCAGACTCCCCGTTTACACTAGTGCCTCCATCAGTGACCCCCTTATATTAAGATCCCAGTCAGAGTCCCCCCAAATCAGGGTCCCCAGTACACTTCTTCCTTACATTAGGATCCCCATCAGAGTCCCCCCTTATATCATGGTTCCCATCAGACCTGTATCTGAGGATCTACCACTGACCCTAGCTAGCAGGCTGGACGGTGCCCATGTGCCACAATTTGGAGAGCCCTGTACTAGCAAAAGGGTTATTTTTAAAGCCTGCCATCCAACATTTGTATGCGGAAAATCTGACAACAATTGTCTGATGGAGCATACAAACGGTCAGATTTTCCACCAACAGCCTGTCGTCACACAATTCCCATCGGAAAATCCGATCATGTGTATGAGGCTTTAAAAGGGGTTGTAAAGGCTCATGTTTTTTCACCTTAATGCATCCTATGCATTAAGGTGAAAAAACACCTTGCAGTCACCGGCCTCCTAGCCCCCCCCCCCCCATTTTACTTACCTGAGCCCTGAATTTTCGTTGGCACATCACCGCCGTCCCTCTCTCCATGGGTTCCCGGCTCTTGATTGGATAAATTGATAGCAGTGCAGCCATTGGCTCCCATGCCGTCAATCAAATCCAATGACACGAGCGCCGGGGGATGGGGCCGAGTCCTGCATTCGGCCTCAATGGATGCCAAATGCTGGACTCGGGAGCACACCCGAAAGGAAATTCCCCTCGGGAGAGCGTTTCTCCAAGGAGGTTATCCAATGTGGGGAGGAGCCACAAAAATAAGCTGCACAGTGGAGGTAAGTATGACATGTTTGTTATTTATAAAAAATAAAAAACGATCCTTTAGTATCACTTTAACTTCACCAACTTCCAATCTCTTGTCCAATTGGAGTGCCTCTGTGAGCAGTAAAGGAAAGTTCTTTATATAGGGGAGAACAACTGGCAAGTTCTGAAGGGAAGTCGGGGAAAACTGATTCAATTCTAAACTAGTGTCCTTTAACCCTCATTCACTTTGAATGTGTCTTTGAAATTATGCAGCTTTATCTGAAACCGCATGATTTCAAAGCCGCATGTCAGTGCGACTTCATGTGCGACTTGGAAGACATCTGTGCGGCTTCATGCAAAGATGTCTATCCAAGTCACACCCGATATCGCCAAAATTAGTTCAGGGAATACTTTCTCAAATTGATGCATTGCACCAATTTAAACATTGCCATTGCCGACAAATAGGGTGTGGCTTGTCATGCCATTTGACCTGTCAAATGGCATGACAAGTCTCCAATGTGAACAAGGGCTTATGCCACATACACAGGACCGGACTTTCCAGCAGACTAGGTCCGACGGAATCAGTCTGTCTGACAATCCGATTGTGTGTGGGATAATCCGATCATTTTTCATTTAAAAAAATCAGATCGACCTAGAAGTAGAACATGTTTCAAATCTGTCCAATGGACTAAATTCCTATCGGGAAAACCGTTCGTCTGTATGCTGGTCCAACGGACCAAATATGACACAAGGGAAGCTATTGGCTACTGGCTATTGAACTTCCTTTTTTAGTCCGGTCTTACGTCATCACGTTTAAACTGAATGGACTTTCAAACAGACTTAGTTCATTCGTTCAGAAAGTCCGTCGGAAATTCGCTGAAAGTCCGTCAGGAAGACCGTCAGATCTAGTCTGACGGAAAGTCCGGTCGTGTGTATGCGGCATAAGACATACAGAGAAAGGTTTTCTTTGTTTTAAATATTGTTTATTTCGTTTTCCACATTTACAAAAAAACAGTAAAAAAATATTCCTTATACATACTATTAGAAATCACTTTGTTTAACATTCATGTTATTTCAGTATTTTCAACATTCACATAAAAACAGACAGTAAAAAAAAGTACACATTGGGTGCCCGACCGGATCGATCCTAAATATCCCGGAAAGGGAAGAAAAAAAAAACCCCCATCCTCCTCTCCTCGTGTGTTCAAAATTATCCTTTTGTGATTTTATCTTGCCCTTATTGTTACCCCTCCCACGTGACGCTTTTTCTTAATTCCAATTTGTGATTTGTGTAAGGTGGGGATTCCACCCCTAAAGGACCCTAAAACAAGGGGTCCCCCCATCTCCTCCCCCCACAAAAATAAATAAATAAATAAATAAGTAAATTAAAAAAAAAAATAAAAAAAAAATTTCTTTTTCTTTTCTTTCTTCCCCTCTTTCTTCTTCCTTCCTTTATAAAAAAAAAATATATAAGGGGTTATGAAGTATATGCATCCAACCTCCCTCCCCTAGACGCCCACTCCATCCCCCATAATTCCAAGATATATTGAGGATTTTCTAAATTCCATCCAGTTCCTCCAAGTCGCCTGGAATCTCATTTCGGCTCCCCTTTGAAGGTATATTAATTCTTCCATAATCCTCATTCTGTCTATTTCCCTAAACCAATCTCTTATCCCTGGGGTTTCCTTTACTTTCCAGTATCTCGGGATCAGTACTTTCGCTGCGTTCAGCAAAAATGGAGTTAATGCTCTTCTATATTTTTCCCTGGGGCCCTCGGTCGCGTGAAACAGACATTTCCAGGGATCCAGTTCTATTTCCTTCCCATCGATCTCTTTAATTAAGCCCACCACTTTTTCCCAAAATAACTGGATTGCACTGCATTGCCACCATATATGGGCGTGAGTTCCCTCCCTCCCACATTCTCTCCAGCAAAGGGGTGATAGGTCTTGGTTAATCTTATGCATTTTCGATGGAACATAATACCATCTAACCAATAATTTATAATTCATTTCTTGGATCTTTGTATCTATTGAAGTGGAGTGGGTATAGTCTATAACTTTCCCTTTCAGTTTTTCTGGGATTGATTGATTCAATTCCCCTTCCCATCTCCCAAAAGCAGGCATCGCCTCATCCTCCATTAAAGATATTAAGGTCCTATATATTTTAGAGATCCCCTGTCTGCCCGCTCCTCCTCGGTCAATCAATTTCTCCCAAGGATTTAAATTGTCACCAGAGCGGAGAGGTTTTGGAAGGGACTCAACAAAATGTTGGAGTTGTCTGTATCTCCATCCATCCCATAGTGTTCTACCATATTTCTCTCGTATCTCCACTAATGAGCATAAGCTATTTACTTTTATCACATCCCTTAATCTTAATATGTCCCTATGAGTCCACTTCAGGAACATTTTATTTTCTTTCCCCGGGGGAAAATAGTTATTTCCTGACAGGGGCATTAGAGGGCTATTATTATTTTGTCCTTCTGTACCTTTAAGTACCCCATCCCATGTTCTTAATGTTTCCATTGTAATCGGGGATATTCCTCTAGGGAGACCCCTAAACTTCATTGGGATCCAAATGGTCTGACTCAGGGCAACATTACTCATATTATCTTCCAGTGGTACCCACTTTTTATATGAGGCATTATAAACCCAATCCAGAATCCTCCTCATTACCGCTGCTGAATGGTATTTTTGAAAATCTGGGAGAGATACCCCTCCCTTATCCTGAGGTCTATTCATTATATTATAAGAGACACGACTTCCTCTTTTGTTCCATATAAATTTCTGAATCAGGGATTTAATAATTTTAAAGTAGGCCCCTGGGATATTTATCGGGAGGCTCTGAAAGATATATAGAGCCTTTGGAAGAATCATCATTTTAATTACGCTTATCCTGCCAAACCATGACAGTCTATGTGCAGGGTATCCTTTAAGATCTTGTTTAATTTTATTTAAAAGAGGGAGATAGTTATCTTGATATAAATCTGTAACTGATGTCGATAAGTATACTCCTAAGTATTTCAGGCCCCTCTCTTTCCGCACAAAGGGGAAAAGAGCTCTAAGTTCTCTTCTCTCCTTTGGGGAAGTATAGACATTTAATATCTCAGTTTTCTCTCTATTGATCTTAAAGTTCGAGACATTCCCGTATTCCTCCAGCTCCTGCAGAATCCTAGGAAGGGACTGTTTGGGGTTCGTTATATAGAGCATAATATCATCTGCAAATGCAGATATCTTATGCTCATTCTCCGAGACCTTTATTCCCTCAATGCCATGGTTCGCTCTTATAGATGCCAAAAGAGGTTCTAGAGAGAATACAAAAAGTAAGGGAGATAGTGGACATCCCTGACGTGTACCATTATAAAGCCCAAAAGAGTTTGATAGGGTCCCATTCACCTGAATCTGAGCTGTAGGGTTAGAGTATAAAGCCTCTATCCACCTCAGCATTCTTGGGCCTAAACCAAATTTATATAATGTCTGCAACATATATTCCCATTCTAACCTATCAAAGGCCTTTTCCGCATCGACCGATAGAAAAAGGGAAGACTGCTTCCTCTTCTTAACTTCCTGCATTAAGAGGGTTGTCCTCAGTATATTATCCCTCGCCTCCCTTCCAGGTACAAAACCTGCCTGATCTCCTTCTATACAATCTGGCATATGCTGTTTCAGCCTCTCGGCTAAAATCCTTGCATAAATTTTTACATCCTCATTAATCAGAGAAATAGGTCTAAAGCTAGAGCATAATGTTGGATCTTTCCCTTCCTTTGCTAATATAGTTATAAAGGCCCCCAGAGCTTCCTTCCGTATCTCCCTTCCTTCCCCAATTGAATTCATATACTGATGGAAATAAGGTGTCAATGGTCCCAGAAACTTTTTAAAGTATAATGACGTGTATCCATCGGGCCCTGGGCTCTTCCCATTCTTACTATCCTTAATTGCTCTCTCTATTTCCTCCTTAGAGATATCCCTATCGAGCATACCAGCATCCTCCTCTGCTATCCTCGGTAGATCTACCTTTCGGAGATATTGTTCAATTTTTTCCCTTCTCTTTTGTTTATCCTTGGGGTCCTGGTTGCCATTTACTTTATACAGTAGTTGGTAATATTCTGAGAAGATGTTACTGATGTCTCTTGTTGCATATTTCATTACTCCCTTCTTATCTTAAATTTTTGCAATATAATTAAAATTTCTTCTAGGTTTAATTACCCCTGCCAGGATTCTCCCCGGTTTATTACCAAATTCATATTGTCTTTTAGCGGACTTTAAAAAGGCCTGCCTGGTTTCCTGTTCCAGTATATCTCTCAGTGCCTCCCTTTTTCCCATAAGTTCATCCATTATTTTATGGTCATTTAACCCTTTATGTAACTGTTCCAACTCCTGGATTTCCTGTAAGATCAGTGATTTTCGCATTGACCTTATTTTCCTCCTCTTAGCTGCTTCTGCTATCAATCTCCCTCTCATATATACCTTGTGGGTCTCCCACAACAAAGTTGGTGTAATATTCTCTACATTATTTTCTTAAAAAAATAAGTTCATATCTCTTTCCAAAGCCTCAAGTATTTTATGGTCATGCAAGAGGGATTCATCCAGCCTCCATACTCTTTGCCTGATCGGTATATCCTCCAGGTCCAGAACAGCCATAACGGGGGCATGATCTGAGAGAGTTATTGGTTTTACTTCTACTTCCTTTAACCCCTCCAGAAGCTGATGGTCTAAGAGGATATAATCGATTCTTGAATAAGAGTGATGTACCTGGGAATAATAGGTAAAATCCTTTCCCCCTGGATGCGCAATTCTCCACACCTCCACTAGTTGCTGTCTATGTAATTTTTGTTTAATTATCTTTAGGTATTTACCTTCTGAGCGTAGGGATGGGGGTTGGGCATCCAGGGTTGGATCGAATACAAAGTTAAGGTCCCCTGCCATAATCACCCCTCCTTCCTTAAAACATTCTAATTTATTCAACACTTTCCCAAAGAAAGGGCAGGGGAGATAATTAGGGCAGTAGATACTAACCAACGTATACATTTTATTAAAAATTGAACCTTTGATAAATAGATACCTCCCTTCAGAATCCGATTCCATAGCCTTTAAAATAAAAGGGGTATTTCTGTCAAACCCAATAGCGATTCCTCTTGCCCTTTTACTAGAGGAGTATCCATGAAACCAAGTTGGATAATTTTTAGACTTCAGGCCGCTATTATGGGACCATTTAAGATGAGTTTCCTGTAGGAAAGCAATATTTGATGACCATTTTTTCAGTTCCTGCAGAATCTGATACCTCTTATTGGGACTATTTAACCCTCTAACATTATATGTAACAATCTTCAACGGGGCCATCTTTCATGGAGATCGGTTATAGTCCACCATAGACATTCCATCGTGAAATCAAAAACAGAATTAAACGTATATTTTTTACCTAGATCGATCCAGTCAGTACACCCTTCATTAATAAATGTGAAACAACATATTCTCCCCCCCCCCGATATTTTCCTCCCTCCCTTCCCACCCCCCCACCCTTTACACATTGAATATCAATGTTACCGTCCTCCAGGCTAGTGCCTATTTACCAGACCCCAGCCCTGGTTGGACCTTCCTTGAGGGAGTATAAGTGCCCGAGTGAGCCCCCGAGCCTCACCCCCTCTTGGAGGTGGTCTCGGGGGGCACGCGGGCACCGCCCCGCCCCCGGCGCATACCTCCCCTCCATGCGAGCCTACTCAAAATCATCCTTGCCTAGAACCTTTATTTTTCCCTATTTCTTTCTTTCTTCCTTCTCCTCTTTTCCCTTCTTTTCCCCCGCTCCCTTTCTTCCCTTCCCCTTTCCTTTCTCTTCCCCTATCCTTCCCCTTTACTTCCCCTATTCCTTCCTATCAGCCTGTTAATATTTATTTACCCCAATTTTTGCCTCTTCCCCCCCCTCGCCTCCCCCCTAATCCAGCAAAGGAGAAAGAAAGAGGAAAAAGAGGAGAAGAGGCCCTACACTCTGTTCCAAGGTTGTTCTCTTAATTTCGTCCAGTCTAGGGGTTTTTTCTCCCAGTTTTCTAGATTAACACATGGTATATTCAGTTTATTGCAAAATTCTTTCAAGTCCTCTGGGAATCTTAAGATGGCTGATATCCCTTGGTTTTTAGCTATCAGGCATGCGGGGAAGCCCCATCTATAAGTGATCTTCTTCTCTTGTAGTTGATTTATTAGGGGTTTCAGTGCCCTTCTCCGGCTCAGTGTCTCTTGTGAGAGGTCAGAAAAGAAAAGCAACGTAGCTCCCTCATATTTAATAGTTTCAGAACTTCTTGCATCTTGCTGAATTTGTTGTTTTATTTCGTATTGAGTAAACCTCACAATCACATCTCTCTCCGTCTCAGGTCTTGGCTTCTCTTTTGTTTGAATTCTGTGTATTCTATCAAAAGCTATATTAGATGTTACTTCTTTTTTCATTATTTTATTAAAGACTTCTCGAAGCACAGTCTCCAACTCAGTGTTTTTCACGGATTCTGGTAGACCACAGATTCTTAAATTATTACGCCTGTTCCTGTTTTCCTGGTCTTCTAATTTATATCTAATATTTCTCATTTCTATCCAGTCCATATCCGCCCTTTTTTGTAGTTCCGAAATAGCTTTTTTATGCTCTTCTAGTTGTATTTCCGATTCTTCTACCCTTTTTAATACGTTATGAATATCTGCACGGGTTGCCTTTAATTCTCCCTTAATCATCCCTTCCAAATGTGACATCATTTCTGCCATGTCCTGTTTAGTAGGGAGTGATTGGGGATTGATTCCATCTTTTTCTGGTTCCCACATCTTTCCTAATTCTTTTTGTTGATGTCGTTCTTTCAAGCTTTTCTGTGGAGTTATACCTTCCTCTATATTAGGTTTTTTACTTGTCTGTTCTTCACGGGCAGGTGATGTTCCTTCTCCCCTTTCAGCCTCCCTTTCTTCCCTCTGATCTACTCTGCCCTGGGCCATATAGGTTTTTATAGAGTTCCCTTTCCCACTTTCTGTTTGTCCCGCTTTGGCTCCCCTCCTTACCATTATCCTTTCTTCCCTCCTTCCCCTTCGGTTTAATCTTTCAAATTTACGTAACTAAGCGTTAATATTATTTAGCTCTATTACCAACCTAGTCTCCCCCAGATTATAGCTCCTCCTGGGGAGCAGACACTCTTTCTTTGTTTGTTCCCTTCTTCTTTTCCCCTTCCCTCTCCACTTCCCCCAATATATTTGTATACAAATCCGTTTTCAATTACAATACATCCTCAGTATTATGCAATTTTTATATAATTTTTCCAAAACTATATATTATATATATTGTGTATCCTCACTCTTAAAAGAAAAGGGTAGAGAAGGGTTTTCCTTCTTTTTTTGAGTTAAATGCAAAAAGTGCAAGAAAGATGCACAAAGTGCAAAAAGTGCTAGAGGTAATGAAATTGGCAAAAAGTGCAAAAAGCGCAAAAAGTGCCAAAGGTTAAAAGTGCTAAAAAAAAAAAAAAAAATGTGATGGATAAATAAGTGCAATTAATGCAACAGGTGCAGGGAAAAAAAAAAAAATTTAAAGAACCAATAATTTTATACAAAAAATAAATAAAAAATAAAGGGGGAGGGGGGGAGACTACAAAAAGTGCAGAGAGTGCAAAATTGCCAGAAAGTGCATAGAATGCCAAAATTGCAAAAGTATTCCAAAAAAAAAAAATTTTTTTAGGGGAAGGAAGGGGAGATGGAATGCTCCCAACAGCAGGGATGGGGGGGGGGTGCTTATTATTTCTTAGTTTGTCTAAGTTTTACTTTTTTTTTTTACCAAAACATTTTTTAGTCCGAACCCTGTATCCTTTTTATTTACCCCCACAAAAAAAAGAAGGGGGGGAGGGTGCAGGTGACAATGTGGGGAGGGGGAAAAGAGGCAAGTTGTTGTGTTAGGTATACAGATGTATGCTCTAATCCTAGTCTCTTAATCTCTACACAGGAGGAGAAGCGGTGTCCAATAACTTTTAACTTCAGCTGTATCAAAAAGAAAAAGGGGATTCCAGCACACACATCTTAATATCCATTCAACTCAATATCCGAAGTAAAATATCCGTAGTAAAAAAAAAAGAAAGGGGGGGGGGGAATACAAAAAAACAGTCCAATAACTCCTCCAAGGTCACACTTTCTCTGTTTATAGTGGATTTGATAGCATTATTTTTTATAGTTCATATAGAGTCCATATTTCAGGTACCCCCAAAACTCTATCGTGTTTTCTCAAAATATCATATCATCCAAAACCTTCGTTCAATCTGCTGAGATAAATGTTTTGTTTGGGGCAATCCACTCCGCTTCTACCGTCCGATCGAATTCACCTCTCAGCCGCAGTGCACCAACCACGCCATAGGTCTTTCATCCAGTTTGATATTTAAAGGGGTTAATTATATAAACCTAGGCATGAACTGGTTTCTATATCCACCAAAGACCCCAGGCAATTCCTGAAGGAATAATCCAATACAGCAGTCCTCTCAAAGCAGTTCGCGGGACATGGGGGGCATGGGGAGACAGGAGGGGAGAGTAATTTCAGTTTATCAGTCTATCAGTCTACACAGCCACAATATTACGGCCGTTCTCTCTTCCTTACCCCCTCCAGAACCCTCTCCCTCTGGATGTCTCGGAATCTCCACGCTCCGCTTTCTCACTAGGGGGAGGTCTCAGCAAGCGATCGCCTCCGCAGTCAGTAAACCACGTCCTGGGTCTGGAGCTCCGCAGCGGACCTCCGTCCGCTGATCTCCCTCGCTCCTTCTCCTCCGCTCGTCCGCGTCTAGCAAGCTCCTTAGCGTGAGGGGTAAGTAGGTTTCTATATCTGGTTCCACCGACGGCAGGATACTTGAGCTCCACACGATCGTTGCTTCAGTCACTTCAGTAGCTAAGCATAGGCATAGGCATAGACATAGGCATAGGCAGTGTCAGTAGTTAGCACAGCATGCTTTTCAGCTCGCCGGGGAGGTGCGCCTTTGGCTGCGGCGTTCAGCTGGTGTGTGGCGCCATCTTCTGTAGCTCCACCTCCCCCACCGATCACTGCAGTGATCTGCCCAGGTTTTCTTAATAGAAAAGGTAACAGGTATCTTGTGGTTCCTGCAATTGAGTAGTATTTTTCAAGGCTTTATCTGAATGGCAGATGCAGTTTAAGCTGCTGGGTACAATTCATAGTAACGGTCATAATGTCTATGAAACGTAATTATTTTTTTTAGTTCATGTTTTTTTTTTTTGTGATTTGTCATTTTTTATCCTCTAGAATGTTTTCTTTTTTTGCCCAATCTGATATTACAAATTCTGATTCAGAATGGGTTGCTGAGAAAATTGTCTGTAAATATGGGAGTTAAGAATGTTAACACGCTATAAACACCTAATGATCTCCAGAGATTAAATATAATTGTCTGCATTTTTTTATGAAGAAACTTGAGACTGCACATGATATCACCTATAAAGTTGTAATTCTTAAGTGACACTAAACAATATCCTTATTTTTCAAGAATAAACCATACACATCCACTACTTAAGCTGTATTAAACACAAAACCAAAAATGTATTATATTGCAGCTTACCAATCATTAGATGTGGTGGCTGTATTCGTTTTCTTTTCCTTGGCTTTTTCTTCTCTGTTTTCACCTGGTAATCTGGCCAGTAAAACACCTCCTGTATTAGTGATTCATCACTCTGGATGAAGGAGCACAGGGGGCACGTTTAGACAGCAGCATTGTCAGTTTGGGGGGAGGGGAGAGTTGTATTAACACATTTATTGTAGATAGACTAACAAATTGAAGCCAAACTCCAACTAACACTGCAGTTACACATGCAAATATGGCAACAGTTTTTTTTTTTTTTTTGAGATAAAGGTTCTACTTCAATAAATAAATGCTTATCATTGTACCACTCCTGTTAGTGCTAAATGGTTTGTCTCAACCCTCTATACTGCTGTATTTGCAGTAGAACTTGTTCTGTTGAAAAACAACTGATTTTCTGGCTGGATCACCAGGTAAAAATAAATGAAAGAAAGCCTAAAAAAAGAACTAATGCAGCCACCACATCTAAGAATTGGTAAGATGCAATATAATAAATGTTTGTAATCAGTCCGGAGCAGGTTCATACTCTTTGTTTAAGCGCATTCACATCACCGCTTGTCTTAATCCTATCTTACCACGGTGAAGGTATATGGGGTAATGGCGTTCCCGGACCCTCTTAGATACTTTCATGCAGTTTATCTCTCCAGGGCCAATGCCTGGTATGGGGACATTGGATCTAAGCACTGATATCCCACTGCAATGCTTACCATGGATAGAACCACAATTCTTGGGCTCCCTCAAGAATCACCCCTAAATTAATGCAACCCTTAAAGTGATCGACCAACATAACCCACTCCCTACCTCAAAAGCTGAACTTCCTAGGTAATTTCCTTTGAGTGGTAATCCAGCGTTCCCCCCTGACCTAATGGATGAAAGGTTCAGACAACTACTTGACCAAGGCACCTTTTGACTTCATGACTTCATTACTGGCCCAGGCCAGAAATCACACTCTGATTTGCAATCTGTGTTTGCTCCTCCACTAGATACCTGGCGGCTTCAATAACTCACTCACTGTCTAACCATTCTGTTCTGCTGTGGAATCTCAAAGTGTTTTGATACACCCTTTGAGGACTTTGGCTGTAACCCAGGTAGTGATGGACGAACTTCCGAGGGGAGGTTTCGTGAACGCGAACCGCGAACGCAGCCAAAAGGCGGACCACGTTGACTTTAATGGCAGGCGAACTTTAAAAACCTCTAGGTCATATTTTCAGCCACAAAATACTTACTAGCTGTGCACACAGAGTCCCACTACATGGACCGACAACGACAAGCATTCTTTTTTTATCTGTGAAATTTTGACAATTCAGAAGCGCATGAAGGCCATGGAGGAGAGGCAAGGTCAGGCCAGGCTATGGAGGGAGTGCAGGAGATGATCAGTGCCACAGTCAGAGCAGCGTAGTCCTGTGCCAGTGTCCCAGTGTGCCAACCTGTGCTTGAGCCCCTCCCTCTGCCTGGCCCTTACCCCCACCTATGCAGGGCTCCACTGCAGTGGTCCGGAGGTGCCAGTCCAGTGTTGATCCTCAGCCATGGTGCTGACACTGCCTGCTGATTGGCTTCTCCACTGCTATCTGCCTCACTGTCTGAAACCAGCACCGCAATAGAGACTGAGCACTGACACCAGCACAGTGTTAGAGAGCACTAAAACCAGCACCGAGATAGAGAGCACTGACACCAGCACTGAGATAGAGAGCACTGACACCAGCACCGTCATAGAGAGCACTGACACCAGCACCAAGATAGAGAGCACTGACACCAGCACCGAGATAGAGAGCACTGACACCAACACTGTGATAGAGAGCACTGACCCCAGCACCGTGAGAGCACTGACACCAGCACCATGATAGAGAGCACTGACACCACACCAGCACCGAGATAGAGAGGACTGACACCAGCACCGTGATAGAAAGCACTGACACCAGCACCGAGATAGAGAGCACTGACACCAGCACTGTGAGAGCACTGACACCAGCACCGTGATAGAGAGCATTGAGACCACACCAGCACCGAGATAGAGAGCACTGACACCAGCACCGTGATAGAGAGCACTGACACCAGCATCGAGATAGAGAGCACTGACACCAGCACCGAGATAGAGAGCACTGACACCAGCACCGAGATAGAGAGCACTGACACCAGCACCATGATAAGGAGCACTGACACCAGCACCGTGATGGAGAGCACTGACACCAGCACCAAGATAGAGAGCACTGACACAAGCACCGTGATAGAGAGCACTGACACCAGCACCGAGATAGAGAGCACTGACACCAGCACCGTGATAGAGAGCACTGACACCAGCACCGGGATAGAGAGCACTGACACCAGCACTGAGATAGAGAGAGAGCACTGATACCAGCACCGTGATAGAGAGCACTGACACCAGCACTGAGATAGAGAGAGAGCACTGACACCACACCAGCACCATGATAGAGAGAGCACTGACATCACACCAGCACCGAGATAGAGAGCACTGACACCAGCACTGTGATAGAGAGCACTGACACCAGCATCGAGATAGAGAGAGAGCACTGACACCAGCACCGTGACAGAGAGCACTAACATCACACCAGCACCGTGATAGAGAGAGCACTGACACCACACCAGCACCGAGACAGAGAGCACTGACACCAGCACCGAGATAGAGAGCGCTGACACCAGCACCGTGATAGAGAGCACTGACACCAGCACCATGATAGAGAGCACTGACACCAGCACCGAGATAGAGAGCACTGACAACAGCACCGAGATAGAGAGCACTGACACCAGCACCATGATAGAGAGCACTGACACCAGCACCGAGATAGAGAGCACTGACAACAGCACCGAGATAGAGAGCACTGACACCAGCACCGTGATAGAGAGCCCTGACACCAGCACCGAGATAGAGAGAGAGCACTGACACCACACCAGCACCGTGATAGAGAGAGCACTGACACCAGCACTGTGATAGAGAGCAATGACACCAGCACCGAGATAGAGAGAGAGCACTGACACCAGCACCGAGATAGAGAACACTGACACCAGCACTGATACCAGCAACTCGCTGCGGGACCCAAAAATATGACACCGCTCAACCTCTTCAAACAGGAGGGTACGGGCATATAGTACGGTGTGCTTTTTTTGTACAAGGAAGTGAGCCAAAGGTAGAAAAAAAGGTCCATGTGCTAGATTAAAGTAGATTAAATAGTTTATAGATTTATGCATATACATGGTCTACTGGTCAAATGTTCTTAATTCCTCCGAGATCCATGCCTCATTCATTTTTATAAATGTGAGGTAGTCAACACTGTCGTGAGCTAGGCGAGTGCGCTTATCGCTCATGATCCCCCCTGCTGCGCTGAACGTCCTTTCGGACAGGACACTGGATGAGGGGCAAGCCAACAGTTCCATTGCAAATCGGGCAAGCTCTGGCCAGAGGTCAAGCCTGACCACACAGTAGTCCAGGGGTTCATCACTTCTCAGAGCGTCATTAACCCTATGTAGTCGGACACCTATCGGTCTAGGCGTTCCCTGATGCTGGATCCGGATGAGACCTGTCGATTGGTCGGCTGAAAGAATGACCTCATATCAGAAGTCACCAACACATCTTCAAATCGCCCTCTTCTTGCAGGCGCTGTTGGATTGGTACCCGCAACTCTTTCTCTGGGAGTGGGAATTCCTCCTCTGCCAGCGCACGCAAAAGCAGAATGCAGCATTTCTCGAAGCAAGGCCTGGAAGTGCTCCATTCTGACAGCCCTCTGTGATGGTGGTAACATTTCTGCCATTTTGTGTTTGTACCGGGGGTCTAAGTACGTTGCCACCCAGTACTGGTCCTTGACCCTTATGCTTTTTATACGGGGGTCCCTGTTAAAACACTGGAGCATGAAGGCCCCCATTTGCACTAAACTGGAAGCGGTGTGGTGGCTCATCCAGGATAACGTTGTCCTCCTCGTTCTCCTCTCCCCATCCACGGACAACAACAGGGATCCCAGAAAGGTTTAAAGCATGCTCTTCTTGCTCCTCCTCATCCGCCCCGGAACCATCCTCCTCTGACTTCTCTTCAGACTCCTGTTGTTGACTTGTCTCAGATAGAGTAGCCCCCCTGGGAATTCATCCAGCATTGCGACTTCCTCATCTTCCTGCTCCTGCTCCTCCATGGCTTGATCAATGACACAACGCAATGCACGCTCCATAAAGAAGGCATAAGGTACGATGTCACTGATGGCGCCATGGCTGCGACTGACCAGTTTGGTGATCTCATCAAATTGCCGCAGAAGTCTGCATGCGTCGCGCATGAGCAGCCACTGGCGCAGTGAAAAAAAACCAAGCTCCCCAGAACCTGTTCTGCCACAGAGTTCGTACAGGTAGTCATTAACTGCACGTTTCTGCTGGAGCAGCCTATCAAGCATATAGAAGGTTGAGTTCCATCGCGTCGGACAATCCCAAATAAGACGTCTGAACGGCAGATTGTGTCGCCGCTGAATGTCAGCAAGGCGAGCCATGGCCGTGTAAGATCTTCTGATAGGGCCGAGATTTTCCTTGCCTGCTGCAAGATGTCCTGGACCCCAGGGTATTTGACAACGAATCGCTGCACGACCAAGTTTAAGACGTGTGCCATGCATGGCACGTGTGTAATTTTGCCCTGTTTTAATGCACTAAGCAAACTGGCACCATTGTCACACACCACTTTACCAACTGTTAAATTGAGCGGTGTTAGCCACTAATCTGCCTGTGAACGCAAAGCTGAAAGGAGTGCAGGGCCAGTGTGGCTCTTGGCTTCCAGGCACAACAGACACAGCACAGCATGACAACGTCTCACCTGGCATGTCGAACAGGTTCTGGAGATCTTGGGCGGCGCAGCGGAAGAGACGCTAGCAGCAGAAAAGGAGGAGTCAGCCAAGGAGGAGAGGGAGGATGGAGTAGGAGAAGGAGAAGAAGAGGCAGGCCTGCATGCAATTCGTGGCGGTAAAACCAAATCTACGCGGGTGCCACGGGTTAAATGCTTGACGGCCATCAGAAGGTTCACCCAGTGGGCAGTAAAAGTTATATACCTTCCCTGCACGTGTCTGTGGTCAGATGTATCTTGGCACCGACACTGTGTGCCAGAGATACATTAACTTGCCGCTGAACATGGCCATATAGCTCTGGGATGCCCTTCTCTGAGAAATACTTCCTTCCTGGGACCTTCCATTGTGGTGTTCCAATGGCCACAAATTTTCGAAAGGCCTCCGAGTCCACCAGTTTATATGGCAGTAGTTGGCGGGCTATGAGTTCTGACAAGCCAGCCGTCAACCGTTGGGCAAGAGGGTTATCCGGCGTCATAATTTTTTTACGCTCAAACATTTGGCCCACGGAAGCCTGCCTTTTTCCAGAAAAACGTGAGGACGGCAAGATGGAAGGTGGAGTGGAGGACAATTGTGAGGAGAGAGGAGAAGGAGAAGTAGAAGACGAGGCTGGACGGTGAGAGCCTGGAGTGTGGCTTTGTGAGTTCCGTTGCTCCCACTGGGCTCGGTGATGGCAGCCTTCTTAAGGCAGTCGTTCCCAGGTGAATGTTGGGCTTACCGCGACTTATGCGTTGACTGCAAAGGCTGCAGATGGCAACACTATTGTCAGCAGCGGACACGTTAAAAAAAGCCCACACTGCGGAGCCATGTGCCAGCGTCCTGGGAGCGACAGATGTGACCGTGCATGGTTGATGCCTCGCTCCTGATACATTAGCAGTCTGCTTTGTCCCTCCTGTGCAATTTAAGTTCCGCCTGCTTCACTTCCCTATCTGCTGGTCCATATCTCCCTCTGAACTCCCCTCCTCTTCCTCTCTTGTGGGCGCCCACGTGACATCACTAGACATGTCATTATCGACGTCACCTTCCCCACCGCTATAATTAGAGATCTCGGAGTAGGCAGCAATACCGGGAACCAACCTCCTCCTTGGGCTGATCTGGGTACTGTCGTCAGACTGCTGAGTGGCGGTTGTTGCTACCGCCTCTTCCTGATCCAATGCCAAGAGTGGCTGCGCATCGACAATGTCTTGTGATGGATCGGAAAATAATTCCTGTGACACTAGCGGAGGGTATATGGTGGTGGTGGTGGTGTTGGTGGTAGTGTCTTTGGGGGTGCACACAGCAGAGAGTGAAGAAGAGAGTGCAGATCGAGAGGATGAGGAGGGTGCAGAAGAGTAAGGCTGAGTGAGCCACTCAACCAAGTCTGGTGCTTCCTTTGACATAATCGAATGCACCTTCTGCAATTTGCCACTTTGACTCAAGCCTATTGCTCCTGCCCTACCCCTACCACCCCTGCGGAAGGGCCTGCCTCTTCCTCTGCCTGTGATTTTTTAAATGACACTGTGACAAATGTCTCTAGAGAAGTGCAGTATATGTGGAAGAAGGTATATAACACCCCGCTTCAATCTGTTGTTTTGGGGGGCCACTGGTCTAACACACCAGTTATAATACTTTTTTCTAATTGCGTTCTTTGTAGTATCTACAAAGAGTAGTAATTGCTCTTTGTAGTATCGCTGCAGAACCGCTCAGCAGTCACAATGCTGCACAGTGGAAATGCACTATACTATGCTTTCTATATGTGCAAGTATTTTATACGTGTATTACACCCCTATATACTGCACACCAAATAGTACACCTATACCAGTCCTTAAAAGGACCTTTGTGGACCTAATAGTAGCTAGCTAGTAGCTAGTGAATTGCAGACTGTCCCTGCTCCAAACACCAAACTGTCCCTCCCTACACTGAGAAACGACAGCTGCAGAATCGGTCAGCTGCAGTGCACTATAATATGCTTTCTATATTTGAAAGAAAGTATATTATACGTGTACAACCCTATATACTGTATACCTCTGAAAGGACCTTTGTGGACCTAGTAGCTAGTGATTTGCAGACTGTCCCTGCTCCAAACACCAAACTGTCCCTCAGTCCCTACACTGATAAAAGACAGCTGCAGAATCGTTCAGCACTCAGCAGCACAGCAGTGAAGTATAATAGGCTTTCTATATTTGAAAGAAAGTATATTATACGTGTACAACCCTATATACTGTACACCTATACCAGTCCTTAAAAGGACCTTTGTGAACCTAGTAGCTAGTGATTTGCAGACTGTCCCTGCTCCAAACACCAAATTGTCCCTCCCTACACTGATAAAAGACAGCTGCAGAATCGGTCAGCACTCAGCAGCACAGCAGTGCACCATAATATACTTTCTATATTTGAAAGAAAGTATATTATAAGTGTATTACAACCCTATATACTGTACACCTATACCAGTCCTTAAAAGGACTTTTGTGGACCTAATAGTAATAGCTAATTAGCTAGTTAGTGATTAGACTGACTATCCCTGCTCCACACAGCGTCCTTTCCCTACACTGACAAAAGACAGAATGTAAAATGCCCGCCAGATCAGGTCTATTTATAAGGTAGGGGGTATGTCCATGTGCTGAAATGTCTCAATTGGCCGCCGGTTTGGCGTATCACAAACGAGCAAAGTTCACCGTGAACCGACCGCCGGGCGAACCGCAAGGCCATTTTTAAACCCAGGACTTCCTCTCATATGGTTTCAGATGCCAACAAACTGCTTATCCAGCCTCCTGAAGCCTTTGTGCCCCCCTTCTTACTGAAGTGGGAAAGAGACTTAGGGTGTAGATTCTATCTTAAACAGAGGGAACAAGTTCTGTACTTTGCACATTACTCAAACATAGCAAGTAGGTACTAGGAATTTGGGTACAAGATTCTCACTCGTTAGTCCCTACATTTGTTTGAAAAAATCTTTCCTGAGTACTCGTTGGAGACTAAGGAGACGGAGGGCTCCATTTTCCATATTTTCTGTACCTGGAAGAAATTAGAAAGCTTCTGGTCACAAATCAGGGAGACTATAAAACAGCTCAATAATTTTGACTAATGCCCCGTACACACGATCGGAAATTCGGCCAGCAAAAGTCAGATGAGAGCTTTTGGTCGGAAAATGCTACCGTGTGTATGCTCCATCAGACTTTTGCTGGCGGAATTCCCGCCAGCAAAAGATTGAGAGCAGGTTCTCTATTTTTCGGTCAGAAAAAGTTCAGATCGGAAATTGCGATCGTCTGTAGCAATTCCGATGCGCAAAATTCCTACGCATGCTTGGAAACAATTCTACGCATGCTCGGAAGCATTGAACTTCACTTTCTGGGCTCATCGTACTGTTGCACGTCAACGCGTTCTTGACGATCGAATGTTCAGAGAACTTTTGTGTGAACGTGTGTATGCAAGCCAAGCTTGAGCGGAATTCCGTCGGAAAAAACATCCAAGATTTTTCAGACGGAAATTCCACTCATGTGTACGGGGCATGTGATTCAGCCAGGTATCTGCTGCATCTCTTCAATCTCACAGGTGCAAACACTCAATGCTAAAAAATGTTTTAAACGCTGCCAAGGCCTGTATAGTAGCATTGTGGAAACAGGAATCCTCCCCTCACTATGATTTACCAAAATAGCCGATATTCACTCTATAGAGAACATTACAGCCACTTTGAAAGGTAAGGGTGTTCCACTGGTCTCTCTTCACATGTTCAAAAGAATATGGCGAGGTTCTTGTGGCCGAGGAGTATGGTATATTCTTTTTTTTATTCCCCTTCCTCCTCTTCTGCTCTTTTCTCTTTCCAGTTCTGTGCCCAATTTGTTCTCTGCTATTTCATGCAATATCTTTCTAGAAGGGCGCCAGTCTGTACATGGCTAGATCTAGGGGGTGCTGGGGAGGGCTGTGCCTCCCCAGATTTCAGTTGTGCCCCCCCCCAGGCGGGCACCCCTATGAACATTGTATCCATGCCCACTGCAAGTCTGAGCAGGAGAATTGTCAGAAAGAAGATAGCTGGGAGGAGTGGGCTTTTCTGTGCTCTCCCTGCTCCTATCAGTGGAGTGTTCCTCCATACAGTGGTATACACAATAATCAAGCCATGTACTATCCAATCTAAGAGGAACCTGTGTTCCCATTGCAGATCTGATGGTCTTCACCAGCACATAGGAGCTCGTTAATTGTATCCATATAGGTGTAATAGCAGTGTTCAGGATAGATTCAGTAAAGTATTTCCCAGATAAAGATGTCTGTGCAAAGTGTCCCAGTGAAACCGTAAGAAAGGATTTGTAAAAGTGGGCAACCAGGCCCACGCCTTTCGGAAATGGACACACGTGCAGAGGATCCGTCGTTCCAACCTTCCGATGCGAATCGTAGGACACAGGTTGTCAGGTGACTGAAGTGGTGCTGGATGGATGTCTGATGAAGACAGCAAGCAGTGCCAGTCATAATGCAATAAATAGTGCTGCTATTTTCAATAATAAGGTGCCAAGTGTCTAATATATCAAAAAACAATAAATTAAATCAAGGAATATTAAATTATATTATATTATATTATATTAAATTATCCCATATGTTGTGCTTTCCGCAATCTGGCCACAACAACCAAAGGTGCAGAGTGCTAATTGAAAAGTGCTAAATAAAAGTGGCAAGTGCTAAAAAAGGACTGAAGATCCTTAGTATTAATCTTATTAAGGAGTGACTGAACAAAACCTTCTCAAAGTAATTCACTGCTATTATCCCTGTGATCACAATGGGATACAAGGTACAGGTAAATAAATTAATTAATTGTGAATTAGATCACTCCACAACCTAGCACCAACATAAATGAATAAATAATGATATCCCAAAATATTACGGGCAATAAGTGAATAAAATAAATCGTGATAAGGATCATACACACACAAGGAATTAAAAAAGGAAAAATATTAGGATTAATAAATTATATAAATAAATATTGCCGAGCAACACAACCAGTGTGCCCAATAGGTGATCAGATATATAAAATATATATATATTTTAAATTCATTATAATAATAAAGTAATAATTATAATAATTAATCATCCAAGAAAACAGCCATGAATTCCAGCTTATTATTAGTAATGACACATATCCTCAATAGTAATATATATGTAGAAAATACAAGACCATAATACTATATATAAATACCAAGTACAAAGTAGCAATTTATATCTAATCATTAAAAAATAAAAATTACAAATTTATAAAAAATATATAATGAATATAAAAATATATATATATTATAATCTGCAAAAAAACGACAGAGTAGGGGGGAGAAACGAAAAACAGGAAGAAAAAAGAGAGGGAGGGGCTGAATAGAGATCAGCAAATCCTAAATTGATCATATGACCATCAAAAAGCCCAAACTCATAAATATTATTATTATTATTAGCACAAAGAAATACTAATAAATAAGATAAAAAATAAAATAAAAAATGGAAGATTAAAAATATATATAGACGAATATAAAAATATTATATATATATATATATATATATATATATATATATATATATATATATATATATATATATATATATATATATATATATATATATATGTAAAGACCTATAGCGAAAAAGATCCAGCAAAGTGAACATATAATCTGATATGTATGTATGCCTCATATTTAAAAATCTGAAATAAAACCGTTCAAGTCAAACTCAATGTTCAAGCCCCTGGGTGCCAAAGTGCCCATTTCAAAAATCCACCGAGATTCACTCTTACTCAGGTCTCGGATTTTATTACTTCCTCTCCAGTGGGGGTCAAACCTATCAATAGCCCAAAACCTAAGTTGGGAGGGGTCTTTGTTGTGAACCTCTGAGAAATGGCGTGAATGTTTTGGGAAGCCGCTACGGATATTTTGTACGTGTTCACGTAAGCACTTCCATAAGGATCTTTTGGTCCTGCCCACATATTGCAGTGAGCATGGACACTGTAAAACTTAGACCACTCCTTCGGTTTTACACAAGATAATCTTTCTATCTCATATTCCCTGTGTGTGGCTGTAGTATGTATACAGGCGTAGCATCTACGGCATGGAAAAAAACCTTTTTCATTAAAAGATGAGAAAAAACTTGATTTCTTAGGAGGATCCGGTATATTCTTAGCAACCAAGTCTCTCAATGTAGGGACTGTTCTGTATGTAAATCGAGGTTTGGCTGGTAAAATCTTCTGTAATTGAGCATCTGCTAGCAGTAATGACCAGTGTTTATTTATAATTCGGTCCACTTGTTTATGTTGAATACTATAATTCATAAAAAGGGGTATCTGTTCCGATTGGTTAGAGGTTTTCACTTTATCCTTTATAAGATCAGTTCTTGAGATGTTGTAGACTTCCTGTATTTTGTCCTGTATAAAATGTTCATTATAGCCTTTTTTGACAAATTTCTTACCTATCCATTCTGCTTGTTCCAAAAAGGTTTCAATGGTAGTACAATTAAGTTCAAATTAACTGTCCCTTAGGGATGTTAATCAGCCAAGGATCATGATGACAGCTGTTGGTGGGAATATAACTATTCCGTTCAAATGGTTTGAAATATGTTTTGGTTATTAGTTTTCCATTTTCTTGTTGGATTGTAAGATCCACAAAGTGGGCCTCAGTATCTCCAATTTCATAAGTAAATTTAATGTTCTGTTGATTCGTATTCAGTTTGTCCAAAAACTGTATTAGACTACTTTCCTCTCCCCTCCAAACTATGATACAGTCATCAATGTATCATTTGTAGAGCATAAGCTCATCAGGAGTATTTTCATATATTGCTTGTTCTTCCCATTTGCAACGCTCGGTGCATATTTGGCCCCCATAGAGATGCCATTAAGCTGTCTAAAATATTCATTGTTGAACCAGAAATAATTATGTTGTAAACCGAATGCCAAACATCTAAGGACAAATCTTCTTTGTTTTGATATCAAATTAGAGAACTTCTCAAGTGCCCACTCCGTGGATTCAATTGCTCCATCATGACTAATATTTGTGTAGAGTGATGCTACATCAGCTGTTGCAATCAAATATCTATGTTGTGGGTCCAGTTTCAAGGAATTAAATATCTGGATCAGATGTTTCGTATCTCGTAGAAATGATGGTGTGCGTGGGACTAATGGCTGTATAAATTTGTCTACATATTCACCAAGTCTTGAGTTGAGAGACTGGATCCCATTTACTATGGGTCTCCATGGAGGTCTTATAGAATTTTTATGTATTTTAGGGAGTGTATATATAATGGGCAGTGCCAGTCCCCTCTCAACCAGGTTGGAATGCTTACACCATGTGGTAGGCCGAGACCTCTCTCTCTCCATGCACGGAGAGGTCCGTCTCACGTCAGGCCCATGAGGAAGAGAGTGCAGGGCAGGGCTTTGGCTTCTTATATAGTTCCTCTCAGCGATCTCTCAGATGGCAGCAAAGATCCCTGGAATGTGTAGTCCAGGCACAGGGTCATGCAAAGCAATTATCAGTCTGTAGAACTATTCATCCCACAATCCCTTTAGCTTGGCTCACTAATATGATGTCAATTGAAAACACTGAGCGCTAGAGGGACTTGCAATGCATAGAAATACTGGAGGAACACTGTACTTCATAACTGTAGTCCACATTGATACAGCAATATAGTATAAAGTTCAAATCAGTATATAAGGGCACTTAGGTTGAACACAACTATAAAGACGACATGTCCATGCACTATTCTTATATTGTTATGTAAAGAGATCGAAGGTGTTAAATAATTGGAATGGTTTAATTATTACATGACCCATTAAAATCCCTCATAATTCTCCCACTATATTATATTTTACACACTATCACCTTTATTGTGATGGGCTAGATGTCACTTTGGTGGTTCATCTAGCTCTTCCAGTTTTTATTGCTGAAGCTTGTCAAGCCTTCTGCTCCTCATCTTGAGTTTTTACATCCTCTATAAAAAAAAAAAAAAAAAAAAAAAAACGAAAAACAACCATGGTGACATTAATGGTTGTTCGCATGTACTTAGATGTCTGCAGGTTCCATGGAAGGAGAGTAATCAGCTGTGACTACCCATCATAATGATTATGATTAATACCTAGTCCATAAACCAAATAGAGACCTGTAATTTTTAGGTGTGGATCTTTTAGTTAATGCCTGTAAGTGTCCTTTTTCTTCAAGGAAAATGATGGAAGGAGAGGGTGGGGACACTGACACAAGGGCTGCCTCTGTGTAATACTAAACCTATAAAGACACAGAGGATTGCAATTTGGAGGGAACTGTATAGTGTAGAGGTGGACTGTCAATTGGCAATATCCGGAGTGACTTTCTTGGATGAGGATGGTGGACCCTAAAACATTGGTGGCTTTTTTCCTGGTGGCTTGCCTTCACCTTCAGCTCAGCAGTGAGTATATGCAAATAGGAACCCAACACATGTTGTAAGATGATGTCTATTGAAATGACAGCAACCTTGTCTTCTCCTGGGGTAAACAGTTTCATTTTTTTTTTTAGGATTTTTTAGGATTTATATAGTAGGGCTGGTTCAAACTAGCCATAACATAGCATTCAAATTAGAAAAAGCATAAACATTATTTCCAGCATAAGTAGTTCATAGCAAAGTAAATTATAATATAGAACCTAGTCTGTCTAGTACTAACTACATTTTGTAGGGAAATAGACCTTTTGTCAGCATCCCAAAAATCAATTGGTTTTACTTGTCAAAGCTGCCATCACAGGCTCCGGCTTTCCAAAGTTTTGAAAAACGTTCAAAATTGTCAGGCTTCATGCACACGAGCATAAAAAACACAGTTCTTACTGGTGTCCAGCATAAATGCAGTTTAATTTTAGCCTATGTCGCCATGCACATTAGGCATTTAGGCATTCCGTATTTTAAGAGCAGAATTTGGAGCATGGGTGCTCAACCTGTGGCCCTCCAGCTATTTGTGAACTACAAGTCCCATCATACCTCTGCCTTTGGGAGTCAGCCTTGTAACTGTCAGCATTGCAATGCCTCATGGGATTTGTAGTTCCGAAACTGGAGCTGGAGGGCCACAGGTTGAACACCCATAATAGTGGCCTAAAAAAATGTTCCAAAGGTGGGTTTAGAGAGGAGTTTATGAGCATAATCTAAGCACGGACATGCCTAAACGCGTATAAGCGCACGCATTTTCACCTAAATGTATTCTAATGGCTGGAGTAAACATATATTTTGGCCAGTAGAATGATTTTACACTCTTTTGCCCTGTACACGTAGTCGGACATTCCGGCGACAAAATGCAGATTTTTTCCGACAGATTTTGTCCGAAACTTGTCTTGCATACACACGGCCGAACAAAGTTGTCGGAAAATCCGATCGCTCAGAACGAGGTGACGTAAACCACGTATGACGGGACTATTAAGAGGCCAGTAGCCAATAGCTTTCATCTCGTAATTTATTCTGAGCATGCGTGGCACTTTGTCCGTCGGAATTGTCTACACACGATCGGAATTGAAATGATTGGATTTTGTTGTCGGAAAATTTTATATTCAGCTCTCAAACTTTGTTTGTCAGAAATTCCGACGGAAAAAGTCAGAAGGAGCCCACACACGATTGGATTTTCCGACAACATGATCCGATCGCACATTTTCCGTCGGAAAGTCAGATTGTGTGTACACAGCATTACTCTTAAGGCCCGTACAATCAAATTGTTTTGAGGCAACATCCGACCACATGTACGCTCCATACTTTTTCAGTTTTCATCAGACTTTTGTTGGCTGTGCGAACTTTTTTACAACATAAGTCTGATGGAGCAAAGTCCGATCATGTGTACACAAAACCATCAGACTTTTGTACAAAGTACAAACACGCATGCTCACAACCAATGCAAAAGATCAGACAACAATACAGAAGTTGACCAAAGGTGGCGCTGGAGTAATTGAACGTCCTCTTTTGAAGTGTCGTTAGTACCTTGAAATGTCACTGCGTTCGTGTTTGTTGCCTAAAAAGTCTGATCGTGTGTATGCAATACAAACTTACGGCCAACGCCCTTTGTACAAAAGTCCACAGGAAAGTTTGTACAAAGTCCGATCGTGTGTATGGGGCTTTACAGGGATAGCCCTGTAAATGTGAAAAATGACACACCAAAGTAAAAAAAAAATCTGAATAGTAGAAAGATCCAGCACACATAGGAGTATGTTATTATGCTCCTGTGCATGAAGCCTAATGCCCCATACACACGATCAGACTTTCCGACAACAAAACCGTGGAATTTTGTTTGAAGGTTGTTGGCTCCAACTTGTCTTGCATACAAACAGTCACACAAATGTTGGACAACAATTACGAACGTGGGAACGTGGTGACGTTCAAGACGTACGACGAGCCAATAAAAAGGAAGTTCAATAGCCAGTGCAGCTCCTTCAGCTTGATTCTGAGTATGCGTGAACCTTTGTGCATCGGACTTGTGTACACACAATCATAAATTCCGACAACAACGTTTTGTTGGCAGAAAATTTGAGAACCTGCTAGCCAACATTTGTTGGCGGAAAGTCCGACAACATATTTTCGATGGAGCATACACATGATTGGACTTTAAGCCAACAAGCTCACATCCAACATTTGTTGGGGGAAAATGCGATCGTGTGTACGGGCCATAAGAGGGGCAGCCTTGTAAAAGCAGTTGCCATCTGTAAAAATTGTTACCAATTTTTGGGTAACAATCAGTACCCTTGAGTTCTCCAATGGAACTGAACTGAAGTGAAGATGTGCTAGGTTATCAGGAACACCTAGAAATGTTAATTGTGACTCATGCTGGCCATATATGTTTTGATAAAAGATCAAGTTCCTTTCTGATCGAGCTGTTCCGATAGGAATAATTGATCTATAGTCAACAACTTATTTGATTGCTATGACACACACAAGGAATTGAATTTCAAATGATAGTTACAATCATAACTTTCGATCATAAGTTATTGATCACATCTCTGTTGCCATCATGTATCTCATAATCTGATCGATCAAACTACAATCATATTCATGAACAAAGTATCTCAGTGCCTCAGATTGCAGCAAAATGCTGGGCAATATTTTGCCCTGCTCATTAATTAGGTTTGACTGAATTTGATTGAAAAAAATCTATTGAAGGGAAGTCATGGCTATTTGATTGTTTGTGGATTTGATCATTTTAATTGAATCACACATTGATCACATAAGAAAAATGAAAGCATGTGTAGCCGTCATAAGTATTTTTTCTTAAAGAGGAATTGCAGTCTGCTCACATAATTTGTAATAAAATCATCGTTGCCATTCTGAAGCTTCCCTCCAACCACTTTGCATAATTTTTTATATATACTGTGATTCTGTACTTGCCAAATATGCTGCAGAAATCTCCCTCTACTGAGTCTGGCTGCAACCATTTTAAGTGTGGTCAGCTGAAGTTGCTGCCTGTTCACTTCCTGGATATACACATACACAGAGTCACACCTCCAGCTCTGCAGCTCTCATTGGCCCTCTTATGACTCCACCCCCCCCCCCCCCCTCACGAGAGTGAGAGCTGTGCATGATGTCATAAGCCTAGGCTAATGACCAGACAAGAAAGAGGAAGTGGGCTGTATAAGGCATTTACTGTCAGAAAAATAATGTTTTACTATGCAAAGTTAAAACAACAAGGGCAGAAGATTTAATAGATGGAAAGTTGAAAAACAAAGTTCCACTTTAAATTCCTTCTGAAAAATAGCAGTGCACTTCCTGGTATGTGAGGGTGCCTAGGCACTCCTGTGCCCAGATCCTCATAGCTGTATATTTGTAGTTTGAGATCTAAGGCTCTGCTCCCTTTGATTGCTTGTCTTGTGAGATTTGGAGATGTTAATAATATGCTGCTCACAGTCCTCCTTGCTGGAGGCTATGTCACAAGGAAGCAAAGCCCTGCCTCTTCCAAGACCTCCACACAGAGACACAGTGCAGGACAAAGCATAATAAGTCAGTAATGGGGGAAAGATCAGCTGCAAATTTCCCAGAGGGAAAACTGGTGAGTGGTCCATTGTCCTCTTTATAAATGTAAAAATTTACAAGGAAAAAGGGGAATTGGGGAGAAAAATAAAAAAATTTAAAGAACCTTCACATAAAAGACCTCGAAAAAAGGTGGGTTCAGTTGGACTTTTTAGGCATAAAAGAAGTTGTAAACACAACCAATATATTCAAAAAGAGTTATTTCTATTTATTAAAACAGAAGTAAAAACAGAAAATAAATAAAAGATTCAATTTCCTTTTTACAAAAAAGAGAAATGTTTTCTCCTTATAACTACACATTTAAGACCTAATTGACATCCTATCAAAGGTAGTAAAGTCCATTTCAAATTTCCAAAAGGGAAAAAAAAACAAAGTACATATCTATATAAATATAGGATCAAGGATATCAACCATACAATCAACAATTACATATATTTTTGGTGCTCTACATGTTTCGCGTCTGTAATGACGCTTCTTCCGGAGCTGATAACAGTGTTCTAAATTGTAAGGAGAAAAAAATGAATGAAAAAAGGGAAAAAAACATATATATATATATATATATATATATATATATATATATATATATATATATATATATATGAAATACTAAAAAACACATATATAAGCATACATATAAAATACATATATCCAAATATACATAACATATTTCATTATATCACCTATCAAAATGCTGAGGTGTTCACAAAAACATGTAGAGCACCAAAAATATATGTAATTGTTGACTGTTTTTTTTTCCTTTTTGGAAATTTGAAATGGACTTTACTACCTTTGATAGGATGTCAATTAGGTCTTAAATGTGTAGTTATAAGGAGAAAACATTTCTCTTTTTTGTAAAAAGGAAATTGAATCTTTTATTTATTTTCTGTTTTTACTTCTGTTTTAATAAATAGAAATAACTCTTTTTGAATATATTGGTTGTGTTTACAACTTCTTTTATGCCTAAAAAGTCCAACTGAACCCACATTTTTTCGAGGTCTTTTATGTGAAGGTTCTTTTAATTTTTTTATTTTTCTCCCCAATTCCCCTTTTTCCTTATCAATGTTTACATTTATAAAGTGATAACCAGGACGTGGCATTTTGTTTATCAGTGTATCCACAGACACCACCCTGTGACAGATACACACTTTTCTTATTCAAATGTCCATTGTCCTCTATCCACTGATGTCGGCATCTACACTAAAACCTGATGTGTAGGAATGAAAGTTTCATGTATCAAGAGAAATGAAAAAAAGGTCATCACAGCTACTTTAAATAATGTTTATCTGCATAGAAATGACATAAACATAAATAAATATAAAAATACACTGCAGTTTTCCTTGAACAAATTTAATACTAATTAAATCTAATTTTATTTGACACAATTATAATTGTCATCATCATCTGAAACAACTATACACCTTTAATTGGTTTGATGGGTGGAGGACAGAAGCAGTTTACGATAATTATGTTAAATGGATGACCTTTCCTGAGAATGACTTTGGTAGCCATTGTGAATCATAATAATCTTCCTTAAAATATATCCAAAGCAAACCTTTATTTAGCTTTGGAAATAGTAGTAAAGTGTTTAAACATCTGTCAGGTTTTTATTGCTTTCTGTTGCCCACTGAGGTGATTCACCCCCCTCTGTTTTTCCTGGTAACCAAGCTCAAAACAGACAGAAACTCCAAAGTTTGACACCTATGCGCAAATTCTCCATGCACATGGACAATATACAGTAAATAGGCAAACCTGCCTTTCAGTGCACCACCGCTTGCCTAGGTGTGTGCACTGAGTATTGTGAGGTGTTTTAGCCATACAATGCAGGTACTTCATGGATTGCAGCAACACTTCCTGCATTGCTTCAGGGTGCTCTGGACAAGGGTCCCCGAGTTCTAGCTGGAGCTAGAACCCCAAAAACAATGTCTTCTGCCCTGAAGCTGACAGCCCAGGGCACCTCACACCCCAGGCTAGGTCTTCTATCCCCAGGAACAAGAGACATACAGTATGTTCTAGGCCCCAGGCAATTTATACACCCCTCAGCCTCCTGTTGGTCACCCTCCTGACCAGGAATTGACTGTGGCTGTATGAATATTCAAGTCAGGGACTGGCTCTCCCACCCACTCTATTCCATAACTCAGTGGAATGCAGGGGGAAGTAGTAGAGCCTGTACCAGCAGAACCCAGAACAGCCTAAAGCAATTGAGTACTGCTCCCCTGCTATAGGGAAGCCCAAAACTAAATTTACCTCAACTATAGCAGCCTAACTAGGAGGGTGCTACACATTAAAAGTATATACATACCTAGAATTTACTTTTCAATATGTTTATCAGCATGTTAGTTTTCTAAATAAAATCATTTTTGTGAATTTCTTGCATGGAGATCCTGATCGTAGCAGCACTTCCTGTTACAGGCTGACAACAACTGCTTTGTAATTAGTAAAGAGCTCTGGTGTGTCCCGGTGTCTTGTCAAATAGCGTCCTCCATCAGATAGTGTCCCCTGCGTACTGTGCATGCGCAGTACACAGGAACACAGATTCCGAAAATTGCCGAGGATGAACGGCGCCTGCGCCGTGAGTCCAGGTTCTATCCCCACTATCCAAGTGGACATAGAGTTAGAATAAAAAAGAGCCGAGCGCAGCGAGGCCGAGCCCGAAGCGTGGCGATGTCCGCTTGGATGGTGGGGCTACCACCTCCACTCCCGTTCAGCTTCGGAGATTTTCCGAAGCTTCGTCTGCTCCGTACTGCGCATGCGCAGTACGGAGTGCACACTATGTGATGCCCGGACTCTATACGCCAGAACACCGGCTAGGATCTGAACCCAGTGTACAAAAGTTCCAAAGAGTAAAGTCTATGCTGCTCACTGCTACACTAGAGTTCATTGATTCAAAAAAACACAAAGCAACTTTAACATATTTTGCACATAAAGTGCTTAGTCATAAGCACATTCCAGACTTTCCTACACACAGGAGTTTTGAAATCTGTAACAATTAGTACATATTGTATTTTATTTGCATCTCATTTACAAATGATTCCATTTATAGACACAAAACATGACAGCCTTTCACCACTACCGGCCTATGGCCCTCAGGAGGCCAGCTCTAGTTAAGATTTAATGCCCACCTCCACCAAAAAATAACATTTCAGTTGTGGTTAAAGGGTAACTCCACTTTCATGGGGGGGAAAAAATAGCAAACAAAGAAAAAATATAGCACATATAATTGTGACGCTAATCATATAGTAAAATTACCTTTCTTTTTCAATCTGCAGCCACTGCAATGTTCTGAGAATTCATTGCAATATAGCTACCTGGAGCTGTTCTGTACACAGAATGTGTACTGACTACTCCCCAGAAACATTATTTCCTGCTTGTGTGATTCGCAGCGCTCACCATTTTTTTCAGAAGTCTGCCTAAAGCCCCATACACACTATTAGATTGTCTGCTATTTTTTGTCTTCAGATTCACCAAAACCATATAGTGCAAGGGCCTGCCTGATTGTATACAAATTGAAACTCCTAAGTTTGACCTCATATTATATGGTTTTGGTAAATCTGAAGGAAAAAATAAGCAGAAAATCTGATAGTGTGTATGGGGCTTAAGATACAAGTCAGATTTCAGGCATCCCCTGGAACAAAAATGTAATTTTTGGAGAGATACAATGAGAGCATGTCTAAAGGGATGCAGGCCCAGCGGATTTCCTCATTAGTGCCCTGCATCTGCACACCTGACAGTTAATTATGAAACCACTCCCATTAGACCCACTCACCACAGAGGCACAGACAAACACACATGGATTACTTCACAATAACAAAAGGTAGGAATCTGCAACAAAGGTTGCTATAATCCTTGCAATGTACACAGATCACCTAGACGGGAATGTTTTTTCCCACAAAAGTGGACACCTGTGGCTCAGGATCTCTAGTGGAAAGATTTCCTTGGTTTTATCTTGCAAACAAATGTTAGGAATGTGTAACACTCCTGTTCCATGGCAGCTGCTAATCTCATTCCAGCATCCTGGTTTTAGTCAAGCTACACTCTCCTTGTCCACCTGCAAGGTGATTGGTGTAGACACAGCCTCTGGGTGTAGTCCAAACCTGCTTTAAGCCTGCCAATCCCTTAGTGCCGTGCTTGTGATAGTGTTTGTAACACATGATTCAAGCTTACAGTTTAACTGCCTTGTTCCCGTGCCTTAACCTTTACCTTTGCCCGATCCATGCCACGCCATATAGTTTGGATTTCCTTGTTAACAACCTCGGTTTGGACCACTCTTTGAACTCTGCCTGCCTTTGGACCACGGATTTGACCCTCACTACTATCTGAATGCTACCTGCTTTGAACCCCAACTTCCCTTAGACCACCCTGCCTGTCTGCCAACTGCAAGTACCTGTTTGCTGTACTCAGCTCGTGCCTGCCCTGGAGTAGTGGCTAGACACTATGGCATTGTGTATAAGACCTAGGGGCATCCGAGTACCAATAGTACCTGCTTACTTTATGGGAAAGGGGGCTGCTATAGGTGTAGATCACAGAGCCAGTTATAGTGCCTGACCACCTACACTATGGGTAAGCGTGACAGCAAACACCCATAACCCATAACCCTTCTCCATAGAAGTCAGGTTATTGTATTGAGACAGTGGGAAAATATTTTTGTGCCTAATTCTGTTAAAACACCAACCTTTTACCGATGATGGTGGGTTGCTGTTAATTGAAATAAGGGGCAGAGAGGGGGGGTGTTACACATTCACTGGCCACCTTGGTCTTTTCCACCCACCTCTCCAAAAGATATCAATTGCATGGGCTAATATTTTCCCAGAGAGGTGGGGCCATTTGTTTGTACAGTTGGGGCAAACCATTCGCAATCACCATACTGACTGATGGCATTTGGCAGATTTGTCGGGTACATCAACTGATATTTTTACATATCCAGTATCCTATGTTATCCTATATACCTTACCCCTGTAATCTACACTATAATGATGTGTTTTCATGTTTGCCCTGTTTTTGCAGAATTATGACTTTGATTACAACCTTATTCATTTTTTCATTTTTAACAGATGCTGCTCCACTTGATGTAAACTCTTCTCCGCTGCCGCCTTTTAATGTAAATGCCAGCAAGATAGATGGTTAGTAACTTATGTCTTCATTCTTTGAAGGGTTCAATTATAGCTTCATATTGAATATACAAACTGATGGTGCTAAAATAATAAATGCACATGGCAGGTAAAAAAAAGTGCATTTCCCTTCCCACCCTGACGCACGATCAATTAGATATCCTCAACTCTCCTATCACCGAACCTGAGATCCGACGGGTCACTAAGACCCTTCCAAATGGAAAATCCCCGGGCCCTGATGGCCTACCTAATTGTTATTACAAAGCTTTCTCTCAAATCTTATCCCCAGCCTTGAAGGAGGTTTATTCTGCAGCAGTGTCCTCTGCCTCGTTTCCTTCGGAGATGCTCAAGGCATATATAGTGACTATTCCGAAACCTGGAAAGGAACCCTCTACCCCGGCCAATTTCCGGCCTATTTCATTACTAAATACCGATGTGAAATTATATGCCAAGATTCTGTCCTCTAGGCTTCTCCCTATCCTCCCGTCCCTGATTGGACCGGAACAGACGGGCTTTACGAAGGGACGACAAGCGTCCGATGCCACCAGGAGGGTTGTGAATGTTTTACAGTTTGCCGGATCCTGTCGGATGCCTTCTCTGCTGTTATCTTTGGATGCGGAGAAGGCATTCGACAGGATACACTGGGGTTATATGTCCCACACACTTGGTAGATTTGGGTTTTCGGGACCTATTTTGTCTTCGGTTTTAGCCCTATATTCCTCCCCCTGTGCCCAGGTATACACATCCAATATGCTTTCTTCCTCTTTCCATATTTCCAATGGGACTAGACAGGGGTGCCCCCTTTCTCCCTCCATTTTCAACCTTCTTATAGAACCCCTCGCAGAAAAAATCAGAACCCACCCTGACATACCGGGCTTCCTATTTGCAGGCAAATCCCATAACATAAGCCTTTTTGCAGATGACATCATCCTTTTCCTGTCCTCCCCTCAATCCTCCCTCCCACAGGCCCACTCTATACTCAATCATTTTAGTCACATATCTTACTATAAGGTTAATTTTACAAAATCCCTTATTTTAGGCTTAAACCTTACCCCTCAACTTAAGCTTAGCTTACAAGATAATTTTCCCTACTCATGGGCGAAGTCTAGTCTCCCCTACTTAGGGCTACAAATTACGGATGATCCACTCAAATTAGCGGATGCTAATTATGCACCTTTAATTGCTAAATTAGAAAAAGAAATACATAGACTTGCTAAAACGGAGCTTACCTGGTCGGGAAGACTTGCATCTTTCAAAATGTTGCTCCTCCCTCAGATACTATATATATTCCGCACGCTACCCATTCCACTCAAAAATGCCCACTTAAAAGCGCTAGATGCCATACTTAGACAATATATCTGGGGGGCCAAACGTCCCAGATGCTCCAGACATTTATTGATTAAACATAGATCAGCGGGAGGAATGGGACTGATTGACCTCAAGGACTACCACAGAGCGGCCATACTTACCTCACTTAAACACTGGCTCTCCCCTTCGCCAGATATTCTCTGGTGCGGCATAGAGCAAGCCCTTAGCCCGACAAAAGATTTACGATTGTTCCTACTATCAGACATATGGAGACCTTTCTCTTTACACCATCTTCCACTTACCCTACAGGCCTCGCTGCTAGCATGGAGGGACTTGCACAAACTGTCGGATACATCCTCTGGCACTACTAAGGTCCCTGTACCCATAGAAATTCTATCCCAACTGATTCCCAATACAAACTATACGAAGTGGAAAGCTAGGGGTATTTCCTACATCTCTGATCTATACCAGGATGATCATCTTAAAACTTTCGCAGTATTGCGAGATGAATATGCGTTGCTTTCTAAGGATCACTATGGTCATTTGCAGGCAACTCATTTTCTCAAATCACTAGAACCTTCAAGTGTTCATATTTGTATCCCTGACAAATTATGGAAATATTATGCTCTACCCTCCCCTAATACTAAAGGGATCTCCCTTTTTTACTCAGCATTTCAAGATAAACTTACGTTTGTTAACTCCCGCCCTTATGTTAAATGGGCATCTGATTTTAACAAAGTTTTTGCCCCCTCTGAGTGGCACAATGCATTTCAGGCTATTTACAGATCCACGAGGTGCGTAAACCACTGGGAGCTCTCCCAGAAAATAGCTTTACGTTGGTATTTGACGCCATACCTTATGGCGAAAATTTCTCCATCTAACTCTCCCCTGTGTTGGCGAGGATGTGGCGAGATTGCCAACATCTCACATATGTTTTGGTTTTGCAAACATCTCTCCAGTTTCTGGGGGAGCATATTCCGGTATATATCGCGCATCTCGGGTATCTTAACACCAATGAGTCCTGAACTAGCGGTTTTGAACTTGGGTATTGGCAACTTCCCCCCTCAGTGTCGCACAGTGATCACACACCTGCTACTAGCGGCCAGGTTGGTGATCACCAGACACTGGAAGTCTAACCGCTCTCCCAACACCTCAGAAGCTCTCGATATCATCAGACAAAACTACAAACTAGAATCTTTATTAGCTGCTAAAAATGGGTCTAGAATAAGTTTTGACAACCAATGGAAGACGTGGGTGGATTGGTCTAACCTGAACTGATTAAAAGACAGATCCTTTTCCTCTCTTTGCTGTTCCTCTTCCTGATTGCGAATATTTTCAATCTTATTAGTTTCTACTACAACGAATATAGGTATGGTATTATCCATGGGTCCTTTTCTTGCCTATCCAATTCTAGCTTATTAACTCTACACTATTGTTCTCCTCCATCTCCTACCCCTCCACTACCACCTACCCCCTCTTATCTCCTCTCTCCTCTTTTCCACCTTCTTTTCCTTTTACCCTTTCCCCCTGCCCTCGCTGATCTCATGGAATTACACACTGCAAGCTCATTTTTCTTACTCTTACAGTACACGATCGGTACTTTGCTGTTGTTCTTCTTGTGTACAATGTGTTGAATTACTTACTATTAGACTCCTCCCAATATATGATCATTGTATACTCTGTATTCATGCGTTTGTTGTAATCATATTTCTGTTAAAATTATAATAAAAATTATTTGAAAAAAAAAAAAAAAAAAGTGCATTGATCAGCAGATCCTGGGTGTAATGCAGGGCTCTTGCAGTCTGTCTGTGTAATGTGTCTGCTCGTATCTAGTACAATCAGGCAGTTAGACACTGACAGGAAGCATCAGCAGTGGCGGCCCGTAAGTTGAGTTTTTGTTTTACCTCCCTCCAACTTCCCACCTAAAAAAGAACATACAGCCCTGAGTACACACTGCGGCTGTGGCAAAATATTCTTCTGTTGCATTCGGTGGGCAATACCACCACGCAACACAACCACCCTGCAACAGCATGTAGTGCAGACTTTTGAGGATTAAAACAGCTAGCAAGAAGGCAACATATTCCTTACCAGCCAACTGTCAAACACCTTCTAAAAAAAATCTGCCCACCGTCAGTGGAAAGAGGAAGCCCTATGTGAGCAACTTGGCCATTACACAGGGTTGAAGACTCTCTTCCCACTTCCATATGATAGTTTTGGGTGCCTGAGGAGCCTATTGCTAAGCACCAACACAGGAGGTTCCCATACCTGGAAGTACCACATATTTTTCTTCACTGCCAGTGATCATTTAATTAGATCATTGGAAGGGTGAGCATGTGAAAATACTGGAGGTGGGGGCACACAGGGCAGGACTTAGAGTGGTGGGGGCCCCTGGGCTTGAGTCACTTTCAGGCCCTACCGTCTATACATTACCGTATTTATCAGCGTATAACATGCCCCAGCGTATAACACGCACACAAAGTTTAGGAGGGAATTTTAAGGAAAAAAACTTTTAGGAGGGACGTTTAAGGGGAAAAAAAACTTACATTTAAATGCCCATCAATGCAGCCTTATCAGTGTCCATATGCAGCCTTGCCCATCCATCTGCAGCCTTGTCCAGTGTCATTGCAGCCTTGTCAGTGTCATTTACAGCCTTGTCAGTGTAGCCTTGTCATTTGCAGCCTTGTCATTGCAGTCTTGAAGTTTAAAAATGAGTCCTGTGTATCTTGGCGGTTCTCTGGTCCTCTCGGCGGCTCTCGGCGGCTCTCAGGTCCTCACGGCGGCTCTCGGGTCCTCTCGGCGGCACTCGGGTCCTCTCGCAGTCCCGAGCAGAGCAGAGAGTAGCCGAGAGTACTCGGCTCGGCTCTCCATCACGCCCAGTCCCTGTGTTATGTCCATCATAGAGCGGGACTGTGAGAGGAGCCGAGCCAAGTACACTTGGCTATGTATCTTAGCGGGGCCTGCTGGGCCCCCTATTGGGTGGGGCCCATGGGCTTGAGCCCAGTCAAGCCCAATGGTAAGTCCTGCCCTGGGGGCACAGGTTTCCTTTAAACTGGATCTGGCAACAAGATATCTTATATCTTGTTGCCTATGCTACTTAAAAGTTAGAAATTGAAAATACCTTTGTTAAAGAAAGGGCTGCTCTGGCTTCCAATGAAGAACAGTTATGTGATCTCTGCTGCAGGTAAAAATCTGAGCTCAGCCTGCTTGATCCTTTCATAAAAGAAAGACTTGAGGCTGCCATTGCTGATCTTGCCTTCTGAAAATGTCAGTTGCCTGGCTCTAATGCTGGGCTTTAAACTTCAGTAATTTCAGTCACTGAACCAGAACGAGTTTGCAGTTGCAGATTGCTGACTTTGTTCTGACCAGAATATAGAAATATTAAATCCAGTGGATCAAAACGAAATCCAAGCATGAGGTCAGCAATTGCACTCTCCAAGTTTCTCTCATGATATGCATAATTAAGCAGAGATCATGGGATTTAATACACAGGGACTCCAATCCAAAGCTGTGATTTTTAAAGCAAAGGTATTTCAGAACGTTTATACTTACTTTTCTGGAGGCACCTTGTCTTCTATCTTGCCTCCGTTCCTGCACTACATCCTGCCTGACTCTGGCATTCAATGCTTTTAAGAGTGTCGGATGCCTTTGGCACCCGTAACACACCATGGTTTCATCCTCCAATCTCTTTATCACAATAGGACCCAACAGTGGTGTAGTGGTTAAAGGATGGAATCAGGAAGCATGGCAGGGTATATAGGTATTTGACACTTCCAAAACTGTTGAATGCCAAAGCATCTCAGAGAGGCTGCAGCCCTGAAATGGAGAGAAGGTAGGAGATGTGGGCTTCCAGATAATACATGTTCTTCTATTGCTTTGGATATTTTTGTTTTTTAACCTGGCAGGGTCTCTTTAAAATAAACTTGTGAGGTCAACAGTATGGGGCAGCTATTGTTGTCTCATCTTTTAGAGGTGCCGGTTCTAGTATTTATGTTGAGTCGCACATTCCTGAAAAAAAGAGATCCTGGACAGATTTTAGATTTCACTAACCGAATGCTTGTTCTCCGTCACTGACTCACTAAGGTCTCATGCACACTAGGCGTTTAGCCCCAGTGCACAAGGCTCTGACATTTAGGTGTGGGAGGAATATACAGGAGCACTGTCCAGTCCCACTGATGGCAGCCTATAAAATTCTATGATAGGCTAACAGTTGTTGTTGCTGGATGGGGTGAATGGTGCACCAAGCGGTTCTAACATTTAGAGCAGTATGCACCCAGGGCCAAATGCCCAGAATGCAAGCAGTCTGTGTTCTGAGCATTTGTCCCTGGGCACATACCATCCTAAATGTTAATAATGCTCTGGGTACTGTCCAGCCCCAGCCAGCCACAGCAGCTGTTAGCCTATTGTAAAGTTGTGTGCCTTTTCTCTGTACCTAAACACCGGAGTCCCATGCTCCTGGGCTAAAAGCTATGATTAAGACCCTTTTTTTAGGGTTGAAACATGTTGCAGGCTTTTAGCTGTATGCTTTTGTATGGATAAGTAAAATATTTTGGAACCTTGGAGTGTGTGCCGGATCATCCATACACTGTAATTCTGCAGCTTAGGTCATGGAAACCTTCCCCAACACCAGTGTTCTCCTCAGAACAGAACAGGGTTCTCCTCAGAACAGAGGACAATGGAGGTGGAGCAGGTATACATTTTGTAGCTAAAAGCCAATGAGTCCTTCTTTAATAGTGAAGCCAAGATCTGGGTGACAGAGTCAGAGTCTCCATCTTTAAAAACCCAAGTTGAGATTGGCAGTTCCTGTATTTTTTTTTCTCATTCATCACATGGCCCTCTCAAATAAGTTCATGTATGTCAGCATTTGTCAGATATTCTGCAAACCTTCCACAATTTTATATCTTGCAACACTATAATTAAAGACTATAGAGCTATTAGCTAATTTGCAGCGTTGGTTTGGTGGCTTGTGCTTGTGGCTTTGCAGTACTGGAGTCCTAGGCTCAGTTCCCAGAGAAATTGCATGAGGTATGATGTTCCTTAATCCAGTTAGTTAACTGACCTAATAAATAAACCTGGAGCATGAATATTGGTGTGGGTGCTCACATGAGAGCAGGGCAGAGGATGTTGTTAGTGGTTTTGTGCATCTGTTTCCACTGACGTTTCTTTTTTATTTATCTCCAGTACATTTATCTATTCCTACAACAAAACAGCCATCCTCAGTTGCTGCAGGTATGTTTCCATTATATATGGTATTACTATGCTGTATTAATGCTATCAATCTCTGAGTTCCAGAGGCATTCCCAGACTTTAATGGACTGTCAATGAATTCCTATACCCATCATCCCCAGAAATGTGTGTCAGCTAATCAACGTAACCATAAATTCTTAAAACTTTTAAAAGTACCCCTACCCACAAAGCAGATATCCAGCCACAGATAAGATACAAATGTCTAGCCCATGAAAAGATAAAATAACAAACCAGCATGCAGCAAAAGTCATCTTTAATTCTGATAATTTCCCCTAAGTACTTTTTCTTCCACTAGATATCCTCAGTCTGATGGCCGGCATCATTCAATCTTCTTTCTCTGAGCCCAGGTCATCCTGAAACACCCCCTCCCTTAGCCTGATACTTGACAGGAAACTTAGCAGTACCGTAATTAACAAATTTCTCTGTCAATCTGCTTTCTCTTCCTATCAGCGTGCTGCTTGTTAGCACATGAACTGATTGGCTATTTGTTCTGTTTCTTCCTCTAATGCCCTGTGCACACGGTCAGACTTTCCGACAGAAAATGTGCGATCGGATCGTGTTGTTGGAAAATCCGATGGGCTCCATCGGACTTTTTCCGTCGGAAATTCCAACACATAAAGTTTGAGAGCTGGATCTAAAATAGAGGCAGGCAAAACTCTCTCTGATAGCTACAGCTGCGGCAGCTCTGTGATGTGTCTTTTCTCCCATGCAGACAATTTGTCTGGGCAGGGCCCTCCCCCTTTTATTAACAGCAGAGGAGAGAGTCAGAACTCAGTAGAAATTGTGGGAAAGAGTAGAACTGTTTCCCTCCCAACTCGGGCAGCAGCTGTCTCACTAACCAGAAAAGAAGAAAAATATAATTCTGATATAGCTAGAAAATATTAAGTCACATGGCAAATTTGTAATGTGAATTAAATGTCAATCTGTTTCCAGGATCAGTTAATGGCAACAATATCACTGCAACTGATGGAAATCCATCTGTTACTCCTTCAAATGCAGTTATCGGAACAAACTGTGAGTTTTACAACATTTAATAGTACATTCCGTTTTTTTATTGTATTTTTTATTTCCTTCATTGTACCATTGAGGATAGTTGTAGCCAAATCAAGCATACTTGTTGAACATTGAATTTAGATTTTATAAAGTATGTTGGGCGGTTCAGGGAGTGTGGGCTTCTCCCTTTTCTCTACAGAAATAATGACAGCAGTGATAAAGCTGTGTGGCATTCTGATACCTGGTGACCAATGCTATACTATCTACCATGTTCCTTTACTTCTAGATGGATAAATCCAGTGGTTACGTGTTTCTTGTTTAAACTTTTTTATCGATTTGATAAAAAATAACACAGATAATTCTCCAATATAAGGTGTACATAATTCTCCAATATAATGTACACATTTGTTAAGTGGTACAAAGAAGAATCATTAGTACAAAGCGTTCACAATGAGTATATAACATAAATCGTGAAACTGGAGGCACAAGGCCTCTGGGGTATATAGAAAACACAATACCAAACTTTTGCTGGTGACGTTGTGGCAGATTTTAGATTTCACTGACCGAATGCTTGTTTTCAGACACTGACTCACTAAGGTCTCATACACATGGGCGTTTATCCTCTGTGCATGAGACTCTAGCATTTAGGTGTGGGTAAAAGACACAGGAGCATTGCCCAGCCCCATTGCTGGCACCCTATGAAATTCTATGATAGGCTCACAGTGATGGGGTGAACGGTGCAACAAATGGTACTAACATTTAGGGCAGTATGCACCCAGGGACAAAAGCCCAGAACGTAAGCAGTCGGTGCTCCAAGCATTTGTCCCTGGGGGCATATAATCCCAAATGCTAGTACTGCTCTGTGCACCATCCAATCCAATCCAGCTGCAGCAGCTTTAAGCCTATGATAAAGTTTCATAGGCTGCCAGCAGTAGGGCTGAACATTGTGCCTGTGCCTTCTGCCCCATTTACCCGAGCTAAAAGTATAATTAAAACCCTTTTTTAGGGTTGAAACATGTTAGCAGATGCAGGCTCTTAGCTGTATGCCTTTGTATGGATAAACAACTTTTTTTGGAACCTTGGTCTGTTCCGGATCCATACAGTATACTGTGCACTCTGCCACTTAGGTCACGGAAACTATTCCCAGCACCTTTGTTCCCTCAGAACAGAGGACAATGGAGGTGGGACAGGTATACTTTTTGTATATCCACAGGAGCTAATAGCCTGTTAATGAGTCCTTAGTAGTGAAGCCAAGATCTGGGTGACAGAGTCAGAGCCTCCATCTTTAAACCTCAAGTTGAGACAGGCAGTTCCTCTATTTATAACTTTTTTTTTTTTAAAGGGTGCCTTCAAATGAGTTCATGCATGTCAGCATTTTTTAGATATTTGACAGACATTCCATAATACTATTCTGTGCATAACTATAATACAACACTATAGAGCTATCATCCAATGGGTAGCATTGTGGTTTGGTGGCTGGTGTGTGTGGCCTTGTAGTACTGGAGTCCTAGGCTCAGTTCCTAGAGAGATTGCATGAGGTATGATGTAGGCACTCTCCAAGTGCTCAAGATTCCTTAATCCAGTTGATTGACCTAAAAAATAGAGCCACGTGAGTGTCTATTACTATGACCAGGATATTGGCATGTGACCTCACATGAGGATTTGGGATGCTGTTTTCACTGATATTTATTTTCTTGTTTATCTCCAGTGCTTTTATCTGTTCATACAACACAACAGCCGTCCTCGGGTACTGCAGGTATGTTTTCATTAATATATGGTATTACTATACTTTATAATTACTATCAATCTCTCAGTTTCAGAGGCATTCCCAGACTTTGATGGAATGACAATGAAGCTGAAATGTGTGTCAGATGATCAGCTTTGCCATTAAGACCTAAAACATTTAAACTTACCCCTACCCCTAAAGCAGATCTCCAGTTAAAGATAGGATAACCTTGCCCATTAAAAGATAAAATAACAAACAAGCTTGCAGCAATAGTCATCTTTAATTCTGAGAATTTCCCACTAGATATCCTCAGTCTGATGGCTGCCATCATTCAACGCTCTTCCTCTGAGCCCAGGTCATCCTAAACCCACCCCCAGCCTGACACATAACAGTGAAAGGAGAAGCAGTGATCAGCTTATGTCTCTGCATTCTCTTGCTATCAGAATGCTTCTTCTTAGCACATGAACTGAGTGGCTCTTTGTTCTGTTTCTTCTTACACTCCAGTCTTGCTGTATAGGGAATGCAAATAGCTGATATCCGATTTCAATTTGGGGATGTATTAACTACTACAGAGCTGCATTAATTAGCATATTTTGTACCTGCTTAGAACTCAGCTTTTACCTATAAAAATCAGGGCTTACTTTACCTGTGTGCTGAATCCTCCTAGCCCTACCCCAGACGCAACATTGTAGAAAATATAGGCATTGTGGAGGAACTCATCTTCACAGCTCAAAACAGATGCACAGAAATCTAAACTTTATTCTATTGACAGAAAAATCTTGACACCTGGCTGCCTTCTAAACACACAGCAGATGTTTGTAAGATATTAGAATCCAACAGAAAATGACTTTAGTCTCTTTGTTGTGATCTTTGAGGATCTTTGAGAGTGAATTACTTTACAGTGCATCCAGCTAGAGAGGTCAGGGATGGTTTATTGTTAAAGCTCCTTTACTGCTCATTAAAAATATGTAAATGTCTATAGTCTGGACACAGGTGCACCTTAAGACAAATAATTGGCCAGGCAATATAAGGGTTTGTATTTTTCAGTACATAAGCTGGGAGTTTTGAAGGTTTGAAAGCTTTGCTGGGAATTAATAGCAAACCATCTCCATTGTTATCCAAAAACAGGTGTCGCCTCCAATGCCACTGTAGCTTCTGGAATTACTGCAAGCAATGTGTCTGGGAGCCCCATACCAGGTATTTCACCTAACTGATCTGTTTGCAGATTTGCTGGTCTGTAAGAAAGTTTGCTATTCCCCACCACCATGACGTGACTTATAGACCATGCATTCTACAATGTAAATCTGTGGCATCAAGATGGTGTCAATACTATTATCTGATAAGCATCTCGACAGGGTGGTGGCTTTAGTGTACAAAATTCAAGAATGTATTTGAGCTGTAGCATTAGTTTTTATTCTTTTATTGCTGTAATGTTTTTGGCATGAGAAGTTAATGAGCAGTTAGCAGCTTGATGACGGGTGAGGGACAGAAGACCACCTGAGGAGGCAGGATAAGATACAATTCTGTAATAATTGTTTTGAAGCATGCGTTACATACTTGACTGATTGCATGCTGTTCTTGCAGGGTCTGTGCCCACTGTAAAGAATATGATTGTACCAGCACTGGTCAATATGTCCAGCCAGCCATCCAACTCCAGCAGTGGTGAGTCTATAATAGCAGAGAGTGTGTTTATCATAGTAAGAGGTATGCACAGACATTGTATGAGTAATGAAGCAATACATTTTTTTTTTTTGTAGAAACATGTTTCATACTTAATAGACTTTAGGTAAATTCAAGCCAAGTTTTTGGACCTGTTCATTTGCCAAGTTACCCAGAACACCAGAGAATGTCTTTCATCTCACCAGTTAGCTCTTGCTTTATTATCGTGTTCTGTCACGACAAGTTTACCATTAAAGCAATCATTTGTCGAGTAAAATTAAATATTCAAACTAACAAAATGCTTTATTGTGAATTATATAATAACCACCTTGTTTTTCATTTCTTTTTATTACTCTACAGGGGCAGCAAGCTCTGTCACAGCACCCAACAACAGCTCTGGTAAGCTATAATACAGTAACTGGTTGGGATAAATTAAGCCCGTAGATTAGGCAAATGTTCCAAATTGGACTTTACAATTGCTTTACATTACAATGTACATTCCTACATACATTTCTTTTTGTAATCTTGTAGGTTCTTCTACAGTATCAGGAGCATCTTCCAACCACTCCAGCAACTCCAACAACACTTCAGGTAAAATATATTTAGTGATATGATGACAGGCCTACTCATGCTACAAGCAATTTTGGTAAACCCAATCCAGAGTCAAGATGGTATGCATACAACACAATGTAATATGATGCTAAAATTAAACATATAATTATTTACGCCCAGTCTTCCTGAACAGCAATCATAATTTAAACCCTAATGCCGCGTACACACGATCAAACAAGCGGGTGGAAAAGTCCGGCGAACTCAAGTCCGCCAAACAATCCCCCCGTGTGTACCTCCGGCATACTTTTTTGACCCGAAAGTACGGCGGACTTAGAATGCCGTGTTATACTTCATAATTGGACTCATAATGAAAAATAGGACATGTGATACCTTCTCCACAGTCTCAGTACTTAGTATTGCCATGTTTAGACAGACCACATAGCATAGAAAATTGGACACATGAAGCCCCGTCCCTGGACCAAGTCTGTCCCCTGTTTTGTCCCCGGATTGTATTTGAACAGGGGCTGGGGCAATTTCAAAGACAGTCAGTGAAGTGAATTAAATAATAAAATCTGAATTACACACCCCCCCTCTCTGCCACTCCTACTAGCTTAGGACGTGTATTTTTTTCCATTATTCGTGCCCCTTTCTGATGATCATGTGGTGGTTGGAGCGGAGGGAATATTTCTTCAGTTTCAGGTGCATGCCCATCTAGCTACACTCACATGTTCTTCTGCCTTGGCTCAAGTCCCAGCCAGCTGCCTGCCTGCTTATATCCTTGCCTTCCCTGGTGGAGTGATCTTCCTCCACTCTCCACCCAGTAGTACCTGGGGCCTGAAGAGTAAGCCTTGACAGGCTGTGAGGCAGGCAGCAAGCGGCGATGGGCAGAAAGTCACCGATTGCCGCCATTGTTAGTAAAAAAAAAAAATATGTGCCCGGATTTCATTTTAAAAATCTGGTCATGTTAACCTAAAGGCACTAGAGTGGTAGGAGGTATTTTCTCAAAATGAAAGTGCTCCACATTATAGCAGTTGGGCTCCCCAATGTTGCAGCTCAAAGTTTTCATTTGGTTTGGCTAAAGTTATAGTTTTACAGTTCCTTGAAATTTTCCACATTTTGTCATGTTACAACCAAAAAAGTAAATGTATTTTATTGGGATTTTATGTGATAAACCAACACAAAGTGCACTCCACAAATCTGGCCTTTACGGAAGAGTGGCAAGAAGCCATTGTAGAAAGAAAGCCATAAGAAGTCTTGTTTGCAGTTTGCAAGAAGCGGTGGGGGACACAGCAAACATGTGGAAGAAAATGCTCTGGTCAGATGAGATCAAAACTGAACTTTTTGGCCTAAATGTAAATCACTATGTGTGGTGGAAAATGAACACTGCACATCACCATGAACACACCATTCCCACCGTGAAACATGGTGGTGGCAACATCATGTTGTGGGGGTGCCTTTCTTCAGCAGGGACAGGGAAGCTGGTCAGAGTTAATGGGAAGATGGATGGAGCCAAATAAAGAGCAATCTTAGAAGAAAACCTGTTATGCCGCGTACACAAGGTTAGAATTTCCGACAACAAACGTTCGATGTGAGCTTGTTGTCGGAAAATCTGACCGTGTGTATGCTCCATCGGACATTTGCTGTTGGAATTTCCGACAACAAATGTTTGAGAGCTGGTTCTCAAATTTTTACGACAGCAAGTTTTGTTTCTGAGCATGTGTACACAATTCCGATGCACCAAATTCCACGCATGCTTGGAATCAAGCAGAAGAATCGCACTGGCTATTAAACTTAATTTTTCTCGGCTCGTCGTAAGTCTTGTATATCACCGCATTCTTGACGTTCGGAAATTCCGACAACATTTGTGTGATCGTGTGTATGCAAGACAAGTTTGAGCCAACATCCGTCGTTAAAAAAATCCACGGTTTTGTTGTCAAAATGTCCGATTATCTGTACGCGGCATTAGAGTCTGCAAAAGACTTGAGACTGGGGTGGAGGTTCACCTTCCAGGAGGACAACGACCCTAAACATACAGCCAGAGCTACAATGGAATGGTTTAGATCAAAGCATATTCATGTGTTAGAATGGCCCAGTCAAAGTCCAGACCTAAATCCAATTGAGAATCTGTGGAAAGACAAGAAAATTTCTGTTCAGAGACGCTCTCCATCCAATCTGACAGAGCATGAGCTAATTTGCAAAGAAGAATGGGCAAAAATGTCACTCTCTAGATGTGCAAAGCTGGTAGAGACATCCCCAAAAAGACTTGCAGTTGTAATTGCAGTGGAAGGTGTTTCTACAAAGTATTGACTCAGGGGGGCTGAATACAAATGCACGCCACACTTTTCACATATTTATTTGTAAAAAGATTTGGAAAACTATTTATAATTTTCCTTCAACTTCACAAATATGTTCCACTTTGTGTTGGTCTATTACATAAAATCCCAATAAAATACATTCATGTTTTTGGTTTTAACATGACAAAATGTGGAAAATTTCAAGGGGTATGAATACTTTTTCAAGGCACTGTAAGCACAGATATCAAGATTTTTCTTTTACCGTTTCTCAATGTAAAAAGGGTCAAACATGTGGGGGAGTTCATTTAGATCATAGGTCCACCGTGAGATATAAGTGGCATAGAACAGTGGGTATCTTGTCCTCTTTGGATTATTAATAGGGTGCAGACAATAAAAAGTGATGTAGGCATATGACAATTAAAGGGGTGGCCCACTAAAAAGTGAAATAAGTTTTGGGCAAGATTATTTGTACACCATTATATATTTTTCAGGCATGTTATTCATTCCACTTCGATTCCTAGGTCCACATATCAGCTGTGATCATTGCTTACTGTGATGCGTACTCTCCATGTTGAACAGTCATGAATTTTACATTGAAGAACATGCAATAGAAGAAGTAAGAAGGAACAGAGCCCAGAATTCCAGCAAGAACTCAATAGAGTCCTGAAATAATATAGTCAAGAGTCTACTGTAACTGTAATATCTGCTTTGTCTGGACTGACTCTTTTTTGTTTACCCCATAAAAATAATTTAACAAAAATATGATTCTGATAAAACTTGAAAATATTAAGTTGCATGGCAAATCTGTAATGTGAATTAAATGTCGATCTGTCTTCCAGGATCCGGTAATGGCAACAACATTACTGCAAATGGTGGAATTCCATCTGCTACTCCTTCAAACGCAGTTAACGGAACCAACTGTGAGTTTTACAGCATTTACTAATGCATTTGATTTTTTTAAATTGCCTTTATTATACCATTGGGTCTATTTGTAGCCAAATTAAGGATGCTTGTGGAACATTGAACTCAGTTTTGATAAAGTATGTTGGGCAGTACAGTGCATGTGGGCTTCTTCCTTTACTGTACAGAAATGATGACAGCAATGATAAACCAGAAGCAGGGCCAAGTTTATCCTCCCACGCTGTGCAGCATTCTGATACCTGGTGAGCAGTGACATAATCACATAATGAGGTTGATTTACTAGAACTGGAGAGTGCAAAATCTGGTGCAGCTGTGCATGGTAGCCAATCAGCTTCTAATTTCAGCTTGTTCATTTAAAGGGATTGTAAAGCTTTGCTGTTTAAAAAAAAAAAAAAAAAACATGTCATACTTACCTCCACTGTGCAGTTCGTTTTGCACAGAGTGGCCCCAAACATCCTCTTCTGGGCAGAGACGTAGCTTGAAGCTTGTGGGCCCCGATGCAAAAGTTGACCTGCCCCCCCCCCCCCCCCACTACTTCCAACGTGCGTGCAGATACATCCACTGCACGCCAAGATACTCAAATGGCTTAAGAGTTTTGAGTTCCCAGAGATCCTCTTTACATCAGAGGACATGGATTGCCGCCGGAGAAACAGAGGACAGGGATCACTGCTGGAGAATCAGAGGACAGGGATCACTGCTGGAGAATCAGAGGACAGGGATCACTGCTGGAGGACCAGAGGACAGGGATCACTGCTGGAGAATCAGAGGACAGGGACCCCTGTTAGGCCAATTGGCAGAGCTCCTTCCCCATCCCAACACTGTATACAGCCCCCCCCCCCATACCCATTAAACAGGGCTGAAATCACATTCCTTTACACATGGTCTGTCAGTCTTCACAGGGTGTATCTGGCTTTTATGTTGCCCTTCTGGCCTGTGAAATTCTCTGGTCAGAACAATTCTCTGGTCGGAACGGCAGTGGAGTTCCAGTAGGCAGATACACCCTGTGCAGATCATGGCTAACTGGCTGTGTTGTAAAGGAATGTGATTTCAGCCCTGCGGAGGAGGAACACTATAGAGTGCTGTAATGGCAAAGGAGCTCAGCAGCCGGGTATAGCATGCAGGGTGGAGGGGGTGGTCTGGGGGATTTGGGGGGCAACTTAGATCTGGGAGAGCAAAGCCATGTGACACAAAATCTGGAGCCTGAAGCCCTTCAGGGGCCCCCAGAGGAGGTGTTAAGGGATTTGTTTTAGAAATTTATGAAGGTTTCTCTGTCAGTGTTGGCAGGTGTTGGGGGAAGGTCACCTTCCGGAGGTGTGTGTCTTTTCCCCAATTGTCAGAGAAGTGGGGTAAGTAGACATCCCCGGGTGGGGGGTACAGAGAATCCCAGCTGGTGACTAGGAGAAACGGAGCAGTTTCATACCTCACCAGTGACATTGGTCCCATCGTGGCTACAGGACGGCACTCTCCTCCTATTGCCTCACTCAGCTCGGTTACCATTCCATGTTGCCAGCACACAGCACAGACACTTCCCCATCCTGGGCTGTTCTCACTCCATGCTCCTCTCCATTCAGGAAATGGCTCACAGCTTCTCCCCAGCCAATGGGAACAGAGGGGTGTCGACTGTGGAAGCAAAGTAGAAGCCCAGTACTGGAGCATGGCTGTGGGGCCCTAGGGCAGATGGAGATGGATTTTGTGGAGGATATGATAATATGACAGGGAGGCTGCAGGGCCCCCTGGAGCTAGGGTCGGGTTGCGATTGTGACCCCTGCAACCCCTTATGCTACACCCATGCTTCTGGGGTCCCTTGGCAATGCTCCTGGCTCCTTCCCGCATTGAGTATCCATGTTGGAGAAGCTCTCCCCTACGGTGGACACCCGTGCGTGTGTGCTCCCGAGTCCTGCATCTGTGTCCATTCACAAAATGCAGGACTCAGCCCCGCCCCCGGTGCCACATCATTGGATTTGATTGACAGCAGAGAGATCCAATAACTGTGCTGCTATCAATCTATCCATTCAAAACACCAGACACCAGCTAGAGCTGGTCCGCTCGTTCCCGGACGGCGAACGATCGAGGTCAGGTAAGTAAAACGGGGGCTCGGGAGACTGCAGCACCACAGGAGGTTTTTTCTTCTTAATGCATAGAATTCATTAAGGTGAAAAACCATGAGGGTTTACAACCCCTTTAAGCTTTGACAAAAAAAAAGATTTTGCACTCCCCAGTTTTAGTAAATCAACCCCAATATATACTATGTTTGTTCACACTTAAATGGATAAAAACAGTGATGCAGTTTTTACACAAAGATACAGTATCTCACAAAACTGAGTACACCCTCACATTTTTGTAAATATTGTAATATATCTTTTCATGTGACAACACTGAAGAAATTGATGATGTACCAGGGAACATTGGCAGTGCGGTCAGCAGGTCCCAATGTGATATCTTAAAATATACAAAATATATATATGGATAAACGGGGCTGACTATATGTACACACCCCTGTACACTAGATAGATTGCCTCAAATACTTACATTAATGGGAAATAGACAGCCTAAAGAGACCAAGGATATTGTATGTGAGCAGCTGTGGAATGAGAAAATGAGAAAACCACCACGGATCAACAGAGGTCATCTAAACTTAGATCCACACTCAGTTTTATTGGGCTGCACAGCCCATATACAATAAACAAAAGGTGTCACGATACAATGAAGCCGCCCTAATAGTCTCATATTTAATAGACACATACATCAAACAAGGGATAAAAACATGCTTACCACACCAAGTCTCCCTGCATGCCTGCCCGCCGCCATTAAAAGCCGTTCACTGAGCACTGGCTTCTGTCGCACCATATCACATTATGTGTACAGAACACCTCCAGGTAACCATGTTGCAATGCATTTTACAGAAAATGACAGAGCTGCAGATTGAAAAATAATGTTTTTTCAATAACGTTTATTAGCATTTTTTAGCATATTTTTGCATTTTTTTTCTTTTCAATGGATCAAAAACGTTTAAAAAAAATGCTGGTGAGCCATGTTTTTGAGGGTTTATCTATGTTTATCAGCGTTTATAAGCGTTTGGCATTTTTGTGGTCAGAAAAAACGACTCCTGAATGCGATTTTATGTCGTTCTGAAAACAACCCATAAACTCCACTGCCGATAAATGTTCAAAAACTTCCATGTTGCATGGACACATAGAATAACATAGAGTGGAGTTTGTGGTCTTTTAAAAAAAAAACTCCCAAACGCCAAAAAACGTCCGTTTATGAGCTCCAGTGTGCATGGAGCCTAATAGTGGTAAAAAAGCACTTGTGGTTGTGGACTGCTGCCTATGGGTGCTCTGCAGGATGCAGCATGTAACTAACTCAGTCCAACTGGTAGTGTAATTAGTGGTGCAGCACAGCACTGGAGCCAGCGCTAAAGGAAGCAAAACCAATGCTTCCTGTATAGTGGCACCTTCTGTCACATGTGCAGGGCAAAGGGGGTGGAGCCAAAGGGGCAGCAAAATGAGGTTGCACCTAGGGTGTTAAAAAACCTTGCACCAGCCCTGCCTACAGTACCTCCTCTCCAATGGTCCAGAATCTGCAAGATGTCCCCCATCTTCTTCCGGACTCTTTCAGGGTGCCGGTCTTTGGGTGTCTTGATTGGCTGGTGCTGGATGGCTTTACTTCTGAGCATGAGATGTGATGTAAACTGAGCTGTACATGCCTAACTCAGTCTACATGCCACAGAAGACCGCAGCCATTTGGGTAGGTTTGTTTTATTGCAGAAGAGGCATTGCATGTTATTTCTGCTATCAACAGCCTACCTGTTTGTAAACTTTTTAATGTTGCCTTTAGATCTGCTTTCTCATTAAAATTGTCTCTATTTATATAACATCTGGGTGCATTTCATAAGAAATTGTCTATAATAGAAGGAACCTGATGTTTGGTGAAAGTAAAGGGTAAAGTAAAGTAAAGCTAAACCAAAATAAATACCAAGTGCAGATATAATCCCCTTTATTAAAAAATTGATGGAAAATAGATACATTGGACTTGGTCAGAGTTAAAATCAGATGAATCCACTCTTGTCCGATGTCAGATACAAAAAACTATCACTTCCAGAAAACAGGCTAAAGAGGGATAGATGGAACACAATTGTATAGGACACACAATCAGCCGAGATGGAAATATTTGTCCAGAATGTATTGTCCTAAATGGTGACTGAACTGCCAACATGGAGCAAAGTACCTCTACTTACTTATTTTAAGGCTTCGCTCCTTCATCAATGCTCCCAAATGCCCCTTCATCTCCTTTTCTTAATTAGCTGTTCCTTGGGATATAAAGGCGTTATGTAAAGATCTGATTACAAAATCTACTGTTAGGGTTCAAACACAAATGTGGCACGCACTCCTGCTCCTCTGAAAAGTTATCCATGCTCAGACTACTTTTCAGAGGTGCTTGACAGGTGGTGAGGAGGCTATATGTTGCCTCCCCACTGCCTCATTTAACCAGATATTTTCTGTACTACTGTGCTGAAATATAGTAAATTGCATGCGGTTGTTGTGCAGTTCCAGCGTGGCCCTATAGAACTGCATCAGTGGGTAGAGACATTGGCATGTGAGCGGCTGTATGTTAGTGGGTGGGCAGTGGGCAGCAAAACTGTGGCTCAACCACCTAGTTTTACCGTAGCCCCCCCCCCCCATCCTCATGTGTGAATAAGCCTTAAAACTGCCAATATGTTTATATTGCTTTAAAAGGCACATTTGAGCCCCATATACACTATCAGTTTTTCTGCTGATTTTTTCCTTCAGATTTACCAAAACCATATAATATGAGGTCAAACCTTAGGAGTTTCAATTTGTATGTAATCAGGCAGGCCCTTGCACTACATGGTTTTGGTAAATCTGAAGGAAAAAAACAGCAGAAGATCTGATCTGTGCGTGTACGGGGCTTTAGAGGTGCTTTTAGATACCATGGATGCCCATTAATGCGTTATGCACCTATAATGCGTTATGCACCTATTGCATTTAAGATGTGTTATTGGCTCACTTTTGCACACATTTTTGCACACATTTTTGCACAGTTTGCTTCAAATTAAATAACACTTTCCACATACCTCCTCTGTGTAGTTTTTCTATTGCATTTGTTCTTTTACTGTCATCTTAGCTAGTAACGCTTTCTAAGCGCTTATCAAACATGTTGTAAATGCATAAAAAATGTTTATATGTTATTAAATGATTTAATTTTGTATGCTTCAGCACATTTCAGCATAAATCCTGGGAACATGAGTTCTAATTCCATTGGTAAGAAATGTTTAAATGTTATATTTTTTTGAATGCTGTTGGATAAATAACGAAATGGTAACTAACTTCTTGCAATATGATTAGCGACCACAAGATGTCAGTATATTAATGTCTAGCAATGTGTTGCATAATGCAGAACGTTTATACATCAGGAGGGTTAGGCTGTGTTGCTCCATCCAGGCTTAAAGTGACACTAAATTCAACTTTGTTTTTACATCAGTCATTCTAAAAAAAAAAAAAAATTTTTATTTTTTTTATAAAGTCTCTTACTATTGTTTCCAGGCTTTTTTTTTATTTATTTTTTATTGCTGCCTATCCTCCACTGATGCATTTTTTCTGGTCACATCCTCTGCTCTGTGTGTACTACAATTCCCATACAGCTGGGTGTACCTGCAGGTAGATGTGCATTCCATCTCGGGGGGTGAGAAGGAATGGGTGGCTACGTTCACATATACAAGGGGGAGGGGGGCATGAAGAACAATTGTAGCCACCCTAGAACAAGAGCAGAAAAAAAGCTTGAGAGATGAAATGAAGGAAAAGAGAGATAGAAGGTACCTTCTACTTATAGTCAAACATATTGCATTTATTTTATTTAGAAAAAATGAGTTCAGTGTCACTATAATACACTGACAAACTAAAATTAATGTTAGTTTAGCCAGTTCAACCAATCAAAAAATAAGAAAAATATATAGAAAATAGAAAGCCTCCATATACAGAACCCAATACCCACAGTTGATTCAGAGGATGGGAAAAAAAAAACACAAAACATACAGCAATTTACATGGCTCAAAGTGCACAAGATTTACATGACTCTGTGATCTCTGAGCTGGCATCTCAGTCTAGAAATTAGATGTTTCCCCTGGGTGATGCCTGAGCAAAAATGGGTCTGTCCTTCTGGAAAGGAAAGCAAATGAAGTTATTGTCGGGGGAAAAAGTGTGATCTCTGTGGGAGGTAATCAATACTAGGAAGTGTTATAGTTACACATAACATAGCATGCACGCTGAACACATGTATCTGATAATAGTTCTACTTTAACATGAAAACATTATGTTTTGTGCTTTACGTTTAGCCTTATCGCTTCCTCCTTTTGTGTCAGTCCCACCTAGAATCGGAGTATTGAACCCCACCGAGGTCAACCCGTGCCCTGAAGACTGCCCCAACGGTGAGATCATCATTCTGATTAAAGGCATTAGGGAGGAATTTTCAAGATATTACTAGAAGCCTGAGAGGTGTCAATCTGTGGTCAGGATATTGTACCCGTGTCTATAAAATTGAATCAAACTATACATGAAATGATTGGCGGCTTTCACCAACCAAAAAAATAGAAAGAGTTGGCTGGACACCACTTAAATGAAGATGCTCAACTTATTCCATGTATCACACAGGGACAGCACAGGTAACTCCGGATCTGCAATTGTTAACATGTTTCACACGTCTCAGTGCTTATTCATGATGAGTTTGTCATGAATAAGCACTGAGACATGTGTGAAATGTGTTAACGATTTCAGTTCCGGTGTCACTTGTGCTGTCCCTGGGTGATACATGGAATATGTTTGAGCATCTTCATAATAAGCGCCATACACACTATCAGACTGTCTGCTAATTTTTTCCTTCAGGTTTACCAAAACCATGTAGTAGAAGGGCCTTCCTGATTGCATACACATTGAAACCCCTAAGGTTTGACCTCATATTATATGGTTTTGGTAAATCTGATGGAAACAATCAGCAGACAATCTGATAGTGTGTATGGGGCTTAAGTGGTGTGCGGCCAACTCTTTCATTATGCAATGTGGCAATCCGGGGGCGAGCACCCACCATGGAGATCAAGGCATATGGACTGCGTTCCCACCTGAAGCGGTGTTACCTTTCATTTGGACATTCACCAGCCAAAACCTGCCCCCATGTAGGACAGCAAATATCCTAAATTCCACCATTCACTCTGATCTGATCTGATCTTTTCTGATTATTTCATGTCAGAATTGCACAATCATTTGCATATGAGTACAAACAAAACCTCTTTTCTAGCCTCAGGCTACACTGACCACCAAGAACTAGATACATTATTCCACTATTCTCTGTTCTGGATTACTAGAGTGTCAGTTTATGATTAATCTTCCAGAATTACTGTGATGACTCTATAGGTGCCCCGTACAATGACTGTGCCAGTGTAATTGTCGCTTCCCACTACAACCTTCTTCTTCTGTCTTGTTCTTCCTTTTTTTGTCATTCTCTCTCTCTTTTGTATTTATCTCTCCAGCCCCCCCCCCCCCCCCCCTTACTATTTATCCAACTTTTTTTTAGTTCGCTCTCACCACTCATTCTCCCGCTTTCTCTCTCCTTCATTCTCCATTCTTTTCTTTCTCATTCTATAGTCTCTTATTTCCTCACTAATATTTAATTTCCCTTTATATTTTCCCCCTTTCTCTATCTCTCTTCCTTGGACAAGTCACATCCTTTTTTTACTTCCTTCTTTCACTCTGTCTCTTTCTCTTTTAGTCTTTCCCTCTTTTTCTTTATTTTACTCTTTTCCTCCATTTCATTTTCTTTTCTTTTTTTTCTTTCTTTCTCCTTCCCCTATCCTCTTTTTCCTTTCTGTCTTCTGCTTTTCTCTCCTTCTGTGGTCCCTTTTTCTCTCTTTTTTCATTTCTCTAATCCTTTTTTTATATTTCATTTTCTTCAGCCCTTCTCTCTATTTTATTCTCTCTACTTCCGTGTGCCTTTCTCCTTTCTCTCTGCATCGTATTTTCTGTTAGAAATTCTACAGGAAAGAGAGTGCACAGTCCACATGTATTTATCAGCTGCTTAAATGCAGGCAGGAAACAGGAACTTTATTATACAGAGAAAAGGGTTTACCATAGAGCAGCTGCTTACTTAGAAAACCCTGCCATCTACTGGCTGAAGAAATATATCTGTACTAAACACTGATGCACAGTAGTTGTTGCACAAAATACTATTCGGTATTCCAACATTTACTCTATTATTACTTGAAGTAGAACTATAGGCAAAACCTTTTTTTTTTTCATTTTAGATTAAGAGTAAGGGTGTATTATTGCCTGTTGGGTATTTTTTGCCATCCGTGTCTCATTGGGGAGATTTGGGATTTTGTTTTACTTTAATTTTCAATGATGATGTAAACAGAACAAATTATTATTATTATTATTAATAATGATTTATATAGCACCAACAGTTTACACAGCGCTTTACAATGTAGAGGGGAGACAGCACAATTAGAGACAAATAGATTAGACAAATTAGACAAATAGAGAGGGCCCTTTTAACAGGGGGAACAGACAGCAATAAAAACGTGCAGGGGGACTAATCCCTTTCCCCTCTAACTAAAACTAAAAAAAAGATTTCATCTCCAAATGCGGAAAGGTTTCTTTACAGTAAGAGCTGTGAAAATGTGGAATAGACTCTCTGCAGAGGTGGTTCTGGCCAGCTCAGTAGATTGCTTTAAAAAACGCCTCTGGATTCTTTCCTAAATGTACATAATATAACTGGATACCAACATTTATAGGTAAAGTTGATCCAGGAAGGATTTGATTGCCTCTCGGGGGATCAGGAAGGAATGTTTTCCCTTGCCGTAGAGAATTGGATCATGCTTTGCTGGGGTTTTTCTCCTTCCTCTGGATCAACTGTGGGTATAGGATTGGGTATATGGGATTGTATGATTTTATTTATGTATTTTTTTTGTATTGGTTGAACTGGATGGATTTGTGTATTTTTTTCAAACTGACTAACTATGTAATTAAGTAAATAAAATGTCAATGTACTTTGCAGGTGTTGGTGCAAACCCTCCGTGTGTCTGTTCTGTTCCAGTTTTGAAAGGTGAGTGGCACCCAGTGACATACCTGCAGGGGAGGATTATCTATTAGAATGAGGAGGGGTGGATACAGGCTTTTAGTTACAACTGTGGCTCCACATTATATCTATTATACATAAACATTACACAGCAACTAATTTATGTCACTTACAAAGGTTGTTTTAAAGTTAACCTGGGACTTAAAGGAGAAGTACAGCCAAAGCTTGTTTCGTAGTACTTGTCCAATCGATCACAGCAGTGTAGTTCCTTTTGCACTCCTGCGACCCATTTTCAGCAGACAGCTGAAACCCGGTGTTGGCTGATGTCACAGAGCCAGTCCAGGGGCAAGATCACTGCAATGGAGTCATGATCCGCTCACATGCCTGGACCGGAACCTGGCTCAGCCTCTGAGCAAGCCGCTCAAAACCTGAGCCAGCCGCTCCCACCCTCTCCACAGCCCAGTGAGCGTGGAGGGGGGGCAGAGCCAAGAACCAGTGACTGACAGTGAACAGCTCTCTGCTCATGGAGCCCTGAGAACCAAACGAGTGATCTGGGCACCGAGGGACAGATGCAGAGTCCAATATTGTAAATATGATCCTTAAAAAAAAAAATACATACATCTCTTTTAAAGCAGATATATAGCAAAAAAAGTATTTTTTTCGTATTGCAGAGCATTTAAAGCAAGCGGTATTTAACCCAAAACCAAAAATGTACTATATACCAATCATTAGATGTGGTGGCTGCATCAGTTTTCTTTTCTTTGCCTTTTTTCCCTATGTTTTCCTCTGGTAATCTGGCCAGTAACACACCTCCTGTAGAGACACAACTCTGGAGGAATGAGAACAGTAAGCACAGCAGACAGCAGTCTTCGTGGAGGGAAGTGTTTAATGTATTAGCAGATTTAAGTACACTTTCAAATTGAAGCCAAACTCCAGCTCACACTTTTTAATCGGTTACAGCAAACTGTTTTTTTTTACATTTGGGATGAAGATTTTGCATTATTAAATAAAAACTGATCATTTAGTCATCCCTGTCAATGGTAAATAGTTTGTCCCATCAGTGTAAATTGATTCTGCTGGAGATTTTGTACTGTGAAAAACAAGACTTGCTGGCTGGATCACCAGGTAAAAAAATAGAAGAAATAAAGCCTAAAAAGAAAACAAATGCAGCCATCACATCTAAGCCCTTGTACACACGGTCGGACATTCCGACGGAAAATGTCCGATCGGACCGCGTTGTTGGATAATCCAGCCGTGTGTGGGCTCCATCAGACTTTTTCCATCGGAATGTGTGACCAACAAAATTTGAGAGCTGAATATAAAATTTTCCGACAACATGATCCGATCGGACTTTGTCCAATCGTTTGTAGAGAATTCCGATCGGACAAAGTGCCACGCATGCTCAGATCAAATTACAAGACCAAAGCTATTGGCTACTAGCCGCAATGTAGTCCCATCGCAACGAACGAATGTCATCACGTTCCGAGTAATCGGATTTTCCGACAACTTTTTCCGACCATGTGTATGCAACACCAGTTTCGGACAAAATCCGTTGGAATAAATCCGATGGATTTTGTTGTCGGAATGTCCGACCGTGTGTACAAGGGCTAAGGATTGGTAAACTGCAATATAATAAATGTTTGTTTTGGGGTTTAATGCCACTTTAATATCCTATGTCATGGTTTTGCTACAGTCTGTGTTCCTGCTGGACAAGTCTCAATGATCACAGGGGTTTGTTCAGTAAAGAAGTAGAGCATTTTCACTTTAAAAAATAATGTTTGGCTTAACATAGTGAATAAGGTGAAGCTAAGTGGAAATTCATTTAAAAACAAAAAATTATATTCAAAGAAACTTACAAAGATTTTCGCTTTCACGCGATTGGACGGTTTGGGTCAGCACAGCTCCACCTCATATACCAAGATAAGTGAAAATTCACCTTGCAAAGTGAAGATGCTCTCCTTCTAATCTTCCAATGGGGATGCCATTAATGGTGCCAACGGCCTAAAGAGAAATAACCTGACTTTATATACACTTTAATAGTGTCCTGATTTGGCTTGTTCAACATTTTGTGAGGCATTGATCAGGATGAAGAGTGGGACCGGGGATCCAAGCTTTTAATTACAAATGCAGTTATACATTGAATATATATGAATAATACGCAACACATACTGTATATATGAATAATAAACAACTCATATGTCACAGAGAAGACAGTAAAGTTGAACCTGGGATTTACTAGTGTCCTGACGTTGCTTGTGAACATTGTATGAGGCATGCAGTGATAACAATAATCAGAACTGTGATTGTGGCTTCCTATACTCTGCATTATGAGTAATTATCCTGTTTCTGATTGGTTCTTCAGGGCCATCAGTTTGAAAATATTGCCATGAAAAGATTTCTGTAAAGTGGGTAAGTGGAAAAGTGCAGTCTGTGAAGAACTGCCGAAAAATGTATAAAACGCCATTACATTGTCTATTCATTTATGTCATTGCATTTTATTAAACAAAGTGGATATTGTACCTAATTAACAAAGACTGATTATTAAATAGTTTTTCCACTTTTATAGTCAAATTTTAGAAATCCCCAATATGCTGTATGATTGTAATTTGTTCCTATTAACACAGCATAAACCACCCCGCTATATAAAATGTTATGTAAGGAGGTGAGGGAAAGGGCCAAAGAGCTGGGCCAGCACAGACAGTAATTGCACGCTCCCAGAAGAAGAGAGGGCTATGACACGCAGAGAGTGAGGAGGCTGTGTTACCATGCCTCCCAACTTTTTGATATGGGAATGAGCGACACCTATTTGCAAAAGTATGTAGGCCAGGTGCGGCCCATGCATTGTGGGCACATGGGCACCGCTCCCCCATCCATGCGCCCGGCCCCTTTCAGGACGTTGGACAAATGCATTCCTATGGCCGGGGCGGGAGGGGTTGGTAACACCCGATTATCACATAGATCACATAAGCCAGCACTGCTTAATGATCTTTCAGTATTATAAATGAACAATCAGCACTGCTGGGCTGTGTGATAGAGCTGCCGGCTGATAGTAAACATATAGGGCATTTAACGCATAAACAAATACCAATGACAGCCCTGCTTACTCATTAATTAATTCAAGATCATTTAGCGCTGCATAGCTGCGTGTCTATCTGCAGCTTCTTGTAAAAATACACAGCCCTGGCAGATAGATCACTACTATGAATGAACAATCAATATTGCTGGGGCCAGTGTCATGAATGACAGAGCCCCGCCAGCGCAGCCTGTTCATTAATATAGTTATAGTTTACAAGCAGCCATAGACACACAGCCTGCAGTACTGAATGGTCTGTTGTGAATAGACCCAAAAAATAAAAAAACAACAAAAAAAATGATAATAAACACACTCTAAAGAGTAAAAAGGCGTCCTAAATATCCCCTAATCCCCTACAAATAGACCAAAGGGAAGTCCCGTCAACCAGGGGCTAACTTCCGAATGGTCTATATCCTCAACAAAAAAAACCCCCACAAAAACAGGGTCTATTATCATTGATTCCCCCCCCCCCCCGGAATATATTCGGTGAGCGCTACTTGCTTAACATAGGTGGGATTCCCATATGTTCTCTAGTTTTTGTATACAGGTCTGTTGTGAATGGCAGTGCTGGTTTTCAGAGGACCCCTTTGGCCAGAGACCTGTGCTGTCATTTACAATTCTGTCTCCTTGCCAGCAACATAGTTAGACAGCAATGGGTAAGCCCAATCATAATGCTTAGCAATGGCAGGATGGATCCTAATGGGACCAAATGCTAGATGCACCTGGTCCCCTAGGGAAATAAAGTGACTTTAATCCATTCAAGAATGTATTCATTTGAAAAATGTACCCTTTAATGCTCCCAGCCTCCTCCAAATTCTTCCTTTTTTTTTTGGCTGCTGTAATCCAGCTTACTGTTAGAGGGTGACTACGTTCATTCTCCATGATCACACTGTACTGTATGTAGGAACAGAGCTGCCCTCTCTTGCTCCCTCCAGAAGGACTATAGGCTATGCAATTTGTAGAATGCATGGAGCAGTGCCAATGACCACAACTAACATGCACTGCGCATTCCAAACAAAGTAGATGTTTAGGTCCTCATGGAGGCATAAAAACACTGTAAGAAACTAGTTCATGAAAAAAAGATGACAGGAACATTAAGTGTATGTGTATGGATTCATTTTGGAGAATAAGGATATTGTTTAGTGTCGCTTTAAATTAAAGTTTTGGTGACATACAGTATAACTTGTCAATTATACTGTATGTTAAAAGAGAAGTATGGCCAAAGCTTTTTTGGTCTTCTCTTCTGGGTCACAGGAATTCCCTAACTTATTCACTCAGTGGTCTAAAGCCACTCGGTGGCTGAGAGCTAAAGCCAGTTACGCACACTCCCTCCCCAGTTCAGTGCTCCAGTGAGTGCTGAAGGGGCAAAGCAGAGAGCGGGTGACTGGCAGTCACTGCTCTGCACTCCAAGAAGACCGGGAACTGAGCAATAAGCGGTCATGCCTGTAGAGGACAACTGCAGCATTGGTGAGTATGGCGAGTATGAAGGCTTTTTTCTTTTTTTTTTAACCCCAACTTCTCCTTTAACTTGATTTTCTGTTCAGTAGAACTTTACTGTTTTTCAAAAAAAAGTACGGACATGAAAAAAGTTGTTGTTACATATTGTTTCCCTAGTTAAATTAATTCATGTATAAAAAGGTGATACTATGTCGTATGATGAGCAAGCATTTAAATTCTAATTATGGCTTGTACGTATTCTTTATGTAACTATTTGGCAGGGCTTGTAGATGGCTTGCATGCTATAAACATGATTGATGAGAAGGGAAGGTTGAAAGATTCAGAACAGAGAGAGATGTGTGGATTGGGTTTTGTTGCTAACTGTATGTAATATTTTTACATTGCTTAAATTTCATTAACATTCACTAAACACTAAGCGCCAACATGGATTTCAGATTCCAGATTCTTGTCTACTTCTAAGCTGGCCATTGAAGTCAGATCTACACTATCAGATCAGGGAGCTTACCAGTGACTCTGCAGTGTAAAGGCATAAATGAACACTGCTTTATGTACATGTGAATGCAGCGTCAATGGAGTGAGTGGGCAGGATCGCATTTCAAGGGCTAGACTAAGGGGTCAGAGCCCCTGAAACACGTGCCACCTGCCCAGAGATGGGAAATAACTACTGTAGTTATGGCCTCCTAATAGGGTTTCCACCTCATCCCTTTAAAACCAAACACATATGAATTACACAGGTTCTGTGGCTGATTAAAGTGGTAATTAAACTTACTTGGTGCCTTATCTGCATTAAATTTGCCTCAGAACTTGTGTAATTCATAAGTGTTCGGGTTTAAAGAGATGAGGTGGCAACCCTACCCTCCTAATGAGGCAGCAAAAGAAGGCACATGAAAACAAAGACAGGCCTAATCTCTCTAAATCTTCACGGGGTTTCACTAGAGCTAAAGTAAAAAGTAGGGAAAATGTACCGTATATACTCGAGTATAGGCCGACCCGAATATAAGCCGAGGCCCCCAATTTACCCCCAAAAAACTGGAAAACTTATTGACTCGTGTATAAGCCGAGGGTGAGACATGGCTGTCCATCCCTGTGTGTCCGTCCATCCCTGTGTGTGTGTCCATCCATCCATCCATCCATCCATCCCTGTGTGTGTGTCCGTCCATCCATCCCTGTGTGTGTATCCATCCATCCATCCATCCCTGTGTGTGTGTGTGTGTGTGTGTGTGTGTGTGTGTGTGTGTGTGTGTGTGTGTGTATTCATCCATCCATCCATCCCTGTGTGTGTGTGTGTGTGTGTGTGTATCCATCCATCCATCCATCCCTGTGTGTGTGTGTGTGTGTGTGTATCCATCCATCCATCCCTGTGTGTGTGTGTGTGTGTGTGTGTGTGTGTGTGTGTGTGTGTGTGTGTGTGTCCGTGCAGCCTTGTGTGTGTGTCCAGCCTACCTGTGTCCCAAGCCTCCGTCCCGAGCCGCCGTCGTCCCGAGCCTCCTCTGTCCCGTGCCTCCTCTGTCCCGTGCCTCCTCTGTCCCGTGCCTCCTCTGTCCCGTGCCTCCTCCGTCCCGTGCCTCCTCCGTCCCGTGTCGTGCCGATGGATCGCCGCTCTTCTCGGCGGCCATTCTACAATTCAAAAGCCGCGCCTCCGTCCTCCGCCTGTGATAGGCGGAACACTCAATTTCCCAGCAGCCTGTGTTCCGCCTATCACGGACATCCTCTCATACTCGTCCGTAGTATGAGAATGAACGGATGTCCGTGATAGGCGGAACACTGACTGCTGGGAAATTCAGTGTTCCGCCTATCACAGGCGGAGGCGGAGAAGGAGGCGCGGCTTTTGAATTTTAATGTCCGCCGTCTGTCTGCTCGATACGCTGATCGAGCAGTCAGACAGCGGTGACTCGAGTATAAGCCGAGGGGGCACTTTCAGCCTCAAAAAAGAGGCTGAAAATCTCGGCTTATACTCGAGTATATACGGTATTTAAGAAAAAATGTATATGAAAATAGTTATCAAGAAGAAAGAAAGATACATTGTTTTAACCCTAAAATTGGTAGTTAAAAGTTACATTATTTTACATATTATTTAGTTATTATTTTTTTTTTTTATTACTTCCTATTTACTTCTTATTTACTTCTTATTACTTCTTATTACTTATTAGTTATTATTACTTCTTATTATTCTGATTACTTTTATTTATTTCTTCATTCTTCACTTTTTTTTCCCTGGGAACCTGGGAAGGGTGAGCTTGCACTGGCAGCAGTTGCTAATAGATTTTGGCTGACAGATCAAATCTGAAACAAAATCTGCTAGTGAATTGTGTGTATTTTTATACTTCCTTTATGGCCCCAGACATTGTGGTGCTTTGTATGTGTGTATATATATATATATATATATATAGATAGATAGATAGATAGATAGATAGATAGATAGATAGATAGATAGATAGATAGATAGATAGATAGAGAGAGAGAGATGTAGCAGTGCAAGCAATCAGACCCTTTTACAGGTCAGGTCAGATATAGAAAAAACGATCGGATGGGATTGCTGCACTTAATTTATTTAGAAAAATTCTAAATCAAATTCCATTCAGTGTCAAATGCATATGACACTAAATGGAATTTGATTTAGATTTTTTCTAAATAAATGTTCAATATTATATATATATATATATATATAGATAGATAGAGATAGATAGATTTTATATATATATATATATATATATATATATATATATATATATATATATATATATATATATATGTACCTACTTATACATAAAATGTATAAGCAGATGTAATAAAATGTGTTTTTCCTTTATTATTTTTGATAATTGAAATTTCTGATTGTTGCAGGAATGAGTGGAACTGATTCAGATGGGCCCTCTACCGGAAAAATATACTGCAGATACACAATACTGGACCTCTATCTCCAAAAAAATATATACAAGCACTCTACCACAAATATTTCTATATTAAAATAAGATTATTTCAGCAAGAAACGTGTGTCTGGCATGTCTGTATTTGTTTTCTGTTAGTAATTATTTAAATCTGAATTTCCAAGTAAGGTCAGAAACCCCTACAACTGTTTAGGATCTGTGCCAAGAAAAACAATGCAGAACATGTAGTATCTTTGCCTATTAAAAAGCAGCCTTTCTCAACCTTTTTACCTTGGAGGAACCTTTGCAATAATATTCAGGTCTTGTGAAATCTCTGCTAAAAATTATTAAAACTACAGCTCACGGTAAAATTAGTACGATCAGTAACTTGTAGAAGGTTTTATATAAAATAATAAAACATTTGGCATGCCTTGCATGTTTGACACCCAGGGCAGATCATTATTACTACGTCCCTGCTCTATACAACATTAACATTTTCAGCAATAATCTTGATATGAAAAATTGTGGCGTCACTTAACATTAGCCGTCTCACAGTGGAAGTGACCACTGATGTCGGTGGAAAATGTCCCCCTTGCATTGGTGGTTGTTATACATAGAAGGTCGATTCACCACTGCATCTTGATCAAGGAACTTCCCGTAACCTCAGAAGGAGCCAAAGGCTGCTATACAGTAGCAGAACATATAGCATTAAAGCTTACTATAAAGCAGGGGCGGACTGACCATTCAGCCACTCGGGCAATGCCCGAGGGCCCCAGGCCACTAGGGGGCCCCATCAGGGTTGCCAGCCTCAGTAAAACCAGGGACAGTACAGTAGCAGAACATATAGCATTAAAGCTTACTATAAAGCAGGGGCGGACTGACCATTCAGCCACTCGGGCAATGCCCGAGGGCCCCAGGCCACTAGGGGGCCCCATCAGGGTTGCCAGCCTCAGTAAAACCAGGGACAGTACGTAAAAATCATTTTTTTTTGTCTCTGAAATATCCCTTACTGACATCCTTTTGATCTAAAAATCCTGAGATTATAGCTGCCCCACCTCTCCAGTACTTTCTCAGTCAATAGAAACATGTCTGTGTATACTGTGCGAACACGTATGTGTATAATGTGTGATTGTATACTGTGTGGCCCCATAATTTCTGATTGCCTGGGGGCCCCATAATCTCCTATTGCCCGGGGGCCCCATGAGTTGTCAGTCTGCCCCTGCTATAAAGTACATACTGTATTATCTGAAAGAAATAAAATATTGAGCAACACAGAGAACATGTATTTTCAGGCATCATAATACTGCAATGGTAGTATCCAAAGGGTCCTAAAATATGACTTCTGACATAAAATAGCATATGACCTCAGCTAAACACTGTGTGTAACTAAAACAATAGCACAATAAAAAAAAAAAAAAACAGATGTACAGATACTGGTTCAAACTATGGGTAACATGCTGATTTTGCTTGTTCAAAAGCATAACGGCCAAACTAAATTGATGTTCAGCGTTGAACATCTGGAAGCAGTGGGAAGTAAAACATTTAGGCTGGCCATACATGATCGAATTTCAAAAGAATTTCTCAAAATTCGATGGCCGCATGAAAATCGGCTGTTGCCGCAGCCCACTAAAGGTGCGAAATACGAACGAAAATTCTTAGATAAGATTTGCGAAAGAAAATTCTTTCAAAATTTGACCCATGTATGGCCTGCCTTATGCCGGCCATACACAATTTGAATTTTGAAAGAATTTTCTTTCAAAAATCGTATATAAGAATTTTAATATTAATTTCGCACCATTAGTAGGGATGCAACAACCGCTGATTTTCTTGCGAAAATCTAATTTGAGGAATCGGACATGTTGGAAAGGTTTTGAAAAATTTGCGATTTTCTAATCAATGATGGGAGAATTATGCAAGAAATGTAAGAAAAGAAAATTTACAGAGAGAAAAGAAGATTCCCGGCCAAGAAAATTATTTTCTGTAGCAACATGAGGTTAAATTGAAGGCTTGGTCGACCGAATTTCGAAAATCAATGGTGGTGTCATCGGATCACAAAAAAAAAATTATTTTCTGATTCCGTTTCCACTTAGACTGGCCATACATGGTCGAATCAGAAAATGTATGTGTTTTGTGATCCGATGGTGCCACCATTGATTTTGAAATTTAGCCAACCAAGCCTTCAATTTCACCTCATGATGCTACAGAAAATAATTTTCGTGGCCGGGAATCGTATTTTCTTTCTGGGAATTTTCTTTTCTTGCACATGTGCATTTCTTTTTTAATTACGGTTCTTCATTGATTAGAAAACCATACATTTTTCAAAAAATTTCCAACATGTCTGATTACTCAAATTCGATGGCCGCAGGAAAATCATCTGTTGCTGCAGCCCACTAATGGTGTGAAATACGAACGAAAATTCTTAGATAAGATTTTCAAAAGAAAATTCTTAGGCAGGCCATACATGGGTCGAATTTTCGAAAGAATTTTCTTTCGCAAATCTTATCTAAGAATTTTCTTTCGTATTTCGCACCATTAGTTAATTAATTTTTTGAAACACAAATGATTTTCTAATTAATGATTGGAGAATCGTGCGAGAAATGTAATCGAAAAAGAAATGCGCATGTGCAAGAAAAGAAAATTCCCAGAAAGAAAAAAAGATTCCCAGCCACGAAAATTATTTTCTGTAGCAACATCAGGTGATATTGAAGGCTTGGTTGGCTGAATTTCAAAATCAATAATGGCACCATCGGATCACAAAAAGCACACATTTTTACATCTTTCAAAATAAAAATTCTTTTGAAATTTGACCCATGTATGGCCTGCCTTAGAAGCAGTATGAATATCACTGCTAAATTTCACTGTTTCCCCTTAGGCTGGTTGTTAGCAAACTGGAAGACCCCAACGTCCTAACAACCTTGACTCATCCACTGTCTTTGTAACTTCTAGTGCACAGAAATGATGTGTCAAATAAATGTTTTCAATTTCCCAAAGTATCTTCTGTGAACTACACAACCTATCTTCCCTATGTAATTGAGATGAGGAAAGGGGAATGAGTTTGTAGTGCAAGTCAGGAGAGGAGCCTGGGTCGACAAAACTGCTCCTCCATAGATACAGTAGAGTGAGCGTTGTCACCCTAAGGAACTGTGCTACTGGCAGGATTACCAGGTAACAATAAAGGTAAAAATTGTCTGAAAAAAATAAAACAAATGCAGCCACCTCATCTAAGGAATGGTAAGTTGCAAAATGTTATAGTTTTTGGGTTTAGATACACTTTAGGGTAAATTTTTAAACAATTTGCTGTACAAATGTCTAAGCCCTCGTACACATGGTCTGACATTCTGACGGAAAATGTCCGATCGGACCGTGTTGTCGGATAATCCGACCGTGTGGGCTCCATCGGACTGTTTCAGTCGGAGTATCCAACCAACAAAGTTTTAGAGCTGGGCTATAAAACTTTCTGACAACATGATCCTATCGGACTTTGTCCGATCGTTTGTAGAGAATTCCGATCAGACAAAATGCCACGCATGCTCAGATCAAATTCCTAGACCAAAGCTATTGGCTACTAGCCTGAACGTAGTCCTATCGTAAAGAAATAACGTCACCACGTTCTGAACGATCGGATTTTCCGACAACTATGTTCGACCGTGTGTATGCAACAGTTTCGGACAAAATCCGTTGGACAAAATCCAATGGATTTGGTTGTCAGAATGTCCAACCGTGTGTATGGGGGCTAAAGCCTTCGCCCAACCATCACAAACAATCTCATATTTTACCTAATATGTTTATTTCCTATAATCGCCAGCTCCATCTAGTGGCCATAATGCTGTATTTTTCAGTTTTTTCAGGAAAATACCACATTATGGTCACAAGATGTAGCTGGCAATCGCATAGGAAATAAACATGTTAGGCAAAATACGAGAATATTTGTGAAACCTTAGCAAATGCATGAGCCATCCGCACTGCAATTTTTATTTTTTATAAATATCTCATCAAGGTTTTTTTTAAGAGAATCTTGTGTCCGTGTTTTGGGTAAGGCAACACTCTACATGGAACTGTGTGTTCGCTAATTATTGCTGTGTGTATGTGCAGAGATGTATCACTGTCAGTATTAATCCTTTATTTATAATTGTGCCTTGGGCAGAGCGTCTGTACCAGAGAGTAATTATGGGCGAGGCGGTGATTTATCACACAGGGCACACAGGAGAAATATGCATGTGTTTGCAAATATTTCTGTTTATATACAGTCCTGAACGCAAGTGCTTGCTAACACTGAGAATGGGAAATATAATACAGTACCTTTGTTTGCTAATGCCAGATAGATCACAAAGCTTAAAAATAAACTCCAAGCAAGCAGTTGCAAAACCTTTGTATATGAAGGTTTGTAATTTTGTCCAGCCAGTTTTGTGATCTAACCGCTTGCCTACTGGGCACTTTTACCCCCTTCTTGCCCAGGCCAATTGTCAGCTTTCAGCGTTGTCACACTTTGAATGACAATTGTGCGGTCATGCAACACTGTACCCATATGAAATTTATATCACTTTTTCACACAAATAGAGCTTTCTGTTGGCGGTATTTAAAGCGGGGTTCCACTGCCTAAATCGTTTTTGTTTTGTTTTTTGCTGCAATGACATAGATTAAGTTATTTAAAATGAAAACTCACTTATTCCAGTTCTTATGCATTTAAGATGTCAGTTTTCTGTTTAAAAAGAACTTTTAAATCTTTTTTTCGGCCGTTCTCATCTGTGAAGCCCACAGGCATCCTCTTCCGGGATACAGTGCTGCTGATTGACCAGCATGCACTGCGCTTTGTATCTCCAAACTCACGCATGCGCATTAACTTGAATTCGTAGCGCCATCAACAGCTGAGGTTGCCATCGCAACAGGCGTCGGCGTCGGCAACGTAGCTGAAATCACGCGATAACTCGCGCCAGGCCGCCGCACTGACTCCTAGGAACAATGACACAAGCTCCCAGGAGCCAGTGCGGCTATCAGGAAATTACGAGTTAGCTGCATTGAACCCACCCATATCCACAGACACACCATACAGGAAATTATCTCCAAAACTAAGGTACAATGAAAAAAAAACCTGTGCAGCAATGCTGGCAGCACTCATACGTCTATTTCCCAAAGACAACCTCTGGATATGATGCTGAGCACGTGCACTCAACTTCTTTGGTGGACCATGGTGAGGCCTGTTCTGAGTGTAACCTGTCCTGTTAAACCACTGCATGGTCTTGGCCACCATGCTGCAGCTCAGTTTCAGGGTCTTGGCATCTTATAGCCTTTATGTAGAGCAACAATTCTTTTTTTCAGATCCTCAGAGAGATCTTTGCCATGAGGTGCCATGTTGAACTTCCAGTGACGAGTATGAGAGGGTGAGAGCGATAACACCAAATTGAACACACTTCCCTCGTTCACACCTGAGACCTTGTAACACTAACGAGTCCCATGACACCGGAGAGGCTAATTGGGACCAATTTGGACATTTTCACTTAGGGGTGTACTCACTTTTGTTGCCAGTGGTTTCGAGATTAATGGCTGTGTGTTGAATTATTTTTAGGGGGCAGCAAATTGACACTGCTATACAAGCTGTACACTCACTACTTTACATTGCAGCAAAGTGTCATTTGTTCAAAAGATATAATAAAATGTTTACAAAAATGTGAGGAGTGTACTCACATTTGTGAGATACTGTATATATGCACCAATCATTATTATAAAGATAACATTTTTTATTTATTAATATATACATATAGTGTTCATAAAAGAGAAACAAAGGGGCAACTAAAGCCCAGATATATGTAGCAAACATGTAGCAAACATGTAGCAAACATATCGCACATATATCAAATATGGTATCACATGACTTGTACGAGATCAGCCCCCCAACCTTTTTTTTTGTGTTGGATGGTGTCGTTTTTTTTTTCTTTTCTTTTGTGCGAGTACTTTGTACTTGGATGTGTTCTCGCTAGGTCTCATTTGGCCTTGGTATATTTATCCATTTTGATATTATGTATTATGCCGCGTACACACGACCGGACTTTTCGACAAACTAGGTACGTCAGTCTTCTCAACGGACTTTCAGCGGCGTTCCGACAGACTTTCCAAATGAACAGACTTGGCCACATACAAGTACACCAAAGTCCGACGGATTTGAACATGATGACGTACGACCAGACTAGAATAATGAAGAATAATGAAGTTCATAGCCAGTAGCCAATAGCTGCCCTAGGTTTTCGTCCGTTGGACTAGCATATAGACGAACTGATTTTTCGACCAGACTTGAGTCCGTCGGATAGATTTGAAACATGTTTTAAATTGAAAATCCGTCTGATTTTTAGACAGCAAAGGTCCAATGAAGCCCACACACGATCGTTCTGTCGGACCTAGTCCGTCGAAAAGTCCAGGCGTGTGTACACACCATTAGATAAGGATTTTTTAGGTCTGCTCATTGGTGGGGACCACGATGGATGACTGGCTGATATGGATGGTTGATTTGTTCTTGGTTTTCTCAAATTTTGCAGTCCGGTCCTTGTGGGTGGTGCACTGGTCTGCTGTATGTCGAGGCTCATGAAGATTTCCCAATACTTCCTGAAACTCTTCATTTGAAATAAGGGCATATATATAGTAATATATATAATATATATATTATTATATATATTATATATAATAAGGGTGATATAAAAAAATCTAAGTACCTGACTGTCTCTGTAGTTCCTGATTCTCTGACCGAGAAGATGTAAACAGCTCATGTGCATTAAAGCGGCTTAGTGGCTAGCACTTCTACCTTGCATCACTGGAGTCCTCAGTTTGAATCCCAATCAAGACACTCTCTGCATGAAGTTTGCATGTTCTGTCTGTGCTTACATAGGTTTCCCCTCACACTCCAAAGACCTGCTTGTAGGATCATTTGCCCTGGTATGTGTATGATTTATGGACTTAGATTGTAAGCTCCTTGCGTGCAGGAACTTACTCATGTACAGTATGTAAAGCATGGTCCAAATTGTCAGCACTATAGAAATACCTGTAATAATTAAGAATCCGTTGACACCTGGTGTTTCCAGAAAGCGCGACAAAGCAAAGAAAATGCATGTTTTGCTGTATGTTTCAGAAACACGTTGCAAACGCACTTTGTGCTTGTGGTGCCATTAATTGTTATTGGCAGCCCAAAAGTGCATGGTGAAAAAACACCCCATGCTCTGCTCCAGAAAAGGTTTTGGAGTTTTTTTGGGCAGGTTTGTCAAGTGAATGGGCTGCCCTATGTGTGATGAGTCAAATCGCATCAAAAACACAGGAAAAACGCACGTGGGAATAAGAGTTTCTGCTACGTTCAGGTGGGAATCCAGCATAATTCAGGAGTTCTGACTTGCTTTGTACTCAGAATGTATTGATGGCAGAAGCTCAACATGAAAAGTTACATGATTTACATTTATAACAGTTATTACCTGTTGTATCTCTTGACCCTCCCTCTTAGATTGTAAGCTCTACTGAGCAGGACCATCTGATTCCTGCTGTATTAAATTGTATTGTAATTGTACTATATGTCCTTATGTAGTAAAGCGCTGCATAACATTTTTTTTTTCCTCTATTTTATCAGTAGAACCACACAAACTTTTTATATTCCAAATGTTCCTTTTTGGTTGTTTTTTTGGTATTTGTCTTTTATGCAAATTTTCATTAATTTATCTGTACTATATGTGCTTATAAGTGACTTTATAGCCCTGAAGAAATTTTAAACCAAGCATCAGAATGGGGAATAAAGTGGATTTTAGTGACTTTAAACATGGCATGGTTGTTAGTGACAGACAGGCTGGTCTGAGTATTTCAAAAACTGCTGATCGACTGGGATTTTCACACACAACATCTCTAGGGTTTACAAAGAATGGTACCAAATAGTAAGTAAGTGGCAGTTGTGTGGACGAAAATGCCTTGTTGAAGGTTTGAGATGATAGAAAAGCAACCGTAACTCAAATAACCACTCGTTACAACCAAGGTATACAGAATACCATCTCTGAAAGCACAATACATCGAACCTTGAAGCAGATGGGTCACAGTAGCAGAAAACCACACGGGGTGCCACTCCTGTCAGCTAAGAACAGTAAACTGAGGCTACAATTCATACAGGCGCACCAAAATTACAATAGAAGATTGGAAAAACATTGCCTGGTCTGATGAGTCCCAATTTCAGCTATGACATTCAGATGGTAGGGACAGAATTTGGTATAAACAACATGAAGGCATGGATCCATCCTGCCTTGTATCAATGGTTCAGGCTGGTGGTGTAATGGTGTGGGGGATATTTTCACACTTTGCCCCCCTTGGTACCAATTGAGCATTGTTTAAATCCCACGGCCTGAGTATTGTTGCTGATCATGTCCATCCCTTTATAACTACAGTGTACCCATCTTCTGAAATGCTCCTTCCAGCAGGATAATGCACCATGTCACAAAGCTCCAATCATCTCCCCACTGGTTTCTTGAACATGACAATGAGGTCACTGTACTCCAATGGCCTCCACACTCACCAGATCTCAATCCAATACAGCACCTTTGGGGTGTGGAGGAGATTCACATCATTGATGTGCAGCTGAGAAATCTGCAGGAACAGCGTGATGCTATCATGTCACTATGGACCAAAATCTCAGAGGAATGTTTCCTACACGTTGTTGAATCTATACCATGAAGAATTAAGGCAGTTCTGAAGGCAAAAGGGGGTCTAGCCTGGTTGCAAGCTTAATAAAGTGGCTGGTGAGTGTATTTGTACATTGCAATCATATCCTCTCTTAAGCACCTCTCCTCCAGAGTGAATAACCGTAATCTGTGTAATCAATTTTTATATCTAAGTCATTTAACTTTTCTGCCCTTTGCTGAACATTTTTTACGTTAACAACATTTTCCTGAGATTGGTGACCAAAAATGAACTACGTAGATGAGGCCAAACCAGCGTTTTGTAGGAGATCAGTTTGCCTGTGGTGCCTACTATAAAGAGAATCTGTTAACTTTCCCAGTGTGGACAAATACAGATTAGCTTCCATTTCTTTATCTTTGTCTCAGATCCATAGATTGTTACATGAGCTGACATAAATAATAAAATCACGCATCCATTATCCTAATTGAAGTCGTGGTGACCTGTTTTCCTAATTTATTTACCGTTCATAAATAGCAAGAATTATCATAACAGGTTAATTTCATCGTAAATATTATGTCATAATTAATGGACCTAGATTTTATCAGGAAATATTGCATATATTATCATAGGTCATGGTAACCTCCTGTTTGTCAAATCATTGTGCTGCTCTGAGAGTGAATTTTATATTGGTGGTGTAGTTCACGCCAGGAGTTTTGTGATAGACAAAGAGAACAAATGGGACCCATCTACAGTGCCTTGCAAAAGTATTCACCCCCATTGGCTTTTTATCCATTTTGTTACATTACAGCTTTTAGTTCAATGTTTTTTTTTTGATGGATCAGAACACAATAGTCTAAGTCAGTGGTCATCAACCCTGTCATCAGGGTCCACTAACAGGCCAGGTTTTATGTATTACCTTGGGGAGATGCAGACTAGAATACTGCAATCACTGAGCAGAAAATGATATCACCTGTGATGTATTTCAGTTACATTGCAAACCTGGCCTGTTAGTGGGCCCTGAGGACAGGGTTGATAACCACTGGTCTAAGTTGTTGAAGTAAACTTCGAAAAATATATACATAAAACTATTTTTCAGAAATAAAAAAATGAGGATTGGCATATACGTATGTAGCACTGACCCCCGAAGGAGCTGCTGGTTTTATTGGGCTTACCGTTACCTTCCTGACCTCGTCTCCGACTAGGGTTTCCCGTGGTAGATGGCCCAAAGAAATGTGAAAACTGACAGTGAGTCTTCTTTTGGGTTATTTATTTGAAAATAGGAACAGAGTCTCTCAGTTTACTGTAGAGGGTTAGGAGGACGTTCAGGTACTTTGGACCACCAAAAATGGAAAGTCTCTTATAGGAGAAATCCAGAGAATAACCGCTTCACAGCTGGATTTCACAACCCCCGGATAGACCTCCTCTCATTAGGCCTAGCAGCCGGTAGGGTGTTAAGTAAAGTAAAGTTTGTTCCACAGACTTGAGCATAGAATACTTGAGAAAAGTCTCTGCCACAGACTTGAGTGTAACTGAGGGACATAGACAAATTTAAAGAGCTATCATAAGGTACCAGTATGAGTGTAGATCCATGAAGTGTCCTTCAACTGAGCCTCCAGGCTCCTTCAGAGAAACCAGCCTCTCTACGGCCTTCTCCTGAAGAGTCCTCCCCTGGATGCTTCTCCAGTTGCTGGGCCTCTCCTTAGATGAGACGGCACCGGACCACCCTTGAATCACCAGGCCCCGATATCCATTCAGGCCTGTACCTGCAGTTGCTTTGCCTCGGGCTATCCAGCCCAGAGACTTGGAAATGCATAGATCCGCACCCCAGGCCAGGAGGGCCATGGGGGCTGGTCAGGAGGACCAGAACCAAACAGACAGAAAATATCTTCTGGCATGGAACCCCGAAGCCCCTGATGTCAGTACCTTAAATACCACCTCCTAGAATGCACAGCAGGAGAACACTCCCAGAGAGTGGTTCAGAGAGAAATGTGGCATTCAATACACCCAGCTAAACTGCGTTCTCACACTTGCCAGCGGTGACAGCGACACCTGCGGCCAAGGAGAATCCAGTGCAACCCAGCTGGACTGGTACTGAAACCATAATTTAGTACAATTAGCCCTAAAACCCAACTGTGGTTTCAGGAATATTAACTTTAAAAAACATATAGCGCATGCTCGTCAGGGGCCAGCGCTACACGTATTCACCCCCTTTGTTATGTCATAAAAAGCTTTGGTGTAACCAATTACCTTCAGAAGTCACATAATTAGTGAAATGATGTCCACCTGTGTACAATCTAAGTGTCACATGATCTGTCATTACATATACAGATCGTGGCCCCAGAGGCTGCAACACCTAAGCAAGAGGCACCACTAACCAAACACAGCCATGAAGACCAAGGAACTCTCTAAACAAGTAAGGGACAATGTTTTTGAGAAGTACAAGTTCGGGTTAGGTTATAAAAAATATACAAATCTTTGATGATCCCTAGGAGCACCATCATATCTATCATAACCAAATGGAAAGAACATGGCACAACAGCAAACCTGCCAAGAGATGGCCGCACACCAAAACTCACAGACCAGACAAGGAGGGCATTAATCAGAGAGGCAGCACAGAAACCTAAGGTAACCCTGGAGGAGCTGCAGAGTTCCGCAGCAGAGACTGGAGAATCTGTACATAGGATGACAATACGCCGTACACTCCATAGAGTTGGGCTTTATGGCAGAGTGGCCAGAAGAAAGCCATTACTTTCAGCAAAAAACAAAATGGCAGGTTTTGAGTTTGAGAAAAGACATGTGGGAGACTCCCAAAATGTATGGAGGAAGGTGCTCTGGTTTGATGAGACTAAAATTTAACTTTTTGGCCATCAAGGAAAACGCTATGTCTGGCACAAACCCAACACATCACATCACCCAAAGTATACCACAGTGAAACATGGTGGTGGCAGCATCATGCTATGGGGATGTTTTTCAGCAGTCGGGACTGGGAAACTGGTCAGAGTTGAGGGAAAGATGGATGGTGCTAAATACAGGGATATTCTTGAGAAAAACCTGTACCACTCTGTGTGTGATTTGAGGCTAGAACGGAGGTTCACCTTCCAGCAGGACAATGACCCCAAACACACTGCTAAAGCAACACTTGAGTGGTTTAAGGGGAAACATGTAAATGTGTTGGAATGGCCTAGTCAAAGTCCAGACCTCAATCCAATAGAAAATCTGTGGTCAGACTTAAAGATTGCTGTTCACAAGCGCAAACCATCCAAATTGAAGGAGCTGGAGCAGTTTTGCAAGGAGGAATTGGCAAAAATCCCAGTGGTAAGATGGTAGAGAGTTATCCAAAGAGACTTGGAGCTGTGATAGCCGCAAAAGGTGGCTCTACAAAGTACTGACTTTAGGAGGGTGAATAGTTATGCACATTGACTTTTTCGGGTTATTTTGCCCTATTTGTTGTCTGCTTCACAATAATAATAAAAAAAATCTTCAAAGTTGTGTTCTGTAAATTAAATGATGCAAACCCTCAAACAATCCATGTTAATTCCAGATTGTGAGACAACAAAACACCCAAAATGCCAAGTGAGTGAATAATTTTGCAAGGCATCTCTTTAGAGGTCTTTATTTGCTTAACAAACATAATGTACAGCTGTATCACTGGCATGTCTTTTTGCTTGACAATATATTTTTTCTCCATGTAGAACACATGTATGGCAATTTGTTATCATATATTAATATCCACTGACAAGCGTAGTGATAAAGATGAACATTTACTTGCATGTTCCTACCATGTTTTGTGTGATTTATTTTATGCTTGCAGCCTTCAGGGTACAGAATGTTAAACAAGATATTAGTATTAATGACCTGGAGGTGAAGTTCCACCTAAACCAGTCTTTCTCAACCTTTTCAACACAGGAACCCTTGAAGTAACTTTTCTGTCTCAGGGAACCCCTGCTAAAAATTACTATATCTGCAACCCATGATACACGAGTGTGTTGGTCAGTGAGAAGAATGCCCCTTACACTTGAGGTCATTGAGAAGAATTACTCCCTTATAGAAGCTAAAAAGATCTTTGGTGTCAGTGGGAACTTATCTGAGAGCCAGAAATTACCCTTACCTAGAAGGATACATTTTGTGTGCAGTTTTCATTACATACAGTTCATGTAGACTGTAACTAAAATGTAAGGACTCATAATCTTTAGAGGGAAACATAATGGACATATCGGTGATAAATTAAAGGGTTTCTCCATCCAAAAGTGATATTTTAGTGACAGTGGAGCTTGATGGACTGAGTAAGCCCGCTTCCTTGCCACTTGTATTGGATACTCCCAGAATGGGATCTCCCTGCTATAATTACTAACTCTGCTCCTGTCTACGCCCCTGTACACGCGGTCGGAGATTCCGACAACCAAATCCGTCGGATTTTGTCCGACGGATCTTGTCCGAAACTGTTGCATACACACGGTCGGACAAAGTTGTCGTAAAATCCGATCTTTCAGAACGTGATGACGTAATTTCATTACGATGGGACTACGTTCAGGCTAGTAGCCAATAGCTTTGATGTAGCAATTTGATCTGAGCATGCGTGGCACTTTGTCCGATCGGAATTCTCTACACATGATCGGAGTATGTCCGATCGGAGCATTTTGTCGGAAAATATTTCCGGCAAGTTGGAAAAGTTGGTCCAACGGATATTCCGACGGAAACAGTCCGATGCAGACCACACACAGTCGGTATATCCGACAAAACGCTCCGATCTGACACATTCCGTCTGAATCTCTGATCGTGTGTACAAGGGCTACCTGTGAGTTTTGTGTGTTCCTGCCACCTTGGTGTGTTATAACCCCTCTTCTTACATTCTCCATAATACAAAATAAATAAAACACTCAGCAGGCAGTGGGGGAGCGCCTTATAATAGCCAAACCTGAGAACCAAGAACCAAGATCTCGCCAATAGAGTTATTCGGATATCACATGGTCAGGTAGTTTAGGTCTCCAGAATCTACCAAACACGGAAATATTAGCACTCAGTGAGCTGACAATTTAAGAATTTGCTTTTAGTTTTCTTACACTATTAAACCTTACCAAACAACCTTACCAAGAACCTTACAAGAATGTTACCAAGCTGCTTTACCAGTTTTGATAAACAGTCAAAAAATTCCTCTTCTGCTCCTGATTCCCAACGTTATAGGCAGGGGCGTAACTATAGGGGGTGCAGCAGTCGCGACCGCAACCGGGCCCTGTGATGCAGGGGGCCCATGCAGCCCCCTCTACATATGGCCGGCAGCAGCATATGCAGCTAGGGGTACCAGTGCACCATGCACATGGGTGGCTGGAGGTGGGGGGTGACTAGCAGAGCTCCATGCTCGACTATCGCACTGGCTGCTCTTTAGTTGTGCATTCCCCGCATGACCTGTGTCCTCAGCCGGCTCCTCAGAGTACCCCTCTCCTGCTCCATGCATTGCCGCTCAGTCCGATGTCTGTTCTCCCCAGCCAGAGTCCCACCCCCCCGAGTCCGGACCACACTGCACTGCATACTTCTCCCGGGTAAACAAACTTTAAGCACACAGATGCAGTTCAGCCCTATGAGAGCCGGCTCCCCGGAGGACACTGCAGGCTTGTCTGCCAGCCCCCCTCCTTCCCCGTCATACACAGATGATGAAAGGTCATTCTGGGAGATATGCTGATCACCCGTCCAGCACACTGGATGGAGCCCAGGCCAACATGGATGAGTGCGCGGCCTGCAGCTTGGTCATGGTAAGTGAGAGAACCCCATCCCCCACACACCTTTACATACCCCCTCCATCTCCCCCTGGGGACAGGGACCCCTTCTCACCTGGGGACAGGGACCCCCACCTCCCCTGGGAACAGGGACCCCTTCTCACCTGGGGGCAGTAACTTCATCTGCCCTGGAGAATAGGACCTCATCTCTTCTGGGGACAGGGACCCCATCCTGCCTAGGGACAGTCCCCCAATGGGGCACCTAAAAATGTAAAAAAAATTATAAAAAAAAAACTACCAGTGGTGGAACTACAGGGCTCACAAAGGTCATACCTGTGACCACGCCCTGGAATTCCACCACCGGACTCGGAAGGGAAGGGCCCTGGCTGGGGTTCAGGGGGGCCCTTCATGGTTTCTTGCATCGGGGCCCTGAAGGTTCTAGTTACGCCACTGGTTATAGGTTAAATGGAACTAAAATGTAACCTCTCTACATGCACACGCTCCCCAACATCTAGGGTTATAGTGTTGTAAACAAGCTAGTCTGGTTTAGTGTCCTTTAAAGGGTGGTCTTTGCACTGTCTCTGGGCTGGACTTCCTCTCCCTGGCTCCCCCCAGCGTGTCTTAGCTTCTGCCTGGTCCAGCAATATTAGGTAAATGGATTATAAGAGTAGCAAAGACATAGACTAAGAATACTGACAACCAATAACTCTAAGCAGCACCATGCGTTAATGGCAATAAATGTTATGCCATTATTAGGATGTTGTGAGGTCAGTTGTTAATAGGTAAAGCATTCAGAAAAGCACATACTTGACATTCTGTAAATAGGTGAGCTGAGATGTATGTAATGCTTAGCAATGTCCATTCACAAGAACATGGCTCGAAATGTAAGCCTGCTCAAGTGCCCCTATAGGAAGGCTGGCTATTGGGGGCACTCGGCAGAGGGGAGGAGTCAGGACTGCCGGTGGGGGACCCAAAAGGAAGGGGATTGGGGCTGCTCTATGCAAAACCATTGAACAGAGCAGGCAAGTATGAAACAATTAAAAATATACCTTTAGTATCACTTTAAGGCTGATGACACAAAGACATGTAATAAGATGGATATTCCTGAAGGTGTTTGTAACATGGAACATGATTTGGCATTGCTGGAAGATTGGTTAAAGAAGTGGAAACTGCAGTTCAATGTTCCTAAATGCGGAATAATGCTCTTAGACCTTGTACACACGTCGGACATTCCGACAACACAATCCGTCGGAAAAAATCAGATGGATTTTGTGCGAAACTGGTGTTGCATACACACGGTCGGACAAAGTTGTCGGAAAATCCGATCGTTCGTAACGTGATGACGTTATTTAGTTACAATGGGACTACGTTCAGGCTAGTAGCCAATAGCTTTGATCTAGGAATTTGATCTGAGCATGTGTGGCACTTTGTTCGATCGGAATTCTCTATAAACGATCAGACTAAGTCCGATCGGATCATGTTGTTGGAAAATTTTTATATCCAGCTCTCAAACTTTGTTGGTTGGACATTCCGATGGAAAAAGTCAGATTATCTGACAACACGGTCCGATCGGACATTTTCCGTCGCAATGTCCGACCGTGTGTACAAGGGCTTACAGAATAAGTATCATTTCAGAGAATACAATATGCGGGGAACATTCTGGCTAGAGCTACAGAAGAAATAGATTGCAGAATGAACAAACATTTTAGCCCGGCAGTGGGGAGAGCAAAAATAATTCTAGGATGTATCACTGGAGGCATTAACAGCAGGAGGAAGGAGGTCCTGATTCCTCTATATAGATTATTGGAACACAATTAGTTCTGGAGAACTCACTTACAAAAGATATTGATGAGATAGAAAGCGTCTTACACTGGGCAACAAAAATGGTGAGGAAAAAAATGAAAGGGAAGACATAAATGAGATTTTTAATACATTAAGGGATCTTAATAAAATTCAGAAGACCAATAGTTGTGATATGGAACTAGAATAAAGTACATAGGGATCTGATCTCAAACTAGCTTAATGCTTACCTTAGAAAACATAATTTTATTGAAATAATAGTGGATGATTTGAACAAACTTCCATAAAACCATAGATTATTCTTGTTTAGCCTGTGTATTCAAGCAGCCATTGACAATTTTACACCCCTCTTTTGAATTTTCTATCAAATTTTGTTGAGCTTCGTGGTGCCAACAGGGGCACTTGTTGGCAAGGTAGGTGTCATGTGGTGGTCATCATGTCCTCCATACCCCCCTCCTCATTGGGCACCAAACAAAAGTCACATGAGAGGCCCACCCCAGGGTGAGTTCTTCTGGGCTATGCTAGACACCTTTTACAGCATCCCTGTCATACACATGGGGTACCTTTAGCTTGAACAGACGATTGAACTTGATTAGACTCTCTTGATGTACTAAACACCACCATGGCCACCTGTGCATTTAGGAAGAACACACAGATCCTTGCCCTCTCCACCTGTTCAGTGTATCACTGCTACTTAAAGAGGAAGTAAACCCTGATGGGTTTACTTCCTCTTTTTTTCCCTGCAAAGGTAAAGCATAATGGACTACTATGCATCGCATAGTAGCTCATTATGTGTCACTTACCTGACACAGGAGCCAGCGAAGTCGCCGCTGATCCCTGTAGTCCGCCGCATCCATCTTGCTGGTGGCGTCTCGCAGCTCCGACCAATGACAGCGGCGAAGCCGCGATGACGTCACTCCCGCGCATGCGCACGGGAGTCGCGTCTCGCAGCTCCGCCGCTGCCATTCGGCGAAACCGCGATGACGTCACTCCCGCGCATGCGCACGGGAGTCGACAAATTAGGCAAATCCATTCTTGGCCTTGCCGCATTTAGTGCGCCTGCGCGCCGCTGTCTACGGCGCATGCGCCGTAGACAGCGGTGCCCATTTTCGGGCAAATATCTCCTAAACCATATAGGTTTAGGAGATATTGCTTGGACCTACAGGTAAGCCTTAATCTAGGCTTACCTGTAGGTCAAAGTGGTTTGAAGGGGTTTACTTCCTCTTTAATTCCCAGTAACAGTATGGGGTCCCTTCATGCACCTAGCACTGACTCCATGCATACACTTCACTTATTTTTTTTAATATATTTTTATTGCACTTTTACGAAATACAGACATAAAACAAAAGGCACAAACAAAAATGACAACACTGATGACAGAATGTTCCTAATCCAGCATATCATGAAAATCCAGGCAGTGTGCAATAATAAACTAGATATTACATCTACCAGTGGATATAAACATCAACAGAGGAGTAAGCAATGTGGTTTTTAAACATTCTGGGCATAACAGAAGTTCCTGTTTAATACAACACTTACAAGGTGAACCCCTGTAATGGTAGTGCAGGGGAGAGGGTCAGTGGGCTAGCCAGCCATCTGCCCCATATTTTGTGGAACGTTTTAGTCCTCTTACGGATGTCAAAGGTAAGTTTATATAGAGACAGGGAATCATTGACAAGTTTCAGCCACATATTCCACGTCTCTGACCCTTTCCACATCAGCATGAGGAACCTCCTCGCATAGAAATAAAGGATGCAAAGTAGTCTCTTAGACTGAGGCTGGACAGCGAGGTCACCAAATATGCCCGGAAGACAGTTTTTAGGGTAAACTATATTTGGCAAACCCAGTGCAGAAGATGAGAAGGAGCCTATGTCAACCCAGAAGTGGTGTACCAGTGGAGAAGTCCAAAAGCAGTGGAGAAAATCAGCAGGGGGGATAATACTATTTTATACAGTCTAGCGGGGGTGAGGTGTGAATGATGGAAAATGTTTTAGTTGAATCACCCAGTCCCTCGAGGAGATAACAGAGGTTTTGAACATATCACATAACTCAGACCAATCCTCTTCTGTGATACAGAAATCAAAGGAGACCCACCTCTCTTGAACCCTCCCAAACCTAGGGTTAGTGCCTGTCATGAGAGTGGAGTAATACATGGATAAAAGTTTTGTCTGGTCTGGGTCTCAGAAGTTTTGTCCAGGTCAGATGTCTTAATAGGACTGAAAACTGAGTCCGTATAGCATGAAATAGTAAAATAGGTATGTTGATGGGACGTCAAAGTCTGTCTGTAGTTGAGAAAAGGATTTAAAACCCTGGGGGGTATATAAGTGACATAGGTATTTCACTCCCTTTGATGTCCTGTCCTTCTAAATGGGGTCAGGTATAGAACATAACTCCTTAAGGTTAGGGTTGAACCACAAGGGACTGCTGGATCCGCCATGAATCAGGGGACATATTCACAACTACCATTCAGAATAGGGAGAGGGAGGTTTGTATTATAGACATGCCCGGTCCAAGGGGTGTGCATCCCCTTTAGACAATGTTGTGGAGTTACTCAAATTAGGAAACTATGGTTCCCTTAGTAGTGGTGCAGGCATTATGAGAGTTAGGGTGGAGCCAATTATGAATGTTAACCAGTTGTGATGCTAGGTAGTAAAGGTAGAAGTTAGGGAATGCCAGACCTGCCATATGTGAGGCGAGGCACAGAGTTTTTAGCGCAATTCTAGGGGACTGCCCATTCCAAAGGAACGCAATGCAGATGGAGTCAATGCTTTTAAAAATGGATTTGGAAATTTTGCAAGGTGAATTAGCCATAACATACAGTAGTTTAGGTAAGTAAATCATTTTAAGGACATTGGCTCTCCCCATGCGATCCAGGGGCAGATCTTTCTACTGTTTGGCCTATGTCTGTAGTTGTAGCAGTAGGGGGCGTAGATTATTGGCAATATACAAGGATAGTGGTAACTGAACTATAACTCCTAGATATCTAAAAGAGGTAGCGACTTGCAGATTTCGAGTGAATCAGCGGGAGTACAGTTTGTTCTAGTGGAAATAGGATAGATTTATCCCAGTTCACCCGGAATCCGGAATAGTCACCAAACTTGTTAACTTCAGACAAGAGGTTATCAAGAGATGTATGAGGGTCCGCTAGTTAGACTAGAGTATCGTCAGCATAGAGAGATATACACTCTTCAATGTCATTTAAAGGAAGACGCTTAATAATCGGAGAGCTACAGGTCCTTACAGCAAGGGTCTCCATAGCTAAAGCAAACAGGAGGGGCGATAAGGGACACCCCTGCCAGGTGCCTCTAATAATCGGAAAGGGCTCAGTGACCTGAGATTTAATTCTCATTCAGGCGAGCGGGTATGTGTAGAGTAGCCCTATCCACGCTATGAGTCGAGGGCCAAACCCATACAGTTTGAAAAAAAGAAAGGTGGGACTTTATATGAAGCATACATCCCTGGAGATAACACGATATAAATGAAGATGGGAGGTAATAGGTATATTAGAACTATGAACATTACATGACAGCATTGTACAACAACAATTGGCAGTCACTGATTTATTGATATATATATATATATATATAAAATTTGACAATAATAATAATAACTTGATAAAATAATGGCATGGTGAGTTCATAATGTGAACATTATAAAGAACCAAGTTCATTGGGATATATAAAAATATGAAAATGATTTTGATAACATAATATACTAGTAGTAGTATAATGCCTTCACAATGTACACATTGTAAAAGAAACAATTTCATTATAGCGTGTCTCCATGGTAGATAAATGTCTCTGATTCATTGGTACAATCCAATTGGTAGATATAGTAATTAATAGTATTACAAAGTATGAGCGAGGGGGCATCTATTGGCTCAATGCGTTTCGTGGCGACTAGCACTCTTCAGGAGCAAGTATGGGATAGGTGTCTATAAGTATTGAAACACATTTTGTAGAAAAATAAAATTATAGGTCTTTGTATGGGGAGAGGAGGGGGAGAAAACCCTATTTACCAGGGCTACTTACAGATATACAAATGAGACTAGGTGCAGTTGTGGAGGGCTGGAGGCCGACCAGAATCAACATCAGTCCCGGGAGCTGAGGTGGATGGACCCGACCATGGGTGGATAACCAGGGGGAGACAATAGTCCTCAGGGATTGGCTCACATGACTAGAAAAGGAGAATATGATCCACAAAAATGTAACTATCTATAAAAAAGGAGGTTTATGGTATATTATAGGATATGGCAGTGGATATAATACAATGGGTGACTAGTAAATGAAAGACTAATAAAATGAAAAAATAAGGATTATTGGTGCAAGGACCATCAATAGTGAGGAAGTAACACAGGGGGTAGCCTGGGGGGCGGGATATATGGGGTATTAGAATAGTCCACAATGTGAAGTACCAACTACCCCCAAAGCTGAGGTAATAAAAACAAAGATAAGGAGATATTGGGACAATATGTGAGTGTAAAAAGTGAAAAGGGAGGGATAAGGGAAGACCAATAGGATTACCTGGAATACAGTGAGGATAATGGGGTCCAATAGTACACCATAGCTTATCTATACAATAGGGATAGAAGCATGCACCCATATTCTTATATATTTTTAAGTTGGCCCTCCAGCTGTTGTGAAACAACACATCCCATGAGGTATTGTAAAACTCTGACAGTCACAGACATGACTAGGCATGATGGGAATTGTAGTTCCATCCTGAACAACTGGAGGGCCATAGTTTGAAGACCCATGGTCTAGAGTGAGCTTAGACACATATTATTTACCAACATTGTTATGGCCACAGGTTTACACATAAACAGTTCATACACATCCATTACATCACTCAGACACACACATTAATTTAGATTAAATCCCATACATTCTGGATAGAAAGAGCTTTGGTAATTGCAAATTAATTGCTAAGTGTTTCTGGCCATCTGGGAGAATAAGATAGGAAGAAAAGAAAAAAAACAATGGAATATTATACTTTACCGCAAAGCACCTTGTCCCCATGTTGGTGAGGACAAGGGCCTCTTCCCGACAACCCTGGCCATTGGTTGTCGGGGTCTGCGGGCGGGGGGCTTATCGGAATCCGGGAGCCCCCTTTAATAAGGGGACCCCCAGATCCTGGCCCCCCACCCTATGTCAATGAGTAAAGGGTACATAATACCCCTACCCATTCACCTGGGGGAAAAGTGTCAATAAAAAAAAACAACACAAAAAAAAAAAACAAAAAAAAAAACAACACAGGTTTTTAAAGTAACAACGCTCTCTCCCGCTGTAATGCAGTGTACGTGGGGTGCAACGATTTATATAGGCATGGGGCGGGGTCACCGTAACATCACCCGGTGACCACGCCCCATGGCTAGATAAATCGTTGCGCCCCGCATACAGTGCATTACAGCGGGAGAGAGTGCTGTGTCAACATTGGAAGAGAGAAGACGACGGCGGTAGAGAAGACCGGGCCAACGCTAGCAAAAGAGCTGGAAGAAGATAGCAGAGGAGCCCGGCAGAAGAGCCGGAGAGCAGAAGAAGACACAGGAGAGCGGGAGAAGAGGCCGGAGAAGTCGGGAGAGACCACCAAAGTCGGAAGAAGACCCCCGGAGCTGCCTAATAAATTTATTTAAAAAGTGTTTTTTTTTTTTATTGACACTTTTCCCTTATGACGTCAGAGTCCCATCATCCCCTGGGCTGTGACATCTTAAGGGGCGGGTGGCATTACCCGGTGAGCACGCCCCATGCCTATATAAATCATTGCGCCCCGCGTACACTGCATTACAGAGGGAGAGAGCGTCATGTCAACATCGGAAGAGAGAAGACGACGGTGGCGGCGGAGAAGACCAGGCCAACGCTAGCAAAAGAGCTGGAAGAAGATATCGGAGGAGCCCGGCAGAAGAACCGGAGAGTGGGAGAAGACACCGGAGAAGTCGGAAGAGACCCCCGAAGTCAGAAGAAGACCCCCGGAGCTGCCTAATAAATTATTTTAAAAAGCTGTGTTGTGTGTGTTTTTTTTATTGACACTTTTTCCCCAGGTGAATGGGCAGGGGGTACGATGTACCCCTTACTCATTCACATAGGGTGGGGGCCAGGATCTGGCGGCCCCTTATTAAAGGGGCTCCCATATTCCAATAAGCCCCCCGCCCGCAGACCCCGACAACCAACGGCCAGGGTTGTCGGGAAGAGGCCTTGTCCTCATCAACATGGGGACAAGGTTCTTTGGGGTGGGTGGCTGCACCCCCCCATGTTGAGCATCGACCCCCTCATGTTGAGGGCATGCGGCCTGGTATGTCCCCACCCCCTTTCCTGTTCGTCCAGGCTGCATGCTTGGATAAGGGTGTGGTATGGCTCATGGGGGGAACCCCACGTCATTTTCTTTCGGTGTGGGGGGTTCCCCTTAAGATCGATACCAGAACGAAGGGCCTGATATTGTCCTGGGGGGAACCTCACGCAAATTTTTTTTTACATTTCCGCGGGGTTCCCCTTCAAGATTCTCAGCACACAAGTCGCACCGCAAGTCAGATCATCTTGATCCAACTTCTGATACAACTTCTATTCAAATCAATGGGCTCCCATAGGGAACCATTAGTTTTTGAATAGAGACAGAAACGCCGGACAAGGCTTAACGCAGTGTTAAGCTGCGTTAACGCCTTTTGCCGGTGTATGACCTTTTTTACAGCTCTAACACTGGAGCCTCAGAACGCATTGGCCCTGGTTTTTTTTTAAAGCTTAAAAACGCCTATGCCATTTGCAGCTCAAAAACACCATGGTGTGTATGAGCCCTAATAGTTGAGGAAAGGATGTATGATTTCATATATTTTCACATTTATTATCCCTAGGCCCTTCACCCCAGCGTGGCGAGTACACTTCCATGTCACGACTCTTTGTTGTATATTGATTCTGTACCCTAGTGCCCTTGATTCTAAACCCGAGTGAGCATCTGTGGGGCATCCTCAAATGGAAGGTGGAGTAGCGCAAGGTCTCTAACATCCACCAGCTTTGTGACGTCATCATGAAGGAGTGGAAGAGGATTCCAGTGGCAACCTGTGAAGCTCTGGTGAACTCCATGCCCAAGAGGGTTAAGGTAGTTCTGGAAAATAATGGTGGCCACACTAAACTTTGACATTTTGGGCCCGATTTGGACATTTTCACTTAGGGGTGTACTGACTTTTGTTGCCATAAGTTTAGACATTAATGGCTGTGTGTTGAGTTATTTTGAGGGGACAGCAAATTTACGCTGTTATACAAGCTGTACACTCACTAATTTACATTGTAGCAAAGTGTAATTTCTTCAGTGTTGTCACATGAAAAGATATAATAAAATATTTACAAAAATGTGAAGGGTGTACTCACTTTTGGGAGATACTGTATGTGGAAATTGCACAAGCTGCCCTGGGCTGGAAGATGTAGACAATTACTCTCTGCAGCCTTCAGCCCATGTACCAGTTGATCAACCTCTCCCTGCTCGTTTTGGTTGTCTATTGTTGGTAGCCGGTGGCTAACATTCAAATTTGTCATAGAAACTCTAATGCCCCATATACACGATTGGATTTTCCGACAACAAATGTTCAATGGGAGTTATTGTTGGAAATTCCAATAGTGTGTAGGCTCCATCTGACATTTTCCGTTGGAATTTTCGCCAAACAAAATTTGAGATCTGGATCTCCAATTTTCCAACAACAAAATCCGTTCTCGTAAATTCCGAGCGTGTTTACACAATTCTGGTGCACAAAGTTCCACGCATGCTCCGAATCAATTATGAGACGGAAGCGATTGGTCTGGTAAAACTAGTGTTCATAATGGAGATAGCACCTTCGTCATGCTGCAAATTTTAAAATCTTTTAAGTTGTTTTGCTGCTGATATTCACATTCTGTTCTGACAACCTGATTTCTTTGTTATTTCTCATGATCTCATGAATATTTTATTTTTATTTATTTTTTTTATTAATTTTTTTAGTCAGATCTCCATAATAATGTTTAGAATTTTTGTTTATAGTTTATTTTTTTTGTTTGTTTTTTTATCCAGATCTCCTATTTTTTTTAAAAAAATTTTTACAGTGATCTGCATAATTTTTTTTTCGTTTTCTGTCAAGTTACAACACCATTATTATCTTGTATTTTTTAACCTCAAGGAGTTTTGTGTTGGCGTTGTTAGTTCGACATTGTATTTTTTTGAATGTACCTGCCTATTCACAAACAAACTGTCCTTTTTTAAGTAAAACACATAGGCAAGTATTTGTGAAAAATAAATAGCCATTTATTATGGGTCATAACAAAAGAAAGACGAATGGAACTCTGGAGAAACTGGTGAAATTTGCAAAGCCTTTGTACCCCAGGACAAACATTAATTATTTTACAGTCAAAATTGGTGGTCTGAGGAGTCCTTATAATAGTAAGCACAATCCGGTCCAGGACTACAAGAGATCAGTAACAGCAGCAGATGACATATCTATCCCCAGGCTGTGGTCTTACAACAGCCTGCGTCTTTTGTCAGACTAGACTTAACCCAGGCCATCACTCTCTTGGCTTCCTTACACGCTTGCTTCCAGGCTGTGGCTCTGGTGTTGGAATTGTGGCAGGAGGTGGAGGAGGACCATGGTTGAACTCACAAATGTGGCTTTTGCTTGAGAGTTCGCCCCTCAATCCCTATTTTAGGGCTTGTAACATAACTTCCTCAAAAAAAAGGGGTGTTGGCCCTCCTCCATTTCCTGCATTTTGCAGGCTACCATGTAGGCATAGTCCTCTTGATTATTGGGGGGAGGGTTCTGAGGGCTGCAGTAGCCTTCTGAAATAGGCCAAGTGCTGCCTCCTCCAGGTTACTCCTCTTCCTGGGACTTTTTTTTGGAAAGTGGAGGGAAATAAAGCCTGAAAAAAATACGATTGCAACTACCACTTTACATCAATACCTTGACACAAACAAGTATGCAGTAAATTAAGTCAGCATACCTTATCTGCATACTTGTGAACAAAGAAAAAACACGCTAAAGCCCCAAACAGATAATAATAAGAAGAATATAAAAATAAAAAAGTATCTCGCACCTACAAAAAAAGTGAATCTTAAAAAATATAAAAGAAAGCTGCTAACCACAAACTGAGTGAAAATACCATTAGTGCAGATTAGAAAAAGCTTGACAAGGTGAGCTAATGAAATATAAATTTAACTAGTGAAAATTGGAGTCCAAAAGCTATGTGAGTGAAAAATTATTGACTTGGACTTAATTAAATAAAAGTGACATGTCCTAAGACTAGTACGATTAATCATACAAAAAATGGTAAACCTACTGTCAGTGCCAGCCCAAGACATGTTCCTGCCTGGGACCAAGAATTAAATGCTGCCCCCCCCAAAAAAAAAATTACGCCCACCAAAAGGCCCCCACTAAAACTATGATAAAGCTCCACACAAAATAGCAGTGTTTTACCATCAACGCCCGCCCTAGTGTGAAAGCAGCCTTAATGTTTTTTAAAATTGTGTTCCTTTTGCTAATGCTGTACATACAGAGCAGGCATCCTGAGAAGAGCATGTGCTTTATCCTTATGTCACCTCTAATGCCCCATACACATTGTCGGAAATTCAGACGGAAAAAGTCAGATCGGATTATGTTGTCAGAAAATCCGATCGTGCGTGGGTTCCATCTGACTTTTCCTGTAGGAATTTCCGACTAAAAAAGTTTGAGAGCTGGATCTAAAATTTTCCGATAACAAAATCCGATCAGACTTTTTCCAATCCTGTGTAGAGAATTCCGGATTTAGAGATGAAAGCTATTGGCTACTGGCCTCTACGTAGTCCCGTTGTACTTGTTTTACGTCACCTCCTTCCGAACGATCGGATTTTCCGACAACTTTGTGCGACTATGTGTATGCAAGATAAGTTTCAGCCAGGAAAAAAAACGACGGATTTTGTGGTCGGAATGTCTGACCGTGTGTATGGGGCATAAGGCTGCTTTCACATTGAGGCGCTTTGCAGGCGCTATATTGCTAAAAATAACATCTGCAAAGAACCCTGAAAGACCTTCACCTGTCACTCCAATGTGAAAGCCCGAGTACTGCCAGGCACATCTTTGAGATGCTGTAGGAGCAGTGAATACACCACTCCTAAAGCCCCTCTGCCCATTAAAATGAATGGGCAGCACTTCCGAACCGCCAGCAGAGCACCACTGCAGAGGTGCTTTGCCGGTGGTTTTAAACCTTTTTGGCTGCTAGCAGGGGTTAAAAGCGCCTCTGTTATGCGGTTACGGACAATATGATCTATTACCTCACTCACCTTATTTTTCAGATAGGCAGAGTCAGAGGCTGTCCAGCCTCAGCTCACACTCTGTCACGGCCGGGCACAGCCGCACAGGTCTCCTCAGCCCTTCCTTCCCTCACATGGAAGATGGAAGACGGTGGATGGAGCAATTGATTGGCGCAGAGGCTGAGCACTGTGAATCCTGGGGTGGCCGCGGCCTCTGACGTCACTGGGTGCTAGGCGCCGGGCGGCAGGCAATTCTAACAACCATTGCAGAAGACAGCGTACAATGCACAGCACAGCCAACCAGCATCCGTTCTGCTCCACTCTGCTCTGCTCCGAGTCCTGAGAGCCTTGCTGACTGATGATCTGGGGTAACTTCTTGCCGGCCTGGCTGCCGCGGCCCCCCCTGTTACATGCCAACTGGAGCCATGGTCCCATTGGGTCCCATGGTAGGGCCGGCCCTGCCTACTGTGAAAGTAACACTATAAGTGAAAAAAACAATTGCACACACACACTGAAACAGTATAACCTGAAGCGTAGTGACAATGTGAAAATACAATATCCTGTATCAATTAGCTTTGAATATTCAAACCAAAAAAATGGATAACCAGGAAAAAGTTAATAAAAGTCCAGTGAAATAAACATTGATGAGGAATCTTACAATACTTGAAATGTAACACCTTCACCAGCTAGGATGTCACCCAAAGTGCTCAGTAGATAGGTATCTGCTTACCAGATGATGTTGACCTTTTTAATGAAAAGAAGGACAAGATGGGCCTTGGAAAGATAATGCTTGCCGCAAAGATGGAGACTGTGGATTGGATCAGTCCCTCACACCGATAAGAGTATCAGATGGGATATATGAAAAAAAATGTGGAGGATGCCAAAATAGTGTAATTCCATTTATTAAAAATAGTAAAATACAAGAAAGCCAAATGGCTGCTTACTTGAGAGGCGCCGTCGCCCGAAGCTGAAGTGCATATCTAGAGGATGAATAGATGTCCCGCAGTAAGTACTGGTAGCTGGCGTGCGTTCCACCTGCGATGGGGAACAACCAGAGGGACTGGAAGTGATGAAATCACGTGACCAAGTACTGCCTCGATGTACGTTTCATTTTCACGATTAATCGTACTAGTCTTAGGACATGTCACTTTTATTTAATTAAGTCCAAGTCAATAATTTTTTACTTAGGAGCTTTTGGACTGCAATTTTTCATTAGCGTACCTTGTCAACCTTTTTCTAATAATAAGAAGAAGCTGCCACAATACCCTAATACGTGGTATACTGTACAAGAGATAGTAAAACAGCAGTACAGTGCTATAAAAATCACATTATACTCTTAAAAAGTGATTGCAGTGTGCATAATATAAAAAACATCACCATAGATTAAACATCAATTAAACAGATATTGGTGCATGAAAATCATGAACTTAAAAAGTCCCAATGGAAAGCCCAGAAATTATTTTAGCAATCTTTTCAATGTGTGGCAGAAGAAAAAACAGATTGTGCATCCCAATAGCTTCAAAACCTTTCAGCGATCAGAGCACCACGCAGACCACCACGGTGTAATAAAGGTGGGGGCTTACCAGACTCAAATGACCCTCACTCAGTAAAGGTCAAGTAGCACTTTTTTTTATATCACACAAATTCTCCAACATCCCTTAGGGGTCTTATCAATTGATTACACCTCCAAGTATGACACAGATCATTATGCAGTAAAGCTCCATGCAGAAATTATGTTATGAAAAATGGAAGAGGCACTCTCCATAGTGTATATTAATAGGGTTAAGCGAAATGTAATAGGGATAAAGGCACTTGCACATCTAGATGTTATACAAACAATTTGTATCACATGGATGGTCAAAACCAAGATGGCTGCGGCTAGTGTACGCAAGTGCAGTGGCATGTTCTGGCTCCACCAAACGCATTTCATCATACTTGACGTCTACAGGGACAATTTAAGGATTATTTTTTCTGGGTATAGGAACTGGGGATTGTGTATACCAGGGTTCTGGAAAAATACAGCCCATAAGCCATATCTGGCCCACTACAAGATTTTATCCAGGGTCTGTGTTGTATCCCCAATGTGAACTAACTGAGGATTACGGTCAGCAGAAGTGGTCTATGGTCTCTGATTTTGATATGAGGGAAGACTCTGACGGGCCCCTGATGGAGAGGTTAATTCTGATGGGGACCCCGAAGTAGGGGGGATTCTGATGGGGACCCTGATGTGAAGGGGACTCTGACAAGGACCCTGATATAAGGGGGATTTTTTTTTTATAGGCAAACATTTATGTAACCAGGTGCTTTGCTATAAAAAAAAAAGCAAGTTAGAACACTGTGCTGTAGATGTTCCCTTAAAACTTCAAACTTCAAACTACTCTCTTCAAACTGAGCTGACTAGGTGAACCTAGTAACGCTGCCTGCCTCATGCCAGCAGGGGGAGCATACAGCCAAAGGGGCTCCATAGACTTGTATACCGCCACAATAAACTGTGGGAATTGAAGTCCTGAATGGAAGCCATGTTGTGGAATCCTATGAACCACTGAACTACAGTACCCACAAGTAGACGGGAATAGGAAAGTAGCTTAAATAGTGCAGTCTTTTACCACAGGGAATCAGAGCAAACACATCTCCCTGTCTGGGCTTGTGCCAGCTACACACAAGCCAGTGTCCTGAGTGGAGATCCATGCCTTACTCAGCTGGGCACCTGTGTGGCAGAACGGAATACGGTGCACAGAGACTGAGGACAGAGTCACTTCGGGATAGTCTTCTGCTGTACAGATGCTGGAGCATTGTAGTCTGGTGAACTGAGGACCAGAGTCCCACTGGATCAAACTAGAGGGCACCTGCACAGCAAGACTGTTAGGGCCATGCAACCATAACCTGTTTGCTGCCATCAGAGCTGTATCTTCTAGGGATTAAACACTTAAACAACAGCTTTTACCACTGCATGCTGATTTCCACTGGGACTATATTAATGTGCACCACCGTCAAGAAAGGCCCTAACGTTAACTGGCTAAGAGCTAGGGCATAGCATTGCCTCTTTAGACAAGGTCTCCAGTCATTGCTTGTAGAATTAGGGACACCACTGCAGAAAATCTGGTTTAAAGTCCAGTCATTGATAAAATGCACTCTAGTAATATAGCATTCTGGTAGCAGGAAAGTTATGTCAATACTAATTACCATTACTGTCGTTGTGGTTTTGTGCCTTTGCTTAACATTGATTTACAGTTTACCAGTTATAGAGCCATTTAACTGCGGTGATTATAACTTAAATAAATTAGACATGTGCAGTACGGAAAAATTTATTTAGTTTTGGTTTGGATAGATTTGTTATGTTACTAATTTTGTTTTGTTGATTCATTTCAAAATGTGTTTAGTTTATTTATTTTCGAATGAATTCCACATTTTTGGAATGATTTGAATTCTGATTGGGCAAAAAATGAACAGCCCATCTGAATCCTGTGTAAACTGTGAATTTCAAGGGAACCCTGTGCCAAAATTTTAATCGAGAATGGCATTAGGTCCCCCCCAAAATCCATACCAGATTCTTATCTGAGCATACATCCTGGCAGGCCAGGAAAAGGGGGGGGCATGTGCATCCCCCCCCCGAACCATACAATGCCATATGTCCTCAGCATGGGGGGGTGTTTTAAGTCAGGGGGGCTTCTCTCCCCTCAAAGCATCTTGTCTCCATATTGATGGGGACAGGGCCTCTTTCCCAGAACCCTGGCCCGGTGGTTGTGGGGGTGCGGGGAGTGGCTTACCAGAATCTGGAAGCCCCCTTTTACACAGGGGCACCCAGATCCCCCCTCCCATGTGAATGAGTATGGGGTACATAGTACCTCTACTCATTCACCAATTTTTTTTAAATAAAAGCATAACAGTTTTTAAAAAGTCCTTTATTAAAAAAATATAAAAATGCCAATCTGGATGAAAAAAAAAGCCAAACACGACTGCTCCCATCCAGGGACACAGCTGAATGACAGGTAAACTTAGGGGTGGGGGTGTTAATGTCCCTGTGTCTACCTCTAATTGGGTGAGAGTCATTCCCGAATGACAGATAAACATGGGGCGGGGTTATCTGGTGGCCCAATGAGCGGTAAACAGGGGGGTGGTGTTACCCAGTTGTATTTCCACCATGACCAATTTGTTACACATGTATTGTCATGATTGCAATGGGAAGGGTTAGAACTTCTGGCAATGTTTATATTGCTGTCAATGCCTTGTGGTGTAGCTTGAGAAAATAGTGCCCTGTCCCTAGGTACCCACAAAAGAGAATGCCCAGTTCCTGAAGGTCCTGTGCTAACTATATCTGATTCAGAGATAGCATTGGATGTTTACAAACTTAATGTGTTAAATGTAATAGTTGGATCAGAAGACTGGAGTGCCACACTGAAATGTCGAAGTCCAAAATGGAGTTTATTCCAAGCATGTAAAGAACATAATACCAGCGTGTTTGGGGGCCACACTTTGCACCCAACATCAGAGCTTGAGAAAAGGATGGTAAATACAATCTGAGTATAAAAAAATAACTTGTTACGTGGATTTTCTTTACAAAACTGTTGCTAGGAGTGGAAGCTGATGATCACTTACACAACACAAACGAGGAGGGATATTAGGAGCATAATCCTGTTTCCACACATCAAAACAAAGAAAGAAAATCTATCACTACAAGCAACAGCAAACAAATTTATAATTAATAACTTGCAATTTCATGACAAACTTCACTCTTACACAACCACCTGCACTTGTGACGTCTCCATACTGGATGACTAGTGCAGAGAATATCCCTCAAACCTTTGATGTTAAGTGGATGTAACGTAAAAAGAGAATTATTATATAATTAGTGGGTGGGGAACACCTGTAGTAGCTCTGTGGGGATATCCTTTATACCTTGTAAAACTAAATTCTTTATTATAAATTGTAGAAAATACACAGTGTCTGATAATTCAGATATAGAAGCTACAATCACCAAAGTAAACCTTCTGTTTAAAAAGATCTTGATGAAATGTTATAACTACCTTTTCTAGGACTCATGTTGTTCATGACTCTTCTGAAGATAGTCAAGGCTAGCCTACCCCTCCTCTTGATGGCATAGTGATTATCTATCTATCTATTTCTCTATCTATCTAAAACTATTGATGGTGTTGCAGTGTATAAAAATAATATAGCAAAAAAAGCAAAAGCAAAAAATAGCAAAAAAATCTGTAAAATGTATGAAAACACAATTTATGAGTCTCGTGATTATTAAAGTCCAAAAACAATCTGTGCCCAAAGATCTGTGAGTTAAACCACAACAATGTCCAAAAAAACTGTGCAAGGTGAAATCCAATGCAGAGTTAAAATGACGACCACCACCAGGCACCCCCAAGGTCATGTGCTCACCTCATATGTAGGTTTGCATTACAATGGCCAATGGAGCCTTTAAACCAAAAGCCAAGGGTTTCAAATGGCAGCTGAAAGTGGCTGTCTTATGAGAATATGGAGACTCTCTGTGGATAGTCAATGACGTCAGTAGCAGACTCAGCTTTAGAACCAAGCTCAGCTCAAAAAAAAAAGGCTCATAGTGTACACATATATAACTACATATAACACCAAGTTAACTATGTGGCCTATTTATTTATACATGGTGATCATATCCCCCTTAATCGCTTCTTCTCAAGAGAGAAAACATTTAGTTCAGCTGATGTTTCCTCATATCAGTTTGGCTGCCTTTTCTGCATCTTCTCCAGTTATCCAATATCCCAAAACTGAAATTGCATATGGTGGGGTCTTACTAATGATTTGTATGGGGGCAAAATCATGTTTTCCTTCTCTAGCCACTTCAGCCCAGGAACCTTACCAGACCACTTTTTGCGATACGGCATTGCGCTGCTTTAATTGACAATTGTGCCGTCGTGCGACATTGCATCCAAACAAAATTGACGTCCTTTTTTCCCACAAATAGAGCTTTCTTTTGGTGGTATTTGATCACCTCTGCAGTTTTTAGTCTTTGTGCTATAAACAAAGAAAGAGCGACAATTTTGAAAAAAAAGCAATATTGTTTACTTTTTGCTATAATAAATATCCCCCAAAATATATAAAAAAACGAATTTCTTCCTCAGTTTAGGCCAATATGTATTCTTTTACATATTTTTAGTAATGGTGGTGATCTGCAATTTTTATCATGACTGCAACATTGCGGCGGACTCATTGAATACTTTTGACACTATTTTGGGACCATTGACCTTTATACAGCGATCAGTGCTATAAAAATGCACTGATTACTGTGTAAATGACACTGGCAGGGAAGGGGTTAAACATTAGGGGGTGATCAAAGGGTTAACTGTGTTCCCTCACTGTGTTCTAACTGTAGGGGAGATGAGCTCAATAGAACATGACAGAGATCACTGTTCCTGATCATTGGGACTAGTAGATCCCTGTCATGTTGCTAGGCAGAACAGGGAAATGCCTTGTTTACATAAGCATCTCCCCGTTCTTCCTCTCTGTGCCACGATCGCGGGCCACCAGCGGACATCACAGGACCTGTGGGCATGCTCACGCAGCGCGCGGCGGGCATGCGCCCACTAGCCTGCAATTTAAAGGGGATGTACAGGTACACCCATTTGTACAGCTGTGCCACTGTACAGACATACATCATCGTGTGCTGGTCGGCAAGCAGCTAGAGTCTATACCTCTTTTAATACAAGAAAGTATTTTGTAGCTTGGCATTGCATGCCAATATTAAGTCTGTGATCTACCAAACCACCTAGATTCCTCTCTGCAATTGACTCCCCCAGTTGTACTCCTCTTAGAATGTATGATGCATGCATGCTTTTTAGCCCCCAAGTGCATAACTTTCAGCTTGTAAGTTGGAGACATCCTGTAAGGACATTATTCAGCTGCATAGCTTCCGTGCAAACAATGAAATGGTACTTTTAATCCCAAACTCTATTTTATTTATAAAGTAGGTTATAAAGTAAGCCCTTCTTTTTGCTCTTGCTCCTTGCTCATTTAATACAGCCACCTTGGAGGCAGCATATAAGGTGCTTCTCCGTTGGTATTGGGTCCCTGCCAGTATGGCCTATGCCAATCCATTCTACAGTGACCACTGTCTCCAGGGCCGTGGTCATTGGGGTGATGTCGTTTACACATGGTGGATGTGCCCTAGACTACTTTGTTTTTGATCTGGTGTTTTTGGCATTCTATTCACTTTATTTCACCTCCCCATAAAAAAAAGAAGGCAAACTTATACGATTACACTGCCCAATTCAGGGCCTGTTTGCCTAACAGCAGAATCTAGCTACATATCGATTTTTGTCATTCAAAAGAATGATTGCCCAAGCCTGAAAGAAACCATCTGAGAGATTGCATGACCACGTTGATGCTTAACAAACAGATGTCTAGCGGACCATTCGACCGGAAATGTACGATTGCAGCATCGTACAGTTTAGCTGCTCTGTCGAATCTTCTTAAAACATTCGACAGACAACAAATAAAAAAACACATTTTTTTGTTGCGCTAAAAGAAAAAAAACTGTGTACATAAGTATATTTTAAGGAAGGAGTGGGAAGGGGGGTTGTTGGGACATGTCCAGAAATCAAATACTGTTAAAAGCAGCAATGAGTCAGTAACCAGTTTTTCAATAGCTGACTCCTGATGTAAATGGGCTTGTTGTAAATGTCTATAGCCTATGTATGTGACCCCAGGGAAAAAAAGTTACTTGCACAAGACGAGAGGCAGCATGCTAAAGGGCAGAAGACACCTTGGAGAGAAATACAAAAACAGAAACAACCAGTGCCAACCTAAGAGCGGTAATATGACACACGTTTTATTTTTGCTGTAGAAATACACTCACTCTGTGTTGTATAAAAACAGGCACATCATGATGGGGAGGTTCGGATGGACAATCTGATTGGCGACAAAGCTCCAGTGGGGGTGATCGTCTTGCGGTGTGCGATCCCGTCTAGCGGCACCAGTGGATTCCAGTGTCCCAGGCTTAGGTCGGCAGAGCGCTGTGGGGATCGTCGGTCTGTGGAATCATGATGTCATGATGCTAATTGCGTGCACGCGTTCCGAGCATGCGTGCTCCTTCGTCAGGTATAGCAATCCTCCATTTTGGAGGTGGTAAAGAAGGGAAAGAGCAGGACGAGCGGGCCAATGTGATCATAGTACCGCCCTATTTATAGTTCACTGAGCTGATTGACCCCGGGGGAGCAAGGGGCGAGGTTATGGAGTCTATATTCAGTTATTACGTTTTAACAAATTGCATTGTATTATACGGAAAAGAAAAAGAGAAACTCTAAACATAATGACCATGTGCACAGTGTTTTGTTAGAGTTATATATAGCAAGTACTTACTTGAGCCATTTTTATGTATAAAGATATATGGAAACTCAGACTATACTGACCCTGTAAAACAATATGATAAGAAAATATAAATTAATAAATTAATATGATGATATCGATATGGGAAAAACATGGGGGTAAAAAAGGGAAAGAAAGGGGGGGTTTTGGGGGGTCGGTGGGGGGGGAGAAACTTATATTAAAAATAAGAAATATATATACACAATTTGCATACATATGTAGCTGTATAACAAGAGAAATTTCATTTTTGTCCGAAAAATATATTTATTTAGTTACTCCCAAAATTAGTTTTTATTTATTTAGTTTCATTAAAAAATGCATTCACCCGAAAATACTGAAATAATTAAGGTCGAATCTGTCATTGAAGGCTTATGGTGTCTGTCGAAAACAGAAACAAGCAGCGCCAACCTAAGTGCAGTAATATGACACACGTTTTATTTGTTGCTGTAGAAATACACTCACTCTGTGTAGTATAATAACAGGCACATCATGATGGGAAGAAACTTATATTAAAAATAAGAAATATATATACACAATTTTATGCATACATATGTAGCTGTATAACAAGAGAAATTTATAAGACTGAACTAATTTCTATATCTTCATTCAGGCCCCCAGGCTCAAGGGCATGGATGGTGTATATCCAAAAAGTTTCCTCTCGCAGAGTCGCTTAAAGCGCTCTGCGAGAGGGAGGGACCCAGACACCTGTTCGATGACCCACACCTGCATACCTTCAGTGGAGCCCTGATGGTACTCCTTAAAATTTCTGGGGATTGTTAGATTAAGGTTGTCCTCTACCGATCTGCTGTGTTTTCCAAACCTTTTTCTGAGTGCAGCCAATATAAAGTAGGTCACAGGGACAACAAATGCCATATATTACCAAAGTCTGAGGAACAATTAGAAAAATTCCCTAAGCTGGTAAGTATTGCCTTTTGTGGTGAAAGACTTCTGACAATGGGAAACAGATTTGCAGGTGAGACATTTTAACTTTTTACATTGGTGCATGCCATTTCGTTTAAGGAAGGTCCCGGACAATCTGGGTTTATTGTGTATAGATTTCAATTTGCTTGGAGCAATAAGACTTTTGATGTTTCTAGCTTTACGATATGTGATCCTCGGTGCAGTGGCAATGGATGATTTTAACAAAGGATCCTCCAAAAGGATCCCCAAGTGTTTACAGATTTTTTTTTCCATTTTTTTATGTTGAGAATGAAATTGAGTGATGAATCTAGTAGTATGGGGTTGGGAAGAAGCAGTGACTTGAATCTCTGTTTCTCTGCATAGAGAAGGTTTACAGGCGGTGTCAGACTTAACATCCAGAAAGTTGACATATGCTTCTTCTATTAACGCTGTCTTCAAACTTTGTTTTTAACAAATGTCCCTGTCTGATGTAATCAAAAACGGAACTGTAATTTGTACTTACATTATATTGGCCGCACTATCTGGACACTCAGAAAAAGGTTTGGAAAACACAGCAGATCGGTAGAGGACAACCTTAATCTAACAATCCCCAGAAATTTTAAGGAGTACCATCAGGGCTCCACTGAAGGTATGCAGGTGTGGGTCATCGAACAGGTGTCTGGGTCCCTCCCTCTCACAGAGCGCTTTAAGCGACTCTGCGAAAGGGAAACTTTTTGGATATACACCCTCAATGCCCTTGCACCTGGGGGCCTGAATGAAGATATAGAAATTAGTTCAGTCTTATAATTTTCTCTTGTTATACAGCTACATATGTATGCATAAAATTGTGTATATATATTTCTTATTTTTAATATAAGTTTCTTCCCATCATGATGTGCCTGTTATTATACAACACAGAGTGAGTGTATTTCTACAGCAACAAATAAAACGTGTGTCATATTACTGCACTTAGGTTGGCGCTGCTTGTTTCTGTTTTCGACAGACACCATAAGCCTTCAATGACAGATTCGACCTTAATTATTTCAGTATTTTCGGGTGAATGCATTTTTTAATGAAACTAAATAAATAAAAACTAATTTTGGGAGTAACTAAATAAATATATTTTTTGGACGAAAACAAAATTCCGAAACAAAATATTTCAATGTGCACATGTCTATTAAAAAGTCTCCAAAAATGTGATACCACTTTGAACTAACAGGGCTAAACTGAAGTCAGGGCTAGTAGCAAGCTTGCATAGACAAGTTAACAATCCAAGGTCCAGCTCAGGATCCAAAGAGTAATCTGGATACAAGAAAATGTTGGCAACAAAAGAATCCCAGAAGATGGCAATGGGTCAGGCAGGGAAACACCAGGGAGCCAGGCTTGCTATCACAAGCACAGACTGATCAGGTTTAAATAGGATTCCTCCGGCACTGAGGACCAATCCATCTATAGGGGGCATGTGGCCAGGCTAGTTACCTGTTTGAGTGCCACAAAAGATTCAGTGAGAGACGTGAAAATGAATTTCCAAAAGTTAAATCAGTGCTTAAAGGGTTTGGAGCCAGTTGATGCTGTGTAGAAAATTGATAGTTTGTTGTAACTGACAGAAATTTATTTTCTCCATGCCTTCGACCAGTGGAAAACAAGACTGAAGCAATGTGTTAGTGCAAATGGGGAAAATATTGAAGGGGACAAGCATTACATTTGTAATACATATAAATAAAGGTGTGAGTGATTTAATCAGTCTTGTTATTTATTAGACACACCTCGTATGTGAAATCAATATTCTTACAATAGATCACAATATACTTCTTCCACTAACTGTGTGAAACCTTAAAAATAAAAAAATAAAATCATGCACCATGCTGGAAAATGACTGACCTTTAACTACTTAAGAACCGGCCCATAGCCGATTAATGGCTACAGGGCGGTTGTCTAACTCTGAGAGGCCGTTAATTAACACGCGGCCGTTTACCACGTGATCGCTCCGGAGTGATCACTTGTAAACATGTTATGATGCCGGTTCCTCCCTCCCCCTCTCTGTACCGATCGGTACAGCGGAGGGGGAAGAGATCGGTGTCAGCAGCGCTGTGGGCTGCATCTGCAGTGCCCACATCGCTGCTCACCGAAATTTAACCCCTTAATTCCCTGCCAATACTCCGTAATACCCTACCAATACTCTGCAATACTCTGCCAATACTCTGCCAATATTCTGTAATACCCTGCCAATACTCTGCAATACCCTGCCAATACTCTGCCATACCCTGCCAATACTCTGCCATACCCTGCCAATACTCTGCCATACCCTGCCAATACTCTGCATTACCCAATACTCTGCAATACCCTGCCAATACTCTGCATTACCAAATACTCTGCAATACCCTGCCAATACTTTGTAATACACGCCAATACTCTGCAATACCCAATACCCTGCCAATACTCTGCAATACCCTGCCAATACTCTGCAATACCCTGCCAATACCCTGCCAATACTCTGCAATACCCTGCCAATACTCTGCAATACCCTGCCAATACCCTGCCAATACTCTGCAATACCCTGCCAATACTCTGCAATACCCTGCCAATACTCTGTAATACCCGCCAATACTCTGCAATACCCAATACCCTGCCAATACTCTGCAATACCCGCCAATACTCTGCAATACACTGCCAATACTCTGCAATACACGCCAATACTCTGCAATACACGCCAATACTCTGCCAATACTCTGCAATACCCGCCAATACTCTGCAATACCCGCCAATACTCTGCAATACTCTGCCATGCCCTGCCATACCCTGGCAATACCCTGCCAATACTCTGCCATACCCAATACCCTGCCAATACTCTGCCATACCCTGCCAATACCCTGCCAATACTCTGCAATACCCTGCCAATACCGTACCATTTTTTTAAATTTATTTTTTTATTTCAGGCTTCCCAGCCTAGAGGTGAGATGTGGGGTCTTACTGACCCCATATCTCACTGTAAAGAGGACCTGTCATGCCTATTCCGATTACAATGGATGTTTACATTCCTTGTAATAGGAATAAAAGTGATCAAAAAATTTATTTTTGTGGAAAAAAAATGTCAAACTAAAATAAATAAAGTAAAATGAACAATAAAAAAGCAAAAAAAATGTAAAGCGCCCCTGTGCCCATGTGCTCGCATGCAGAAGCGAACGCATATGTAAGTCCCGCCCACATATGAAAACGATGTTCAAACCACACATGTGAGGTATCGCTGCGAATGTTAGAGCGAGAGCAATAATTTTGGTCCTAGACCTCCTCTGTAACTCAAAACATGTAACCAGTAAAAAAAATGTGAGGTATCGCTGCGAATGTTAAAGCGAGAACAATAATTTTGGTCCTAGACCTCCTCTGTAACTCAAAACATGTAACCAGTAAAAAAAAAATTCAAGCATCGCCTATGGGGATTTTTAAGTAGCGACGTTTGGCCCCATTCCACAAGCATGTGCAATTTTGAAGGGTGACATGTTAGGTATCTATTTACTCAGCGTAACTTCATCTTTCACATTATGCAAAAACATTGAGCTAACTTTACTGTTCGTTTTTTTTTTAAGCGCAAATACCGTGCGTGATAAAAAGTTGCAACGACCACCATTGTATTCTCTAGGGTCTTTGCTAAAAAAACATATATAATGTTTAGGGGTTCTATGTAATTTTCTAGCAAATAAATGATGATTTTTACATGTAGGAAGAGAAATGTCAAAATTGGCCTGGGTGCTCCAGAACGCCTGATGGTTCTCCCTAGATGTTGGGCCTCTGTATGTGGCCACGCCAGGGGTCAAGTATTGGGGAAAAAAGTGTGGGAACTCCCACCCAAGATCCACTCCCCCACCAAAAAAAAATGATACGCTCATATGCACAAACACTTCGAAAGTGGTATTTTTCATCCAATTTTCGTATTGTCTGTATGAAGCTTAACGGTTAATACATAAAAAAAACAATCCTCAATAAACATAAATACGGTAATTCTCTGAATAATCAGCATTTATTCAATTGTGCTTCCATGCAAATGTGAACATCATGTTCTGATCTTTATTGGGAAATGTTATTTTTTATATAGAGTGTTTATGTGGTGAGTTTACACTTTTCATTGAACAGAGTTTGGATAACACAGGGTTAAAAGGAAAGGTCATAAATTAACTGCACATTATCTGGACAGAATGCTTGGGGAGATAGTGATGTGTTCCTGCTTAGGAGATGTATGTTAGCTTGGGGGCTGCAAACTCTGCAGGGCTCCAACACACACGCGCTGCTATTCCAACCCTTCACATATTTCCACATAAACTTCCCTCCTGGCATTAAGCTTTGCCAGGTATTGTGCTGAGCTTACCACCCCAAACTGATGTTCCTCCCTCAGCTCACCTTTCCCTGCATGTCCTGTGAGCAGAATAGCTGTGCTCCTCCTCTGGGTTCTCTCATCATATGGCACTGAAGATAGAGGAGGGAGGGATTCAGCGGGACACACAGAGCAAGTATGCAGGAGACTGGGGGGGGGGGGTGGGGTGAGGAGACAGAAAATCAGGAGGGGCCAGCGGGGAGGAGCGCATCACGAGAGGTCTGAATAAATACAAAAATACAATCTCTTAGCAGCAGGGACCTGATCTACCCGTCAGCTAGCTGTGATTGACAGGTAGATTGAAGAGGAAGCTGTCATGGGGCCCCCTACTGGCAATGCCTGAATGGTCAGTCCACCCCTGGTGTGCGGCACTTACTATTGCAAGTTTTGTCGGTGGCTGCTGGTGTAGCACCTGCCACACAGCTCGCATACTTCAAAGTCTTGCAGGACATGGCTGCTAACGGGAACTGAGTTCCTGTTGTGGAAAAAGTACAGGAACTCCGTTCCCATGAGTTCCCGCAGGACTTGAGCCCTGGGCCACGCTGTGTAAAAGTCTTACACATGTGGTATCGCCATACTCGGGAGTAATAGCAGAATGTGTTTTGGGGTGTCATTTGTGGTATGCATATGCTGTGTGTGACAAATAACCTGATAATATGACAATTTTGTGAAAGAAAAAATGGAAAAAAAAATTTGATTTTGTAAAGAATTGTAGGAAAAAACTTACAAGCTCAAAAACCTCCCCATTCCTTTTACTAAATACCTTGGAATGTCTTCTTTCCAAAAAGGGGTCATTTGTGGCATGTTAGGGTCTCAAAAAATTAGATAGGCCGTCAGTCCTTCGGGTGTGATCAATTTTCAGATATTGGCACCATAGCTTGTGGACTCTATAACTTTCACAAAAACTAAATAATATCCCCCAATTTGTAGTTATTTTTACAAGATATGTAGTAGTATAAATTTTGGCCAAAATTTATGAAGAAAAATTACTAATCTGCTAAATTTTATAACAGAAACGAAGAAAAATTCATTTTTTTACAGAATTTTCTGTCTTTTTTCTTTTATAGCACAAAAAATAAAAAACCCGGAGGTGATTAAATACCACCAAAAGAAAGCTCCATTTGTGTGAAAAAAGGACAAAAATTTCATATGGGTACAGTGTTGCATGACTGAGTAATTGTCATTCAAAATGTGAGAGCACCGAAAGCTGAAAATTGGTCTAGTTATTAAGGGTGTTTAAGAGCCCAGTGGTCAAGTGGTTAAAAGAAAAGTCCACTTTCATTTGTAATAAAAATATATAAAATTCACTGTGATCCACTTCAAACAATCCTTCCTTCCTTCACCATGTGTTCTCTTTTCCCCCTGGATGTGCTCTTACTTTTTGGAGTATGACCACTAAATTATAAGGGTCACAATAAGCCTTTACCCCTCAGGGTTTCTGTAGCACTCTCCACCACTCTGCCTTCAAGTTTCCTCCTCTATACAAGTTCAATGTAGCTTAGCGTAAAGCATATAAAACACTCATACTGCTTTCAATTAAAAAGATTTACATTTATTAAGGCTCTTTAGGCCTAATGGTGACCTCCAGAGTTAGGGAGAGCTGACATTCTTCAGTGTAGAGTTGGTTACAAGGCATGATGGGTAGTGATGGCCGAACTTCCGATGGGATGTTTTGCGAACGCGAACCGCAAACGCGGCCAAAAGTTTGCGAACCGCAGTGTTCCCGGGGGACCCCATTGAATTTAATGGCAGGCGAATCTTAAAAACCTCCAGGTCATATTTTCAGCCACAAAATACTTACTAGCTGTGCACACATAGTCCCACAACATGGACACCAACATAACAAAAGTATTAAGTAAATCTGGGATCGACTACAAGCATTCTTTTTTTATCTGTGAAATTTTGACAATTCAGGAACGCATGAAGGCCATGGAGGAGAGGCAAGGTCAGGGCAGGCTATGAAGGGGGTACAGGAGATGATCAGTGCCACAGTCAGGGCAGCGCAGTCCTGTGCCAGTGTCCCAGTGTGCCAACCTGTGCTTGAGCCCCTCCCTCTGACCCTTACCCCCACCTATGCAGGGCTCCACTGCGGTGGTCCGGAGGTGCCAGTCCAGTGCTGATCCTCAGCCATGGTGCTGGCACTGCCTGCTGATTGGCTTCTCTGCTGCTATCTCCCTCACTGTCTGAAACCAGCACCGCGATAGAGACTGAGCACTGACACCAGCACCGTGATAGAGAGCACTGACACCAGCACCGAGATAGAGAGCACTGACACCAGTACAGGGATAGAGAGCGCTAACACCAGCACCGTGATAGAGAGCACTGACACCAGCACCGAGATAGAGAGCACTGACACCAGCACAGAGATAGAGAGCACTGACACAGCACTGTGATAGAGAGCACTGTAACCAGCACCGTGATAGAGAGCACTGACACCAGCACCATGATAGAGAGCACTGACACCAGCATCGAGATAGAGAGCACTGACACCAGCATCGAGATAGAGAGCACTGACACCAGCACCGTGATAGAGAGCACTGAGACAACACCAGCCCTGAGATAGAGAGCACTGAGACCACACCAGCACCGAGATAAAGAGCACTGAGACACACCAGCACCGAGATAGAGAGCACTGAGATCACAGCAGCACCGAGATAGAGAGAGGGCACTGACACCAGCACAGAGATAGAGAGCACTGACACCAGCACTGAGATAGAGAGAGAGCACTGACACCAGCACCGAAATAGAGAGCACTGACACCAGCACCGAGATAGAGAGCACTGACACCAGCACCGTGATAGAGAGCACTGACACCAGCACACCCTTAGGCCAGGACACCCTTAGGTAGATACAATGTTTATTGGCAGACTTCAAGACTTCCATAGGCAGACATCTATACAAGTAAAAGCCTCAAGCCAGACACCACTTCTGTATAGGTAGGACGCTGTCTCCTATAGCAATAGTCTTGTAGAAGTTACTAACTGTAATTGTATCCAACTATTTGCAATTTGAACAGTTCTTAGCTTACTCCTCAAAAACTCACTATGGGTCTTCACTCAACGAGCTCCCAGTATCTCTCACTAGACTTCAGATCCAATAGCCACTGGATCCCCTAAGATCTTCCACTGTTAGAACTCAGTATGTTCCTCAAGCGTCACCCCCGCTTCCCTGCTGGGTCCTTAGATTTGCACTCACAGATACACCTCAAGCATCACCCCAGCTTACTCACAATGGTCTCTGGTAACCAGGTGGATGGTCCCTTAGTGGTGACAACTTCCCCTCTACCTCCAACCGCAACTGATTCAGCAGTCGACGGAACCGTTACTTATGGTTGGACTACAAGCCTGCAGTCCCAACCCTACGCTGCTCTTCTGCTTCTGCATAGGCCAAATAATTAGTCTCGCCCAGCAGGCAAAGGGACCCAAGAAAATCACTGCCCATTGGCTGAGACACCCCACTCATTCATAATTTGTCCTTGCTATGCCCTTGTCTTATCCAATGTCACCAGATACCCAGCCACCTAGTGAAAGAAGAGAGAAGTGCAGCAATTCCAGAATTAGGGGGAAATCAACTGATCTCCTAACAATTGGCCGAGGGAAGTATCGTTTGGCAACTAAATTTAATAGCAGCCCTGCCTAAACATCAGGGTGCTACATCGGCAAAGTTGTCGCCACTAAAGGGCCATCCAGCTTGTTACTGGAGACCATTGTGAGTAAGCTGAGGCTAGTACCAGAGCAGACTTCTCGCCAGCCAGGGACAGTGAAGAAGTGGGAAAACCTCAGTAAGTGTCTAGTCAGGGACCCAGCGGGACAGCAGAGGAGACACTTGTGGAGCATCGACAAGTTCCAAGCCAGGGACCTAGCGTGTCCGCAGGGGTGATGCTTGAGGCGTATCTGTGAGTGCCAAGCTAGGGACCCAGGAGGGAAGCGGGGATGACGCTTGAGGAAGATACTGAGTGCTAGCAGTGGAAAGAGCTCAGGGGATCCAGTGGCTATTAGATCTGAAGTCTAGTGAGAGAGACTGGGAGCTCGTTGAGTGAAGACCCAAAGTGAGTGATTGTAGGGTAAGCTGAAAACTGATCCAGTTGCAAATAGTTGGATACAATTACCGTTAGTAACTTCTACAAGACTACTGCCATAGGAGACAGCATCCTACCTACACAGAAGTGGTGTCCGGCTGGGGGCCTTCACCGGTATAGTTGTCTGCCTATAGACGTCTCGGAGTCTTCTAATTAACATTGCATCTACCTAACCAACAACATGCCTATAGTTGTGATCAGACACCACAATTCCTCTATATAACCAATCACTTCCTAGTTGAGCGTAATGATGTCAATGACTCCACCCTATGTGTTACATCACTTTACGACTTCCTCAGTTCCTTATGTAACACATCTTTCTTATACTGGGACAGTTTTCTAATGAATCCTTTAAGTGGAATTCCTGCCTAACACTCTGTTTATAAATGTTCGCTACCTCCTCCTGCTGCCCACGCTGTCTAACCTGTGTTGCAAATGTTGTATATACTTACCTATTTATAGTCCAATCCTCTCGGGTCACACGATCCCCATTTGTCAGTAAGCAGCAGCTGAAGGGGAGAGGAGGGAATGTTTAACAATGGCTGGGAATTCTAAAAACCATGATGTCACTCATAGGCTCCCACGTTCCAGCCACTGTCTGTGCTCCCTCCTTTCCTCTGCAGCCAGGGCTCACTGACAAAGGGGATATGGAGATGCAGATTACATGACCAGAGTAAACTTACCCTATGTTCACACCTATGTGTTTTTTGGTGCGTTTTGCAGAAATGCACTACAGTCCATTTAATATGGTTACCTATCAACTTAGTTCACATCTCTGCGTTTTGCGGCGCTGTGTTTTTTGGAAAGGGTCAAGGACATTTTTTTCCTGCAGCGGATTGCGTATTAAGCATAATAGACTTCAATGGAGCTGCCCCAAAAATGCAAGCACTGCGTTTTTGATGCGTTTCATGTTTTTTCTTCGCTTTAAAACACTGTGTATAGCTGGTTGCTAAGGAGCAGGCAGCATCCTCAACAACCGATGAGTCATTAGCTGTCAGCGAGATTCCCTGCTGACAGCTGAATGTAAAAAAAAAAACTGCCACCCAGATAGCAAGTAATTGTGCTGCAAGTTTGAAAATGACTTGCTAAGCTCTTGCTAGACTTGCCAAGCTTCACAAGTCTGTTGCACAATTGCAGCAAGTCCGCATTGCATGACTCCAGATCAACTTTCTTTGCAAACATTCTGCAAGATAGAAATTAAGAGGGAACCCTAAATCCAAATATGAAGAAAAATTGAAAGCATTTGTAAATAAAGGCAAAGTAAGTGGCATCCTCAACGCCAAAAAAGCAGAATACCTGATATCTAACTCCACAAAGACCCCGGTTATCTACTATACACCTGAGATACATAAAAGGCTAATCAAGCCTCCCGGGAGGCCAATTATTAGTGGAATAAATTCAGTATTGTCACGATTAGGGGAGTACTTGGATAAATTCTTGAAACCTTTGGTACCCAAAGAGAAATCGTACATATGTGACAGTTGCCAGCTTATAGAAGAACTTCAAGGTATAAATGGCATGCAAAATTACCCGCTGGTTACTATAGATGTAAATTCCCTATATACCAGCATTGTGCAGGAAGATGGTCTCAAGAGTGTGGAGAAAGCATTACATGAACATACAGACATGAAGCAGGAACAGATCAGATATATAGTTGAAGGGCTCCGAATGGCAATGGGGTGTAATTACTTCTGGTACGGGCACCATTATTATGTTCAGACAAAGGGGGTAGCAATGGGGCCTCACTATGCCCCCAGTGTGACTAACCTACTTATGAAAATGTGGGAGGAGGAGTACGTATATGCAAAAAATATACCCCAATTGAAATTTTATCAGAGGTACATAGATGATCACATTATATTGTGGGATGGAACACCTGATACCTTCCAACAATTCCTGAGTAACCTGGATAACAACAGATATGGTATAACCTTCAGTGGAAAATGGAATGATCACAAGATTGAATATCTAGAAATCTTCAAAAAGGGAGATAATCTCAATACGAGGACCTTTTTCAAAGCAACAGACAGAAACGGGTATATACCAATTTCTAGCTGCCACCACCCAAAGTGGAAAGGGAACATCCCCAAAGGACAGTTGGTAAGACTCTGTAGAAACTGTGATACACTGGAAGACTTTTCCCTACAAGCTGATTTAAGGTTAATAAAGCAATTCCTGGAAAAAGGTTACACAAAGGATTTGTTAATGAAACTAAAGAAAGATATAGGGAATATGGACAGGAAAACTATGTTTGAGAAATCAAAAAGGAAAGTAACTAAAATGGATATGGCATTCATCACAGGATACAACACGCAATATCAGGATTTTGAAAAAATTGTGAAAAAATATTGGCCCATCTTGCAGGAGGACAGAGTGCTATCCAAAATCCTTAAAAAAAAAAAAACCCTGCTTCATGTATAGAAGAGCCCCTACTCTTTGTAACCATCTGGTGCATAACGTTATCGACCCACCAAAATCAATAAAAATCTTCGACAAGCTAAAAGGGTTTATAAATGTCAAAGATGTTTACCCTATAAGGTTAGTAAACAACAACCCCGAAAAAGAGAAACCTTTAAATCTAGGACAGATCACAAAGAATATAAAATAAGGGAACTGATCACGTGTCAAAGCACACATGTAACATACATAATTGAATGTCCATGTCACTTACAGTATGTGGGGAGAACAACCCGCCCCCTGTTTGTGCACATACGGGAACATATTAATAACATCAAGAAGGGATTTCCCAAATATAATCTGTCACACCACTTTGATGAAGTTCACCACAGAGACCCCTCAGGCCTGACATTCTATAAGATAGATTGTATAAAAAACAACTGGAGAGGGGGAAATATGACCACCCTCATATCCCAAAATGAAACAGACTGGATATATCGGCTTGGGTCCCTCGCCCTTAGAGGCCTTAATCTTTAAATAGATTTAAATTGCTTTATAGCTAACCACATAATATACAATTGCTTTATAGCTAACCACATACTATACATATTAAGTAATCATGATGTGACAACTGTAATGTATACGTATGGATTGGATATGGATTGGATATACCTAAGTATATGCTAGTAGACCGTTTAGAGGCACCCCCATATAACCTCCGTATATGGTATTATGCAAGAGGTATAATGCAGTAAAAACAGTTTATCTATTTAAATTATTTAATTTAAATCATTTGTAGTTGTATATCTCATGAATGTTTTTCTTCCATACAGATATATATAATCTTTATATTATTACATTTTTCTCCTACACTGTTTAATTAATTTTTACCCCATAGAGGAAAATGGGGAAGTGTATACACGCATATACTTGGGATATTTATATGTGCATCAATATACTTGTATGCTCTCCGGTGAATGTTTCCCCCCCCCCTTTTTTATGGGACCTTTACCGGGTAGTATCCGCATTGCAAACACTGTTTTCTGGATAAATGGGGTATGTCCATATATATATTTTCTAGGCATATAAAGATGCCCTTTGATCTGCATAAAGTACAGGGGTACAGATTCATCCAGATATTAGCATTTGAACATATATCCTCTTTTTTTGTATCAAGTTTAAAGGATACATTGAGATTCACACCCCTTTTACTCCAAACCGGCCAATTGTATACCTTATCAGATTCGAAGGTATACAATTGGCCGGTTTGGAGTAAAAGGGGTGTGAACTGATTGAAGCTATTCCTTATAGCATGTAGTGTGTAGTGGCATGGCACCGCCAATGAGGACATCAATGACAAAATGCGTACGACGGAGCCACGCACACTACGTCACTTCCAGACGCTCGATCGCGTGGAATGCAGCTGGAGCGCATAATTGACGATTAATTGACATCGGGGGACATTGTTTTTTTGATAAAGAATGTGGGATATTTATTATAGCAAAAAATAAAAGATAGTGGAATTATTTACGAAAGGCAAATCCACTTTGCACTGCAAGTGCACTTGGAAGTGCAGTCGCTCTAAATCTAAGGGGTAGATCTGAAATGAGGTGAAGCTCTGCTGATTTTATCATCCAATCATGTGCAAGCTAAAATGCTGTTTTTTATTTTCCTTGCATGTCCCCCCTCGGATCTACAGCGATTTTACTTTCAAGTGCACTTGCAGTGCAAAGTGGATTTTCCTTTAGTAAATAACCCCCATTGTGTTGTTTTTCAAAAATGTTGCTTTTTTGGGTACAACGTCACACAGCCACGCAATTGTCAGCTAAAGCAACGCAGTGTGGTATTACAAAAAATGGCCTGGTCATTGAGCAGCCAAATCTTCTGGGGATGAAGTGGTTAAACCTTGCTGGTGTTAGGCAAAATTCTACTTTAATGTGATTGCATCCAATAGGATATATCAGACATCTTTGGTGATCCATCCCTAAACAGTTTTTGCATAAGATGCATTGCAAATGTTATTAGTTGTTCTATAAAGCAAGGTGCAACTCAAATATACTGGCCCTTTAAGGCACAGTCATCTTGTTAAATGTTTATATGATTTTATTAACATGCCATTGTGTTTTTATGTGAAAAGGGCAGATGCGCAATACATTTTTTACACATAAAGTCAGATTAGATACATACATAATACATTTCCTAAATGATAACCACCGTGTTTTAAAGGTATTGAAGCTATTGGATTGGCATGATAAACCGCCAGCTATCATTTATTAGAAGATAGTCGGCAGTGGCAACTGACTTGTTTCTCTTTATGTTGTATATGTATAAATCACTCTATATAAATTTATAGATGATATGGCAAAGTATAGAAACGTCCCCAAGCTATACCACTTGTGCTAGAGTCAGGCGCTTTATTTATTCAAGATTCTGAAAGTAGAAGGAACGGCTAAATAATAAATCTATGTCTGTTGCTTCCAGGGTTGTCAACCATCAGTAAATTTACGGACAGCGTGTAAAAATCTGTGATTTTTTTAAAATTGTCTGTAAATTTTAGGGGCTGATAATTTGCCATGCTGTATTGACTTTTTAAAGTATAACTAAAGGAAAAACGTTTTCTTTAGTTTTGGGTAGAGTGGAGAGGGATTAGAACACCTATGAGCTTTTGTTGCAATCTGTGCCCCCGTTAGGGAGATTCACCCTCTCTATTTGCCCTATTTACTATTATCAGTGAAAGTGAAAGTAAAAGTAAAATAAAATACCAAATTTTGGGTTGTCCCCAGAAAAGTACAGTAATAGAGGGGAAATCGTCCATTGGAGACACTATTTATGGTGTCCTAGGTGACCTAGGTGGCCCCAAAGAATTCCCTAATTTTCATGTCACTTCCTGTTTGGTTATGGGACCGAGATGGCAAAAAATTATTTAAAAAAATGAAAATATAAGTTATGCCTATAGTTCTACTTTAAAGCTCCAGTGTAAACTAGGCTGTTTACAAAATGTAATAAAATCAAAAAGGGTGATATAAAATTGCTTTACAACTGGACAACAAAAGCGGTAAACCTTATACAGGCATACCCCACTTTTAAGTACATGCAGCAGTGACACTTTTGACAAAGTGTCCACTATGTGCAAATTTATTTTTTTCCTCAGAACAGTAAAAGGGGTTCTGAGGGTTGATTGTACAGGTTTAACTTTGGCCTCAGTTTGGCTGGGCTGTGTTAGGGTTCTGCCTGGTCATGTGTATGGTTAGGTACACATGACAGGATCAAAACCAGGCCTGGTTGGACGCTTTGGGTATCAGCGTTCCTCTGAGCCAATCAGTGGGTGAGTTTGGCCCCGCTGAGGAGTCTGGGGAAGGGTACTTAAGAGGCTGAAGTCACATGTTTGGGGTTCATTTGTGAGGCAAAGGAGGCCTGTTCCTCAAGCTGGACCAGGGTAGCCCTGCGAGGGGTCCCAGTCATGGGAGCGTGTGCTGCCCCGCAACATGGTCAGTTTGACTAGCCCCATTAGACCTGCATGGTCTAGGGCAAGGATCCATCTGTTCCCAAGTCTCGGAACCGGCTGGTCTGAGGCACAGTAACGGAGGGCGGATTCAAGGCGTCCAGGTGTTCTCTGAATTTGGTGGTGCACCACACTCCGTGTAAGCGATTGGAGGAGGACTCTTTGGAGGAGGATCAATAAGCTGGCATCCCAAAAAGTGCCTGCTTGCTGGGTTGTCAAGGACACTAATGGATCCAAGCTTTTCCAGTACTGCGAAGGAGACAGAGAATGTTCCAGGTACTGAGGAAAGGTTCCTGTTCACTTTCGGCTGCAACTTGTTCAAGGTTAGAGACTTTGCAAGTTCTGGATTAACCACTTGCAGACCGGACCAATTTGCTGGTCAAAGACCAGACCCCTTTTTCCGATTCGGCACTGCGTCGCTTTAACTGACAATTGCGTGGTCGTGCGACGTGGCTCCCAAACAAAATTGACGTCCTTTTTTTCCCATAAATAGAGCTTTCTTTTGGTGGTATTTGATCACCCCTGCGGTTTTTATTTTTTGCGCTATAACCAAAAATAGAGCGACAATTTTGAAAAAAACGCATTATTTTTTACTTTTTGTTATAATTAATATCCCCCAAAAATATATAAAAAAATATTTTTTTCCCTCAGTTTAGGCCGATACGTATTCTTCTACATACTTTTGGTAAAAAAAATCGCAATAAGCGATTATTGATTGGTTTGCGCAAAAGTTATAGCGTTTACAAAATAGGGATAGTTTTATAGCATTTTTATTAATAATTTTTTATTATTTTTTTTTTACTAGTAATGGCGGCGATCAGCGATTTTTATTGTGACTGCGACATTGTGGGGGACCCATCGGACATTTTTGACACATTTTTGGGACCATTGTCATTTATACAGTAATCACTGCTATATAAATGCAGTGATTCCTGTGTAAATGACACTGGCAGTGAAAGGGTTAACCAGTGGGTGGCAGTGTAGGGGTTAAGTGTTCCTAGGGGTGTGTTACTAACTGTGGGGGGGTTGGGCTTTCATTTAGTGAACACTGATCTCTGCTCCAATCACATGGAGCAGAGATTAGCGTCACTAGTTGCTAGGCAGAATGGAGAAATGTTGTTTACACAGCATTTCCTCCATTCGGCCGCTCCGTGAGACGATCGCGGGGATGCCCGCGGCGATCGAGTCCGCGGGTCCCGCGACCGGACTCACAGGGGTCCCGACCAGCGTGGGAGCGCTCCGCCGGCGGCGCGCTCTCGATGGCAGGGCGGCATTGAATATTGGACGTACCTGTACGCCAATATGCCTGCCCGTGCCATTCTGTCGACATACATCGTCGTGCGCTGGTCGGGAAGTGGTTAAAGTGCTGACTGCCATAATCTCTGGCTAGAGATTTGTTCAGCTTTGAAACGCCCAGCTGCGAGTGGCTACTTTCTGGGTTGTATTATAGACTTTCTAGCAATTAGCAATTCAAGGTGCCTGAGTTTCTTCACCCTTACCCTTTGTTCCCATACGAGATTGTGTTTGTTGGATGTTACCCCTGCAAATAAAAACCTTTCTAAAGGACTTTTATGGTGTTCGCGTCCAAAGTCGTTGGGTACTAACCCTGGGAACCCCTAGACCAGGAAGAACAAGCCAAGCGGAGGTAACCGGTAAGCCCAAAAGTCAAGGCTGCCCCATTGAGGGTTATGGCTGCTACATACACAATGGGGTTTATTTCAAAAGCTGGAAAGTGCAAAATCAGGCTGACTTCTGCATAGAAACCAAAGAGCTTCTAAGACCAGCTTGTTCAATTAATCTTTGGTAATAAAAACTGGAAGATAATTGGTTTCTATGCAGAAGTGAGCCTGATTTTGCACTTTCCAGCTTTAGTAAATAAATCCCATTGTGCACTTAAAAGTGGGGTATGCCTGCATAAAAACAATATAAGAATATAACAAATTGATGCATAGAAACACAAACTAGGCAGTCCATATACTGTAGATGTTCAAACCCAAATAAATTTGAAAACAAAAAAAAATATCAGGAGTTCACTGATGATTTTTTTCTATGAATAAATTCACTTAACACCATGCAGTTTGGGTGACATAGAAAATAAAACAGAAAGAAAAATCGTTTAAATTAAAATGCAAAAAATACAATGAAAATGAAAAATATACAGTAAATTAGAGTAAAATGAAATCTTCTTTGTAGAACAGGCCATTGATGTAAAGTGTCTCAGGGATGGCAGATGGACTCTTTTTTTCTTTTCGATATTTCTATTAAAGCTTTGCAAAATACAACATAAAGTGAATGTATTTTTTTTCTTATCACACAATGTTTAAAAGATTTAAAGTTCAGCAAAGTACATTTAAGAGAATAACGTGATAGAATAAGGTAGGAATAAGGTAGAAACCATTTGAGGTGCAGCTGAAGTATCAAAAATAGCGTAGTAATGAAAAAGGGCAAGGGTCATCCCAAGGAGAAAGAACTAACTAAGGGACAATGAGGTAGCACAAAGCCACCTCTCGATGTAAAACAAGATAGAAAAAAAAGGAAAGGGAGGAAAGAACAATATCACAACAGTCATCCAAAAAAAAAATATCTATCATCTATAGTTGTCAATTACTTTTAGTTAGTTAAAAGTGTATGGTCAAAATCTGCCGACATCTCCAAGAGTCTCATATTATTAAAGTGTCTTTAAAGTGTTAAAGACACTTTAAAAATATGAGAATCTTTATATTTAAACCTTTGTGGATGCAATAATAAGTTAACAATGCACTAAAAAGGTAAGATAAAGGTAAAAGTAACAATTACATAAATTGATACTAAGACAAAAAAATAATTACTCAAAAAAGTAAAAAAAAGTCTGAATCATGTAAACTAGTCATGTAGCTAGAACAGTGTTACCCAGATACTAATAAACTTGACATACAGAAAGCAGCTGATGAGGCAATGGGACAGAGAAGAGATAGATGCACTACATGCATGATGACACAGAGGTACAACTGACTGGTAGACGAGGAGCAGTAGGGAGAGAAAGTAGTATCGGAATCAGGGGTGATTCACACATCTCTCCACCCTATAACTGCTGGGTAGCATGTTTTTGGATAGACATAATACCAGAGCCATAAACAGACGCACCCATGGGTGTCAGCTCCCTGTGAGACTCTCACACCCAAGTGAGGCATGCGTTGTCAGGCTCATCCTAATTCACAAGCCAAACCAAGAACTACCGTTCTCCTCCCCCTCACCTAGTCATATAAAGGCAAGCATTTGGTGATTCACGGATCCTGTTCTGAAAAAACAAGTGACCCTACAGCAGCCAGAATGAGCAGGTTGGGTCCATCAAAGGTTCTCCTGTGCTGGGCAGCTCTGCTAAGTGTCTGCAGTAAGTATCTAAACTAATGGGATAAGTACCTATATAGGATGAGGCGGAATAACTGTATTATAACTGATCTGACAGAGATGCTGTCAGAAGTTACCCAACAAGTTCAAAAGATGTTTCAAAGCATATCAATAGATTCTGAAGAACATACTTTGTAATGATGCGACTATATGTAAATATTATATGAGTAGTCATAATTTTAGAATTATATTTTTTATAAATATTATTGTTAAGAATAATATTATGTACTTTATAATAGCAAATAATACTTATAATATTATCAATTATGTAATTTTGTAATGGTGCAGTTATACGTTCATTTTATATTGCAATAATAATTAGAGGATTACAGATATATTTTATTATTACTTCTATTAGTAGCAATGATAGTAGTAGTAATATGTTCTATAATAATAATAATCTTTTGTTAACAGTAGTAGAGTGCAAATTAACAATCATTATTACTATTGATATTATTACTAATAATAATAATATTAATAATAGTATTATTCATAATAATAATAATATTATTTTTGGTATGAATAATAATGATAGAAATAATAATAACAATATGGCAGTAATAGTATTTGTATTAGTATTTACAGTGATATAACAGTACATACAAATAATCACAATAATAATCAATAATGATAACAATATATATAAATAACTATAGTCTAAAATGGTTATTGCCCTTAAATAATATGACTGTATTATATATTATTAATTATTGAACTCAAATGATAAAATTCAAACATATAGTTATGCAACAAATGTATTGTACTAATATTAGTGATATAAAAACAATAATAATAAAAATAATATGGTTACTAGAATTATGCTAATGATTGTGTAGTGCAAGTGATCACTCATCAACATTTGGTACAATGAAATGTGAAGAACATTACATTTTAAACAGATACAAGTGTCTGTCCACACTGCTGCTGTAGCCTTTCCTCAATTCTGTGGCTCCTTGGGGATGCTCATTACCCCAGAAACACAACATTTTATATTGGTATTAGATTGATCTCTGCATTCAACATCTATATACATGCTGCATACCAAAAATTTTGTTTTAGGATTTTTTTTTTTTTTTTTTTTTTACAATGTCTTTGTTTAAAGAGGAGTTCCACCCAAAAATGGAACTTCCACTTTAAGCACTCCTCACCCCCTTACATGCCACATTTGGCATGTAATTTTTTTGGGGGGTGGAAGTGGGGGCTTCGTTAGGAGGGGGACTTCCTGTCTCACTTTTGCCCAGGGACCGCCAAGGCGACTCCTCCTTTCACCTTAGGCGGCCCCTCCCTCAAGGCGATCTCCTGGGACACGTGACAGGTCCCAGAAGATCGCCTGTCCACTCTGGGAGTGCAGCGTGACTTGCACATGCGCCATGTGTGCCTGGCTGTGAAGACAAAAGCTGTCACGGCCGGGTGCCCAGAGTGGCAATGGAGGTGCCGGTGGAGAGGAGCGACGCTCTATTAGGCCGCATCGCTGGACCGTGGAACAGGTAAGTGTCTGTTTATTAAAAGTGAGTAACTACACTTTGTGTAGCTGCTGACTTTTAATAAACATAAAAAGCCTGGAATTCCGCTTTAAACACTTCAATACCGGGCCTATTCTGGCACTTCATGTAAAAATCATGATTTTTTTGCTAGAAAATTACTCAGAACCCCCAAACATTATACATATGGTTTTTTTTTTGCAGACACTCTAGGGAATAAAATGGTGGTCATTGCAACTTTTTATCTCACACGGTATTTGCGCAATCATTTTTCAAACACCTTTTTTTTGGGGGGAAAAAAATGGTTTCATGAATTAAAAAATAACAAAACAGTAAAGTTAGCCCAATTTTTTTGTATAATGTGAAAGATGATGTTACACTGAGTAAAAAGATACCTAACATGTCAATTTTTACACTTTTTTTACATTATTTTTTTTTGATCACTTTTATTCATATTACAGGAATGTAAAGATCCCTTGTAATAGGAATCTATGTGACAGGTCCTCTTTATGGAGAGATGTGGGGTCAATAAGACCCCACATCTCTCCTCCAGGCTGGAAAGCATGAGATGAGAAAAAATTCACTTATCTCATGCTGACAGCCACGATCGCAGCTTAGTTTATTTCCGGGTACCCGGGCGTGACATCATAACATCGCACCCGGGCCTCCGACGGTCATAGAGATGACTGGTGACCATCTGGTCAGTGGAAATCTCTAAGGTCCTCATCCAGCGGACGATTCTTTCTCCGGGCCCCCGATGGCATGGGAGAGCCCAAAGAAGCACCGGATGGCGGTGGGAGGGGGGCCTATAAGAACGATCAAGAAGTGGAACTGCCACTATGATCATTCTTCTCGTGCACAGAATCACTGGCTGCAAAGAATGATATCTGAATGATGCCTGTAGCTGCAGGCATCATTCAGATATCCCCCCCACCCCCCAAAGTCAAGGAAGTTATTTTACTATGGCCGGGTATTGAAGTGGAAATGATCAACAGTAATTATCTTCATCATCATCAAAATCATAATATGTTTATTATGCTACTTCTTTTTCTCTTTGTCCAATGGTACAGCACATTTTTTGTAAAGTAATTATTTACTATGGCTTACATTTTTGTTTTGTTTTTTACTGTTATTGTCAATTTAGACTATTATGCACTCTGCTATATAAATTTCACATAAATTATGTCAATAATCTAGAACACTACATAACCCATCATCTACTTTAGTGTATTCATTTAATAAACAAAATAGTAGGCAACTTTTATTAGAAAATCTGGTAGTCTTCTCCAATTTATATGGAAATTGCCAAAATAATTATATGAATAAATATTGATATTAGTATGTGTAATTAGTATATACCTGATTGTTGAACGATAAATCACTTTCAACAACCTTTCAAAGATGACCAAATGGTTCATATTAACCTACCACCAGCTTAGTCTGTAAAATTATTCTACAAGAAAGAATTGATAGTGAAGGGCATAAATATATATATATTTTGTTTAAATTTGTTAAGGTAGGGCTTGTTTAGTGTCAGCATTCCAGATGTGTTTTTGTCTATGCAGTTACAAATGTTTTGGATGTCTCTGTACACATTTTCAATGCAGTTCAGTATATTTTTTCCCTCTTGACACTTGAAAAAGTGTTGTATTCATTAGGACAGTGTGTACACTGGTGCGATCTGATGCAGTTACACGCGTGGTCATGCATTCTGGAAAAAAAATGCAGCAGGTTTTAATTTTGTTGAAAGAACTGGAACTGACTGCACTGGTATGAATTAGGGCCCTAGGGCTGGTTCACACCAGATGCAGTTCAGTGCATTTATGTTCTGCATCAAAAACACATTGACTGTGTTTAACATGGATTCCAATGGCCCTAATTCACACTAGTGAAGTGTGAACCATTGCAGTCAACAAAAGTAGAACATGTTGCATTTTTTTCTGTATATAACACATCTGGAACAAACAAGCCCTCAAATTATATGAAAAAAAAAAAAACACATCAAAAACACATAAAAAAACATGCCTGCACAAATGCATTCGGAACGCAGAAATAGTGGTGTCAACCAGCAAGACCTTTTGCACACAGTAATAATTTACTAATATACAATGTGGCAAAAGGCACATGAGGAGGGAGCATGGCACTTGATTGCCCTTATCCGCACTTTATTGTCACAAGAACATTGGAACTTGATATTTTTTGCACAAACTTGCACTTTATTTATGAACTTTATCTATGAATTGGTTATTATCATCTTTGAATTTTTAGTCTAATTTGGATAGAGTGAAGTTGAGGTTTTGTATTGTGTAATTGCCCTTGTATAGGAGACCACAATGTTGTAGACAGCGCTGGGTTTGACACACTGTGGAAAGCTATGGGGTGCACACCCTAATGATATAAACAATGGGGGACTTTGTTGGAGCATGCGGGTGCAAGTAAATAGATGATTGGATGGGTAAATTAATATTTAATGATTCATAAACAAGGAATATTATGATTATGGTAATAGTATATATATCTCAGAATCGATTTAAATTCATACATGATACTGATACATAATCGAATATTATTCATGATTATAGACAATGGTAATACAAAATTATGCCAATATGACCTGGGGCCTCTCTAAGCCCAATGTTAATGGTAAACCAATTTATACAATATAGTGATACATAGTCCAATAAATTTCATGTATATACACTCACAGATGTTACACAGCATTGCCCAATATAATTGAGGCCTCACTGATCCCTATGGTTAATAATAAATAAAAAAAAATAGACATACTAACCTATAAAGAATTGATATAAAAACCCATGAAACCTATTACCAAAGGTAGTATGCAGGAGGGATGCACGTGATGTAGGTCTATGATAAATAAAAATTGTAATTGTATTGATTCCTAAAAAGTTGGGCATAATTGATAGTTGGCAACAATAGAATAGATATAAAAATCCCCCTAAAGCATATTACTTACAGGGTATCTGTGTATTAATGGTAAAGTCTCTGCTAAAAAAAAAAACATATATATTGTTTGGGGGTTTTGAGTTATTTTTTAGCAAAAAAATTATGATTTTTACATGTAGGAGAGGAGTGACAGAATCGGTCTGGTATGGAAGTGCTTAATCAATATTCTGAGTTTCAAAGTCACAATTATGACTTTAAATCTCGGCATTCCAACATTGAAACTCTGAATTCTGACATTTAAATAACATAATTCTGACTCTGAAACTCAAAATTATAATTTTGAAACCGATTTCTGCTTAATACATTTTTCTTTCTTTCATGGCATTACTGATCTTTATGAAGCAGTGCACATTGTTCTACTGTATAGACAACAATGCACCTGTGTTCAGATCAAGAGGCCTAGGAGTTACTTTATATATAACATTTAAGGCAAGCCTGGCTCAATGACATACCTTGACATTGGTACCCCCCAGTCCTGAAAGAATATTACACTTGGATTATGAATTAGTGTAATGGTGTTGTAAACTCTTAACATCTATGAAGATACATGGGTGAAAAAACACTGATGTAAATGCAGCCCATTGTCCTTTAATTGACCTGTACACACAGTTGCGTAAACTTGCCTTACATATAGAGTAGATCAGTAAAAAAAAAAAAAGTATAAAAATCTGCATTGCTGATCAGTAATTTTATACACGTATGTGCGTTTATGCACAAATATATTCATACACCACATTCCCTTGATTACAAAAGCTAGAAGAATTTTTACATGCATAAATACAAATACATGAAAATAAACATCTGCTATGCAGCCCATCCTTATGTTTTTTTCCTGCCAGAAATATCTGATGCTCATATGTCAGTACTGTGTGTAAGTACCCGAAAAGTGTCTGCAATTGCATACTTTTTATTGGCTAACTAAGATAATTTAAGAAGGAACCTAGTGTTCCCTAAATTTGTATTTTGTAATATCTTTAGCTAGCTACCAACATGTATCACTTTCATAGGTGTGTGCAGTTTATATCATTAGGGTGTGCACCCCATAGCTCAAACACACACTACTGATCACTCAATGTTCATTCAGAAAGGGAAGGGGATGGTCAATTACATATTTACCCGCCCCTTCCTCTACTCATCCTAAAACATCCTTGCAGCAACAGCTGGCGGGGGAGGAGGGAAGCTGGTAGCACTGCAGGGAGAAGTGGGGAGCCAAGGAAGTAGGGGGAATCTGTGCTGTAAAGGGTGATTAGGGTGTGCGCACGCCTATGATCACTTTGCTTTTCTGTCTGTGTATTTATTCCTGGCTAATGTAATATATTATCTATTTTTCTGCACACCGATGAAAAATAGGAGGAGGAGAAAAAAATAGGAATCCCCTCTTTTATTCCTTTCAAAGAAACTGCATAAAAGAGCACACATTTACAGTAAACTGAGCAATAGAGATAATAACACTATATTACTACTATACTAAAATAATACTTAGATAATACTGAAACCACCAAATGGCCCAGCAGTTAATGTTTCCTGTACTACAGATTGTAGCCTCTATGTCAGCTCTAAAGCCTCATACATACGATCAGACTTTGTACAAACTTTCCCATGGACTTTTGTACAAAGGTGTTGGCCGCAAGTTTGTATTGCATACACACGATCAGACTTTTTAGGCAACAAACACGAACGTAGTGATGTTTCAACATACTGACAACGCTTCAAAAGAGGACGTTCAATTACTGCAGCACCACCTTTGGTCAACTTCTGTATTGTTGTCTGATCTTTTGCATTGGTTTTGAGCATGCATGTTTATACTTTGTACAAAAGTCTGATGCTTTTGTGTACACACGATCGGACTTTGCTCCATCGGACTTATGTTTTCAAAAAGTTTGTCCGAAAACCAAAAACGTTTGTCCGATGGAGCTTACACACGATCGGATGTTGCCCCAAAACAGCTAATTTGCATGTTTGTTGTCAAAAAGTCAGATCGTGTGTACGTGCCTTTAGTGTAGTCAATGCAGACGTGTCTTGTTCTCTGTCCATGGTGCTGGGTCAGTTTGAAACTATTCAAGATTAGAAGTACATGAATGTATATTCTTATAGGCAGGTAAAACCAACTGCCTTTCAGTTAATGAGGATCCAAGCTGTAATAGAAGCATTTAAGACATGCCAGAACTTGGGGTTCATCAAGATCTGAAGGCATGCAAATTAGCCAGCCTTGTCTGTATATTTGTGGCTGGATGCACAGCCAGGTTTGTGGCCAAGTGGTCAGCATTGTGGCTTTGCAGATCTGTGATCCTTGGTCACTATGCACATGGAGTATGTGTGTTCTCCATGTTTGTGCACAAAATCACTGCTGAGTACAGGATAAACAATCTAGACAGGCTCTTGTTTGGTTCTACCCTCAGTAGACTAGTAGATTGGCATGGTAGGAGAGGAGCAATAAAGTACATGCACTATGCAGCACTAGCAACGATGCCTACACATGTACAAATAACTGCAAATAATACATCAAAACAAATGCAACGTATAGGAGTTTATATATGAAATATTACACAATAATATTGTGTATGCCAATCAGCAGGTGAGGTTCTAGGCTTTCATATGTTACAAGTTTCAACAGGACCCACCTTGCCCTCTTGTCTTGAATTATATTAAAATTGTACTAACTCCCATTATTTTGTAAAGCCCTGCACAAACTTTTGGTGCTTTATAAATCCTGTATAATAATAACAATAATAATAGACTATCCTTAGACCCATTAACAGCTTGTTGTTGTACTGCGGGTGGGCGGCAGATGCAGGCTGGGCAAAGTACTGGTATGTAGCGGCCCCTCTTCTGGGTTTGGGGCATGCATACATGTGCACCCCCTGCCAACTTGTGCTGTGATTGGACATAACATGAGTTTGACAGATGATTTCAGCCAATGATTTTAGCCAATCACACACATAGTTCTGAGTTTACAGGAACACAGAACTCTGTGTACAGGGAACAGTGATCTGGCTGTTTCTTCGCCCTAAAAACAGAAGGGAGAAAAAACAGCCAGATAGTAAAAGCAGCACATAATACACACACTACACATTGTTATGCACACAGTTAACCCCTTCATTGTCCCTAGAAGTTAACCCCTTCCCAGCCAGTGATATTATTTATTAGCTATTGGCTAACTAGATTTGTAACACAAGCTCTCCAAGCATGCTGACCAGCATGCCTTGAAAGTTTGCATTACAATCTATTTAGTAGGTCAATAAATGGTATCATTCTAAACCCAAACTTCTAATATATTAACCATATGATAAACAAATAATTTTGATGAGATAAATCACAATACTTGCATCTATGTTCTCATTCAATGTTGTTTAATATCTCCTTCTTCAATGTCTTTACAGATGCTGCTCCACATAACTTTTGCAAAGATCCAAGCTACAGGTCCTCGGGTCCTAATGGTAAGTCACACTTGGATATTTAAAAAAAAAACAGTCAAGAAAGGAATCATGGACACTGCCATTATTGATCTCTTCTTCAAGAGTGCTAGTTGCCTGCTATCATTTTGGCCCTCTGGCTTCAATATTTTGACTCAAACGTAAAGCAAGCATAGATAAGGACATCTAGATTTTATGATTTCCATATTTATTCCAAGTCAAGGTTTCCGAATGATCTGAAGCCAGAGGGCCAATATAACAGGATATCTGAAAGAAGGTCAACAGTGGTAGCCCCCATATTTCTCTCACTATAGGTTTTTGTTAAGGGTGGGTCAACCCGAAAGTTACATTTCAATCATATACAGAGTCTGGTCTGCTGAGTCACCTATTGACTTTATATACCTGTACTCCATCTCCCAATTATAGTTCCCAGGTTTGTTTCAACCATCTAGGACAGTGATGGCGAACCTTGGCACCCCAGATGTTTTGGAACTACATTTCCCATGATGCTCCACTACACCGCAGAGTGCATGAGCATCATGGGACATGTAGTTCCAAAACATCTGGGGTGTCAAGGTTCGCCATCACTGATCTAGGAGGTTTAACTCCACCTGCTACCAATAGGTGTTTTTGAGGACATTGCTATGGTCTACAAGGACCCAGGGCACCCTTGGGCACACCTAGGGTGAAAAGTAGCAGAGGGCCACAGTGAACAGGTTTCACATGGACTTTTCCTTGTTCTTTCTATCTCTTCTGTTTTTCCTCTGTTTGTTCTGCCTTTTCTATAGTGTACCTTCTTCTCCAGTAGTATCTTGAGTATTCCTTAACATTAGTCTTCCTGTGTCTGGCCTTTTGTCCCAGACAGAAAGCTTCTAATACATTTCCTCTCCAACACTAGAGATTTAACCGCTACCAGGAATGTCTAATTTCTCATTTTCAACTACTATTTGCTCCCTTAAACCCAAACATTTAACAATCTTATCTATCTTAGGAAGTAAGACCTGCAGGCCTGAGACCATGAGCACTTGAATTTAAACCTGATTCTAGCAGTTCCCCTGGGTGTTTATAGTCCTCTTCAGGCATTGTTGTTGTTGCCAGTGTACAGGCCTGGGAGCTCATGCAGAGTTCTCAACACTGTTAATTTCCTGAAGAAACATGTAGATGATCTTCACGACCCTCCATCAGCTCTTCAAAATGAAAACAAAATTTTTTGTTTAACAGACCCTTTACTATATACCCTTTACTATATATTAACTTAGGATATACAATGTAACCCATATATACAGTGGTGTGAAAAAGTGTTTGCCCCCTTCCTCATTTCCTGTTCCTTTGCATGTTTGTCACACTTAAGTGTTTCGGAACATCAAACCAATTTAAACAATAGTCAAGGACAACACAAGTAAACACAAAATGCAATTTGTAAATGAAGGTGTTTATTATTAAAGGTGAAAAAAAATACAAACCATCATGGCCCTGTGTGAAAAAGTGATTGCCCCCTAAACCTAATAACTGGTTGGGCCACCCTTAGCAGCAACAACTGCAACCAAGCGTTTGCGATAACGTGTAATGAGGCTTTTACAGCGTCCTGGAGGAATTTTGGCCCACTCATCTTTGCAGAATTGTCCTAATTCAGTTACATTAGAGGGTTTTCGAGCATGAACGGCCTTTTTAAGGTCATACCACAACATCTCAATAGGATTCAGGTCAGGACTTTGGCTAGGCCACTCCAAAGTCTTCATTTTGTTTTTCTTCAGCCATTCGGTGATGGACTTGCTGGTGTGTTTAGGATCATTGTCCTGCTGCAGAACCCAAGTTTCGTTTCAGCTTGAGTACACGAACAGATGGTCGGACATTCTCCTTCAGGATCTCTTGGTAGACAGCAGAATTCATAGTTCCTTTTATCACGGCAAGTCTTCCAGGTCCTGAAGCAGCAAAACAGCCCCAGACCATCACACTACCACCACCATATTTTACTGTTGGTATAATGTTCTTTTTATGAAATGCAGTGTTCCTTCTACGCCAGATATACTTGGACACACACCTTCCAAAGAGTTCCACTTTTGTCTCAGCGGTCCACAGAATGTTGTCCCAAAAGTCTTGGGGATCATCAAGATGTGTTGTGGAGAAATTGAGATGAGCTTTGATGTTCTTTTTGCTCAGCAGTGGTTTTCTCCTTGGAACTCTGCCATGCAGGCCATTTTTGCCCAGTCTTTTCCTGATGGTGGAGGCATGAACGCTGACCTTAACTGAGGCAAGTGAGGCCTGCAGTTCCTTGGACGTTGTTGTGGGGTCTTTTGTGACCTCTTGGATGAGTCGTCGCTGCGCTCTTGGGGTAATTTTGGGCGGCCGGCCACTCCTGGCAAGGTTCACCACTGTTCCATGTCTTCGCCATTTGTGGATAATGGCTCTCACTGTGGTTCGCTGGATTCCCAAAGCTTTGGAAATGGCTTTATAACCCTTTCCAGACTGATAGATCTCAATTACTTTCTTTCTCAATTGTTCCTGAATGTCTTTGGGTCTCGGCATGATGTGTAGCTTTTAAGGATCTTCTGGTGGACCTTACTGTGTCAAGCAGCTCCTATTTAAGTGATGCCTTGATTGTGAACAGGTGTGGCAATAATCAGGCCTGGGTGTGGCTAGAGAAATTGAACTCAGGTGTGGACAACCACAGTTATAGTATGTTTTAACAAGGCGGGCAATCACTTTTTCACACAGGGCCATGATGGTTTGGATTTTTTTTCACCTTTAATAATAAACACCTTCATTTACAAATTGCATTTTGTGTTTACTTGTGTTGTCCTTGACTATTGTTTAAATTGGTTTGATGTTCCGAAACACTTAAGTGTGACAAACATGCAAAGGAACAGGAAATGAGGAAGGGGGCAAACACTTTTTCACACCACTGTATACCAATATAGACTATAGTTAACTTGATGGACACTGTCGTGTAAAAACTCATATATTTTGCATTATTAGGAATGAAATCAGTACTATAGTCTTATGGGCTACTTACCTAGGGTAACTATCTTCTTGCCTAAATTATTAAGCTCTCCACTGAAAGCAGTATTATGTATCATGTGGATTCTTTTGTTTTAATCACAGTCATTAAATTCTGTTTATAACCACACCTCACGCATGAGATTATCCTGCTGTGCCATCACTCTATGGCAGACCAGAGATTTTATTGCATGTGCACAGCCTTTTTGGCATTCAAGTTGTTGGTGTTTCATCTTTTTTGACTGGCAAGGGCGTGCCGCCACCCAGATGACTCTAGACATTGCCTGGAATCAGCCTGAGCAATATGATGACTAAAAAAGCCAATATATTATTCCAATTGGGATTCCACCCAAAGGTGAGGACAGAGGAGAGATTTTTGAGCCAGGTCTTTGTCAATTAAAATTGAAATACAAAAATAATAATAGCACAGGGCGTGGCATAATTACTATAGGTAGCGCAGGAAGATGGTTATTTACTGAGGCAAAAAGCAATGTACACAGTCTTTTAATCTAGAGTATAAAAGTTTTCCATGATAAATCAGCTCCAATCACTGCTATAAACCAATGAAATCGGTTTAATACGGCTTTCTGCACTTTCTAAATAATCTTATCTTACACAACCGTATTAAACATCCTTGAAGTATACCCTAAACCTAAACTTTTTATTTTTAGAGTAGGGAAAGATTAAAACCCCTGTCAGGTCTTTATTGATGTGCCTGTTCCTTTGAGGAGATCTCAACCTTTGTATTTGTCCTGGTGATCATTTTCGCTGGGATAGAAATGGTGAAAAACTACAATTTTAAAAAGGATCACTACAACAGGAATAAAGGAGAAACTTTTCAATTGAGGTTATTGCTTGAGAGGGGTTTCCCTCACTCCCTGCTGTGTCTCTGGGTTAGAAAGTGAAAAGACGACTTTACCTTTACAAAAAATCCAACTATCCCTTTTCTCTAGGCCCCCTGACAAAATCCCAATAGCCCTCCCACCATTATAGGCTTGGTGAAAGGCCACCAAATCCATTCAGCAAAACTGCCTATTGATGGTACAGGGCACACCTTGTTTCCTGAACTTAATCTTATTCCCCAGGAGTTGAAACTGGGGTGACAAAATGATTCTAAACCTCCAAAAAATACACAAAATATACATAAAAGAGGAATTGCCTGCTATTATTTTATGTGATGATGCACTTGCACAACTGCGGTTACTTGGTGCATAGCAGGGGGAGAGATGGAACCCACACACCAGGAAAGACCCACAAGGGGGTCCATATACTAATGAATAAAGCCACCCCGGACAGCACACCACCCAGAGAAATCTACCACCTTAGGCTTGCCATACAGTACAATATACAAACTTCTTGTACAACCTTTCTCTAAATACTTTTAATTTCTATGCAATCACGCAGAACCTTGCACTACATAGTTGAAGGTAAAGCTAAAGGAAATTGAATAAGAAAATTGTATAATGTATGGCCAGCCTTAGATACTGTAGTTGACCTTGTATAGCCTGTCTAAAAAATAATTTAGGGAAGCACTTAATAAAATCCTTCTAAACAATTGCAAGATGGTATAGACCTACATTATGCCTAACATAGTATCAAATTAAACTTTTGAAAGGAGCACATTGCAATTACATATGCCAATATCCTCTAAAGGGTTAAATTGCTTCCAAGACTTCAAACCAAATTCAAAGACCCTTATAAGTACTGAAATCACTCCATTGCCACATCCGTACACTCTAATTTGAGAATAATAAAAAAAAACCTTGGACCGGACTTTATTGGAAAATTGTACCACAACAAATTATAAAAAAAAGTTTTTTTCCACATAAATGGACACAGCTAAAAACACGTATTCACATCTGTACAAAGTTCGGCCCACCCCTGCCAATTATTTTCAAATTGCTGTTACCTGGTAATGTATAAGTGAGCCCCTGTGCATCACCGCATTTCGCTGATTTGCCTAAGGCCACACAAAAGGGTGACACAGGATAAGACAGGTCTCACTATATAGATGAAAAAATACAGCATATTTCAATATGTCGGTTTGTTACATTTACACAATGCCATACATTGTACATAAATCATAAACAATGCAATCAAATACATTTCCACATTCACCTTGTGTGGATGTGAGCATGCATACATACAAAGTCTCCCCTGGGCATTCCCCTGTATTTTTCATCTATGTAGTGAAGCCTGTCTTATCCTGTGTCACCCTTTTGGGTGTCCTGAGGAAGCGAAATCAGCAAAACATGTTGACGCGCAGGGGCTCACTTATCCGTTACCACGTGACGTAACAACAATTTGAAAATAATAATTGGCCACGGTGGGCCGAACTTTGTACAGATGTGAATACATATTTTAACTGTCTATGTGGAAAAAAATCTTCTTTTACGTTTTCTATGTATAATAAAAATATAGATTTTTTTTATAATTTGTTGTGGTCCAATTTGCCTATAAAGTCCGATCCAAGTGGTTTGTTATTTTCAAATTAGAGTGTACGGGTGTGGCAATGGAGTGATTTCAGTACTTATATGGGTCTTTGAATTCTGTTTGAAGTCTTGGAAGCCATCTCCTAGACAAGGGGTAGGCAACCTGGGCCCTCCAGCTGTTGCAGAACTACAAATCCCATCATGCCTCTGGGAGTAATTGTAACTGCCAGCTTTGCAATGCCTCATGGGAAATGTAGTTCCACAACAGCTGGAGGGCCCTGGGTTGCCTACCCCTGCCCTAGACTGATTACTGAGCCAGAATAAGTGAAACGTTGCTGTGTGCCTGGCAGCATCTGGGGAAGAACCCTTTAAATTACAGTGGCTACTTTAGGGTAGTGCTACAAATATCGTGTTAATGTAACCATTATCATTTATTTGCCATCATTTTGAATTATGATCTATATAGTGCAGAAAAAAAATGTATTTTCCTTGTTCCAGAGTGGGTTACAGCCCTCTGTTACTGTCATTGCACTTATTAGGTAGATTTCCCTTCACTTCCGGTCGGGTCACTGGGATAGGAAGTAGGGAGATACTGGTCATATCATCACTGAGAAGATTCACTCTCATTTCCTGTCTTGTTGATGGTTGTGGCTAGGAGAGGAAGCTTAGGAATATCTCACTAAAGCCTAGTACACACCATTAGTATTAAAAAAAAAAAAAAACTGACAGCTCCGGTCAGAGCCGCTGTACTAACAATCCGATGTTGTAAGTACAGTGATCTTCCCTGCTGAGCTATTGTGTTCTGACAGGGGGATGCCCTCCCGCAGAACACCCCGGTCATCTGATCGGGAGCCAGTTGGTTGCTGGTTTTCCAGCATGTTCGTCTGTTGGCCGGCTTCTGACGGACCAGCTGCTATGCACACAGCCAAATGTTGACCGCTTTTTATTGCACCGCCCGACATTTGGCCCACATGTACTAGGCTTAAAGGAGACACCGGCAGCAGTAAATTAGTAGCAAAACTTTAAAGGTTTTTTTTGCCTTAACATATTCTGGTGTTTAGATGGAGTTTTATATATTTATTGTTATCATCTTCCACTCCTCTAGATGCCAATTCTCTGCTTCCAGTATGTGATGGGTCTCCAGGATTTGTTCGGGTTTCAAGTAAGTACCTCTTAATCTATGGTTATTGTTTTGTTCACAGGAACAAATAAGATTTTTATCCCTTTTCTGTTTCGTTTGAAGTTCCCGCTTTGTAATTCTACACAGTAGCTGTGTTTTAGCATTCCTCCATTTCCTACTTTGGTATTTTATTCATTTTATATATGTCACCTATCAAATAATATTGCAAGCAGATAATACTGCATATAAAGATGTTAGTTCAAAAGAGATGTGGAAATTATAAGCTAAACGATTCATCTATTTTATAGGATTAATTAAAGGGGGGACATGATAACTTTGTATGAATTCAGAAATGCTCCATATATAATAAACTTGGTGCAAAGTTGTTCACTTTAAAGTCATTGCAAAGGACATGAGGGCACTGTTTGCACTTGGAGAAAAATATAATTATCTTCCATGTATGGAAAGGCTTCTTTACATTAAGAGCTGTGGAAATGTAGAATAGACTTCCTCCAGGTGTCTGCTCTACCCATGTAAATAGATTGCTTCATAAAAGTGCTGGGTGAGTTTCACGAAGAATAACTGGTTATTAAAACACGATTAAAGGCTTCTGTATGGAAGTCTAAACAAGTCCCAAATCCAGTTACAATTTACTGCAACAGTGTCAAAAAGAAAAGAGAGAACAACATTTGCTTTCTGTGACTGAGTCAAATCCTGCTTCATTTGTGTCTCACACACTCCCCTTCCAAGACACTGTAGCTCACACAGTTTCAGCAATAGAGGCAGTGCTGCCAATACAGAAATCAGTGGGCAGAACTAGGTGCCGATTGACAGGCTAAAAGTTTGTGAATCGGCCATGACAATGTCGATAGCCACACCGCCTGTGACATTTTTTCATCCCAATGTAGGGGAACCAAGCATGGAAGTGGCAACTCTGCTCTGAATTCAGGAGTAGTACAGCAATGTTGCCATGCCATCACAAGAAGTTGCATTAGGTGGGATTTTCTGGCAGAATCAAAAGGGGGACTTTGTAGGGGACTAAGAGAAAACTGTAAGTGCAAATCCTCCTACTCTATAATTAAGGCTTCATGCACCCTGCAACAAAAAAAATAAAAACATTTTACAGGCCCTTGACTTTTTGCTGCCACTAAACACTCCTCTATGTTAGCATGTCTATGAACAAACAGGCATTTACAGGAAAAAATCTGGATGCACCAAAATCGCATTCAAGGGAGGAGAGTTTAGGAAAAAATAATGCCCAACATGCCCAATTACATGTTAACGCATCTAAATGCGCCTAAACTCTAGGCATATTTAGAGCTTGAGCGTTCATTCAATTGGCCGGAATAAAGTAATATTTTGGCCAAAGAAAAGAATAAAGGCCCAAATTGTTCAACGTGTCTAAACATGCCTCAATGCGTTTGAAAGCGCGTCTTTAGGGGCATTTTTAACGCTGCTTTTCTATTGAAAGTAGAAAGGCATTCAGAAGAGCTGGGGAAATAACCAGTGTGCATGAGGCCTAAAGCCCCATACACACCATCAGAATTTCTGCAGATTTTTTCCTTCAGATTTACCAAAACCATATAATAACCTTAGAGTTTCAGGCAGGCCCTTGAACTACATGGTTTTTCGTAAATCTGAAGACAAAAATCTGCAGAAAATCGAATAGTGTGTATGGGGCTTAAGGCTGCAACACATTTTTTTTTAATTGAAAGCCACTGTTCTGCTTTATTACTTATAGGAGATAACTACTAGGATTGTTAATCCATGGAGTATCAGTTGCCTTTGGGGATCAGGAGGGAATTTTTTTCACTGTTGCAATAAATTGGACCATGCTTTGCCTTAGTCTAGATCAGCCAAAAGTTTTTTAACTTATTTAATTTGTCCTTTGGTTAAACTTAAATTTGAATGCTTCTTTTTTTTGTTAGCCCAATTAACTATATATTACCCAATGACTAATATATGAAAAAGACAGTCTATGAATTTGTAGGAAATAAAGACGAGCACAAAAAATGATAAAAGTTGTGTCAAACTGTAAACTCTGGAAAATAATGCAATAAATACTAAAAATAATTTAAAAATAAAATGATCCGAAACTTTCTTTTTTGACTTGTAGTTTATATTTAAATCCCAGAAATTAGATGCACTAATACTCCTTGTTTTTATGGATTTACTTCTATTTTTCTGCTAAGTAGTTGCGTCATATGGTCCAGTAGGCACTGATGTTTTACCATATTGCACAGTGCACTTAGCAATCTAAAAGATCTGGTCAGATCCCCCCACCCCCAGACTACAAGTTTGTGTCTTGACTTTTGAAATGAATGGGCAGGATGTACATTTCCATCAAGAGAAAAGGGAATGTTAAGGCATTTCCATGTGTTAAATATCATAACAAGCACAGTGCAATAGCTTTAAAGAGAGAAAAAGTTGTGAGACTGTATTTAGGCTTTAAGCTTCTAGGATTTAATTACACATAGTCACATAGGAGGAAATTATTACAACTGGAACAGACAGAATCTGGAGAAGCTGTGCATGGCAGCCAATCAGCTTCTAAATTCAGTTTGTTCAGTTAAGCTTTGAAAATAAAAGAAAGAAGCCGATTGGTTGCTATGCCCATCTGGCTGCTCCAGTCTTGATAAATAAGTGTGTTGCTTTTGTTGGTATTCTTACTCTTCATCTTGAATGTTGCAGGCCAGTCTATATCTATGACCGGAGGAAGCAGCTCCAGTGGTAGCATGTCAAGTGGTGGAGGTGGAGGCTCTAGTAGCCAGATTATCTCTTCTGGAGGAGGAGGAGGAGGAGGAGGAGGCGGCGGCTACAGCATATCTGGAGGAAGCTCTGGAGTTGGAGGTTCAAGTAGCCAGAACATTTTTTCTTCTTCTTCTTCTGGAGGAGGAGGAGGAGGAGGAGGAGGAGGAGGAGGAGTAGGAGTAGGAGGAGGAGGCTACAGCATAGCTGGAGGAAGCTCTGGAGTTGGAGGCTCAAGTAGCCAGAACATTTTTTCTTCTGGAGGAGGAGGAGGAGGAGGAGGAGGAGGAGGCGGCGGCACTTTTGGCCAGTCCAGCATGTCCGGTGGAGCAGGGGGTAGTTCATTTTCTGGAGGTGGAAGCTCAAGTAGCATATCTTCATTCCATTCAGCTGGAGGAAGCTCTCAGCACAGCAGTGTCATCCTTGCAGGAAACGTCAACCCTCCTCCAAGACCAGGCAGTGGTGGAGTGATCGTAGGTTCATTCGGCCAAAACAGTATGTCGTCATCTGGTGGAAGTGGAGGACTCATTTCAGGTTCAAGTGGAGGAGGTGGCTCATCTGCGCAAGATCAAGTCATCCTTGGAACGATAAAATTTGTGCCAGTACAAGGAGGAACAGGTCAAGGAGGTTCATTTGGTCAGAGCAGTTTGGCTTCTGGTTCTTCAGGTGGAGGAACTTTTTCAGGCTCATCCATGGGAAGTGGCAGCAATCTCCATTCATCAGGTGGAATGGGAAGCTCATTTCATGGATCTTCCAGTGGATCATCAAGCTCTTTTCATGGATCGTCAAGTGGATCTTCAGTTGTAGGCACAGGTTCATTTCTAGGATCATCTGGTTTAGGCACGGGTCATTTTGCTGGATCTTCAGGTGGAGGTGGAGGTGGAGGTGGAGGTGGAGGCGGAGGCGGAGCTGGAGGCGGAGGCGGAGCTGGAGGCGGGGGCGGAGCTGGATTTGGAGGCGGAGCTGGATTTGGAGGCGGATTTCAACAAATTAGCAGTGGAGGATCCATTGGTGGTGGTGGCGGTATAGTAAATCCACCTAGACTGCCAGGTAAAGTATAACAGTTTATTGTTTATACTAAGTTTACCATTTAATATACACAATTTATTTATTATTCAATTTTTATAAAGAATAACAATGAACCATCACCAGTGAACTGTATATAATCGGAAAAGTCAGACAACGTCAGTTCATCTTCTTTTCTTTATATTTTTTGTAAATTAGAAATTACACCATATGTTACAGGCAGGGTTAGGGTTTACGTTAGTGTTTCAGGAAGGATTAGTGTTATTACAGGTGGGGTTACACGCAGAGTTAGTGCTAGGGTTACAGAGAAGGTGGGTTAGTGTGCAGGTTAACCACTTAACCTCTGAAAGATTTACCCCCCTTCATGACCAGCTTGACAATTGCGGGGGCATGCAGCGCTGTATCAAAAAAAAGTATGTCCTTTTTTTTACCACATATAGAGCTTTCTTTTGGTGGTATTTGATCACCGATGCGCTTTAAAAAAATGTTGCACTATAAAACAAGAAAAAACCGACAATTTTAAAAACAAACAATATTTTTTACTTTCGGCTATAAAACATATCCAATAAAAAAATTGAAAAAATCTAATTTCTTCATCAATCTAGGCCAATGTATATTCTACTACATATTTTTGGTTAAAAAAATCCCAAAAAGCATATATTGATTGGTTTGTGCATAAGTTATAGCGTCTACAAACTATGGGATATTTTTAATTTTTTTATTTTACTAGTAATCGCTGCGATCAGCGACTTATAGCGGGACTGTGATATTGCGGTGGACACTTTTTGGGGACCAGTGACACTAATATAGTAATCAGTGCTATAAAATATGTGCTGTCACTGTACTAATGACACTGGCTGGGAAGGGGTTAACATCGGGATCGATAAAAGGGTTAACTGTGTGCCTAGCCAGTGTTTTACTATACTGTGTGAGGTGTTTTTACTAGGGGAAGAGATGGAATTAAATCCCTACTATGCAAGGACACAAACTCCATCCCTTCCCTCCTGTCAGAAAGGTGATCTGCCCTATTTACATAGGCAGATCACAGTTCTGTCTCTCTGCCTGATGAGGGTGCCGAAGGACATTGGATACCGTACACCTGCTGATCAGCTTCCGCTGTGTGTGTAATCACAGCGGAAGTGAGAGGCTGGTGGCCCCTACCCAGAAGTGTTGGATCCTGTATGTATATATATATATATATATATATATATATATATATATATACACACACACACATGATCCGGCGCACAGGTGCTGGCCTGTAGCAGTAAAATGGCTATAGGGCGAACATGAGATTTTTAATGTAAGATCAAACATTTGCGTTATTGTTTCAGGGAGGGTTAGAGTTACAATTGAGGCTACTGGGCTTGTCTTAAAGGTGGGGTTACATTGAGGTTTAGCATTAGGGTAAAAGGCAGGGTTAGGGTCAGGTGTAGAGTTACAAATGGGGTTAGTGTTATGCCGCGTACACATGACCAGACTTTCCAGCAGACTAGGTCCGACAGGATCAGTCCGTCGGACAATCCGATTGTGTGTGGGCTAATCCGACCGTTTTTCGTTATAAAAATCCGACGGACCTAGAAATAGAACATGTTTCAAATCTGTCCGACAGACTCAATTCCTATCGGGAAAACCATTCATCTGTATGCTGGTCTAACGGACCAAATACGAAGCAAGGGAAGCTATTGGCTACTGGCTATTGAACTTCCTTCTTTAGTCCCGCCTTACGTTATCACGTTTTAAACGATTGGACTTTCGAACGGACTTAGTCCGTTCGTGTGTAGCCAAGTCCGTTTGTTCGGAAGTCTGTCGGAACTCCACTGAAAAGTTGGTCGGGAAGACCGCCGTACCTGGTCTGCCAGAAAGTCTGGTCATGTGTACGCGGCATTAGGGTTACAGGGAAGGTTAGTGCTAGGACTAATGCCAAAAATCTGAATCAGAATAAGGTGAAAACACCTTGCACTGTTAAAATGCATTTATGTGAAATATACCTGCCAAAAGATTAAAATTTCTGTTCATCCTCCAGCCTTGTGTTTAACAGTGACCTGCCACGACATATAGCCAGCAACATGTTTTCACTATTATAAAGCCTGCCCTGTCCGCTGATATATATATATATATATATATATATATATATATATATATATATATATATACAAATCATTCTCCAATGAGTAGCCTATGGACAGACAGGTGACAAAATAATGTGTTAAAGTGAATCAAACTATAGAGGGTGCACCTCTTGGCTATAAAACGTAGCAGTGATGTAAACCACAAGCCTGGGCGAGGAAAATTACAAACCTTTTGGGTGGTAAAACAAATACATATACATAGTTCAATGAGGTATCTACAGTATCTGTTGGCCTAGAGTTCCACTGAGTATTTTAAAAGCCTGTATGGCATACTGAGATAAACAAAATCAAGAATATTATGTACAAAGCGTAAAGATAAAAATAGGGTAAAAATTAAATGAAAAAAGAAAACGATTGTAGCCACTACATCTACTGACTGGTATTGTTATTATTACAAGTACTTATACAGCACTGTCAATTTATGCAGTGCTTTATATATATATATATTGTACATTCACATCAGTCCCTGCCCTCAAGGAGCTTACAATCAAAAGTTCCCTAACTCACATACATACACATACTAGGACCAATTTAGACATGAGCCAATAACCTACCAGCATGTCTGGAGTGTGGGTGGAAACCGGAGTACCCAGAGGAAACCCATGCAGGCACAAGGAGAACATGCAAACTCCAGGTAGTGCCATGGTTGGGATTCAAAGCTACAACCCCACTGCTGCTAATTGGAAGTGCTAACCACTTCGTCACTATGCTGCCCATGTAGAACCCTCCAGCTATTAAGCTGCAATATATTATTTTATTGTTCTTGGATTTAGAAACACCAACACCTACTTTGCCCAGTTGTACCAAGAGATGTTCAGATGCCACCCTAATTGTTCACCGGGCTATTTGTTCTAATATCTTGTCTGACCTTGTTTATCTATAGGAGGACTAAACCCAAATGATATTCCAGTGTCTAAAGGCTGCAAGACAATTGGAGGGGGTGGATGTGAGTACTATTTTTGCTATTTGTTATCTGTTTCAGTAGGCTAAAGAATAGTTTTTGCTTTGGAGAACCCAAAACTCCAAGGTGATAGATATTCATAGCATGATCCTTATTGATTTACTGAATAGTTCCATCAACTCAAACTTTTGACAAGTTGAATGACACACGGGGAGATTTGCTAAAACTGAAGCACACAGAATCTTGTGCAGCTATGTATAGTAACCAAACAGCTTCTAACTTCAGCTTGTTCAATTAAGCTTTGACAATAAGGCCCCTTTCACACGAAGGGTTCGTCTGTCAAATTTCCAGGTGGACCTGATTGACAGTCCATTCATTCCATGGACCGGCAGGTATAAACAGACTTTTGTCCTTTTACAGAGCCTACCTCTAGTCTGGTCTGGTGATCTAAATAAAAAATTCTTAAAAATGGGAGGGGATCCCTCCTCCTCCATCTAGGCGGAGTGGAGGGCAGTTGGGTGTAAATGAATAGCGGAGTTTGTTTACTCCTGGCCACCCATGGAGCAGAGCGTGCTCTGTTCATGTCTACTCTGCATAAACTGAGTGGACACGGATGGCTCATCCAACCGCTCTGCTCTGATCAGCAGACAGAGTCCGCCCCGTGTGAAAGGGTCCTAAAACCTAAAAACGGATTGGTTACTATGCATAGCTGCACCAGATTCTGTGTGCACGTTTTAGTAAATCTCCCCCACTGTATTCTTTGGGTCTTGGGGGTTTCTGCATTCCCCCTTACTACAACTATTACTTGATGTAGTTCTGTGTTGATGTGAGTGGTGGCTGGCAACGTTTTAGGATGGGGGGGCGCAAGACCCCGTCCTTCCTTTTTGACCCCTCCCAATTCTCATAAGCCCCACCCCTTACAGAATCCACCCACTCTGTCCTCTGTATTCCACTTGCTTCTACCCATAGTGTCAGGAGTATGCAGCTCAGCATCACAGGACAGAGTATGCAGCCCCAGAATCAGAAGACAAAGTATATAGCTCAGCCTCACAGATCTGGGTATACAGCTCAGCTTCACAGATCAGGGTATACAGCTCAGCCTCACAGATCAGGGTATACAGCTCAGCCTCACAGATCAGGGTATACAGCTCAGCCTCACAGATCAGGGTATACAGCTCAGGCTATACAGCTCAGTATCACAGATCAGGGTATACAGCTCAGCATCACAGCTCAAGGAATACAGCTCAACTTCACAGATCAGGGTATACAGCTCAGCCTCACAGATCAGTATATACAACTAAGCCTCACAGATCGGTATATACAGCTCAGCATCACAGATCAGTGTGTACAGCTCATCATCACGGATCAAGGTATACAGCTCAGCATCACAGATCAAGGTATACAGCTCAGCCTCACAGATCAGGGTATAGAGCTCAGCATCACACATCAAGGTATACAGCTCGGTCTCACAGCTCAGCCTCACAGATCAGGGTATACAGTTCAGCATCACAGATCCGGGTATACAGCTCAGGGTATACAGCTCAGCATCACAGATCAGGCTATACAGCTTAGGGTAAACAGCTCAGCATTACAGCTCAAGGAATACAGCTCAACCTCACAGATCAGGGTATACAGCTTAGCCTCACAGATCAGTATATACAGCTCAGCATCACAGAGCAAGGTATACAGCTCAGCCTTGCAGATCAGGGTATACACCCACAATGACAATGCACTGGCTGCCACTGGTACATTTTGGATAGACGTAATAAGACCTCTCTTGTCTTCACAGTGACTGAGAGAAATATTATGAAAAAAGTTGATAGATCACCATCCTTCGTCCATTCATCTTGAATTAACAGTGTGAAATGACAGTATCTAAAAATGTTTTGCTATTAAGGAAACCAATACCCAACACTGGACATGCTTGAAACATGCTTTGGTTTATTTGAGAACTAAATGTATGTATACATCATTCTTGCAGCTGGCCATGGAACCGGCATTGGAGGAGGTAACCTCTCCCAAAACCAGGTTTCTGGTGGTGGTGGTACTGGAGGTGGCTTTTCTCAAATTTCCCAGTCACAAAATCAAGGATCACATCAACAAGTTGGAGGCGGATCACAGAATCAAGGCTCCAATCGACCAGGTGGAGGTTCATCTGGAAGTGAGTGATAATTCATTGTTTCCCCCTCAAGAGATTTTGGAATATCTCAAATGAATTCCTGCTCACATATATAACAATCTGGCTAAACAATCTTTGTGTAATGTGAAGTCAAAGGGCCAACTTTAATTATCAAAATGTTTCCAATTTAGGAAGGGCTTCACATTTCACAGTTGTCGGTAAATCTACATTTTGAAAAAGGTAGTAACTTATGTCCAACTATTTCAGTAATTTGACAGTTAGAACATTTTCAAGCAGACTTTTTAATTAAGTTTTGTGATTTTAAAATTGCTGCAAGCACAGAAAAACACCCGATGATTCGCAAGAAATCCAGTGAGCTCCTAACTTCTTGTTTGAGCAAATGACGTTGCCTTGGGGATAGTAGCTTTGTTTTTATAGGACTATTTTTGCATTGACATATATAGCCAACAGACAGAGCTCTTTGCCTCTTTTTATATGGTGTATAGACTCTCCTTAGTGCATCTTTTTTTTTTAAAGCCCCCTGTTTACAGAGTTCAATAGCTCAATTTGAATTGTATACACTGACAAGTTTTTACTGGAGTCCCTTCTCTCCCTTACATCAAACAGCTCCATCGTGTGGTAAAAAGTCAGCATCACAGGTGTAGCTTGTGCAATTTTAAAACACAACTTAAATACAGTGCATAAGGAAAGTATTCAGAGCGCTTCACTTTTTCCACATTTTGTTATGTTACAGCCTTATTCCAAAATGTATTCAATTAATTTCCCTCAAAATTCTACAAACGATACCCCATAATGACAACGTTAAAGAAGTTTGTTTGAAATCTTTGCAAATTTATTGAAAATAAAAAACGGAAAAAAATCACATGTATAAAAGTATATTTTTGGGCAGTTTCTCCCATTCTTCTTTGTGGGACCTCTGGTTGGATAGGGAGAGTCGGTGCACAGCCATTTTCAGATCTCTCCAGAGATGTTCAGTCGGGTTCAAGTCTGGGCTCTGGCTGGGTCACTCAAGGACATTCACAGAGTTGTCCCGTAGCCACTCCTTTGTTATCTTGGCTGTGTGCTTAGGGTCATTGTCCTGTTGGAAGATGAACCTTCACCCCATTCTGAGGTCCAGAGCACTCTGGAGCAGGTTCTCATCAAGGATGTTTCTGTACATTGCCGCATTCATCCTTCCCTCGATTCTGACTAGTCTCACAGTTCCTGGGATGGTATTGGCCAGGTGATGAGTGGTGCCTGGTTTCCTCCAGACATGACGTTTGCCATTCAGGCCAAAGAGTTCTATCTTTGTTTCATCAAACCAGAGATTTTTTTTTTCTCATGGTCCAAGAGTCCTTCAGTACTGTCATGTGCCTTTTACTGAGTGGCTTCCGTCTTGCCACTCTACCATACAGGCCTGATTAGTAGAGAGCTGCAGAGATGGTTGTTCTTCTGGAAGGTTCTCCTCTCTCCACAGAGAAATGCTGGACCTCTGTCAGAGCGACCATCAGGGTCTTGGTCACCTCCCTGACTAAGGCCCTTCTCCCCCGATCAGTTTACAGATGATGGGGGTCACTGTGCTCATTTAGGACTTTCAATGCTGACAACATTTTTCTGTACCCTTCCTCAAATCTGTGCCATAATACAATCCTGTCTCAGATTGGTTTGCGCTGATATGCACTTTTAACTGTGGGACCTTATATAGACAGGTGTGTGTCTTCCAAATCATGTCCAATCAACTGAACTTACCCCAGGTGGAATTATCTCAAGAATCTTCATTGGAAAGAGGATGCACCTGACCTGAGCTCAATTTTGACTGTCATGGCAAAGGCTGTGAATACTTATACTTGTGATTTTTTTTTTTTTATAAATTTGCAAAGGTTTCAAACAAACTTCTTTCAGGTTGTCATTATGGGGTATTGTTTTTAAAATTTTGAGGAAAATATTGAATTTATTCCATTTTGGAAGAAGGCTGTAACATAACAAAATGTGGAAAAAGTGAAGCGCTGTGAATACTTTCCGGATACACAGTATATATGTTATTAGTATTTTTCCTTAACATGATGGGTTATGTACAATAACCATTTTGATTATTTAGAAAAACGTATCAGTTTTAAGGTCACTCCTTCTCTAGTATACGTTAAAGCATCCTAACCTATGATGGAAAAAAATAAAAGGTTGTTAGAACTGTAAACTAGATTGTCTAAACTGTGGTGGGAGCGGATTGGCCAAGAACCAAGATGGGTCAAGATGAAAAGTGGATTGGTGGGACCCGATTACCAGTACCACAGTATGTTACATAAAAGTAGCTAGTTATGGGAAGGACCAAAAGGTGTAGCCTTGTGTGGCTTCTTTGCCGCCTTCCAACACTGTGATGAGACAGAATACCTGGAATTGTATAATACCATACAATCAGAACATTGCATGTGTTTCCTATGTACAAATAGGTACATTTTTTGCATTCTCTTTCATTAATTTCATTTCATTGTAAATTTCTCTCTCTTTCTCCTAAAAGGTTTTTCCCAGCAAGCACAATCTGGAAAATAGATCCTTAGTGTGGCATACACAATAACTACTGAAGTGGTAAGTCAGTGTACATTATGTCCCATTGTACAAGAAAAGGTTGGGATCACTATCAAAAGGAATCATTTAAAACAGAAGAATCATTAAAAAAAAAAAGTATTTTTTTTACCTCACTTCCTATCCTTATTACTCCCATTTAAAGAAAGAAGGATGCAGTGGTCAAAGTGGCACAAGGGTTCAGACAGCAATAAAGACAATGGCATAAGTCCTAACCCCTCCTCACTCTACTAAAAATGTAGGAGAAATGTACCACCATGTCCTCACAAGAAATGTAGAGAAATCTCTCCAGTAGACACTAAAAGCCGATCAAGCTTTTAAATTATCCACTCTAAAAATAGTTTTACTACTAGTTGATCCTGCCAGTAGATCACTTATTTTTCCACTTCCTGTAAAGGGGGGACAACACCGTTCATTCTGACATGAAAGCAAATAGCAGTGCAGTCACCCTCTGGACAGGATATGCTTAAGACAATCAGACTTTGTACAAACTTTCCCGTGGACTTTTCTACAAAGGGTGTTGGCCGTAAATTTGTATTGAATACACACAATCTGACTTTTTAGGCAACAAACACGAACGTAGTGACGTTTCAACGTACTGACAACGCTTCAAAAGAGGACGTTCAATTACTCCGGTGCCACCCTTTGGTCAACTTATGTATTGTTGTCTGATCTTTTGCATTGGTTCTGAGCATGCGTGTTTGTACTTTGTACAAAAGTCTAATGGTTTGTGTACACATGATTGGACTTTGCTCCATCGGACTTATGTTGTCAAAATGTTTGTCAGTTGGCACAGCCAACAAAAGTCTGATGAAAACCAAAAAAGTTTGTCCGATGCAGCGTACACACGTTTGGATGTTGCCTTAAAACAGCTAATTTGCATGTTTGTTGTCAAAAAGTCAGATTGTGTGTACGGGCCTTTAGATGGACATGTGGCTTTATATGGACTTACTTTATTTTGACCATTTTACACTTTATCCTTGTTAATATGATGGGACAAACACTTGAAAAACCACGTATAATAATAATTATGTCTCTTTCTTACAGGAATATTCAACAACTATGCCGAAATACAAAAATTGCTGAGAAGCTAAAAAAGAAGGGATTGTAAATAATTTATTTTTGTACCAATTTCCCCCCCCCCCCCCCCACCTCTATTCGCTCCCCAAAGATGTATTAAGCGACCCATTTACAGATGCATGGATGCATCTTGGCGCTTGTCCTCTGGTCATCTTAGGATTTCCCAAATACAACTTGCTCTCATCGTCTCAATAAGCTTTTGTGAAGAGCAATTTTGTGCCATACGAAGTGTGTTTTTATATCTCTTTTTAAATAAAAATGTGAAGTCTTAATTTGTACATGTGCAATAAAACTTGCATTGGATGTGTTCTAACCTGGCTTAGGCTCATTATGTTATAAATCTTGTTTTTTTTTGGCAGAGACTTTACCTAGTCACACTATGGGCTGCGTTAGCACAATGCATTACTATGTGGTAAGGTGTGCAGTGTTGAGGAATTCCAGGCATGGTATATTTTTTAAAGTTACATTGGCCTAGCCTGGACCAATGTAACTATGTAAATACCATAACTGGCCAAAGCCCCTGGAGCTGGAAATTACTGAAGACGTCACTACTCCAGTGATCTCCGCTTACTTCCGAGTCACATCGCTACTCCAGTGATCTCCGCTTACTTCTGTGTCACCACTACTCCAGTGATCTCCGCTTACTTCTGTGTCACCACTACTCCAGTGATCTCCGCTTACTTCCGTGTCACCACTACTCCAGTGATCTCCGCTTACTTCCGTGTCACCACTACTCCAGTGATCTCCGCTTACTTCTGTGTCACCACTACTCCAGTGATCTCCGCTTACTTCTGTGTCACCACTACTCCAGTGATCTCCGCTTACTTCTGTGTCACCACTACTCCAGTGATCTCCGCTTACTTCCGTGTCACCACTACTCCAGTGATCTCCGCTTACTTCCGTGTCACCACTACTCCAGTGATCTCCGCTTACTTCTGTGTCACCACTACTCCAGTGATCTCCGCTTACTTCTGTGTCACCGCTACTCCAGTGATCTCCGCTTACTTCCGTGTCACCACTACTCCAGTGATCTCCGCTTACTTCCGTGTCACCGCTACTCCAGTGATCTCTACTTACTTCTGTGTCACCACTACTCCAGTGATCTCCGCTTACTTCCGAGTCACATCGCTACTCCAGTGATCTCCGCTTACTTCTGTGTCACCACTACTCCAGTGATCTCAGCTTACTTCTGTGTCACCACTACTCCAGTGATCTCCGCTTACTTCCGTGTCACCACTACTCCAGTGATCTATGCTTACTTCCGTGTCACCACTACTTCAGTGATCTCCGCTTACTTCTGTGTCACCACTACTCCAGTGATCTCCGCTTACTTCTGTGTCACCACTACTCCAGTGATCTCCGCTTACTTCTGTGTCACCACTACTCCAGTGATCTCCGCTTACTTCCGTGTCACCACTACTCCAGTGATCTCCGCTTACTTCCGTGTCACCGCTACTCCAGTGATCTCTACTTACTTCTGTGTCACCACTACTCCAGTGATCTCCGCTTACTTCCGTGTCACCGCTACTCCAGTGATCTCTACTTACTTCTGGGTCCTGTATTCAGAGGCTGGGCCTCTTGCACAGGTGCCATTAAGAGAACGCTTTGCATCCTCAGAATCATTGCCAAGCATTCTCCAATTAGGCAGGACAGTGCAGTAAAAATAATACTGGGGCCGGAACCTTAGCGAATACCCAAGGTGCAAAAGATAGGCCAAATGGCAGGGCCACAAACTGAAAGTGGAAAGGGCCCACAGCACAGCGTAGGAACCACTGGTGCACTGGAAAAATTGCAACATGCAGGTATGTGCCCTTGACATCCACAAAGCCCAGGATACCAGGGAGACTATTTGCATGTGTGAGTGCAAACGGCCTTTTGTGAATGATCCTGCAGCCTCCACGGACATGTAATGTATGCCGGGAAGGGGCAAGGGATGCCATCCTCGCCTAGGTGAGGATTGAGGAAGTGGGAGCAGGTACCAATAAAAATCAGTACTCGCTTCCCCTCTACCATCAAAACTCAGTCATGGGCTGAGGGGAGGGAGTGAACCATCACTTTTTGAATGAAGTTTTGCTTTAATTGGTGTCCATCATAGAATAAGAAAATCAAAAATTTGTTTTTTATATGTACTATCTACCATTCTACCAGATAGGTGGCTTCCTTGCTTAAAATGAATGTCGGGAACATTTATATCCACATGGGAAACTCAGTTGCCTAATCCCCATATTGTCATTAACATATGAAAACAGATGTGATTGTCCAAGAACGTGAAAGAAGTTAATGTTTGTGAAGTCCTGTCCTTTTCTAATTTACCTTATCCAACCACCATGGAGCCATAAAGTCATCAAAACACATACCAGACTCAGTGACTTGAGCCTTAAGCCTCATACACACGATAGGACTTTGTACAAACTTTCCCTTGGATTTTTGTACAAAGGGCGTCGGCCCTGAACCTGTATTGCATACACACAGCAGGACTTTTTCAGCCAACTTTCAACAAATCACGTGGTTTTTCTGCTCTTTACCTCCACCTTTGGTCAACTTCTGTATTGTTGTCTGATCTTTTGCATTGGTTCTGAGCATGCCTGTTTGTACTTTGTACAAAAGTCCTATGGTTTTCTGTACACACGATCAGACTTTGCTCCATCGGACTTTTGTTGCCAGAAAGTTTGTCCGTTCGCACAGCCAACAAAAGTCTGATGAAAACCAAAAAAGTTTGTCCGATGGAGCGTACACACGGTCAGATGTTGCTCCAAAACAGCTAATTTGTATGTTTGTTGTCAAAAAGTCTGATCCTGTGTATGGGCCTTTAAACTTTTCAGTCAATGTCAGGAAGACATCAATAACAACTCAAAAAAGGGAGTGGTCAACTACATGGAAAATTAGGTTTAATATTGAAAAATATAAACTAATGTATTTTTGGGGCAAAAAATATGAACACAAGTTACTTGCTAGATGGAAAAAGATCTGGGGGTCCTAGTAGATGAAAAACTCAGCAATGGCAAGCAATGCCAAGCCGCAGCAAGCTAAGCAAGTCAAATATTAGCATGCATTAAAAAAGGGGATTTACTCAAGAGATTAAACAATAATCCTGCCACTTTACAAGACTCTGGTCTTGCCGCATTTTGAATATTTTGTCCAGTTCTGGTCACCAGTCCTCAGGAAGGATGTGCTGGAACTGGCGAGAGTCCAGAGAAGGGCAAAAAATAAAGACAGGAGGACCTCAGTTATGAAGAACAACTATAAGCATTAAACTTAGGCTCTCTGGAGAAGAGATGCTTGAGAGGCGATATGATGGTGATATAGAAATACATCAGTGGTGATTCTAGCATAGGGAGGGAACCAGGGGAGGGCTGGCAGCCTTAGGCCTGGGGGGCAAGTCCAGTCAAGTGGTCCATAGAACCAGTGGTGGCAAAGTGATGGATCGGGAAAACAGTCTCTACGTTTTTTAATGATCACAAAGGTGGGGGGGCAGGGAGCACAATGTGACCCTCCAGGGCCTGTGGGGGACTTGTAGTTTAGTTCCTGGAGGCCATGGTAGTACAAGTCCTTGTATGAATCCATTAGAGCTGAGGACCTGAACCCCCCCCCCCCCCCCCCGCAACTAGTGAAAAACTACAAGTCCCAGCATTAACCTCTGAGATCTAAGGATGTGTCCCATTAGGTCCCACAGGTTCATGCCATGCCCTGTAGTCCTTCACTAATGGGGGGGGGGGGGGGGGGGGTGGTGACACATCCTCAGCTCTGAGAGGTTTAAGTTGGGACAGTAGGACCTGTAGTCCTTCACTAGGGGTACAATGGATTGTCACCGATCCGTGATCCGAACGGGTCACCCCACTCGGATTGGCACATGCCGCGCCCCGCGGTCTCGGCCTTAGGAAAGGCCGCTGCTTCAGCCTAGCTCCGAAGCGGCGGCCATCTTTCTACACCCAGGCTGTTTACACTGAGCACTCCGACGAAGCGATCACTTGTAAACAAACCGGCATCATGTCATGACGCTGGTTCCTCTCTCCCCTCTCTGTACTAACCTGTGCAGTGGAAGGGAGAGATCCTGAGATGGAAGCAGCCATCCCTCCATACCCTGCAGTACCCAGCAATACCCTGCCAATACTCTGCAGTACCCCAATACCCTGCCAATACTCTGCAGTACCCCAATACTCTAGCAATACTCTAGCAATACTCCAATACTCTAGCAATACCCCAATACTCTAGCAATACTCTAGCAATACTCTGCAATACCCTGCCTGCCAATACTCTGCGATACCCTGCCTGCCAATACTCAGCAATACTCAGCCGTGCCCAGCCATACTCAGCTATGCTCAGCCGTACCCAGCCATACTCAGCCAATATTACAGTGGGGGAGATTGTGGATATTACAGTGGGGACTATATATGGTGGTGGAATTTTCACAGGTTTTTGCAAATTAAATTATTATTTGCTGATCCGAAAAATGATCCGATCCGTGACTCTGATCCGAGGAACGATCCGATCCGTGAGTTTTTTCATCCGTTGCACCCCTATCCTTCACTAGTTGGGAGGAGGCAGGGGTGTGTGACACATCCAGAGCTCTGAGGGGTTCATGCTGGGACCTTTAGTCCTTCACTTTTGGGGTGTCACATCCCCAAAAGTAAAGGACTACAAGTCCCAGCATGAGCCCTGCTTAAATCCCCATTTGAGATTTAAGGATGTAATCTCCTCCTCTGCTGCCGGCTCATGCTCCCATGACACACATATGTTTTAAATCATTCACTTCTCCCAACATCACCTCAGGCAGCTTGACCATAGGGTCTAATAGGCTTCAAAATAGGGTGGACTTGGAGCGAAGATCATTGCACTCAGAACCCACCCAGGTGTGTTGGAAAAGCAAATGAATATTTTCTTTTCTAACACTGAACTGCCTCTCTGCCAATCAGGAAGAGTGGGTCTGATACTTGTCACCTGATTGGCTGAAAGGACAGGCGCTCCTATAGGATGTATAGTAGGAGGAAAAGCATGGAGGAAGCATAGAGAACACAGGAGCCGCTGCCTGTCACACAGCTCCCCGCCGTCACTCGCTGCCTGACCCGCCACTAAAATGGGGTAAGTGCTGGTCAGACAGCAGGCAAGGTGGTGTGCTGGTTAAATGCTGATGGGGGGGGAGGGGGTTAACATTGGCTGCAATTGATGGGCACAGTGAATCTGCAATTGATGGGCACAGTGGCTGCAATGGATGGCAGAGTGAGGCTGCAATTGATGGGGTTTCTTCTCAGTATTTTTTAGTTTGCACCCCCCCAAATAAAAAAACAAAACATTTTGAGCACCAGCCACCACTGACAGAGAGATATATCACTCCAAATTGTCCACACAGAGACCACTCTTCAAGAAAATTGCTTGATTCCTTTATCAACATAGTAAAGTCTTGTACACGCTACTAGTTTTTTTTTTTTTTACTCAATCGAGCAAGTTGAACAAAAACAAAAGCAAAAAAACTGGCAGCTCTTGTTGGAGCCGCTGAGCATGAGCAAAAGTGACCTGGGCATTGATCACTTTTCAGCAGAGTGGCAGTGCCTGCTGCAAGTGTGTACAAGCCTTTGGGCGCACACTAGTGTACTGCAGTTTGGCCGCAGTGCTTATGTACACAGTTTTCCTTAGCCGCAGTCCCATAGGCTTCTTTTAGGCTGTGCGTTTTTGCTGCAGTTTTTTTTTATATAGCGCACCAAAGATGCAGCCATTTTTGTGCACTTTTAGAAAATGCAGCAAAAATGTGCAAACTAATAGAAGTCTATGGGACATGCAGGAAGACAGTGAGATCACCAACACTGCAGCAGACCAGTGTGAGCCCAGCACATAGTACATAGGAGCAGGTACTGCACAAGGCTGCTGAAAGAAACCTTCTTATGCCGCGTACACATGAGCGGACTTTTCAACATCCAAAGTCCGACGGACTGAGCCCGTCAGACTATTCGATCGTGTGTGGGCTGCAATGGACTTTTGACTCGCCAAAGTCCAAAGGACTTTAGAATATGGAACATGCTTCAAATTTTTCCGAAGGAACTCCGCCGGACCCGGTCCCTTCGAAAAATTCGCTCGTGTGTATGCTACTCCGACGGACTAAAACCGACGCTAGGGCAGCTATTGGCTACTGGCTATGAACTTCCTTATTCGAATCCAGTCGTACGTCATCACGTTCGAATCCGTCGGAGTTTAGTGTGATCGTGTGTGGCCAAGTCCGCTCAGCCGAAAAGTCTGTCAGAACTCCGTCGGAATTCCAGCAGAACTCCGACGGAACTCCTTCGGAAGTCTGTCGGACATAAGTCCTCTCGTGTGTACGGGGCTTTAGGGGGAGAGGCCAGTCACAGCTCACTTACTTGGAAGGACCCAGCAAGCAGAAGGCTCACTGGCTCGGCTATCAGCTTCCTGAGCGTCCCATACACAACACTGAAGGATCTCAGTTTGAATGTTCCCGCCCACACGTCCTATTCACAGACGCAGCACACAGGCTGCCCGGAGTGTGGGCGGGCACAGTGAGAGAGGGGGCTGGAGTAGGCAGAGTGGATCCACCCTCTTCCATTCAGGAGTGTGCTCACTCAGTCTGAATGGAATCAATGGACACAGACTGTCAGCTCAGAAGCAGGGAACAGCACTGTGACATGATAGATGTCCGCTCACAGCGCCAACGTTCCTGCATGTTTCTGGGCTGTTATCCAGGCTTGCCAACCTCCCTCCGGAGTCACCAGAGCAGTAACACACGACCAACTGCACATGCTGAGTTCCCAGTTGGCAGCATATCAGCCTTTTTACGTGGAATCAGAGCAGCCTGGGGGGAAATTGCATCCCTGCCTCCCGGCCCAGCCCGCCCCTGGAGGAAACTATTCAGTTGCAGGGAGTTTAGAAAGATGTATGGCCACTGATTGAAACTGGAAGAGAGGCAGTTCAACTTTAACCACTTCCAACTGCCATATAGCAATATGATGTGCGCAAAGTGGTTCTGTGATCTTGACTAGACGTCATATGACATGATCGGGATAACCCGCGAAGCTTGGTGATCGCTGACGTGGTGTGTCAGTCTGACACACTGCATCTCTGATCTGGGTAAAGAACCTCTGACAGAGGCTTTTGGCTTTTCCTCTATCGCATCTGACAGACGCGAGTAGAGGAGAGCCGATTGTCTGCTCCAGACAGGGGTCTGCGCTGATGATCACCCAGGATGCTCACCCAGGATGCCACCCATGGATGCCCACCTAGGACCACCAGGGATGACCTTTAGAGTTGCCAATCAGTGCCCAGCAGTAAAGCCTGCCAGTGCCTCACCAGTGCTGCCCATCAGTGCCGCCTATCAGTGCTGCCTATCAGTGCCCATCAGAGCCGCCTATCAGTGCCCATCAGTGTCGCCCAAAAGTGCCATCTATAAGGTGCCTTGAAAAAGTGTTTACCCACCTTGGCTTTTTACCTATTTTGTTACATTACAGCCTTTAGTTCAATGTTTTTATACCGTATATACTCGAGTATAGGCCGACCCGAATATAAGCCGAGGCCCCCAATTTACCCCCAAAAAAACTGGCAAACTTATTGACTCGTGTATAAGCCGAGGGTGAGACATGCCTGTCCATCCCTGTGTGTGTGTCCGTCCATCCCTGTGTGTCCGTCCATCCCTGTGTGTCCGTCCATCCCTGTGTGTCCGTCCATCCATCCCTGTGTGTGTGTGTGTCCATCCATCCATCCATCCATCCATCCCTGTGTGTGTGTGTCTCCATCCATCCATCCATCCCTGTGTGTGTGTGTCTCCATCCATCCATCCATCCCTGTGTGTGTGTGTATCCATCCATCCCTGTGTGTGTGTGTGTCTCCATCCGTGTGTGTGTGTGTGTGTGTGTGTGTGTCCAGCCTACCTGTGTCCCGAGCCTTTGTCCCGAGCCTCCGTCCCGTGCCTTGCCTCCTTGCCTCCGTCCCGTGCCGTGCCTTGCCGCCGTGCCTTGCCTCCGTCCCGTGCCCTCTTCGTCGGCGCCTCGGCGGCCATTGTAAAATTCAAAAGCTGCGCCGCCGCCTTCGCCTGTGATAGGCGGAACACTGAATTTCCCAGCAGCCTGTGTTCCGCCTATCACGGACATCGTATCATCCTCGTCCGTAGTACGAGGATGATACGATGTCCGTGATAGGCGGAACACAGGCTGCTGGGAAATTCAGTGTTCCGCCTATCACAGGCGAAGGCGGAGCCGGAGGCGCGGCTTTTGAATTATAGAATGGCCGCTGTCTGTCTGCTCGACACACTGATCGAGCGGGCAGACAGCGATGACTCGAGTATAAGCCAAGGGGGGCACTTTCAGCCTCAAAAAAGAGGCTGAAAATCTCGGCTTATACTCGAGTATATACGGTAATATGAATTATGTGATAGATCAGAACAGTGGGTTAAGTAAGTTGGTGAAGTAAAATTGGAAAAATATATACATAAGGCCCCTTTCACACGGGGCGGATCAGTAATGATCCGCCCCGTGAAGATCCGCTCGCTCAGCGGGGATCACTCCGTTGTCCCCGCTGAGCCGGCTGCGGACAGGGCGGTCTCCGCACACTGTGCAGGGACCGCCCTGTCAGCTCTCCGCTCTCCTCTATGGGGATCGGACGAGCACGGACCGTCTGTCCGTGCTCATCCGATCCGCTCTGCAGACGGATAGAAAAATAGGATTTTCCTCCATCTGCAGAATCGGACTGTAGCGGAGGCGGACAATAGCGGGTGTCTGCGGATGTGCATCCGCAGACACCCGCTGTCCCATAGGGATGAATGTATGTCCGTATTTCATCCGCAAACGGATGGATGAAATACGGACATACTGTCCGCATGTGTGAAAGGGGCCTAAAACAATTTTTCAGAAGTAAAAAAAAAAATTATAAATTGGCTTATGTGTACATTTTCACCCCTTTTGTTATGAAGCCAATAAAAAGCTCTGGTGCAACCAATTACCTTCAGAAGTCACATAATTAGTGAAAAGATGTCACATGATCTGTCATTACATTGAAAGACCCCAGAGGCTACAACACCTAAGCAAGAGGTACCACTAGGGCTGCAACTAACGATTAATTTCATAATCAATAAGTTGGCCGATTATTTTTTCCATTAATCGGAACAAATCCTAAAAAATAAAAAGTAATATGCCATTTTTTCATTTATTTAAAATAATAATGAAAAAACTGAGTGTTACACAGGTCATATATATAGGTAACCTGTAATGATGGGGGTTTATAGTACAAGAAACCCCCCCCCCCCCAGGAACACCAATGATGGGGCACTACTATTCCCCCTTCCAGGAAAACGAATGATGGGGCACTATTCCCTGCCAGGAACACCAATGATGGGGCACTATTCCCCACCCCCTGAAACACTGATGGGGCAATATCCCCCCCCAGAAACACCAACGATGGGGCACTACTATTCCCCCTTCTTGGAAAGTTAACGCGGGGTTCCACCCTAAAGTGGAACTTCTGCTGATCGGAACCCTCCCCCCCTCCAGTGTCACAATTGGCACCTTTCAGGGGGGAGGGGAGTGGAGATCCCTGTCAAAGACAGGTATTTACACCCACTTCGGGGCATAGACTCCCATGGGAGTCTATGCCTCTTCCTGTCCTGCCGCGCTGCCTGTTGGGACACACACGGGTCCCAGAGGCAGCGCGGACAATTCCTATTGCGCTGCGCGACTCGCGTATGCGCACTAGGGAACCGGGAAGTGAAGCCGATTCGCTTCACTTCCTGATTCCCTCACCTAGAATGGTGGCGGCAGCAGCCGAGCGATCGATCGGCTTTGGCTGCCGGCATCGCTGGACCCCGGGACAGGTGAGTGTCCATTTATTAAAAGTCAGCAGCTGTAGTATTGATAGCTGCTGGCTTTTAATATTTTTTTTGTAGGTGGAATCCCTCTTTAATGACGAGGCACTATTCCTCCCAGGAACACCAATGCTGGGGCACTATTTCCCTCCCGGAAACACCAATGACGGGGCACTATTACTCCTGGGAACACCACTGATGGGGCACTATTCCCCCCCTCCCCGGAACACCACTGATGGGGCGCTATTTCCCCCCTAAGGAACACCTATGGGGCACTATTGACCCCCAGCAACACCAATGGGGCACTACACCCCCCCCAGCAACACCACCAATGGGACACTATTTCCCCCCCTCTCAGGAATACCAATGATGGGGCACTATTCCACCCACCCCCCAGAACACCAATGATGGGGCACTATTCCACCCACCACACCAATGATGGGGCACTATCCCCCCCCCCTCAGAAATGGTCAAGTCAAGGGGCACTTGTCAACTTGCCATCACAAGGTATGTACTACTACTGACTGAGTATTGTTGTATACAGCCACTACCTTATATCACAGCGCTCACAGCTGTTTCTCACCTCCCTCCCCCCTCGATGCAGCAGTGGGCAGGGCTGAGGGGAGGATCTGACATCAGCGAGGAGGAGAGAGGCGAACGTGCCTTGTCACATGAGCGCCACTGTATTCTCATCAGAATACGGCGGCGGCACCACCTTGTACACAGGAAAAGGATTTACTGGGACAGATGGGGGACTGGCAGGGAGGAAAGTGACATTAGAGCAACTAATCGATTATTATAGATTAATCGTTGCAGCCCTAGGCACCACTAATCAAACCCTGCCAGGAAGACCAAGGAACTCTCCAAAAAAGTAAGGGACAATGTTGTTGAGAAGTACAAGTCAGGGTTGCGTTATAAAAAAATATCCAAATCTTTGATGATCCCTAGGAGCACCATGAAATCTATCATAATCAAATGGAAAGAACATGGCACAACAGCAAACCTGCCAAGAGACGGCCGCACACCAAAACTCATGGACCGGGCAAGGCGGGCATTAATCAGAGAGGCAGCACAGAGACCTAAGGTAACCCTGGAAGAGCTGCAGAGTTCCACAGCAGAGACTGGAGTATCTGTAGGATAGGATGACAATAAGCCGTACGCTCCACAGAGTTGGTGTCAGAAACCATGAAACAGACTGAGACAGAAGTACAATCAAATCACACTTGTTTATTAATAAAAGTAAAAAGGTAAATAGAAAAAAGCGTAGTCAGAGTCCAGTAGTCAGATCGGGTAGTCAGCCAGTCCAAAGTTCATTAACCAGATCGGGTAGTCAGCCAGTCCAAAGTACATTAACCAGATCGGGTAATCAGCCAGGCCTGAAGTCAGGGATCCAAGGAGAGCGACTGCAAGCAGGAAGAAGCCAGGAGGGACGTCAGCAAGCCAGTCTTGAAACAAACAGCAGGAGATGGTTCTTAGTGATGTGACCAACACAAAGGCAAAGGAAAAAGTGAGCTGGAAGGCTTTAAATAGGCAGGTCAGACGAGCATTATCGGGAACAGCTGGTAACTGTGGAAAGAGAAGAGAGCTGGCAATTAGCCGACAGCTGAGCGGCCAGCCAGAGGAGGAAGGGCTAAGCCAGCCCTGACAGTTGGGCAAAAAACAAAATGTCACGCGTTTGCGAAAAGACACGTGGGAGACTCCCAAAATGTATGGAGGAAGGTGCTCTGGTCTGATGAGACTAAAATTTAAACTTTTTGGCCAAAGAAAATGCTGAGTCTGGCGCAAACCCAACACATCACATCACCCAAATAACACCATCCCCACAGTCAAACATGGTGGTGACAGCATCATGCTGTGGGGATGTTTTTCAGCAGTCAGGACTGGGAAACTGGTCAGAGTTGAGGGAAAGAGGTATGGTGCTAAATACAGGGATATTCTTGAGCAAAACCTGTACCACTGTGTGTGTGATTTGAGGTTAGGACGGAGGTTCACCTTCCAACAGGACAATAACCCCAAACACACTGCTAAAGCAATACTTGAGTGGTTTAAGGGGAAACTTGTAAATGTGTTGGAATGGCCTAGTCAAAGCCCAGACCTCAATCCAATAGAAAATCTGTGGTCAGACTTAAAGATTGCTGTTCACAAACCATCCAACTTGAAGGAGCTGGAGCAGTTTTGCAAGGAGGAATGGGCAAAAATCCCAGTGGTAAGATGTAGCAAGCTCAAAGACTTTTTCCAAAGCGACTTGGAGCGGTGATAGCCCCAAAAGGTGGGTCTACAAAGTATTGAGTTTAGGGGGGGTGAATAGTTATGCACATTGACTTTTTCTGTTATTTTGTCCTATGTGTTGTTTGCATCACATAAAAATAAAAAATCTTCAAAGTTGTGGGCATGCTCTGTAAATTGGAAAGGAAATAATGTAGCGCTGATATGAAAGCATACAAATTTATATGTGGAAATGTGACTAAATATACAGGATACCAGTAATGGTTAATCACATAAAAAGTCCATAGTAATAAACACAGGTAAGTGAAAAAAAAATATATAAATAATAATAAAAATGTGAGATATATAAAACAGATTGGTCCTATGGGGTAGATATATTGACGACATCCTCCTCCTATGGAGGGGGAGCAGGGCCTCCCTAGACACCTTTATGGCAGTTTTTAATGAGAGCAATCGTGGTATTGTTTTAAACTTCAAAGCTAGTAACTAACATACATTTCTTGGATTTGGAAATTATAGCTAATAAATGCCTAGAGTTTAAAACCTTTTTTCAAACCAACCGATAGGAATGGCAACATCCCTGTGGACAGTTGCCATCATCACCAATGGCTAAAATCTGTCCCCTGTGGCCAATTCCTTCGGTTGCGTCATAATTGCACAAATGACAGCGACTTCAGATATCAATCCAATCTCCTTAGGCAAAGATTTATAGACAAGGGATATAAGCCATTAGATTTAGATGCAGATATAATAGCAGCTTCACAGATCGATAGAACCTCCCTTCTTGAGAGAAAATCCAAAATGATTAAGAATGACAAATTCAAATAGTCATTTTTTACCACCTTTTCCATTCAGCACAAGGAAATTATTAAAAATGTTTCTTAACATTGGAAAGTACTCCGTAGTGATAAAATTATTAAAAGTCTCATCCCAGAAAAAGCAGGAGTTATTTTTAGGGGAGCCCGCTCCATCCAAGGCGATATTGCCCCTAATGCCATAGACATTCCCAAACCCATTCAGTTTTTTCCAGAATGCAAAGGCTTCTTTCCATGCAGAAAATGCAATGTCTTTTTACATAATGCTTTGGGGAGAAGAAAGATTGATACTTTTACATCTACGGTTACCCAGCAGGTATATTCCATGAAACACTTTACGACCTGTGTAACTAGATTCATAGTATATTTCATCACGCGCCCATGTAAAAAAAACAGTACGTGGGAGGCACCATCAGGAACTTCTCCATTAGGGTGAATGAGCACCTGGCAAAAATAAAAAAAGGGATGTGATAAACATACTGTTCCCCGCCATTATTTGGAGCACCACGGAAAGGATCCAACAGGTACCCAGTTCCAAATCATCGATAGATTCATTCCCAATTGGAGAGGAGATTCATGCCTACGGGGCGTATCGCGCCTCAAAAATTTTTGGATCCATGAGTTGAGGTGTTATGCACCCCATGGCATGAACACAGACTGGGACATCAACTGTTTTATCAATCAGGCATAAACAGGTCCCTCGTCCAAACATCTTCCTTTCCCCCTTTGCTTCACCCCCCCCACATTGCTATATGTTCATTTGCTCCAACCTCCATATCGCTATATGGCTGTGCGCCTTTCTATATACATCTGTATGGGCATATACACTTATATAAAACATGCATTGATGCCTTACAGGTTGCTGCTTAGTACATATGAATATTGTACATATTCCAAGACTCCTTTGTAATTTTTATGTCATTTGTGCCATTTTATTTTATATTTATTTTTGTACATCCTATCTGTATACAGTTCTAATTTTTTGGGACCAATATCCAGTTTTGTTGTGATTGACTAGCATAATTTTTATATAAGATATATTAGCATATAAGTTTAATATATTAAGATATGGTAATTTAGGACCTATTATACTTGATTTATGCTCACATCTTATTCATGTGCAATACCAGGCATATGTCCTATTATAAATAAAGAGAATTTTTAATTTAATCTTTTTCGCCCTCCCACACTGTCGGTTCACTATCCGATAACTTCCGCCAGCCAAAAAGTTCCCTATGGGGACACCGGTATGTAGCGAGGCCGTGGCGACGCCCTCCCCACAGTGGTGGATTATGGGCTCGTATGACGGGTGCTGCAGCAGTCACGTGGGCCGCTGACATTAGTACACGTGATTCGAAATGAGGAAGTAGTTTCCAGGCGTCCTACATGACACCATGGTAACCAGGGAAGATGCACGCCACTGGTGCCATATGATCCATCCAGCGGTGAGCGTTCGTATTTACGACGACGACGCTGATCGAGTGATGACACACTCCAGGTGACCCCGGAAGTTAAGATGTGACAGTGTCGGACTCTTGAGAGAGAGGAGTTTGGACTAGTATCACACGCCTCCGGCATAGAATGGTGCGCCCCTTAATCGACATAATGATGGACGATCCATCCCATCACTACCCTCAGAAGGTTTACACTCCTTTGGATGATGCACAGAGTAGGTTAACAGGTGTAATACAAAAGTTAGACACCTTGTTTTATCATGCATCTATTACGTTTTCTCTCAAAATAATAATTTTCCATTTATTTATTTTTTTGGGAAATATCTGTTTAAGCGATCCTTATATGATTTATGTTTGTGTATTTTATAATAGTACGTCTTAACCACTTTCAGACCGGACCATTTTGCTGGTAAATGACCAGAGGTCTTTTTACACTTTGGCACTGCGCTGCTTTAACTGGTAATTGCGCGGTCATGCAATGTTGTACCCAAACAAAATTTGCGTCCTTTTCTTCCCACAAATAGAGCTTTCTTTTGATGGTATTTGATTGCCTCTGCGATTTTTATTTTTTGCGATATAAACGTAAAAAGACCGCAAATTTTGAAAAAAAATGATATTTTCTACTTTTTGTTATTAGAAAAATCCAATAAACTCAATTTTAGTCATACATTTAGGCCAAAATGTATTCAGCCACATGTCTTTGGTAAAAAAAAAGTCAATAATTGTATATTTATTGGTTTGCGCAAAAGTTGTCACATCTACAAACTAAGGTACGTTTTCTGGAATTTACGCAGCTTTTAGTTTACGACTGCCTATCTCATTTCTTGAGGTGCTAAAATGGCAGGGCAGTACAAAACCCCCCCAAATGACCCCATTTTGGAAAGTAGACCCCCTAAGGAAATTGATAAGAGGCATGTTGAGCCCATTGAATATTTTATTTTTTTGCCTCAAGCGATTGAATAATGACAAAAAAAAAATTTTTTTTTTTTTTTACACAAAGTTGTCACTAAATGATATATTGCTCACACATGCTATGGGCGTATGTGAAATGACACCCCAAAATAAATTCTGCTGCTTCTCCTGAGTATGGGGATACCACATATGTGGGACTTTTTGGGAGCCTAGCCGCGTACGGGGCCCCGAAAACCAAGCACCGCCTTCAGGCTTTCTAAGGGCGTAAATTTTTGAGTTCACTTCTCACTACCTATTACAGTTTTGAAGGCCATAAAATGCCAAGATGGCACAAAACCCCCACAAATGACCCCATTTTAGAAAGTAGACACCCCAAGCTATTTGCTGAGAGGCATGTTGAGTTCATGGAATATTTTATATTTTGCCACAAGTTGCGGGAAAATTACAAACTTTTTTTTTTTTTTTAACAAAGTTGTCACTAAATGATATATTGCTCATGCATGCCATGGGCATATGTGAAATGACACCCCAAAATAAATTCTGCTGCTTCTCCTGAGTACGGGGATACCACATATGTGGGACTTTTTGGGAGCCTAGCCGCGTACGGGGCCCCGAAAACCAAGCACCGCCTTCAGGCTTTCTAAGGGCGTTACAGTTTTGAAGGCCATAAAATGCCAAGATGGCACAAACCCCCCCCAAATGACCCCATTTTGGAAAGTAGACACCCCTAAATTTAGGGGTACACTAGTGAGACTAGGTAATAAATGGCGGGTGCCCTGAAACTATAAAAAAATAACTAACCAACCAGCGTCACCTGTAACAGTTATATGGTGATCACTGGTGAAAGGGTTAACTAGGGGGCAATTAGGGGGCTTTATGCGGTAGTATATGGGGGTCCCTGGCGCTATAAAAAGCTGCAGCGAACCTAAATACCTACCTGCCTAACTAGCGTCACCTGTGACACTAATACAGCGATCAGAAAAACGATCGCTTATTAGGCTGGGTTCACACTGGAGCGATGCGGGAACGCCACGAATGCGCGGCGGGTTCCCGCATCGCATGCCTCCCGGCGGCAGTTCACACTGCCCTATGCGAACTGCTGGGAGTGTCAGTGAAATGTTACTGACACCCCCAGATCAGTTCGCATATCGCAGTGCGATCTGCAAACTCGGATCGCATGGTGTGAACACCCATGCGATCCGATTCTGCTGCGGGCCAAAAAAAGGGTCCCGTGCGAATTTGCGGCAGGTGCGGCGGGTGCGGCGAATGGCTGAACTCGAATCGCACAGAGATCGGATGTGATTTGCACTGCAGTGCGGTGCGAATCACATCCGTTCTCATAAACCGCTGCAATGTGAACCCAGCCTTAGTGACACTGGCGACGGGGGGTGATCACGGGGTTAAACCTTTATTGGGGGGGTTAGGGGGGTACCTTAGAACTAAAGGGGGCTAACCCTAACTGCCCTAACAGTTATTAGTCACAAATGACACCCGCCGAGTGATCAGGGGGTTAAACCTTTATTAGGTAATAAATGGCGGGTGCCCTGAAACTATAAAAAAATAACTAACCAACCAGCGTCACCTGTAACAGTTATATGGTGATCACTGGTGAAAGGGTTAACTAGGGGGAAATCAGGGGGCTTTATGCGGTAGTATATGGGGGTCCCTGGCGCTATAAAAAGCTGCGGCGAACCTAAATACCTACCTGCCTAACTAGCGTCACCTGTGACACTAATACGGCGATCAGAAAAATGATCGCTTATTAGGCTGGGTTCACACTGGAGCGATGCGGAAACTCCGCGAATCCGCGGCGGGTTCCCGCATCGCATGCCTCCCGGCGGCAGTTCACACTGCCCTATGCGAACTGCTGGGAGTGTCAGTGAAATGTTACTGACACCCCCAGATCAGTTCGCATATCGCAGTGCGATCTGCAAACTCGGTTCGCATGGTGTGAACACCCATGCGATCCGATTCTGCTGCGGGCCAAAAAAGGGTCCCGTGCGAATTTGCGGCGGGTGTGGCGGGTGCGGCGAATGGCTGAACTCGAACCGCACAGAGATCGGATGTGATTTGCACTGCAGTGCGGTGCGAATCACATTCGTTCTCATAAACCGCTGCAATGTGAACCCAGCCTTAGTGACACTGGCGACGGGGGGTGATCACGGGGTTAAACCTTTATTGGGGGGGTTAGGGGGGTACATTAGAACTAAAGGGGGCTAACTCTAACTGCCCTAACAGTTATTACAGTCACAAATGACACCAATGCAAAAAAAAAAAAAAAAAAAAATGACATTGGTGTCACTGTGACTGGGGGGCAGGGGTAATTGGGGGGGTGATCGGGGGGTAAAGGGGGGGTGTGAGTGTGCCTGGCATGTTCTACTGTGTGTGTAGAGTGTTGGTGCAACTCACCGATCCGCTCTCCTCCGTGTCGGAACGAAAAATACCGACACGGAGGAGAGAATACATCACTTCCTCTCCTGTGTTTACATTACAGGAGAGGAAGTGATGTCACCGGGGATTTCTATTCGTCGGGAGCGATCGCGAGGGGGTGGCCATGAATGAATGGCCGCCCCCTCGTCCCGGATCGCTCCCGGACGAAAACCGACCGCCGCGGGAGGCAAGGGACGTACATGTATGTCCTTATGCCTGCCCGTGCCATTCTACCGACGTACATCGGCGTGCGGCGGTCGGCAACTGGTTAAGGACTACACAAGTGTATTTGAGTTTGAGTCAAATAGATGCTTGAATAGCATAACTTCCTGCACCGCCCCCCCAATGTGGGCACACTTGAGATTTGCCAGTCTATATGTTGAGTAGCAATGTGAGGGGTTACAATATGCCCCTGTTGAAGACCTTTAGTGTCAAAATGCATTGGGCCAGCATTACTTGTACCCCACATTGCTTTTATTTTTATCTTGTGATCACAATTCATTAATTTTAATGTCATTTTCACCATATGAATTTTTCAATAAACCTACTGGTTTGTTTTTTGACCTGCACCATCCGGAGCCCCTCTTTCTTTTTGTTTTTTATGATGTTTTGTGTAAACCGCACCCTGGATACTATCAAATCTTGAGTGTGTGATCCTCTGGAGTACCTGCCTTTACAGAGCCCAGAGACGAAAAACCGAGGACCCCCCATCAGGATTCTAAGCGTGTTAGACTCACTGTCTTACGAGGCGTGTGTCCAACCTTTTTGGTAAGAGCATCCATCTTCTTTCCATTATTGATATAACTTCAGACAAGCATTTGTTCCTGTTGGTCCATGTGGTCTCTACCTTGCCTGTAGGAAGACCCCCACTGATACATTTCCATTGCATATTATATGCGGACTGCTTACTGGGATAAATGTTCTGTTCCCTTTAATATGGAACTCAAATACTGAATTGTGGACTTCACATCCACACAGTTTATATAGCTCACATTTTTATTATTATTTATATATTTTTTTTTTCACTTACCCGTGTTTACCACTATGGACTTTTTATGTGATTAGCCATTACTGGTATCCTGTATATTTAGTCACATTTCCACATAAAAATTTGTATGCTTTCATATCAGCGCTACACTATTTCCTTTCCATTTTATTAAGCTTTGTTGTTTGAGTGTTAGCAGCTGTATTTCTCACTTCTGATTTAGCGCAGTGTTTTCCCCCTTTTTTCCTCATGTTCTGTAAATTGAATGATGCAAATCCTCAAACAATCCATGTATATTTCAGGTTGTGAAGCAACAAAACACCTAAAAATGCCAAGGGGGTGAATACTTTTGCAAGGCACTGTAAGTGCCCATCAGTGCCGCCTATAAGTGCCACCTATCAGTACTGCATATATTAGTGCCTCATCTTCAATGCCCATCAGTGCTAACTCACCAGTGCTCATTGGTGCCGTCTTATCAGTGCCTGTCAGTGCAGCCTCACCAGCGCTCATCAGTGGAGAAAAATTATTCATTTACAAAATTTTATACCAAAAACAAAGAAAAACTTTTTTTTTTTCAAAATTTTTGGTCTTTTTTTTTTATTTGTTTAGCAGTGATCAAATACCACCAAAAGAAAGCTCTATTTGTGGAAACAAATTTATAAACATTTTGTTTGGGTACAGTGTTTCATGACTGCGCAATTATCATTCAAAATGCGACAGCGCTGAAAGCTGGTCTGGGCAGGAAGGGGGGGAAAGTGCCCAGTATTGAAGTGGTTAAACTGCATAGGGGGTTATTTACTGTCGGAGCGATGAGGATGTGGAACAAAGTAGTGGAGCAAGCAGGGAGGGTCGATAGTTTAAAAAAACTATTAGATGAGCATCTTAATGATTGCAACATACAGGGATATGGGAAATATTATTGACATAAACACAGGCACATCCGCACAGCCTGAACTGGATGGACTGGTCTTTATTCAACCATATCAGCTATGTAATGTCCAAAACTTCAGCATATTGTAGTTCTGTTGTATTGTAAAATGCCTTTTTTTCATAATTTTTTTTATTGTTTAACTAAAAAATACTTATTTCTATTTATATCATACATTTAGAACCATGAGAATATCAGTCTCAAACCACTGAAATATGTCTACTTGTATACACAAATTCTAGACAAGAAAGAAAAAAAGTGTTTACTGCATAGACCGGGCCTCTTTTCACTACCATCTTTGAAGAGAACATTTCACGAATCCTCCCACCAACCAGTCATATTTGATTTTGTGGTAGAAATTGTTAATGGATGAAGTTCTACCAGGGGTGCTCAACCTGTGGCTCTCCAGCTGTTGTGAAACTACAAGTCCCATCATGCCTCTGCTTTTGGGAGTCATGCTTGTACTTTTTAGCCTTGCCATGCCTCATGGGACTTGTAGTTCCACAACAGCTGGAGAGCCACAGGTTGAGCACCCCTGTAAAATCTAATCTAATTGGTTGATGTATGGAAATCAGGACATTTCAGTTAGAGACACCATTCTACAATTTGTTCCATAGGAACAAAATCTGAGGCTGGAGAGCAAGTAGCCGGGAATCTCAGATGAGCCCACTGCCTGTCACAATCACACCGGTGTGATGGAAATCAATTTGCTGGGCCACAAGGAAGACCTTATGGAGGGGGGGGGGGGGGGGGGGGGGATCAAGCCCTTCTTTGTTCCACTCAAAAACAGCAGGAGCATCATTTCAAAAAAATCCAACACTTCATGGTGTAATTCTGTACTGCACAGTCCAGGGTTGATTTAGTTCTGTAACATCTTCTGCAAAGTCTGTATTGTTTGCTGAAGTCTTGAGATTTTCAGGTGTATGGAGGTATCCTGAAGAGAAAAACTTAATATTTTAATACACAAAAGCATCATTTTTGAGCACTAAATATGACTTGTGAGTCAACTACACAGGCTAACATCTTGCACACAGGCGGATATATATAGATATTATTCACGATTTATATAGCGCCAACAGTTTACGCAGCGCTTTACAATGTATAGGGGGACAATTACAGTACAATACAAAAAGGTACAGGAGGGTCCTGCTCGTAGAGCTTACATTTTAAAGGGAGGGGGTGGTGGTAAAAAAGGTAATAGCTGCAGAGAATGATTTGATGGGGGGAGAATGATTTGATTTTCCACCATAATTTGCTAATAAATTCTTTCAAAAATCAGACAATGTGATTGTCTGCATTTGTTTCCACATTTTGTGTCTCATAGTTGAGGTATACCTATGACAACATACACGCCTCTCTCATATTTTTAAGTGGGAGAACTTGCACAATTGGTGGCTGACTAAATACTTTTTTGCCCCACTGTAGATATAGATAGATATAAATAAATATAAAAAAAACACTAGGGATGCACCGATCCCAGGTATTTGAGCGAGTATTGGTACTCACCCAAATGCTCCGATACCAATACATTGCGGTGAGATTTGCGTCAATACAAAGTGAATGGGCGCAAATCGCACTGCAAGAAATCGCATGGAATTTGAATAGGAATGTGGTGCGATTCCTATTCTAATCGCATGCGTATTCTCCCACACCTCATGTGTGTGTATAAAGTGTCATCTAGTGAGCAGTTTAGAATTCACAAAATTTAGCAGAGGGATTGCTGTTCCAGTAAGTAGGTAGAGCTCCTGGGGTAGACGGTGAGGCCAATGGATGCCGGATCTATGGACATCCTTGTTGGTTGCCCGCAGAGTAGTCTCCATAGTGGAGCACTTCCATCCTCTCCTGACAATTCCCCCGGCTGGAGGGGACGAGCCCTGACCGCAGATGTCATTTTTGGGTGCGGTGGCTGTTGCCGGCTCCGTCCCTTGATCCAGCATCCGTTGGGCTCACCACCTGCCACCAGGAGCTCCAGGAAGCCACTCATTCCACCAGGCTCAGTAGAGTAAACTACGGAACCCGTGAGTCACAATGCCTCACTGGCACACTATCATCTCCCTTCATGGGCTTGTGATCGATTTACCTAATGTTATCAGTCTGTTCAGTTTTCCAATAAATGATTGCTGCTTTGAACTTCTAATCCGTCTCTACCTACCTACTGGAACAGTGCTCCCTCAGCTGAATTTTTTGATTTTTAAACTGCCCACTAGATGGCGCGTCTATATACACACACGGAAATTATAGTGCGATTTAAGCCACTTTTTTTGTGCTCATGCGAATCTCACCGCAAAGTACTCGGTATCAGCGATAAAAAAACGGTATCGTGCAACCCCTATGAAGCACCATCCCTCAGGTACCTCGTTCTCTTCCTCCTCACGTGGCTTCCTGCCCTGGAGTTGGCGCTCTAACTTCTCAAGTTTAGGTTGTAGCTTTCCGAGCTCTGACTGCGGGTCAACCAATCCCTGGTGAATAAAAGACACAACTAGTCAAAGGTTTACAGTGGTGAAATATCACCGTCCCTCCATAAGGAAAAGAGATTATATTGTGAAATGTACTTATTATTTGTGATCTTTGATGCATGAAATTTTAAGGCATGCTCACCCAAACTCAAAAATATAACACAAGAAAAAAAACATACAAGTCATGTGTAAGTTTTCCCAACCAAGGCATATTATTTCCATCCTCACAAAGAGTATCCCAAACTATCCACTGTGAACAATTAGGTGCATGGATCACACAGACACTTTGCTTAAAAGAGGATTTTCACCAGTGGCGGCCCGCCCATAGGGGGCGCCCGGGCGCCGCCCCCCCCCCCTCCCTAGGTGTAAAAAAAAAAGTAAAAAAAAAAAAAAACGGGCCCTTTAAGACATTTAAAAAAAAAAAAAAATGTCATTTAACAATTTAACATAGTGTACTGTGGCACCGGTCACAGTGCACTATGAGAAGCGCCACGTCGATGCAATCACAAGATTGCATCCATGGCGCTTCATTTGCGGGTTAAAAACCCGCCTTGCGGCGCACTGCAGAACGCCGACTAGCTTCCGCCCGTAAAATCACTGCGATTCTACGGGCGGGAGCATTGTCATTCTTAGACAGGCAGTCACTTCCGGCTTTCGGCTGCTTCACGAAACCCGGAAGTGACGTAGGCAGCTCTGTTCCTTAGCCCGAGCGGAGCTGGCAGACAGTGAGAGGTGAGTCACCGCATAAAGGCTTTCTAGCTTCTACTTTGTGGAGAATGTTCGTGCATTTAGCTGAATGAATGCAAAAAGCTTTCACAGCCAGAAAGGTTTCCCCAGGCCAGGCGACTTTTGCCGTGGCCAATCAGAGAATGAGCTCTGAAGGGGGAACTCCACGCCAAATTTCTGAAAAAAAATTTGACGTGGGTTCCCCCTCCGAGAGCATACCAGGCCCTTAGGTCTGGTATGGATTCCAAGGGGAACCCCCTACGCCGAAAAAACGGCGTGGGGGTCCCCCCCAGATCCACACCAGACCCTTATCCGTGCACGCTACCCGGCCGGCCAGGAAAGGGGGTGGGGACGAGCGGGCGGCCCCCCCCTCCTGAGCCGTACCAGGCCGCGTGCCCTCAACATGGGGGGGTGCCTTGGGGGAGGGGGGCGTGCGGCCCCCCCACCCCAAAGCACCTTGTCCCCATGTTGATGAGGACAAGGGCCTCTTCCCGACGAAGGGCGGTGTCACATGGGTTGATGTCACATGGGTTGGTCACATGGGTTGATGTCACAGTCGCCATGTGACATCAACCCATGTGACATCAACCCATGTGACACCGCCCCATTGTCCCTATATAAGTGGCAGCGCAGCGCGTCCCTGGCATTCCGGCCAGGGAGATCGTCGAGGCAACATCTCCTGGAGAAGAAGGAGAAGAAGAAGAAGAAGAAGAACGGCGGCGGCGGCAGAAGATCGGGCCACCGCCTCTAAAAGAGCTATAAGAAGGCGCGGTGGCCCGGCAGAAGAACCGAAGAGGGGGACAAGACCCCCGAAGTCGGGAGAAGAGGCCGGCGGCGAGGAAGAAAGCCGGACTCCTCCGCTAGCAAAAGAGCTACAAGAAGATAGCGGAGGAGTCCGGCGAGAAGACCCCCGAAGACGGAAGACCCCCGGAGCTGTGCAATAAAATATTTTAACCCTGTGTTGTGTTTTTTTTGTACTTTTTTTCACAGGTGAATGGGTAGGGGTACATTGTACCCCATACTCATTCACATAGGGTGGGGGGCCGGTATCCGGGGCCCCCTTATTAAAGGGGGCTCCCGGATTCCGATAAGCCCCCCGCCCGCAGACCCCGACAACCAACGGCCAGGGTTGTCGGGAAGAGGCCCTTGTCCTCATCAACATGGGGACAAGGTGCTTTGGGGTGGGGGGGCCGCACGCCCCCCCTCCCCCAAGGCACCCCCCCATGTTGAGGGCACGCGGCCTGGTACGGCTCAGGAGGGGGGGGCCGCCCGCTCGTCCCCACCCCCTTTCCTGGCCGGCCGGGTAGCGTGCTCGGATAAGGGTCTGGTGTGGATCTGGGGGGGACCCCCACGCCGTTTTTTCGGCGTAGGGGGTTCCCCTTGGAATCCATACCAGACCTAAGGGCCTGGTATGCTCTCGGAGGGGGAACCCACGTCAAATTTTTTTTCAGACTACATAAGGGGCGTGTTTTATGAGAAGTGGGAGGGACCAAAATGATGAGCGGGGTCATGATGGGCGGGGTCTGGCGCCCCCCCATCCAAAAACTTCACCAGCCGCCACTGATTTTCACCCTCACCCATTTTTTTTTGTTTTAAACCCCTTACTAACCAGGTGGTGAGTTCTACACATTTTAAATACTCACCTACCCAGCACAGCCAGCTGAGATCCTCTTCTTTTCTGGCAGTGCTTAGTCCTGCACCACCATATTTTCCCATGACATCGTTGATGGGCTGCCGGCTGTTCTGGTTTCAGCCAGCACACCTTCTGATGGCAACTCTAGGTCTGCCCCTCCATCTTTTAGTGAATGAAATATTTTGCCTCCTGGAGTAAGTGACGAGTATATCACAGGAGGTAAGGAGAGGGCAATGCATGTCATTCGCCTAGGCGTGCAAGTAATGGTGGGACAAGACAAGTATTGGAGGATGAAAATCCGCTTTAATAACAAAAACTAACAGCGCTAGCACCCTGCAATCCTGTTTCAAATTAAGTTAGATTCCATATCAATGCCCCACTTAAAGCCTCTGCAAAGTGTAGGTATACCACAGCCAAAAGAGCCAGCAAAAAGATGTTAGGGGAAAAATCCAGGAAAAAGACAGCTGATGGGGCCTGCATAGGCCGAAACGCATCAAATGTTGTGCCTGGATTTTTACCCAAACATCAGTTTCAATAAAGAAGATTGGATTTTAACCTTTCAAATTTCTGGCTCCTTTGACCGTCATATACCTACCGCTTTAACAACAGTTTTCACAAATCTGTCCCAGTGTTCTGCACACCAAAAACAGTCTCATTATAGGCAGCGGTTTCTGACCTGAAGATTCATATAAACGCGGCAGTTATCCATTACTTCCTCCATGGCCCAGCCAATTCGGTCACCACCCTCTTGAAATGAATCACTGGACAGCTGAATATGAAGAGATCCTGACAATGACAGAGTCTGCAGAGGGGAGAGGAAAGACTGAAGAGAAGACAGGTCCTCTTTACGGGAACAGAAAATGTGGACTGTTTTGAAAAAAAAAAAAAAAAAAATCAGACATGAGAAAAATAAAAAAAATGACTGTTAGGCCACTTATATTACAAGCTGCACTAGCATTCAGTACAGACACATTTTAAGAAATGATCTTGAGGCATGTAAATTGGAGTCCCACTGTTTATTTCTTCATATCTCACTGTATGCAGTTTTCTTAAGCAAATCGTTTTTTTGTGCCTCCTGCCAGTAACAGTCTTTCCTGTTACAGCCTGACAATGCTACACCACTGAATCTCATTCAGCAGAGGCATTCTCAGCTTGTCATGTGCACTGCTTCAAGTGGAATCTGGGCTGTCCATCAGGTCTGCAACCCAACAGCCTATTAAATGAGGGTGCATAAAAAAAAAATTTGCTTAAGTAAACTGTATACAGTGAGGCAAGAAGCCAAACATATAGAAATACGGATTTTTAATTTACACACAAACAAGGTTTTCCATCACAAGTCTGCACAGACTTCTGAAGTATCTGTTGTGCCACAATGTAAATGTTCAAATTGTCCTCAAAACCATGATGGTCAGTCTGCCAAATGTCTGTGTGCAACTATGTGTTCATTTGGACACAGCATAAACTGCTTCTACAGTTCCCACATGGCAAATGTAGAATTTCGGTGCATGCTGGGTCTGTGATGTCACATGGGGGCAGTGCCAGGCAGCAAGCTTGGATAAGGGTTTGGTTTGGATTTTGGGATGGGGGGGGGTCCACGCCGTTTTGTTTTTATTTTGGCGTGGGGTTCCCCAAAAGGCCTGGTATGGATTTGGGGGACCCCCATGCTGTTTTCTTTCACATTTTTCTATTGCGGACAATGGGGTTTTTTTTTCTCATTCAGCTGTCAGCAGGAAAGCCTGTTGACAGCTGATAAGTCATCTGTTGTTAAGGACGCAGCAGCCGGCATCTCTTCCCACTCAACAACCACTCACTATGCTCTGATTGAGCAAAGCTTGTGCAGTGCATTGTGGGGTGCCTGCCAAACACCACGCAAATTCGGGTGTTCGCCAAAAGGGGCGATGTTCGGGTCGAACTTATGCTTGGTCCCAACACTAATGGCAACATGCAAAATCTGAACATTCACTAGACACGATAGAAACTTCAAGACACCATGAAACATAAAGCAACAATTACTCACAAAGATTTTTTTTTTTTTTAGCTTACCTTGCTAAAAACATTGATGTCAATTCCCCTTATATAGCTTTCATTTACAAAAAAAAAAAACTGGGGAAAAAAAAACATAAAATTGTCTTCTAAAATCATGTGACACGATTATGCTGCCCTGCCTCTTCAAATGATCTACTTCAGTGGTTCTCAACCTCAGTCCTCGAGTACCCCCAACAGACCATGTTTTCAGGTTTTCCTTCACTTTGCACAGCTGCTTTAAATCAATATTAATGACATGGTACTGATGAGAGCTATTTTATCTAAAGGAAGTGCCCAAAACATGACCCGTTGGGAGGACTGAGGTTGAGAACCACTGGTGTACTTTCCTGTAGGTGAAGCGGGAACTGCAAAGGCTGTAGTTGGTAACGTGATTTTGTCATGACACAGGGAGAGGGTTTGCTTCTCTGCATGACCCAGGGGAGGTAATATACCATCAACCAGTCTCTATGAGGCAGGGTGGTGATGTCACTGAAGGGTTTCAGCTCCATTCTGAGCTTTGATGGTAGTTCGTGATGGGCTAAGGCGTGTTCAGGATTGTAGTCCCAACTTACCTGAGCAATCTTGCCAGGAAGCAGACACTGCACACCGCCAATCATAGGCAGTGAAGCATTTCCTGGTCAGCAGCTGCACAGACCGGTAAATGCCTCACGGCTTATGATTGGTGAGTGTGCAGTGTCGGCTTCTTGGGGCAATTTCTGAGGTGAGATGGGACTACGATCCTGAACACGCCTGAGCCCATCACTAAAGGTAGTGAAAGTGGATGAACTGATGATTTTTTTACTGTGGGGCCAGAACTACACCCCACTCGAACAGAAGATGACCCAGTTCAGAAAGACAAATCATCCCTCCTATATCAAGAATATCAGCTACAAGGTGAGAGATGTTATATAAAAATGGAAGGCATGCTGATTAGGAAAGAAGAGGGGTGAGCTGGGCTTTTTTCATAGTATAGGAAAGGGGCAGCAGTGGAAACAGATTGTGAAAACCAGGAAACCAATATGGGAAATCCAATAATATATCTTTCAAGAAACAATCAGACCATGCTCACCCCTATCCACTCACCTTCAGGTCTAGCCTTAGTCAGGCTGAATTCATTCCTCAATTTTCGTAGTGTCCTGATTACTGAGAGAACAAAATCAAAGGATTCTTCTTCCTCAGGGTAATTCCAATGAGCCTAATTATGAGAAAAAAAAATCACTAATAACAAACACAAGTACAATATTAGGAAAAAGAAAAATCCCCCTTCAATGGGACTTTGGAGGCCACATACACTGATGTAATATGAAAAAATAGTTTATAGAATATACATAAAATTCTACAATCAAACAGAATGATCAATATTAAAAAACATCAAAATAAAATCAGAATATACATACATGTGAAGAAAACAACAAAAACAAAAAACAATGTTTACATGAAAAAAATATGACAAAGAGAATGATACTCTCCAGTAGATAGCAATCCCAGGTACCCAAAACTTTTCTGGTTAAACACCTTCGTCAGGGGTATAGGATAGAGGTAGAGATAGTCAAATTGTTTTCACTCATGTAAAAGGATTCCATAAAGAAAGTGGGTGAAGCAACTGTCACAATGGGGGTGTAGATGGATGCCAACCAAGCAGTAATGCGATATTGGAACAAAAAGTTCACAGGTGTTGTAGATCTAGGGGGCAACAGCAACTGAATTCCAGCAATTTAGCTGAACAATGTTCACTGTGTAGAAAATAAGGTAGGTAGCTAGCAAGAGCTTTCAATAAGGGTCCAGATCAGTGGATAGCACCAAAATATCCTACGTTTAATCTACCTGGATATTACTACCAAGTTTGAAGTGACCCCTAGACTGCAAAGCTGGGGGTCATCTGGAGTGGGGACAAATGAGGGGGTGTTGCACACCTGAATTTTTCTGAAGCACTTCTTGTATTTCCTTCACCTTGGATTGGAGCACTTTATCTGGACTTTGCTTTCTTTCATTTTAGTCATACAATTAGTTCTTTATTCACCTATATTATGATTGGGAGTGCCATATTTATATATATTTTTGCATTTTTTTCAAGTGATTAGCACCTTGTGTATGGCAGCTGCTTTTATTTTATTTTTGTGTTGTTTTGTATACCGCTAGCGCGAGTTTATATTTAGTACATTTTTTCATGTTCTTTGCAATACGGCACTGTATCGCTTTAACTGACAATTGTGCGGTAGTACCCAAATAAAATTTATGTTATTTTTCCCCACAAATAGAGCTTTCTTTTGGTGGTATTTGATCACCTCTGCTGTTTTTAATCTTTTTAGTGCCATTAACAAAATAAGACCGACAAATTTGAACAACAACATTTTTTACTTTCTGCTATAATAAATACCCCCAAAAAAATGTAAAAAAAAAATCAAATTTCTTCATCAATTTGGGCCAATATGTATTCAGCTATATATTTTGGTAAAATAAATCCCAATAAGAGAATATTGATTGGTTTGTGCAAAAGTTATAACATCTGCAAACTACGGGATAGGGACTTTCATTTTATTTTTATATTTTTTTACTAGTAATGGTGCCGATCTGCGACAATGTGGCAGACAAATCTGACCCGCTGGACTCGCCGATTGGCTCCTGCTGTGTCCAGTCACAGTGGGAGAGGCGCGGTGCGCGCCCTAAAATCCGTTCACGAAACCATGTACAGGTACGTGATTTTGTGCACCCGGGCCACCCTGCTGCAGTAAATGTATGTGGGGCAGGCCGGAAGCAGTTAAGAGAATACAGCCATAAAATGGACGTAAAGTGAAGATCTGCTATGTTGCAGGGAACAAGTAGAGATTTAAATAGTGAATATGCACCACTCTGAAAAATAACAGTGCACTTCCTGGTATGTGAGTGTGCCTAGGCATCCTTGTTCCAACAGCCTCCTTGCTGTATATCTGTAGTGTAAGATTAAAGGCCAAGTAAATCTTTATTAAAAAAAAAAAAAAGATACCTAGAAGACGTAGAAGGTGATGGGTACATCAAGCTCTGTTTTCACGTTTACTTTATTCTATGCAAGGGAAATTTTGATACATTAGAAGTCTGTAGAGCCTCCTACATGAGCTTCATGCCTACAGACAGTTAATGCTGTGTTACCATTATATAGCATTACATATGATATGACATTTGGTCAAATTGGAAGCATCCACTCTTATGGGTACTTTCAGTCCCGTGTCCACTGACCTCTCCTTTGCCATCTACACCCCTCCCATCCTCTAACATTCCCAACTTGTTTCCCCTCTTTCTCCCCCATGTTATGTTTGTAAGGTTTTCTTTTGAGTTGGAGCTTTTTTGTAAGGTATGTGATCCATGTCCTTTAAAGCAGACTAATGCCCCGTACACACGAGCGGACTTTTCGACATCCAAACTCCGACGGACTGAGTCCGGCGGACTATCCGATCGTGTGTGGGCTGCAACGGACTTTAGCGAAGCTAAAGTCTGACGGACTTTAGAAATGAAGCATGCTTTAAATTTTCCCGACGGAACTCCGCCGGACCCGGTCCCCTTTGAAAAATCCGCTCGTGTGTGTGCTACTCCGACGGACTAAAACCGACGCTAGGGCAGCTATTGGCTACTGTCTAGGAACTTCCTACGTCGAATCCAGTCGTACGTCATCACGTTCGACTCCGTCGGAGTTTGGTGTGATGGTGTGTGGTCAAGTCCGTTCGGTCGAAAAGTCCGCCAGAACTCCGTCGGAACTCCGGCGGAACTCCGGCGGAACTCCTTTGGAGGTCTGTCAGACTTAATCCCTCTCGTGTGTACGGGGCATAAGGGGTTGATTTACTAAAACTGGAGAGTGCAAAAATCGAATGCAGCTCTGCATAGAAACCAATCAGCTTCTAACTTCAGCTTGTTTAAGTAAGCTTTGAGAAATAAACCTGGCAGCTGATTGGTTTCTTTGTAGAGCTGCACCAGATTTTGCACTCTCCAGTTTTAGTAAATCAACCCCTAAGTGTCAGATACATTTTCTCAGGTTAGGGGCCTGCATGCTAAATAATGTGTAAGTGCAACACTACACTAAAGTAAAAATCCCCCCTTACCGTGTGTCCAGGTGTTGGATACTCAGCAACACAGATGCTGGGAGCATTTTGCGCAGCAGCCGGAAGACGTTGCCACAGCTCCTCTGACAGGTAAGGCATAAATGGGGCAAGAAGGCGCAACATGTTCTCTGCTCCCCAGTAAAGCACTTGTTTGGCATCAGCAGCACCAGGTCCATTCAAGATTGGTTTTACAGCTTCCTGTGTTGGTGGAGAAAACAGTAGACCTCATGTATGGGTATGCAACTAAGGCTTTCAATATGGATAATTTAACAGATTTCTTTTGGCAAAGCTGAAATATCACTGAAACTAAAGTGGTTGTAAAGGCAGAAAGTTTTTTGATCTTAACCCTTTAACGTTCTAAGTCTAGTACACACTGCTATTTTTTTTTACTAAGTCTACCAAACGGTGGATCAGAACGTTAAAAGGTTAATGTATTATATGCATTAAGATAAAAAAAAAAAACTTTCCTGAGCCCAACTAGTTCCAGTGATGTTGCAAGAGAGACTCAGCTGCCGGGACTCTCCCTCCTCATTGGCTGAGACAGCAGTGCAGTGCCATTGGCTCCTGCTGTGGTCAAAGTCAGAAAGCCAATGAGAAGAGAGAGAGAGGGGCAAGGCCAACCACCCGCGGCTCCCTGTCTGAGTGGGCAAACATAGCAGCGGCATGGCTTGCGTGTCCTCAGGCGGGGGTAGGGGCCAGGAGCGCCGTCTCAGAGAAAAGGAGGATCTCAATGTTTTTTGTGTTATCATTCATATTCTCTGAAAAATGGCCAAGAAATCTAATTCTGCCAGGGTATGTAAACTTATGAGCACAACTGTAGGCCATCTTTCTACTCGCTCCTCAGTTCAGGGCACTAGTCTGAACTGTACAGTGTAGTACAGCCTCCTCTGGCTCACACCGCTGTTCTTCCCTTTCCCGGCATAAGTACTGTACTGGGAATGGTAGGAAGCTAATGTAAACACTTCAGGTACTTACATTAGCTGTATACATTTTCCTGCAGTTCAGTGTTAATGTTTCCTATACCATGGTCTTAAAGGATAAGTTCACCTTTTGAAAAACAATAAATGCACATATTTTTGCAGGAACAAAAAGTGCATTTGTTATTCATTTTTCCCTAAGGAGCTTGGAAAGCATTGCATCCATCATCAGTGGATCAGGGGTGCAATGCCAGACTCCTGCAGACAAGTCCTGCAGCTTTCAGCCTGTACCTGCATACGGGCTGACAGTTTACAAGCTGCAGGGCTTGTGAATGAACTATGAGCTCACTCGTCAGCGACCTCGCAGTTCAATCAGAACTACAAGCCGTCAGTTGCAATGGCTGGCGTTAGTTGTAAATCATGCATTCACAGGAAACTGAATCAATGATGTGGCCATAAGGGCGGAGCACCGCACAGCTGCATAAATTTAAAAGAGTGACAGGGGGCACTGGGAGCAGATCCCCAGCTTGCTGTCACAGGGAGGGGTGAGAGGCTGCAGCTGCTGGAACATGTTACATGTTCCATGCTAAATACCTAAAAATGTGAACTAATCTTTTGAAACTTAATTATTTAAACAGATTTGAAGACTCTCCCTCTAATGGTTATTTATATGGCATGCAGTCTGACTTCCCTGCAGACTGCTATCACAATACACAGTTACTTTGAGGTGCAGCTTGGTATACCCACCACATAGATATCACAGTAGCTCTGTACCCAGAATGAATGAATGGCCCCAGCAGCTCCATGAATCTCAAAGGTCTGGAATTTCCTCTCGCACTCCTCAGTCGTTTGCCGCAGTCGATCCAGAAGCCATCGGTCAATGGGGGCATGGGGCCTTAGCTATCATGAAAAAGCGTACAATTCAAAATCTATTCAGTATGAGCTCAGTCTGAGCAGCACAACAATAAAAAGTCCCATGTCAATTAACTCAGTACTTAGAAAGCAAAATGTTACTGGACTCTGTAGAAGGTATTATATGTTAAAAACAATTGCTTTTAAAACAGAGGCAGTGTGCAATGTTTGCCAAAAATTATAGAAGAGCCTTAATGGCATGTGATATTAGGAGGTTGACATACCTGATCCTTTGGCAGCGGAGTAAAATCTTCACCCAGAGCAGTTAATGTGAATTTCACTCCGTTCCAGATTTTATTGCAGAAATGGCGGATGGCGAGGACAGAGGCAACATCTAGATTAATATCATCACCTTAAATCGCAGTAAGGGAATATGAAAGGAAACAATTAAGCAAAATCAAGAGGACAGAAAAAGTTGCAGCATGATATAGACAACTTCTAAACCTTCTAAGGTTTAGTTTGAACCCAAATAATAAACTGCCCAGCTTTGGTTTCCACAGCACTCTGGAAATCAAGTGAAGCTACGTGCAGCACCATGTACCTTCTATACAGTCTGGAAGCTTAGTGAGTAACCATCTTTGTAGATGCCAAAAGGGTTTCTATAAAAAGTAAATGTAAAGCTAATTTTTTTTTTTTTGCTTTTGATTGCATAGGGAAGTAAACCTTCCCTGTGCAATCAAAAGCAAAAAAATAAAAATTTTATGCTGCCTGTGTCCTGCTAGGTAGATTTTCTTAAACTTCCTGTGCCAAAGATGCAAGGAAACAATTGCAAATCTCTCCAGAGTAGCTGGAATTCTGATGTGTGTCACACGAAGATGTCCCAACTGGATGATTTTGGTGACAACTCAACTTTAAAGAGAAACTTTTATGAGATTGGTTCATCTACATTTCTCAACAATACTGCAATAAATAATCTGGAAAATAACACTAAAGCCCCAAACACACTATCAGATTTTCTGCTGATTTTTGTCTTCAGATTTACCAAAATCATATAGTGCAAGGGCCTGCCTGATTGCATACAAATTGAAACTCCTAAGGTTTGACCTCATATTATATGGTTTTGGTAAATCTGAAGGAAAAAATCAGCAGAAAATCTGATAGTGTGTATGGGGCTTAACGGCTTAAGGACCACCTCCTGCACATTTACGTTGGCAGAATGGCACGGCTGGGCACAAGCACGTACAGGTACGTTGCTCTTTAAGTGCCAAGCAGTGATTCCCGAGCGTGCTGCCGGCGGCACGCTGGCGACCCGGTCTTGAGCTCCGTGACCGTGGCCGCTAGACCAGCGGACCCGATCGGGGCACAGAGCTGAAGAACGAGGAGAGGTCCGTGTAAACAAACCTCTCCCCGTGCTTCCTATTGAGCCTGTCACTGATCATCTGTTCCCTGTTATAGGGAAAGACGATCAGTGACGTCAGATGCCAAGCCACGTCCCCTACAGTTAGAAAAAAAAAAAAAAAAACACACACACACTTAACCCCTCCCCCCTAATGGTTAACTCCTTCACTGGCAGTGAAGGAGTTAACCACTAGGCGAGTGTAATTTACACAGGAATCAGTGCATTTGTATAGCAGTGATTGCTGTATAAATGACAATGGTCCCAAAAATGTGTCAAAAATGTCCGATGTGTCTGCCATAATGTCGCAGTCACAAAAAAAATAAAAAACACACACATCGCTGATCGCCGCCATTACTAGTAAAAAAAAAAAAAATATTAATAAAAATGCTATAAAACTATCCCATATTTTGTAAACGCTATAACTTTTTCACAAACCAATCAATAATCGGAAATTGCGATTTTGTTTACCAAAAATATGTAGAGGAATACTATCGGCCTAAACTGAGGGAAAAAAAATTTTTTATATATTTTTTTGGGGAGATTTATTATAGCAAAAAGTAAAAAATATTGAATTTTTTTCGAAATTGTCGCTCTATTTTTGTTTATAGTGCAAAAAATGAAACCCGCAGGGGTGATCAAATACCACTATAAGAACGCTCTATTTGTGGGGAAAAAAGGACGCCAATTTTGTTTGGGAGGCACATCGCACAATTGTTAGTTAAAGCGACTCAGTGCCAAATCGCAAAAAGGGGCTTGGTCCTTTGGCTGCAAATTGGTCCAGGGCTTAAGTGGTTAAGGGGTACAGTGCATCCAGAAAATATTCACAGTGCTTCACTTTTTCCACATTTTGTTATGTTACAGCCTTATTCCAAAATGGATGAAATTCATTATTTCCTCAAAATTCTACAAATATCCCATAATGACAATGCGAAAGAAGTTTGTTTGAAATCTTTGAAAATTTATAAAAAAGAAAAAAAAAAAAAGAAAAAAGAAAACCCGTGTGTACATAAGAATTCACAGCCTTTCCCCCAACACTCAAAATTGAGCTCAGATGCATCCTGTTTCCACTGATCATCCTCAAGATGTTTCTACAACTTGATTGGAGTCCACCAGTGGTAAGTTCAGTTGATTGGACATGATTTGGAAAGCCCCACACCTGTCTATATAACGTCCTACATTTAACAGTGCATGTCATTGGCTGTAGACCTCCGAGACAGGATTATATGGAGGCACAGATCTGGGGAAGGGCAACATAACAAGATGTCGAAAAAAGTGAAGTGCTGTGAATGCTTTCCAGAAACGCTGTAAATTTATAAAAAAAAATAAAACTATTTCCATAGCTATTTTTTCAGTGAAACTGTTCTTTGCAAATGGGGTAACATCAAATGTTGTTCTATTTCCTCTACAGGTCAAATGTTATTTATTCAAATAAAAACAGAGTGGATCAGAAAAATACCATATTATGGCCACCAGATGGAGCTTAATGCCTACGGATATTTACTATGATCCTCAGTTCCATCTAGAAGTCATTACTAAATAATTACCATAAGTATATTTCTTCATGCACATCTTAGCTTAAAGCGGACCTTCGGTCGTTTTTTCATCTTTCCATCTATTAAATCTTCTGCCCTTGTTGTTTTAACTTTGCACAGTAAAACATTTTTTTTCTGCCAGTAAATACCTTACTTCATGTTTCTTGTCTGGTAAAAAGCCTAGACTTATGACATCATGCACAGCTCTCTCACCATTATTAGAGTTTGCCAGGAAGGGAGGGGGGGTAAGTCATAAGAAAGAGGGCTAATGAGAGCTGCAGAGCTACAGAGCTGGATGTGTGTCTCTGTGTGAATCCAGGAAGTGAACAGGCAGCAGCTTCAGCTACCAACAGTTAAAATGGTTGCAGCCAGATTCCATGGAGGGAGATTTCTGCAGCATATTTGGCAAGTAGAAAATCATGTGGTGGAGGGAAGCTTCAGAATGGCAAAGATGTTCTTAATACAAATTATGTGAGCAGACTGCAGTTCCTCTTTAAAGTGGTTCTAAACGCTGAAGGGTTTTTTCCTTCATGCATAGTATGCAAAAAACCTCCTGTGTGCAGCTCCCCACCAGCTCCCTCTGTATACTTACCCAAGACCAATCTCGATCCAACAATGTGTACAAGAGCAGCTGCTCTCCCGGCTCTCTCTCTCTTCATTGGCTCAGACACAGCAGCAGGAGCAATTGGCTCCCAGTTCTGTCTATCACTGCCAGTGAGGAGGGAGCGAGGCAATGGACAAACAGAGTGGGGCTCAGGAGCAAGCATGCATGAGTGCCCCCCCCTAGCAAGTGGCTTGCTAGGGGGGCACTCAGCAGGAGGGAGGAGCCCAGAGCGCTGGCAGGGGACCTGAGAAGAGGAGGATTGGGGCTGCTCTGTGCAAAACCATTACACAGAGCAGGTAAGTATAACAGGTTTGTTATTTCCTTTAACTTTATAGCAAATGCTATTGGGAAAAATGATCAACACATAGATCAGTCCAATTACTAACAAACACTTAGACAAATTAAGTGTAGAGTGTAAAGTAGAGGATTCTTCTCACCTTGAACTCTGTGAGAGCAGAGAGCAAATCTAAGGGCATCCGTACCACACTCAGGGATCCCGTTGGGGTAATCTTTTAACTAACAAGAAAAAGGACATGTTGTTATAAAGAATCTTCTCCTTGTATAGTCAACAGGATTCCCATGATCCTCTGAGAATCCATACTTTGACCAGGACAGAACTATTAATCACAGAGCAGTTTGAACGCAGCTCTTAGACCCCTTTCACACTGCCAGCGTTTTTCAGGCGCTACAGCGCTAAAAATAGCGCCTAAAAAAAGTGGCTCCTTTCACTCCAGTGTGAAAGCCTGAGGGCTTTCACCCTGGAGCGGTGCGCTGGCAGGGCGTCACAAAAAGTCTTGCCAGCAGCTTCTTTGGAGCGGTGAACTCACCGCTCCTCCCCAATCAAATGGGGCAAAGCTGCGATTCCGGTGGCGTTTTGCAGGTGGATTTAACCCCTTAACATCTACTAAAACGTCAGTAAAGCGGCACTAAAAATAGCGCCGCTTTACTGCCGATGCCCCCCGTGGCACGGTGTGAAAGGGCTCTTAACTGCTGAATATGGAGAGACAACTCCTTGTTGTATACCACAAATGTGCCACTTAGCTAAGATAGCTGATCATTGGTCTTTCGAATATTGCATTAAAGGTAATCTAAACCCAAGTCAAATATGTTGTAAGCATATCTCCTTAATGGTTTCCTCCATATATTGTGGCACAGACACAGGCAGGCAACAGTTTAGGTTAAAAAAATAAATAAATAAATAAAAGTCAGACTTAAAGCAGAGTTCCACCCATAATTTAATCTTCATCTCAATCAGTACATTCCTGCAAGTTGAACAACATTGGGCAGTTTTTTTTGCTTACTGTTTCTGGCTTGTTGCTAGGGTGTTACCTGTATTCTGCCTCCTTCTGGGCCGCGGCAATGTACTTCATTTCCTGTGGCACCTCTGCTCCTGGGAGATGTGTCATCGTTCCCAGGAATCAGTGGGCATTGCTGCAGGATTGCATTGCCATAACAAAGGGTTGGGCACTTCCTTAATCGCCGCCCGTTGTTATGGTAACAAGATAATATTCCTGCGCTACGCCCTGTGTAGAATGCGCAAGAGCGAGATCGGGAGGCGCATGCTAGGTAACCAGCAGCACCTTATCCCGGGAACAGAGTCCTAATGGGCTTCACATGCCCACAATCAAGTAAATAGCAAATTACGGATAGGCTGCACTCCCACGCAACGAATAGTGTCAAAAGCTTTATTGGAAACCAAATAAAAACCTTTGGTAGTTTTAACAAAGCACGTCAATTTTGTGAAAAGCATCAACCTTGTTCATTCTCATCCCCCCGCTTCTACCCATGCTTTACTTTTATGGTTTTCAATAAAGCTTTTGACACTATTCGTTGTGTGGGAGTGCAGCCTATCCGGAATTTGCTATTCACATTCTGACTGCTGCAGTGGCAGGGCATGCAACCTACTCCTGCCTGGCATTACAGCCAAAGCCGTCTCAACTGTGGGCAGCAGGACTTTTTTTCTTCACATGCCCACATGGAAGCACTCAGGAAGCAGAAAACAAAGGTAGGTAAATATAAAAAAAAAAATGTACTTGAATGGAAAATGTATTACAAACATGCTTTTGAGTATTCATAGCAGAAGAACGGGTGCCAATTAAAAATAAATAAAAGTGTGTGGAACCCTGCTTTAAAGTCTATTTTTACTATTTCTGTCCTTCAAATGGTTGTAAACTTCAGACATAATAAATTAACAAAGTATATCCCTCTATGGTGTGTACTTGTCTCAATGAAAAGCACTAAATGTTATTTCTGTCTGCTGCTTTTCATTCAACTGTCATCAGCATGAATGACTTCTGGCAAGTTTTCCTGACACCAAGAGAAAAATGGTGACAGAGGAGGGAGCTCCAGCTGATTGACAGCCTCAACTCTTCCTGTGTGAAGGAGGGCGTGTCCCTTCCCTCCAATCAGCTCTTCTCACTGAGCTCTGCAGAATGAAACTTCAGCTCTATGCCCCTTTTTCTGACATCTCAGACAAGCTTTATAAATTCTGGACTTTGAACGGATGTAGAAAAGACAGCAGATAAACACGTAGAAGTTATGTAGAAGGATTTGTTTAATCTCTGTGTATCACCTGAGGCCAGTCACTTCAGTGGGTATATGTGAGGGTTTACATCCACTTTAAATCTGAACTCCAGGAATGATCCATACCACATAGCTACATTAGTCCGGCTTGGGCCAATGTAAGTATGCACATCTCATATCTGAGGGTTGCTGGGGAAGCTCACAATCACTGTAGTGGTCAGGGCTACTACAGTGATAGCCGCTATCTTCTAGGTCCTGTGTAAGCTGATTTACACCCCCCCCCCCCTTCCGCACACACTCATAGAACTCCTTGTATTAATTTTTCTTTTTCTTCAAAGAACAACAAGGCATAGGGAATAGGGACCTCCCCCAAAAGGTCAACGGTCAGCAGGCGTGTCCCACAGAGGTCAAAGGTCAAGTGTCGGGCTGACCCACCCTGCCAAAGTGTTCAGCCTACCCCAACTAAGTTGGGGCATGAACAAGTCCGGGCATGAACAAGTCCGGGCATGAACAAGTCCGGGCAAGCGTTTTGCGGAAATGTTTTTTAAAACCCCCAAGTTTCTACGGGGCGAGCGAGCCTTAAAATTTTTTTTTTACCTTTTTTCCAACAAACCAAGCGGGATCTGGGAAAGGTAGGGGTTTTAGGGTGGGGGAGTCATAAAGTGGAGATACACTTAGAGTTAGGGTTAAAGTTCATATGTCAAAGGTTATTTGGGGTTAGGAGTTAGGGTTAGGGGTTTAAGTTAGGGTTAGGGGTTTAAGTTAAGGTTTCCCCTAGAAGAACAAGGTTAGGACCCAGGGATTGGAATAGGGACCTCCCCCAAAGGTCAGCAGGCGTGTCCCACAGAGGTTAAAGATCAAGTGTCAGGCTGACCCACTCCCACCATAGTGTTCCACCTACCCCAACTAAGTCGGGGTTCGAACAAGTGAAGAACTTGATGTCACTGCCCTTCATCCCCACCTTGTTTAATAAGACGACACCTTATATTTATTGAAAAAAAAGTGCTGGTGATCAGTGTGCAGAAGGGAAGCTTCTTAAACAGAACCCAGGAGATCATCACTATCATTGTAGAAGCGCCAACTACTGAAGAGACTGTCAGCTTTCACAGCGACCCCTCGGGTATGACATGTGCATACTTCCATTGTGCTAAGCTGAGTTTCAATCTGTATTTCCAAATGGGGTTGGAGAAAAACAAACAACAAAAAAAAAAAAAAAAAAAAAAATCAATGAAAGCTCAGCTAGCTGTCATCTCAGCTTTTCTTATTATTTCCTTCTTTCTACCTTAAAAATAGCAGATCTACTATGCAAAATCATTTGCCTAGAAAAAAACATTTGACAGACTGCCTAAATATGACAAACATTCTATGCAAACACTTATGACACACAAGGATTTTACATGAAACACGGCTTTTTCTTACTAGTCCAGCTTCTGCCACTTTAAACTCCCGTGGTTCCAAATTCCCTTCCTTTAACTTCTCTGTCAAATGCTAAAGAAAGAGGAGAAGAGTTAAGACACGGAGGAACAGAGGTGGTGATTAGAAGTCTCTCCTAGTTATCTTTGTACCTCTAGACTTATTCCAGTCATCACATCCAGAGGATCAAGAACATTTCCCAGAGACTTGCTCATCTTCCTTCCATGGGCATCTCGGACCATCGAATGCAGAAATACCTGAACACATATACAACCATATTTTTATGCTGTATTCCACAGTATGAAGCATAGCAAACAGCTAATATCTTGTTCACACTGGCATATTTAAGCGTACGTACGTGCAAAGGGCCACGTTTTCCCACACGGGATGCACAGCTGTTCCATGTATCCCTGTCCAGGCAGTCCCATTAATGTCTTTTGGGGTGCAGCGGTTGCACAGAACAGCTGCTGCTCTCAATTTGATATCTCTGTGGGTGCTTGTCACTGATCGCAGAATGTGTGAGTTGGGGGACATGCACTTGCACCCACATAGATGAAAAATTGGGAGCAATTGTGTCCATGTAACCACTTAACCCCAATAGGCATAAATGGGATTGCCTGCATGCCTGTGCATTTTGGGGGGCAAACACAGCACTTTTCATTGATGTATGCTTAAGTACACCCTTATGAATGAGGCCCAAGGCCTAATGCCAAGGATTGCGTTACTGATATCATTTAAACTATGTCTGAACTCATAGGCTGCCATTAGTTAGATGCTGGGTCTGTCTGTGTGCGTGTCTGCGTGTCCGTGTGTGCGCGTCCGTGTGTGCGCGTCCGTGTGTGCGCGTCCGTGTGTGCATCTGTGTATGTGTGCGCGTCTGTGTATGAAAAAAATAGTGTAATCAATTGCAACACAATTTATATTGTAATTGAATGTTATAAAAAAATGACTGTTCCTTTTCAATCTGTAATTTTCTGTAAATTGCAATACAATATGGCTACCTGGAGGTATTCTGCACCAAGATACAATCTGATTTTTGGCATCCCTGGCAAATTAAATTGATGCTGAGATACTCCCAAAAAGGGAAATCACATCTAAAAGGGACGAAGACCCCGTGTCACTTTCCGCATTAGAGCCCTGCAGCTGATTGACAATTATAAAATCACTTCCACACAGATTCACTGAGCACATGGACACAGACAAACAGCTATTTCTTCAGAACAAAAGGTAGGAATCTGTTAAAATCCCTGTAATGTACATAGATCACCTATAGGGGAAAGTGAAGTTACTCTTTAATCCCATCTTCCATAATTCTCTTACTGGAACTATAGAATTGTACTGTTAGGTTTCGAAACTTGAAATCAAAGGTTTCTTATAAGATATTGTCACAGGTACATGCTGACCTTTACAGAACAGAGTGGGTGGGTCACTAGGTGAAGTCCCCTAATGCATCACGTTCCTCAAGCTGTCAGATACCACAGGTTCCATCACAGAGCTGCGTCTGGTCATGCTGGAGCACACAGGTTCCCAGAAATAAAGCATAACTCAGTCCTTATGCATAGATTTCACAGCAGATCTGTGTCTTTACCCAAAACCTCCTTTATGAAACCCGATCGCTGCAATGCTTGGGGCACAGTCACATAAAGAGAATGTTTTGTGGACTGCACAATGCAATGTCCTGTTAAAGTGTATGGCCCATGAAATGCACAGCATTATTATGACTTACCTCTTTAAATGGTAACTGCCCTGTCAGCTGCTCTCCTAACATAACCATCCGTGCAACCCAGAAGAAAAGCAGATCGCTGCCAGTCTCCAGCAGAGAGTTGGGATAAAATTCTTTAACGTCTCTTGTCTGTGGAAGGAACAGACCAAAGTTTATGACATATAGAAGCAAATCCCTGCTGATCTATCAATAAGACCAGCTCCAGACACAAACACAACATGGTGGGCACGAAGAATCAGTACTGGTAGAAAAAATAATATGTTACAGAGAGTGTCTATAGGCAATGCTGGTGACTAATTCTGTGCTGCTTGTCATTTGTTTGGGGCTTCCAAATTGCAGGTCTTAGAAAAAAAATCAATAGCAAACCGCAGCAAAAACTGCAAACTGGAAATAAATATATGATAAAATAAATAATATATAATAAACATATAGCTTTATTGGACTGGCAATCATCTTTCAACACATTCAAATCTGTCTTGAAAGCTTGAATTAGACTGACAATGTCATCACTAGGTCAGAAAGCAAGGGTGAAATTTCCTTAAACAGGGCTACAAACAGCAACAAATACTTAAAGAGAAAAAGTACTAATCCACCTACTGCATCTTAAGCACCATACACATGATCAGATTTTCTGCTGATTTTTGTCTTCAGGTTTAGCAAAACCATATAATATGGGTCAAACCATAGGAGTTTCAGTGTGTATGCAATCAGGCAGGCCCTCGCACTACATGGTTTTGGTAAATCTGAAGACAAAAATCAGCAGAAAATCTGATAGAGTGTATGGGGCTTAAGACTGAAACAGAAAGTTTTGTGTCTGGGGTGTCATGCAATTCCCTTTTAAAAAAACGTGTCTGTCTTTTTTTAAACCACATACTTTTTTCTCTCTCTGTTAGCAAAGACTAATATCTGGGATGAGATTCTTTTCATGTCATTAGTATGCAATACTAATAGGAAGAAAAAGCAGCCTTGTTCATAATACACATGCAAGATCTCCTGAATGCCTGTTACTACCTGATGACACCCCAACATAAAAGTAGGATCATACTACTACACAGACAAGGGACAGTACTCACATTCTCTGGCCATCCCAACATGGCAAATGGGAAGAGAGCAGATGAAAACCATGTGTCCAGAACATCTTCATCTAAGAGGATTAAGAAAAATGAGAAATCAATTCCAGTTCCATATTCAAAAATAAAATTGAAGCAAAAGTTGCTGTTTTTAGCAGAGCAGCATAAAACAAAACCAAAAACAAAAACAAAAAAATGAAGATCTGCTTTAAATATTTGTTTAAAGTTTAGCCATAAGACTGCCCAAGTTCATGGGATAAACGAGGGCTGGAATAGGAACTAGGATAGGAGATACATTTTACCTTGTATTGGACAAAACTTAAAGTGGTTGCAAAGGCAGAAGGTTTTTTACCTTCATGCATTCTATGCAGTATACAAGAATATTTTACACCAGGCACATATAGTGTTGTTGCAGTGAGTCCTGCAGGAATCCCACACCCTGCCTGGCCCCAAATCCCATAGGAAGTAAAAATGGATGGTCAAAGAGGGGGGGCCCGGATTGGTCAACCCCCCTTGCTGAATCTAAGAGGTTAAAGTTGAAAAAATTGTATTTCAATTGTTCAAGAAATGTATGGTAACCAAGTACAGAAGAAGGACTGTGTAACTGATCTCATCAGGTCGGTGGAAATTTGAAGGGAAAAATCATGACAAAAAGGAATGCCACCAAGGTTGTCCGCAAAGTCAGGCCTAAGGCAAAAAGGAAGAAAAAAAATGCGGAGTAATAATACCCAGATGTTATGGGTGTGTGGGTGGAGAAAAAAGGGGGCCAGTGGCCATCTATTTTGCCAACATGGTATATTGGCTTACCTGCATAATAGACCCAGTGAGTGTGATATCCTGCCCAGAGAGCTGCTCAAAACATTGGTTTATATAAGGCCTATGGTAATATAAGGAGGAGTGGGGCCACCTGGGCCATCCACATGTTACCTGGCTTCTGACCTCCACCGGTGTGAATGGCGGCCATGGCCCTTGTGCATCGGGCAGGCGCCTTTTCCTTTTTGCCTAAGGCCTGACTTTGCAGACACCCTTGGTGGCGTTCCTTTTGTTTAGATTTTTTTTTCCATTCAAATTTCCGCCGACCTGTGAGATCAATTACACAGTCCTTCCGTACTTGGTCACCATACATTTCTTGAACAAACATTTTTATACATTTCCAAGCAACATCTTTTAATAAAAACATCTTGGACATTTATATGGGCATTAAACCATAATATTTTATGGACTCTTTCACTTTTGAACTGTTGTCTCTTAGGCATTCACAGGGAAGGGAAGATTGAGAACATGGTTTGTCTCTTGTCTTGAGCTCTTTAAAAAGAGGTTGTAAAACCTATTAAAAAAAAAAACCTGCAAAACAATAAAAAGGCACAATGAGCTAGTTTGCATCACAATACTTACCTTAAAACGAAGCTCTCAGGAGTGCCCACACCCCGCTGAGATGGCTGACATTTCCCTCAGTGTTTCTTCAAGGTTTGAGGGCTCCAGCGCTGTGAATGGCTGGAGGCACAATGACAACATTCCCACACGAGCTGCTGGTCACGACACAGGGCCCTGAAGAAACAGCATAGGCGGTGGTTTCTTCACAGCGCATTCGCCGATGACATTGGCGTATATAGTAAATATCTCCTAAACGGTGCAAGTTTAGGGGATATTTACAGTACCTTTTGGTAAGCCTTATTATAGGCTTACCTTTAGGTACAATTAAAAAGGAAGACTTTACTTCCTCTTTAATCCCTTTTGTTAGGACAGTGGGCACATCTATTTTACAACTGATAATGGCAATCAGCCAGCACAGTACAGGCAAGGTTAATTATGGTAAACATAACTCCTTGACCCCTTCCTAACATTATATAGAAGGGGAAAGCTAGGTAGGGGGTTTTTTTTATCAATAAGTTATGCTAAGTGAATGGCAATATGTACCAAATATAAAGTGGGCGTTATCAAAACTTGGATGAAAAAGTGGAAATACACTTACAGGGACCGAAGATAATAGACAGATTATTGGATGCTAAAAAGGGCAAGCATCCATAAAAATTGTACATGTGTTCAGAGACCGTAAACTAGCTCCTAACCTCTCTTCACGATGAGCTCACGCTCTGCCGCTCCCAAGGCCTTGGCAGCTTTTTTCCTTGCCTCCTCCTCAGTGTGAGCAGCTACCCAGAATCCTTCATTCTCACTAGTGATCTAGGAAGAGAAAGTTGGACAAGTTAGAAATGAAATTCTGAGACTGTGTCAGTGGCTATTTCCATAGAGTACAGAGAAGTGCAATACACTTAGAAAACCAGGTCTAATTGCCTTCATTTGAAATGTATTTACCTGCATCTCCGGAAGAGTCACAAGATAAGCTGGAATCTGATGTCCCCACCATAGCTGCCGGGACACGCACCAGTCACTTAAAAGTGGTGTGGGGAAAAAAAAAAAAATCACTTTTCAAAGATTATCTAAACCCCCAGAAAAAAATGCAATAAATTAAAAAAAAAAATCAGTTTACCAGACCTAGAATGTGGCAGCTACATTAGCGTTTCTTTTTTTTTCAGGCTTTCTATCCTTTATTTTCGTATTTATTTCTATGCTAACAAAGTGATTCAAGGAAAAAAGGTGCCGCTGTTTGTGTTTAGCCTAAATACAAAAAGCTCAAAAACATAATACAAAAGAAACAAGTGTGCATTCACTAATGAATTAATTCAAACATTGAAATAAAACATGAATAAACACAACCATGAATAAAAATGCAAAAAGTGCATGTGTCACAATATATAACTGTGTAAAAACAATGATTCATATAAAGGTATTCTGAAGTGAACAAATATCAACTGTGCTGTATATAAAAGCCCATGTGAATAATAATCACACCGTGAAACCTCTAAAGAACCTATATCCACTGTGCTGTATACAAACAACGTCCATATATATGATGATAAAAATGTGAAACATCACGAGAACATCCAGCATTTGGAAACAATGTTTCTGCAGCCAAAACATATAACAATAATGCCTCTTACTGGATCGGTTGGACCTTAGATTTTCAGCCGGATTCAATTCTTGCATGTGATGGCAGCATTCGTTTTGTTTCTAAGGCATTCTTTCCTTTATTTTCACCTGGTTATCCTGCCATTCAAATTCACTTTTTCTCCCTGGATTGAGGAACAGGTGGATTGTATCGTTGCCGGCAGGCCGATGCATTAGGTAATTATGATCTCTATAATCTGAGGTCCAACCGATCCGGTAAGAGGCATTATTGTTATATGTTTTGGCTGCAGAAACATCAGAGTTTCCGAATGTTGGAAGTTCTCCAGACGTTTCACATTATCATCATATATATGGACCTTGTTTGTATACAGCAGTGGATATACGTTGTTTAGAGGTTTCACGTTGTGATTATTATTCACATGGGCTTTTTTATACAGCACAGTTGATATTTGTTCACTTCAGAACACCTTTATATGAATCTTGTTTTTACACAGTTAAATATTGTGACACATGCACTTTAATTTTCATTCATGGTTATGTTTATTCACGTTTTATTTCACGGTTTGATATTTAATTCATTAGTGGATGCGCACTTGTTTCTTTTGTATTATATCCTTTATTTTCACCTGGTGATCCTGCCAATGACACACTTCTGTCCTAGGATGACAACACTCATTTACTGTACTGTAGCTATGGAGGAGCTGTGTTGTCAGCCTAAGGCAGGATGCAAGTTAGGACTACAGAATAATTCCTGCTCTCCTCTCCAGGACAGAGTTCACTGAACTTCTGGCAGATCAACCAACAGGTATTCTTTCCTTGCTTGCAGTGTTTTTAAAAAGACAAAACATGGGGAAATGTGCATGCTTTGGAGGGATTTTTTTGCCCAGATATTTTTTTTAAAACAAAAATGCACCATCTTATGCTGGTGGTTCGAATCTTGGCCAGTTAAGCAGGAACCGGCTGAGATTCGATCTGTGTATGGGCAGGCTGAATGTACCAAGTTGATCTGCTGATCAACCTGGGTACAACAAGCCTATTGGATTTTACTTGCGATTATTTCTAGTGACTAGTATAGTTGCTAGCAATAATCACTGTCTTCTCCCAGCAGGGGCGGTTTCCTGTGTCGGGAGAAGACAATAGCTTGGCAGGGACTGTGTTGATGGGGAAATCAAGCAAATTTATTTCCTGCAACAATTCAAACCCTGAATAGCCAGCCTTACAATAGCAAGAGTAGCGTTTATATAGTGGTAGACAATGATCACATGAGAGCCAATACAAAGGCAGTCAGTTCCTTTAGCTCCTCCCTTTATCTTAAAGTGGAGTTGCACCCAAAAGTGTAACTTCCACTCATTTGTCTCCCCCCCCCCCCCCCCGCCCCGCTCCTGTGCCACATTTGGCACCTTTTTCAGGGGGGAGCCGATACCTCCTTTTTACCTGCAAAATAAATTTACATTTATTATTTTATTTTTATTTTTTAAAGTAAACTTGTCCTTTAAGAATGAAAATTGCAGGGCACGAAAAAAGAACATTCCCAACAGAAAATTGTTAATAGAACTGCAAAAACATGTGAAACACTCAATTTCCACCTGATATTTGAGAGCCAATTCCTCCAGTTCTTCTGGTGATAAGATGGAATGATCTGTAACTGTCCTGAGTCAACAGCCTAGAAAAAATAAAGAACACTCAGAACACACATGTGAGAAACAACATACACAGAGATCCACACAGTACAAGAACATCAGTTAAAGGGATTGTAAAGTCTAGAATTTCTGTATATTAAAATAACAAACGTTATACTTTACCTGCTCTGTGCAGTGGTTTTGCATAGAGCAAAACGGATCCTCCTCTTCTGGGGTCTGCCGCTGGAGCTTCAGGCTCCTCCTCTTCTGTGTGCCACTTGCTATGGACACCTGTGGGCTCGCTCCACAGGCACACACACAGCATGGCTTGGCCCCACCTCCCAATACCTCCTCACAGCATTTGACTGACTGCAACAGGAGCCAATGACTCCTACTGCTGCCCGAGTCCCTGTGAGAAGAGGAAGAGAGGGGAGAGAAGACTGCAGCCGGGCACAGTGCTGGACCACTTACAAGCTCAAGTAAGTTTTTAGACAGATGGGGGAGGGAAATAGTTAGTGGGGTGGTTTTTACCTTAATGCAGGGAATGCATTAAAGTAGAACTTTAGCCATAACAATTTGATAGAAAATAATGTTCTTTAGCAAGAAACATACATTCCATGTTAATAATGCTACCAAACTGAGTGTGTGCTGTAAATTGTCTCCAGCAAGACGAAACAGGAGCAATGCTGGAGGCTGCCATTTCGCTGAAGCTCAAAGCCCCTGAACAGCAGTGAATCATGAAGAGAAACTAAACCCATCAATTTAAAGGTTTCAAATAACAGTTAGCAATCCCGGCATTCCAGCAATGTAACTGTCATATTTGCTTGTGTCCGCAACCAAACTGTCAAACCATCAAATGGCTGGTGTCATAACTGATCACATGTGCAGCACCATGGCCATTGTAGATCAAACAGAAGCAGCTTCATTGGCTGTAAAGGATAGGGGGGTTTAATTGCGGTTTAAGGCTGTCAGTAGATCAGCCTCTCCAAACTCAGCAGTGCCCAAATACGCCTAAAATGGGAGAGCAACTGAGTATGTGCAGAGAAGGGTGAAGCAGTGTATTACTGAATTTCAAAGTGTATAGACCCTTATTTTTGCATGAGTATACATGCAAAATTGGCCAAATTGAAGTGATCTAGCAGGACTTAATTTTCTGACTAAAGTTTCACTTTAAGATACAAAAACACAGAGCCTTTAGAACCCCTCTAACCCGACTCACCTCTAGAGCCGATTGCGCCATCTTCTCACAGTTCACAAACCACTGGTTCTTCAACAAATGTTCAATCACATCACCGGACCGGCTGCCAAATACAGGAAAAGTGGCAGAGATAGAATGATAAATCATCAGACAGATATATTAAAAAAAAAAAAAAAAAAAGAAGAGATCCAACTGAAAGATTTATATTGGCGGAACTTATATAACCTCAAACCTCCCTTTAAAACCAGGCCTTTCTTTTTTTTTTTTTAAGTTGTCCTGTAGCAAGAAACGGGGCGTATCAGTGCTGATCAGCCCCGTGGATATCCGCTTGCTCAGCGGGGATCGCCGGAGCGATCTCCGCTGAGCAGGGAGATGACAGGTCCGTCTCTGCACACTGTGCAGGGACGGACCTGTCACAGCGCCGCTCTCCCCTATGGGAGATCGGGTGACAACGGACTGCAGTGTCCGTCGTCACCTGATCCGATGACGGATGGAAAAATAGCTTTTTCCTCCGTCACACTTTTTTGGATCGGAGCGGGTCGGATGTCAGCGGACATGTCATCGCTGACATCCGACGCTCCATAGAGCTCTATGGAGCATCCGTTCAGGTCCGCCTGAAAAACTGACATGCAGATCTGAACGGATCGGTAGTGTGAAAGGGACCTTATGCACGAGGAGAAGGACAGAGGTGGTCTAGTGATAGGGAAGTCCACCCTTTGCTCAGGCGTATAGACAAACACACCAGGCGGTGCAGAAATGAGTTAATATAAAAACCGGTGTGTACAATCACACCAAAAATAGTATTCATTACGTAACCACTTCAGCCCCGGAAGATTGACCCCATTCCTGACCAGAGCACTTTTTGTGATTCCGCGCGGTGTCGATTTAACTGAAAATTGCGCGGTCGTGCGACATTGCACCCAAACAAAATTGATGTCCTTTGTTTTTCCCACAAAAAGAGCTTTCTTTTGGTGGTTTTTATTTTTTGCGCTATAAACAAAAAAAGGAGCGACAATTTTGAAAAAAAGGCAATATTTTTTACTTTTTGCTATAATATCCCCCAAAAAAAAAAAAAAATATATATATATATATATATATATATATATATATATATATATATATATATATATATAAAAATATAAAAAACACATTTTTTTCCCTCAGTTTAGGCCGATATGTATTCTTCTACATATTTTTGGTAAAAAAAAAAAAAAAAGTTGCAAAAAGTGTATATTGATTGGTCTGCACAAAAGTTATAGCATCTACAAAATAGGGGATAGTTTTATGGCATTTTTATTATAATTTTCTTTTTTTTTTATTAGTAATGGCAGTGATCTGCAATTTTTATTGGGACTGCGACATGTATGTATGGCGGACAGATCGGACACTTTTGACACTATTTTGAGATCATTGTAATTTATACAGCGATCAATGCTATAAAAATGCACTGATTACTGTGTAAATGACACTGGCAAAGAAGGGGTTAACCACTAGGGGGCGATGAAGGGGTTGTGTGTCCTAGGGAGTGATTCTAACTGCGGGGTGGATGGGCTACACCTCACATGACAGCGATCACTGATCTCGATGACAGAGCAGCGATCTCTGTCACGTCACAAAGCAGAATGGGGAAATGCTTTGTTTACATAGACACTTCCCCGTTCTGAGGCTCCGTGATGCGATCACCGGGAGACCGGCGGACGCCGAGTCCGCCGATACCGTGGGCACAGTCACTCTGCATGCGGCAGGCACGTGCCTGCTATCCCCGCCTCTTAAAGGAGACATACAAGTACACCCATTTGCCCACTGCTGCCATTGTGCCAACGTATATCGGTGTGCAGCGGTCGGCAAGTAGTTAAAGTGGTATTAAATCCAAAAGCCAACATTTACGATATTGCAGCTCACCAAGTCTTAGATGTGATGGCGCAGGGGTGTTACAATGATCAGCATTTATGTAAAACCTTTATCCCAAAAAAAAAAAAAAAAAGTTTTGCTGTAACTACTTATTACAATTAAGCTCCCCTCCTCCCAGACTGGAAATGCTGCTGTCCAAATGCGTCTCCTGTGCTCCTTCAGGCACAGTGGGGGCACCCTAATATAGGAGGTGCATTACTACCCAGATCACCAGGTGAAAACAGACTAAAAAAAAAAAGAAAACATATGCAGCCACCACATCTAATGATTGGTAAACTGCAATATAAAATTGCTCTTTGGTTTAATACCGCTTTAATATTGTTAAAAGGGATTAGCAGAGTTTATAGTGTTTTTACACTTTAAGGCCTTTTCATGCATACTTACACACATAACATAACACACATGAAATAAACTGATCAGATAAGTAGCTTAAGAGGTACTCTCCGTAGGTCATGGACAGAGGCATTAATCGCAGGATATTGTTTTGCTGTTTTAGGATTCTGTGAAGTTTCATTCAAGGAATAGAAAGATCATTAAGGAATAGTACTGTATGCACAATTGGCCAAATATCCCTTCCACCACATAGTAGGTCATTGAAGCCGCTGCATACTTCAATTCTCGTGCTGATTTGCTGATGTATGAGCAAATGGTTAAGCCTAGTACACACAATGACATTACCGGACGAATGATCATCTAATTTTTTTTTTTTTGCATGCTATTAGTCTCATATCGAAAACGAATAGATTACTAAAGTAGGAAAATTCTCGGACAACAAAATAAAAATTTAGAAGTGATGTAGTGTATTTGTATTGTATTTTCAGATGAAAACTGCACTGATTAAAGGAAAATAGTTTGATCTAGAATCCTATGAGAAAAAAAATGTTGCGTTTGTCCCTTCGGAAAATTTCAGACGAAAGCTGGGTACGAACGATCAGATTATCGTACGATCGATTCAAAAGCGGTATATTTTATACGATATTCTGATAGTGTGTACAGGGCTTTAGGGAACCCTCATCCATCAAGCATTACAAGGTGGTGCAGGAGATGTGGCCACAGCTGAGTGCGGACTACAGGTGTGTTGTGTCTCAGCATGGCGTCCGTTTGTCGGTGTTGGTGTGTATGATGGCAATGCTACCACATCAATCAGTACTCTCAGGAAGAGGCAGGTGGTGGCAGGATCAACAAGACTTTCTAAGCATGCATCACCCACCCAGTAAAAAGCTTGCTGTTGTACCAGTAAAAAATTAAACAAAGAGGATTTTTGTAAGGTAATTCAGTTTTTGGGTTAACAAACACCTTTATGCATGAAGCAGCTACAAGCTCAATAGCTGAATCGGCACACTGCAAAACACAAACTTTCCTGTGGTCGTTTATGGGGCAAGGGTGGACTTTGGTGACCTTCTACAGGGATTGGATTGTAGGTTGGTTCATGTGCAAACAGACTGCCCATTAGAGAAGGTGCTGGCCTGGTAGAGTGTAGTAACCAAAAATGTGTCAGCATTCTTTTCAGGTTAACTACTTAAGGACCGGAAGATTTTCCCCCATAATAACCGGGGCATTATTTTCAATACGGAACTGCATCGATTTAAAATGCGCAGTTGTACGACGCTCTACTTAAACAAGAGTGACATCCTTTTTTCCCCCACAAATAGAGCTTTCTTTTGGTGGTATTTGATCACCTCTGTGGTTTTTATTTTTTGCGCTATAAACAAAAAAAGGACTGACATCCCCCCCCCCCCCAAAAAAAATGCAAAAACAAATTTTCTTAATCAGTATAGGCCAATATGTATTCTAAATATTTTTGGGGGAAAACAAAAAATTACAATAAGCGTATAATTGATTGGTTTGCACAAAAGTTATAGCGTCTACAAATTAGGGAATTTATGGCATTTTTATTATTATTTTTTTTACTAGTAATGGCAGTGATCATCAATTTTTAGTGGCACTGCGACACTGCGGCGGACCAATCAGACACTTTTGACACTTTTTTGGGACCACTGACATTTATACAGCGATCAGTGCTATAAAAATGCACCGATTACTGTATAAATGACACTGACAGGGAAGGGGTTAACACTAGTGGTGATCAAGGGGTTAAATGTGTTCCCTGGGAGATGTTTCTAACTGTGGGGGGAGGGGACTGACTGGAGGAGGAGACAGATCGCTGTTCCTGTTCACTAGGAACAGACGATCACTCTCCAACTCCCCTGTCAGAATGGGGATCTGTTTGTTTACACTGACAGATCCCCGTTCTGGCTCTCCGTGGATCGTTCACGGGTGCTGGCCACACGCATTGCCTCCCCACCAGGCAGCGGGTGCGCACCTGCTATAGTTCTTGAAAGAGCGACATACAGCTCTGGCGATTTACGGGAACGAGCCGACCTGCCGCAGTATAATGACGGCGGCTGGTTGGCAAGTGTTTAATGTCACACTGCCGCAAGTGGGAATTAGCAAGCTAAAAGATTGTTAAAAAGGCAGGGAGAACCCTTATCTGCTTTCTGTGTGCCACTCCCACATAGGATTTTATCACAGAGGTATCACTCCCTCACTGCTGAAAACTCTTCAAAATGTAAGTTGTCAGCAAGAAAGCGATGCTTTGCTTGTCCAGTGGGCGAGAGAGAGACACCTGTAAGTAGGTGAGTGTTCCAATGCCCACATGTGTTTCTGCCACTGAGTTCTCACCAGCAACAGGATTGCTAATCTGTCACTAGCGTGACGATAGTCTAACACTGCTGTCCCCACTGTCACCTGTTCTTCTGGTAATAACTAATATTTAGAATTTCCCATCACTTTGTCTCAGGGTTGGTTCCCATCATGCCCGCACATGAATGGCAAAGGAACATGCTAAGTGTTCCTGAGCGATTCACATGCAATCCTGTGCAGTGCAATTTCAGCCTATTCATTTTGAATTGGATTAAACTGCACCACGCTAAAATTAATGCATGCACTACTTTTTAAAAGGCACTGCAACCAGATCGCATGGTACAAAAGTACTAGGTAATCTGTGGCAGGCAAACATCCTGTGTTTGGGGTGTCATTAACTTTGTATTGAAACCCGATGCAGATCACAAATGGAGTGTGTTTTGAATGCAGTTCCTATGCGATTCATGTGCGGGTATGGTGTGAACTGACCCTCAGTGACAATGTTCACCAGGACAAAAAAGCGGTTGAATCTACCTAGTGGGAACACAGGAGCCAATTAAAACTTGACAGGAGTTCCAACTCTTTTTTAATCTACCTAAAACTAAAAAAAAAAAAAAAAAAAACTTGCACTGCAACTCTTTAAATGTAATATTAGACACCCTACATCGTATTCTAGTATATAAAAAAATGAAACATTGCCTTTCGCACCACAGGGTGGATAAATGTGTTCATCTACACCAGTCTCAGAAGAGGAGTAGAGTAGGGCTACACCTACCTGCAGACAGGAAGAACCATGGAGTGTTCGCTCTCCCCTCTATATAGCTTCTTCTCTTTTAGTCCAGCCACAATCTTCTCTCGGGCATCAAATCTTTTCACACCCTGACAGACAAAACACATTGATGATGATGCAAGGCTCCCTGTAATCTAAACCTGGCCATACATGTTACAGTTTGAATGTACAATCTCAACTAGACTTGCTAATTAGTATGTATATATGTAGTATGCAATAGCATGTCTGGCTGGTTATCAATAGAATAGATCATATTACATACAGTAGATTGTACAATCAGACAGTCCTGTGTGAGGCCAGCTTGGGGCAACAAACAGAACAGGGAAATACCAAAAGTGTCTCAAAACCTAAAAAAGATCAAAACATGTTTAACCTGGATCCAGTCTCCACTGGCTTGTGTCATTGTCCCATCTTCCCCAATCACAGAAACTAAGGGCAATTCCAGATCCTTGGCCATCTCAAAATCCACCAGGCTGTGGGCAGGGGTGATCTTTACAGCTCCTGAAATACAGGTCAGAAGATACATCTATGCTGCTCACAAGCAAACAGCTGCATCTTTCCTTTTGCCTGGTTCTGACAACTACATGAAAGAGCAAAAGAGCAGAAGTTTGAAATCACTAATATACAAATCTAGGATTGTGATAAATTGATTCTAACCAGAAATCAGCTGACTACCCAGCATTAGAGATCTGTGCTTTGTGAAGATCAATGATTATTAGTGTCAAATCTGGATGGGCTCAGGTGTGTTCAGATCGCAATCCCACCACGAAGCCGTCACTGCACACAGAGATCCGAACACGCCTGAGATCATCCCTAGTGACAAACACCAGGAGACCCAATACTGACCTGTGCCAAACTCAGGATTGACCAGGCTGTGGGTGACAACAGGAATTAAACGTCCAGTGAAAGGATGAAAGAGATTCTTTCCGTGGAATTTCTGTGATGATAAATAAAACTGTAACATCTGACACCATATGTTAACAAGAGTTAAATTAATACCAATAACATTTAAGCTCCCCGAGTTATGTGTGTATAATTACAGCTCTGAACCTGATGTAGCCCCGAATCTCCAAATCGCAAACAAGCGAGCAACACAATCCTTTCTTTCACTCCCCCCAATCAGCAATGGCAGCTTCCATATTCTTATCCTGATGAGTTTTCTTGAAACTTTAGCAATGTTGTCACAAACAAAATACATGATCAAGATCAGAACAAAAATTATATGAAAAGCACTCATCAATTAAAGCTCCCCTTTGTTAAACAAATAATAAATGTACATATTTTTGCAGGGAAAAAAACATTTGCATTTATTATATTTTTTACTGGAGCCTGCAGAGCACAGTGATTCACAGGCTCCCTGCACACACTGTCTAGATCTCACCGACCATACCTTTGTATGGGCAGATAGTTCCTGAGCAATAGGCAATGTGAACTGTAAGCTGATCCGCACGCTCGCAGTTCATTGATACTATAAATCCGTTTGCCACAGTTTTGGACGTGACTTGTATTTTTTTCATTCAGATTCCCCACGCAGCTGTGCCGTTTTCAAAATGTAAGGCCGCGTACAAACGGGCGGACTGTCCGTCCAACTAAGTCCGTCAGACAATCCGACAGACAGTCCGTCCTACTTTTGAATGAACGGACTTGACCACACACGATGAACAGACAGTCCGCTGAAAGCTTGCGCGATGACGTGTACAGCACGTACGACGGGACTAGAAATACGACGTCCAATACACTGCAATGCAACCTTCGGCCGTGTAAATCCTTTCTGAGCATGCGCCATACTTAGTCCGTCCAACTTGCCTACACACGAGCCGACTGTCCACTGAAACCAAATTTGGACGGACAATATTACGGAAATTTCCGAAAGACTTAGTCCGCCAGACTGTCCGCTGAAAAAGTCCGCTGAAGCCCACACACGAGCGGACTGTTCGCTGAAACACGTTTCAGCGGACCAAGTCCGTCAGACAGTCCGCCCGTGTGTACGTGGCCTAACAGTGGGTGTGGGGAAAGGATCCTCTGCCGCTGTCAGAGTGGGGACTCTGGCGGCAGAAAGTGGGTGCATAAGAGCAGGTTACACCCTAAATATGGGTGTAACATGCTCCTAATGGTGAACTTACCCATTAAAGAGGGCCTGAACTCTGGAAGCTGTGCCCAAAAAAAGGCAGGCATGGCGCAATGGACTAGTGGCCAGCATTACCTGCATCTGCTAGCAGCTGATGTATCATCAAGTCTTACCATACCTTGTTGTGTACTGTCTCTGTGTGGTGGCAGCCAGCATGTCAGAGTCCCCAGGCAGGTGCACAGTTGTGACATTACCAGATCTCATGCCAAATCTCCTGAGACTAGCAGTCAGAGGCAGCAATGCTCACTGCAGATAAACAGTTATGAGGCTGTCCACACAGGAGTGCCTAGGCACCCTCACCCCCTAGGAAATACGCTGATATTTTCAGGTGTAATTCCAGACAAAAATCTAAATTTTTCAGGATATTTCCTATGCAAAATTAACATTTCTAGAGGATCCCTATAACAAAGAAAAGTTTCAGATTCACTTTAACTGAATGTAAGGCAGAGAGCTGACCTGGTATCTTTTGTCATCAGGATGGACAGCTACAGCAGTGTCACCCAGCATGGTCTCCGGACGTGTGGTGGCCACTGTGATTTCGTCATCTAGGGAGGGCACATTGATGAAAATGTAAGAGGAGGCGTAATAATGCAAGTAAATAAGGAAACATAAAAGCAATAAAACATGTTGAAGATCTTACTTCCACCTTCTGTGGGATAAGCAAAGCTGAAGAGAAGCCCAAAAGGAACTTTTCTCTCATATCCCGGCACGGTAAGGTAAGTTTTACCGGTCATCTGTCTGTTCTCCACCTACAATGAAAGAACACAGAGCATGCTGAACAATACAACTGAAATGTCTTCTATATACTGTAACAGCAAGGTGCTGTGCGCCAACTGAGCAAGAAGCAGCTAATACTACAAGATGATACTTAGTTGGCTGTAGAACTAAATTGTGATACAATGCCAAGAGAGATTCAGTATCCTTTTATCTTTTGTGAAAGAAGGGGAAGGTGAGGAAAAAAAGGGAAGGGGGAGAGGGAGAGAGAGAGGGAGGGAGAGAGGGAGAATGAATAAGGAAAAAGGATTTAATGAACAGAATGCAAAAGAGAAAAAAAAAAAAGGGGGGGGGGGAGATGAAAGTGGGATTTCTTTTAAACTCTTTTATAAAATCTTTTTCTTGGAGTTCATTGAAAGACACAAGCCCCCCAATCTGCAACACACATTAATTTAGCAGCCAACAGTATTAGAACCCAAGACAAGGAACCAGTAAAACAGGGCAGGTGCTGCGTCCTTCAATGGACTCAGAACAAGATTTTATGGCGAGTACAAACATATCATTTTTGTTTGACCACAAGCAGGGCCGCCCTTGAGTTGTGCTTTAATTTTTTGGTTGTACCTAGTGTCCTACTCCTGCAGGTGGGATAAGGAATGGCATTGCTGGATAAAATATATATTTGTAGAGAACGTATGCCATATTGGGTATTATTGCTATTAATCTTTAGTTATAATTTTTGTGGCTCTAAAATGTTGTTTTATGTAACATTTCCTTACCAGTACCTAAGCTGTTCATGTTTCATTCCTTTTAGGAAATACCCATATCGATCAGAGAGAAGTGAGTGTTGATTAATAGTGATATTCTTTATTAATGTCCGTATTTTTACTCATTTAATTCACCCTCCATTTTCTTACAGTGGCCCAATAATCAATGATCTCTACTAATCCGCCTTTCACTTTCAATGAACAGAATACAGATATGATTTGGCTTCAATACTATATAAAATACTACAAATCATATTTCTAATAATCTTACCTCAATGTCAGATATAGCTGAGCGCAAGGCACAGGACCAGTTAACAAGGCGGCGTCGACGAGAGACTAAACCATCCTCATAGAGATGAATAAATGCTTCAGACACCGCCCGGGAGAAACCCTGGACAAAGGGAAAGCAAAACCACAAACATTTCAATGGAAATCGGGCCATTCTTCACCTCTATTTCTTTTTAATGTTTTCCAACTATTTCATTTTAGATCCAATCTTATTTTAGGGCTGATAATCACTACCATTATTTGTAAACACTAATAAAATACATTTCCTAACAATACTAAAAAATAAAAGTAAATAGGGTTGTATGGCCAACAACTAAAAAGATTTTATTCAAAGCAAAATCCTGTCAACAAATACACAAATAGTTCCTATTCTATTCAGTCATTTTAGTGATCCACATGTGTTTACGAACTCAGCCTTGTACAGTAACGTTGACACCATTGGACAACGAATCCATAGTGTCTAAACTTCTGAAAGGTGACACGGGAAGCTTCAAAAATGAACTAGTAAAAAAAGAAGTGTCACCTCCCTGAACATTTGGTGCGGCAGAGGTGTTTGAATCACAAGAATAGTTAAACAGAATTACACATGTCGGCAGATAAAACAGTCCATGTGCATGTACTGTATTTCGAATTGTGTATTTAGATGTTGGCTAAGAGATTCACTTTAATGACTTGTGTGTGTGTCCATTGAGCTGTGCTGATTTGCATTGATCAATGCAGGCTTAAACACAAGGGCACATAGAAAACAATTTTAATTTTCCCTTATTTTCTCTCCTTTTTTCTCTCTATCCTGCTTTCTTTCTCTCCTCTTTTCTTGCACCTATATATTGCAATCCTTTTTTTCTTGCTCATCCTCTCTCCTCTTGTTTCGTTTCTTTTCTTGCTTCTTTCCCTCTCTCTCAATTTCTTACGTTTCTTTTTCTATTCCTCCTCCCTTTTCCTTCCCTTCTCTCCCCCCCCCCCCTTCTCCTTCCTCCTCCTCACCTTCCCCTTCTTTCACAGAGTTATTGAGAAAGTCACCCATCTGCAGCCTTCGGCACCTGGTATTCCCAGGTTGTCCCCCATCCAGGTACTGTCAAGACCCGACCCTACTTAGCCTCTGAGATCAGACAAGATCGGGCGATTTCAGGGTGATGTGGCCATAGGCTCCCAGCACTCTTCCTACCAGACCCGTGAGAACTGCAGAAGTCTTCCCCCCACTTTGAGCAAGCGGGGGTGACCCCTCATAAGGAGGCTCCAATTCCCCTCTTGAACTCCCGACACTGGAAAAGGAGCTTGTTTAAATTAAATACTATTACGCCTCTTCCTAACTAGCAAAAGGGTACCTTTTCCACTAGAATTTTTTTTGGATGTATTTATCCAAATCATCCCCAAACAGCTGCTCACCGAAAAGGAAAGCTAGCCAGGCGCTTTGCACGATGCTTCGGCTGACCAATCTTTCAACCACAAGATTCTATGCCTATGCCCCAGCCCAAGCATAAGGTGCGAGGCTTGAAGAATAGAATCTCTTATGGCATCTATTGTTAAACATAATGCCACTGGAAACTCAGCTAAATCTTGGCCTGCTGATCAGGAATAACCTTGAACACGTGTTTAAACTGGTCTCTCAATGATTGACATAACCTGCGCTAGCAGCAATTGGTGTGAGTCATCAGGGAAAAAGGTGTTTTTTTTAATAATAGGAATTCCAACTCCTTATCCGTTGGATTCCTAAGCATATGAGCACTGTCTACCGGACAAGTCTAACTTTCATTCACAGAGGATATAACAGCAACAATTGCTGGCATCTCCCACCTCTTAGTGAATTTTTCCTCCATAGGATAATGTGTTATAAGAGGAAACAAATTCTTATCTGGGTGATCCCACTCAGAATACATAAGCTTTTCCAGCAATGAATGGACAGGAAAGGCATGCACAGCTTGGGGAGCCTTTAGTGAACCCACACAAAAAGTGGGCATATCAACCGACTCAATAAAGAGTAGCAAAAATGCACCATCAATCTTTCAGATTGTAAAGCTGACCTCGTGGATTTGACCCCTCAGAAGAGGAGTCATCAGCCTCTCCAAGGTCCTCTGAGGAAAATTCATCTTCTCCCACTCCCAGATCCTGTTTAAGGGTCCTGGGTAATGGAAAGGGACCCTTCTGGGATGCAATTAAAGCCACTAGCCAATCCTATTATGGCTTGAGGAAAAAACCCTCTCCAGTAATATAGACAGGGGCGGCAGTATTGAAAACAATTGCAATATTTGATAACCCTGATGGCTCACTTTGACCGGCCACCCCCTCTCAGGGGAGGATGCCACTGTAAAGATGAGTTTTGGCTGTTTAGAGCTTGAAGGAGTCCCTTTTGAGCCCTTTTTTGGGGTATTTCTACCTCCCCTTCTGACCATAGCCCGATGCACAAATGCAGAGGTACTACCAGAATAAAATCGCATTCACTGCTTGAGCAGATAGTCCAGTAACTGTTGCTGCTATTAACTCTCAGCCTGATGCTTCAGTAAATGTGCCAAAGGAATGCCTGTGTTACCACTTACATGCCCCTTTTTAGCTTTTGTGTCTCTCCGACAGCTGCAGTCAGCAAAAAATTGAGCCTTTTAAAAGTACCCCTGCGATAGACGTTGCTGCACGCCAACACCACGCTAAGCTATGCCCACTTCGTGTTCCCACCATGTCCCCACCTCCTCTTTTCAAAAAGAGTGTTTTTTCGCCAAGAGCGTGGGCCTCCAATCCGACGGGATCGGTGTGTGTGTGTGTGTGTGTGTGTGTGTGTGTGTGTGTGTGTGTGTGTGTGTGTGTGTGTGTGTGTGTGTGTGTGTGGGGGGGGGGGGGGGTGAGAAGGCGGGTTGACAAACCGCCGTACAGAGGCAGTGGAGAACGGAGCGGCATACGCCGATCGTTCTGGCGTCTCCCTCTACCTCAGATAGAGGGGGAGAGCTTTTGTACGGGTGGGGGGGGGGTGTTCTTAGAGAAAAAATCACCCCCCCAACATCTTACCAGAGTCCTGTGACTGCTAGTCGGTGGAGACTGGACCTTTGGCTGACACAGCATGATCTGAGAAAGCAAGGCAAGGTACAAGCTTTATACAGCCCCCAGTGGTGACTTTTAGGCATGACATTTACTTTCTAAAGGAGACAATTCATAAGAAACATAAAACTTCCTTAGAAATCTCCACTTACCTTTCCCGCCGCAGGAATTTCTGTGGTAAAACCAATAGACCCAATCTTCACCCCTCATGGTGGGCTCAGTTTAAAAAAAAACATCAGGAACTGGGGCCCCTTTTTATTGGGGATCCGCACTCCTGGACCCGTAATAGCACCCCGTCAGAATAAATGTTATGGCTGAAAAATCCAAAAGAACTGGATCCCGGGGTCCTGCTCTCTAGAAAGAGAGGTGTTACAGGCTAAACCTCATTTCTTCTGCCGCGAGGCCAGGGTACCATTCAATTTCGTCTAAAAAGACACTTTGAACGGAACTAGCTGCATAGCTAGCCGCAGCAAGGATTGCTCCAGTGGAGCTCAGCACAGCACACATCTTTACTTGTAACCAACACCTTAGACACTGGTGAAAAAACTGAGATACTCCCAGTAGTGGGAGGGGTTACATAGGGAGTGTTCTTTGGGTGTGCCAGTATGCATCACCTGAAGGTGGCCTGTAACCCACATAGTAATTACTATGGGTCTGTGTCCCGTGATGTACGATTAAGAAAAATGACTGAAGGTCCGCTTTAAGATCATTAGGGGGGAAATAATTGATCTTGACGATTAAGCGTGCAGCTCTACAATACCACCTTTTATATGTAAAAGATTTGGATTAACAAGATATGATGTGAGGAAGTAACGAATGGGAAACTGGTTCTCTATACAAAACACAAAAACAAAATGCATAGGGCTTGATTTACTAAAACTAGAGAGTGCAGAATCTGGTGCAGCTGTGCATAGTAGGCAATCAGCTTCTAACTTCAGCTTCTTCAATTAAGCTTTGACAATAAAACAGGAAAGTCAATTGGTTTCTATGCAAAGTTGCTCCAGATTTTGCACTCTCTAGTTTTAGTAAATCAACCCCATAGAACTAGGATAGGATAACTACAGCACGTACCTCATCCATAGTGAAGCAGGCTCGGTCCCAGTCAAGCGAGGCACCAAGAGATTTAAGCTGATGATAAATTCTGTCCCCCTTCCTAGAAAGAAAAATGATATGAATATTTTTTTGTAGTATTGCATAGAGTAGAAAAGGTGTTAAAACCCATGTCAAGTTTTTTTTTGGAATAACACATTAATGTATGCAGAATAAACTGCTGCACTGCATTACTGGATACACAGTGGCCGGAGCCTTCTGTAACAATGGGTAATCAGACTATGCTTGTCCAAAAGTAAAACTTTTATAGGAAAACCAGAAATGGAGTTCCGGTTTGTAGGGGAAACATCATAAAAATAGAGCAGCGCTAAAAACATAAAAAAAAAAAAAAAAACCCATAACACTAAAAATACATTGGCGTAATATCTAGCACATCAAAGCCATATAAAATGGTCCCAGTTCATATAGTATGAGAGCCAAGGATGGCCTGTGTATACCGTGGTGAAAGCACTAAGGATGCACATAAATTGCAATATTTTCTGAGCACCCTGATCACTACTGGGGAGATTATTCTTACCTTTTGGTGTCATCTTCTACGTCATCTTTGGCTCTCATACTATATGAACTGGGACTATTTATATGGCTTTGATTTGCCAGATATTACCCAAATGTATTTCTTGTGTTTTTTTTTTTGCGCGCTGCACTATTTTCTATTTTTATGTACTTATCAAAAAGGATTGCTATATATTGACATTGAGTTCCTGAAGCACTCAAAACAGGCAGTCAAATTAAGGTGTATTGAGAATAGAGCTGACTCCCAGTGCAGCTGCCAACCATTGGACACATGGGAAGCAAAAATGTAAAAAACTAAATAAAAAAGAGTAGCACTCTATGGGCAAAAGTCATTTATATATACAGTGGTGTGAAAAAGTGTTTGCCCCTTCCTCATTTCCTGTTCCTTTGCATGTTTGTCACACTTAAGTGTTTCGGAACATCAAACCAATTTAAACAATAGTCAAGGACAACACAAGTAAACACAAAATGCAATTTGTAAATGAAGGTGTTTATTATTAAAGGTGAAAAAAAATCCAAACCATCATGGCCCTGTGTGAAAAAGTGATTGCCCCCCTTGTTAAAACATACTATAACTGTGGTTGTCCACACCTGAGTTCAATTTCTCTAGCCACACCCAGGCCTGATTATTGCCACACCTGTTCACAATCAAGGCATCACTTAAATAGGAGCTGCTTGACACAGTAAGGTCCACCAGAAGATCCTTAAAAGCTACACATCATGCCGAGACCCAAAGAAATTCAGGAACAATTGAGAAAGAAAGTAATTGAGATCTATCAGTCTGGAAAGGGTTATAAAGCCATTTCCAAAGCTTTGGGAATCCAGCGAACCACAGTGAGAGCCATTATCCACAAATGGTGAAGACATGGAACAGTGGTGAACCTTCCCAGGAGTGGCCGGCCGCCCAAAATTACCCCAAGAGCGCAGCGACGACTCATCCAAGAGGTCACAAAAGACCCCACAACAACGTCCAAGGAACTGCAGGCCTCATTTGCCTCAGTTAAGGTCAGCGTTCATGCCTCCACCATCAGGAAAAGACTGGGCAAAAATGGCCTGCATGGCAGAGTTCCAAGGAGAAAACCACTGCTGAGCAAAAAGAACATCAAAGCTCGTCTCAATTTCTCCACAACACATCTTGATGATCCCCAAGACTTTTGGGACAACATTCTGTGGACCGATGAGACAAAAGTGGAACTCTTTGGAAGGTGTGTGTCCAAGTATATCTGGCGTAGAAGGAACACTGCATTTCATAAAAAGAACATTATACCAACAGTAAAATATGGTGGTGGTAGTGTGATGGTCTGGGGCTGTTTTGCTGCTTCAGGACCTGGAAGACTTGCCGTGATAAAAGGAACTATGAATTCTGCTGTCTACCAAGAGATCCTGAAGGAGAATGTCCGACCATCTGTTTGTGTACTCAAGCTGAAACGATCTTGGGTTCTGCAGCAGGACAATGATCCTAAACACACCAGCAAGTCCACCACCGAATGGCTGAAGAAAAACAAAATGAAGACTTTGGAGTGGCCTAGCCAAAGTCCTGACCTGAATCCTATTGAGATGTTGTGGTATGACCTTAAAAAGGCTGTTCATGCTCGAAAACCCTCTAATGTAACCGAATTAGGACAATTCTGCAAAGATGAGTGGGCCAAAATTCCTCCAGGACGCTGTAAAAGCCTCATTGCATGTTATCGCAAACGCTTGGTTGCAGTTGTTGCTGCTAAGGGTGGCCCAACCAGTTATTAGGTTTAGGGGGCAATCACTTTTTCACACAGGGCCATGGTGGTTTAGATTTTTTTCACCTTTAATAATAAACACCTTCATTTACAAATTGCATTTTGTGTTTACTTGTGTTGTCCTTGACTATTGTTTAAATTGGTTTGATGTTCCGAAACACTTAAGTGTGACAAACATGTAAAGGAACAGGAAATGAGGAAGGGGGCAAACACTTTTTCACACCACTGTATATATATATATATATATATATATATATATATATATATATATATATATATATATATATATATGTATGTATGCATGAAAACATATGCACCTTGGATTGGATTCAAATAGTTTTTTATTATACTTGAACTGTTTCCAAGCAATATACCCAGGACTGTTAGATGCTGGTGCAGACTGCAGCAAAAAGATAAGAAGCATATAGCTATATATTAATAAAATGATTTAACAATGGCACCACCATGAGGAAGTCTTGATAAGAAGGGGTTAACTGCTCTCAGGAGGTTTAGCCAGTTAATTGTGAACCATGGTCACTCTGGGATGTATAGAAAGCGTTCAGGCATCGATCGGAGGGAGTGGAATGGTGAAGCCTCTTCCTGCAGACAAACTATCAGACACTGCAGATTTGAAGGGGAGCAGGGAGGGCCCCCGCCGTCCATGGTGATGTTTTTGGCTCGCCTCAATGATCCACATACACAGCGTCCTTGAGTGTTTAGCTGCTTACAATAGGATTGTTAGTCTGGTTTTGCGCTGACCCATCTTTTTACCTTGTAGGGGAAACTGCCACAAAAGCAATAAGAGAGGTGCCACAGCCAACTTGTAGATTAATGTTTTAGAACTGTCATGCTTTTCCTTCCCTCACTACCTGGTGGTCTTAGACCCGAAACAAGCATGTTACCATCCATTGTGCAGACTCCTGATATTCCCATTGTTGTGGAAAATTTTATGAAGATGTATTTTAATATGTATGGTCAAGAGTCCCCCCAATTTTCGCTCTCCCCCAGCCCGCTCTAAAGAGCTGACTGGGGCAGACTGACGCTGGTTGAGACCTGTTAGGTAGTGGTAAACTTTCTGTTTGGAGAGAGGTGTTCGCTGGTGGACATACCCCCACTCTGCAAAGGGCCCCTGTGCGATGCACGGAACGTCGTCTGGCGGGGGGATTTGTTCACCCTGCAAAAACATTTATCGGTTTTAGTGGATGTGCGCTCGTCACCCCTGTATGCCTGATCAACATATTTGGGGTGCCATGACATACACCTGCAGATAATCTCCCATCCACAAGGAACTGTAGTCATTGGTTATTGAATCATTTAGTCAGTTTGCTAGTCTATTTGAATGTATGATTGGTTCTTTTGAAGGAATACAAATGTCTGATTGCCCGTCTGTGAAGACACCACCTTCTTCTCTATTGTATTGCATTGTATTCTATTCCTTAACTAACCCTGTTGGAAGGGTTTCTGTATTGTCACGTCCTGTATTGTTACATTTTTATTTGGTCATGTACTTATATGGTCATTCACATCCTGTGTTGCTCCTGTGAGGTCACAAACTGTGTAGGAGGGGTTTAGCTGTTGGAAGCAAACCCTCCAGGGTGTGGCTTCCTGTTGATATGTAAATAAAAGCAGATGCTCAGCTCAGGGAAATCAGATGCTGACCGATTTGAGAACGTAAGAATGCTGGTGATGTCTCTTAATTTGGATGAGTGAGTTGATAGGCAAGTTATTATATCATTAAGACGGAAATGGGTGCTTATATATGCACACTGTTATACAAACTGTACACTCACTACTTTACATTGTAGCAACGTGTCATTTCTTCAGTGTTGTCACATGAAAAGATAAAATAAAATATTTACAAAAATGTGAATGGTGCACTCACTTATGTGAGATACTGTACATCAGCCAGAACTATATTAACCCTTTGAGCATATTTTCTCTGGTCGCATATGGCTATCCAGAAGCGCCCTTTATTCTCTTATCTTTGTTCAGATTTCATGTCTGTGATTTACAACCACTTTAAGGCTAAGTGCATTTTCTGCCAGTACAGGAAATAGCCTTTGTAATGTCCTGTGTACAGAGCTGAATTCCATAACAATGTTCTCAGCTGCCCCATGTATCTTTGGTGAACTACAAAGCAACAACCCTCTAATACAGAAGAGGAGGGGGGGGGGGGGGTGTTTGTCGTCCTAATCAAGAGATCAGCCTGATCAGAGTGACGCTGCTCCTCCACACGCACAGTACAGTGTATGTGCATTGTCAGCCTAGAACAAGAAGTGCGTTAATGGCAGGATCTCTGGTGAAAATAAAGGAAAAATTTAAAATAAAAAAAAAACAATGCCACCACCATATCTGAAGACTGTCAAGCTGCAAAATATTACACTTTTGTTTTTGAGATTAGATACATATGAACAAACATCTTGAAAAGAAAAACAACAAAAAACAAAAGCATATAATTGGCCACTCACTCTTCCTTCCACTTCCAGATGGCCTTTAGGAATTCTTCTCGTCCCAGATCGTGCCGGGAAAGTCTGTGCTCTTTAAATAGTTTCTTCTCCACCACAGCCTAGAAGACAAATTACATGACTAAGGCCTGGTTCACACCTATGCAGCTTGCAGTTTGCATAATTCAAGTGCATTTTTCAATACACATTTTTGATCCATTGAAGTCTATGGAGCTAAAAGCCAGAATAAAATGCACAGATGTGAAGGTGAACCACAGGAAACCATGTTAACAACGAACTGTAGCGTGTTTATGCAAAACTGAAAACGCACTTGTGACGGGAGTCACTTTGGATGGGGGAGGGGGGGGGGGGCTTGTGGAACCCAGCTTCTCTAGGAGAGCACTGAAATCTCCTTGTCCTTCTTCCCCGGCCACTCCTATGTGCAAGTCACCCTGTGTCTATTAGGGGCACAGGGCAACAAAGAACCCCAGTCTGATCTCAAGAATATATGAATATAAAGTCCATCTTTCATCAGAGACCATTGTTAGATGGTTTGAGGTGGGGTGGGGGTTGCTATAGGTTTGTTAAGTGCCTGTATCCTATTGTTCTATTGTTTATGTCTGCCTTGGGAGCAACATATTATGGGATGTATATGTCTCTGTGGATTAGCTGTGGGAGGGAAGGGATTTCTCCAGCAGCCCCTCCCAAAGACAGTCTACACCCGTGTCATGCTACTGGTGGAGGTAAAGTCTACCCCTCCCTGTTTCATTAAGCAAAGGAGGAGGGCTTGTCCCCTGAGTATATCTATATGTACCTGTGTTCAAATAAACAGATCATGTTCGGCAGCCAAAACGAGTACTGTCTAGTTATTGGTTGTCAGCGGTTGGAATATCTGATATCTATATTCAGACTGGTGGAAGCAGTATATGACGAAAGCACTTAAGCAGAGTGTGGAAGCCATTTCGTTACAGCACTAAAAAATGCACAGGTGTGATCCAGACCTAAGTCCTTCTTCAGACAGGGGGTACTGCACCATATGCCTGCACGAGGGCTGTCTTTACCTGTACCACTAATGTCAATTGGGACACAGAGGCTACAAGGACACAGCCACTGCACCCAATCTGACATCCCTGTGGGTACAGATGCACAGCTCTGAACGCAAGACAGCGTGCATTTGTCTGTGCAGCCACTGCGTCCCAACTGACATCAATAGGACTGCCTGCATCGGGATGCAAGGAACACCCGTGCAACTCCGTGTCTGTGTGTAAACGATCCCTGCATGGGTGTAAAGAACAAGGCCTAACTTTGAAAGTCTGCAAGGAAAATGGATTCTTCATTTTATTATCTAGCCTGTCCTGAATCAGTGACAGCTGGAATATGACTGGTTGGTACAGGAATACAAACACACCCACTCAGGGTTATGCCTCCCATGAGGCCTATAAGATGCTCATGGGGGACAGATTGGAGGGTGGCACCAACACTACTATCAATATAGGACACTAGCTTCAGTGCAGCTCAGTAACGCAGAGACTAGTAAAATCAAAGCCTTAGCATTACAGAGCTCCCCGTCCAGCTACTGTGCCTGTTAGACACAGCGGTCCAACCACTTCAGTGACATGGAGCCTGGTAAATGTGCAGTTCCAGTATCATGATCACAGAATCGTGGTTCAGAAGGCATAGCGGCCAGACAGCAAACTTTGCCCAAACGCTGAGCTTGTATGTTTAACAAACTCAGCGTCACTGAGCTTATTGTGCTTTGGTAGGCGATATATATTGATTTGAAGAAGTATCGCAAATCATAGCTTACCTGTGTTGCTATACCAGCATGATCAGATCCAGGCACCCAGAGAACTTTCTGACCCAGCATTCTCCTCCTGATAGAGAGAAGATCCAAAAAGAGTTAAATGTGCTAAACAAATAAGGTCAACAATCTAGTGCAACCTGAAATAAAAGGTAGATACACAATGGGGTTTGGACTGTATTTTCCACCAGTAGTTGGTGTGTTTACAATTGGCCTGCTTAAAGATGATCACGTCTATGAATATTAGTGAAGCACACTATATAGAGTTCACCTTGTATTAAAGGAGTTGTAAGGTCTCAAGGTTTTTCATTGTAATGCATTCTATGGTCTCTAAGGTTTTTCTTATCTGAACCTGATCGCTCAAACGACGAGCACGAGCCTGGCGGCTCCATCCGCTGTCTCCATCCTCATTGGATAGACTGACAGCAGCTGGAGTCAATCAATCAAATCCAGTGACACAGGAGCCGGAGGCGGGCCGAGTCCTGCTGTCTGTGTCAATGGAAGCGCCCGCATGGGTGCCCCCAGGGAATGTGGGGCTCCGTGGGGGCACCTGATGAAGAGAAGGAGCCAGGAGCGCTGATGGGGAATCCCAGAAGAGGAAGAATCAGGGCCACTCTGTGCAAAACCCTTTCCACGGAGCACGTAAGTATAGCATGTTATTTAAAAACAAAACAAAAACAAACCTTTTACAATCACTTTAAAAATGTTATGTCCGGCCTTCCCGGCCCTTGCTGCTAAGCAACACTGTGGGAACTATACCAGTGAGCACTGGCCCACAGCCAATCAATTTGTTCATCCTACTACCAGTCATTTCCGCCCTCCTCCACATCCCCAGTCCAATGTAAAGACGGACTGGCTTACAACTATCTCGCTGACTCAGATTTGCAGAGATCTCCATCTTTCCGGAAAAACGCATAGACCGCTCACACCATTTGAGGATCTCTGCAACCTGACTCAAACCCCAAGACATACCCTGTCGTACATCTATAAAGACATCCAAACCCGATTGTATGCTACTCTCCCTGCATTCACGGACCACTGGTCTAGGGACCTGCACTTAGAGATCTCCTCCGCACAATGGTCCACCTCCTTTACTCATACGCATCAATCCTCCAGGTCAGGGTTTACACAAGAGAAAAATTATAAACTACTCTCGAGGTGGTACAGGGCCCCGGTCTCGGTACACAAGATGTTTCCGTCCACCTCTGATGTGTGTTGGCGCTGTCACGGAGCACAGGGATCATATGTTCATATCTGGTGGGAATGTGATGGAATACGCCCTTTTTGGGGTAAGATTTTTACGATTTACAATGACATGTATCAGACCTCTTTGCCTCCATCGCCTTTGTCTGCACTTTTATCCATTCTCCCTGGGTCGATACGGTCGCAGAAATGCAATCTCCTGAACTTTTTTCTCTCCGCGGCTCGTCACGCCATCTCTCTCTACTGGAAAAAAGATTCCACCCCTCCTGTTTCGGCGTGGGTGGCTATCCTTAATGACACAATGCTCATGGAGGAATTGCAGGCGAAGGCGGATGACGCTTATGAAAGGTTTACCATGTTATGGTCCATTTGGCAACACCACTCGCAGACGGAATTATTCCTTAACAACCTTACGATCTCATGAGCAGGCTGTTAGCCGGGTTTGGTTGGTGGAAGGTGTCGTTCTTATGACCATCTGTGGCCTAGCGGCCAAGCCTTAATAACTTGATTACTGCCACCTTTGGTACTAAACTTTTTTGTAGTGAAGTGAGTGCATAACAATAAGGTGTATTTTGCACATGTCTGCTTCTATTAATGCGAATGCTGTGCTTCTCCTTGTTCTTCCCCATCCTACTCTTCTCTCTTTCAGCTCTTACTTTCTATCTCTACCTCCCCCCCTGCCCCTTCTCTCCTTCTCCCTGGTATACCCGCTTCCTCTGCTTTCCCCCCCCCCCCCCCCTTTTTTTTTTTTCTCTCCTTTTCTCTCTTCATTCTGTTAATATTGCAATGCCTTATTCGGTGTCCAGGCTACGTATATGATGCAATTGCCTGTTTGTAACTGTGTTATTTTTCTCTGTTTGGCACGCAATAAAATATATATTCAACCATAAAAATGTTATGTCCAGACAACATTTTTCTTGGCAGGAGAAAAGATAAGCATCAAAATCCGCTTGCCAATGTTTTGAAAGCACGCTTCACATTCGATTTTAAGCGTCATTAAAGCGGGATTCCACCCTAAAGTGGAACCTCCGCTGATCGGAAGCCCCCCCCCTCCGGTGTCACAATTGACACCTTTCAGGGGGGGAGGGGGGTGGAGATACCTGTCAAAGACAGGTATTTTCACCCACTTCCGGGCATAGACTCCCACGGGAGTCTACGCCATTTCCTGCCCTGCCGCGCTGTCTGCTGGGACACACACGGGTCCCAGTGACAGCGCGGAGATTTCCTATTGCGCGGCGCGGCTCGCGCATGCGCAGTAGGGAACCGGGAAGTGAAGCCGATTCGCTTCACTTCCTGATTCCCTCACCTAGAATGGCGGCGGCAGCAGCCGAGGCCCGAGCGGTCGATCGGCCTCAGCTGCCGGCATCGCTGGAACCCGGGACAGGTGAGTGTCCATTTATTAAAAGTCAGCAGCTGTAGTATTTATAGCTGCTGGCTTTTAATATTTATTTTTTTTGGCGGAATCCCTCTTTAATGCATACCACTGTCTTTGGTTTGGGACCTTATGGGTAATAACCCAGGAAACACATCATACAAGCTAAAAACACAATTAAAGCACCAGGAAAAATGCTTAATTTTTCAGTGCTTAATGTAGCGCATTAAGTGGTTTTACAAGGCAAATTATTGAGCATTTCAGAGGCAATAAAAAAATAAACAAAAAAAGTCCAGCCTCTTTACAGCCCATTGTTACCAGGCCCTAAAGCAAGTCTTCAGCCATAAAGTGAAAATGCCTCCTGCCCACCCTGTATAGCTGCTTTTTTTTTTCCTTTTACAAAAAGGGTTTAGAATCGGTGCCTATACACATCATTTGCCTAGGAGAATGACGTGTACTGTGCACGCTGTAAGTAATTAACAAAGGAGGAGGAGGAGGGCAGGCTTAGTAGCGCAAAACCCAGAAGAGCCAGCAGGCCTCTCAATGCTTCAGAGATAACAGGACTTGAGCAGTGACAGGGTATGAGAGAATCTCAGTGGGATCTGAAATGTGCAGCACCCACCTAATAGGGAAAGCAGTATATCAGCTTTAAAGAGATTCTCTTTCACTTAGGCCTCATGCACACGGACGTTTTTACAGCCACTTTTTTGAGCGTTTTTTGCAGCTTAAAAGCGCCTGTCCATGTTAGTCTATGGCTTCATGCCCACCTAGGCATTTTTGAGCTGCAAATGGCATAGGCATTTTTAAGCTGTAAAAAAAAACCAGGACCAGTGCGTTCCGTGGCGCGGAGCTAGAGCTGTAAAAACATGCATAAACACGAAAAACCGTGCATAAACGCGTAACATATTTTTTTGTTTTCTGTGGCATTGTGGGAAATTTGGGAGTGCTATAGCCAAAAGATGTGTTTCTTTAAAAAAATGCTACTTAATGATAACGCTAAAAAACTTGCAAAAACGCCAATGCAAAACGCGGTAAAAAAACGCGTTTTTAACGCCGATTTTTCCAGGCGTCGGAGCTAACTTTGCAGCCAGTTTTTTAAAACGTCCATGTCCATGAGCACTTACTGTCACAGAAACAAATGTTTCTCCGGTCAGGAAGTAAGGGAAAAGAACAATATGCAGCTGCTTTGACAACAGAGATACATTGGGATTCATTTACTAAAGGTAAATAGACTGCATAGAGTATAGTAAATGAGGAGGTAAAGCTTCACTTTGCAAAGAATACCCAATCACGAGCAAGGGAAAAAAAAACAAAAAAAAAAAACATAGCATTTTTGCTTGCACCTGATTGGTCAATGGAAGTCAGCAGAGCTTCTGCTTATTTACTAAGCTCTGGAGCAACTGCTCTACAAAGTGCAGTCACACTCTGCAAAAGTGCACAGCTCATTTGCCTTTAGCAAATCAACCCCATTACCTCTACACTGACTCAAGGGTTGTCTTCTAAAAACGTGTTTCTAATATTAAAGTATTTAGAGACAATGTTAACTGTAATGCCCCATACACACAGTCGGACATTCCGACCACAAAATCAGTAGGATTTTTTCCAACGGATTTTGTCCGAAACTTGTGTTGCATACACACGGTCGCATAAAGTTGTCGGAAAATCCGATCGCTCTGAACGAGGTGACGTCAAACACATACGTCGGGACCATAAACGGGCCAGTAGCCAATAGCTTTCACCTCTTAGTTTATTCTGAGCATGCGTGGCACTTTGTCCGTCGGAATTGTCTGTACACGATCAGAATTTATGCGATCGGATTTTGTTGTCGGAAAATTTTAGATCCTGCTCTCAAACTTTGTGCGTCGGAAAATCCGACTGAAAAAGTCCGATGGAGCCCAGATCCTGGTCGGATCTTCCGACAACATGATCCGATCGCACATTTTCAGACGGAAATTCCGACCGCATGTATGGGGCATTTCAGTTTTTAAAACACGTGGGTTTTGCTTCTGCCAAAATACCTGACCACCTCAACAAGTATATGGCCAAAAGTATGTGGACTTTCCAATAAATTACTGGGTTCAGGTGTTTCCAGTAATAGTGATACTAAAAAAGGTATACATTTTTTTTTACATTTTAAACATGGTATACTCACCTGCTCTGTGCAATTGATTTGCAAAGAGCAGCCCGAATTTCCTCTTCTGGGGTCCCCCCTGGCACTCTCAGCTTCTCCTCCCTTCCGAGTGCCCCCATAGCAAGCTGCATGATGTGGGCACTCAAGCGGGTCCGATCCTGAGTCGGACTGTGTGCGCCTGGGTGTCTCTATTGAGACACCCAGTGCAGCTTGGCCGCCCCCTCTGCTCACTACTCACAAGATTTGATTGACAGCAGCATGAGCCAATGCATTCCGCTGCTGCCTCCATGTCCTAAGAGGAGAGCGCCACTGCTCTCGGGCACATTGCTGAATCGAGATTGGCCTCAGGTATGTATATAGGGGGAGCTGACCATGGAAAGTTTTTTTTTTTACTTTACTTTTTTACTTTAATGCAGAGAATGTATAAAGGTTAAAAACCTTAAGCCTTTAGAACCACGTTAATGATACCGCATACAAAGACATCTTAGATATCTGTGCTCTTCCAACCTTGTGACAACAAGGCCATTTTCTAACAATAAAGAACAGTTGCAGCTTGTGTTTCAGGCAAAGAAGGAATAATGCAGGGTTTAAATCCCATCGGGGTTCTAAAATACACCGATTGTGCAGCCCCTTACTTTAGCTGGACAGGGAAGATGCATATACTGAATAGAGCATAAGAAGAGAGAACAGAGTGAAAAGTGATCTTCAAGCATTAAAATCATAAACATGTTGATATAATAAAAACACCACGCACTCACAAGCATATAGGGGTGGAGAAGCATGTCACAAGCCAATGCAGAAGACCTGGCAGCTTTCCATGGTCAGCAGAGAGAATACGTTGTAGGGGGAAGCCTGTATCCTTGCAAAAAGGGCAAAACCTTAGACTCGCCAGATGCTGCAAGTCTATTAGTGGCTTTTTTGCTTGAAAATAGAAGCGGTGTCCCCGAGACGCATAGCCACGGAAGTGCCACTGCCTACCCACAACCCAGTAGTGGGAGCTGCAAGAACGCAAAACATGCACTCCTATCCCTGTTTGCTTATTAAGAATTTATTTTAATGTACATTGGTCACCTTGTGACCTGTTCTTTACTCATATGAAGGGCCTTTTCTGTTCTAGCATAACTGGGTCCCTGTGCACAAAGTAAGGTTTATAAAGACATGGTTTGACATTTTTGGTGTTGAGAACCAGGAGAGTCCGAAGAAGAGCCTTGACTTTACCCATACTGCACACCTTTGGAACGAATTAGAACACCAATGTTAAGCCAAATCTTCTGCTCCAACATCAGTACATGACGTTACATTTGCTCTTGTGGTGGAACATGCACAAATTCTCACAGACGTACTCCAGGCAAAGCACTTTATTGGAAAGGGACTCACCAACGAACAAGAGAGTCCTCAATAGCCACAGTAAGGGCATGTCCGAGGTGAAGGGAGCCGGTGACATTTGGGGGAGGAATGCAGAGAGAGAAGACCTCTGGAGTAGACTGAGGGAGACGACTCTGCAAAAACAAAAACATTCCATGACTGGGAATGAAGTTTCAATCAATCAGCTAAATATATTCCAGATACATTAAAACAAAACATGTGCAAAGTCTTCTAGTTGATCTGTCCACTGCCAGAATGCTGGAGAAAAACATTTGCTCTCTGTGTTGAGTGGTGTCTTGGTAGAGGTCTGACATCCCCTGGTAAGAAAGCGCTAGAGCTCCAATGAGCAGGGAGCATGAGCTTTGCTGATTGCAGAGCTATATATCCAACTCCAGTGGCGGCTGGTGGTATATTTTTTTTCCATCCACCGTCAAAGCGACATTCCTCCCCTCCCAGTCGATATCTGTCCCCGCACTTACCCAATCTAGGTTGAGGGCTTCCTCCAGGCAGCGGTCCTCCTTCCTCGACTTCACATCGGCGCGGCTTCCTCTGCATCTCCTCCTTTCTCCTCAGCAGCGGCGAATAGGAACACTTCCCTTAGCCAATCGGGTCTCAGGACCTGCTTCCTGAGCCAGGATTGGCCAGGAGGAGAAGCATTAAGACAATAGCGAAAATTATGAATTCGCTATTGTCACAAAACTGAGTGAGCTTGGGGCACCTCCGGCTCTAATCATGTCCCCCTGCCCCCCGTATGGCCAGTGTCTTGCCGAAAAAGGTCCACCGGCGGATAATGCCCTCCCTGTACTGCTCAGGCGCAGCGATTGCGCAGTACGAACGACTACAGAGCCACCGAAAGTCTCCGAAGATGAACAGCTGATTGTCAGCTCTACACAGCGCCTGCGCACTGACTCCAGGTTCAAGCCCCACCATCCAAGTGGACATAGAGTCAGAATATAAATCTACCGAGCAAAGCGCGGTGAGCGAAACGAGCCCACGAGGGGCCCTGTTACAAAGTTGTGTCTTACAACAGTGTTGGAACGTAGGCACCGTGTACAACTGACTCTTTATCTGCCGTGGGGGTGGGTTACCTTTCTTGGCAGAACACCGGCCGCCGTTGTCCAACTCAGAAGGGGGGTGGGTGTGTTGGACCTCTGCAGAGAGATTACTGCCTCTATGGCTTCTGAGATAAACCCTGCCTCCTGCTGCTCTATGTAATGAGAATACTTGGGGGCACCCAGCAGCAGTCTCTAAACTTTTGGAGGTCCACACAAAGGAAGCTTTTCAGGTATATAACATGCAAAAAATATGTTTAAAAGTACAAATAATCTTATAGGGCGATTGTGGTTGAAATGAATGGTCTGGTGACAGGATCACCAGCTGTACTCTTTACATAAAGGTTGTTAGTCCATATTAATTAATAATCGAGAAACGGTATGCAAGGCATAACATACAATATTTACATATTCCACAATCAGGTGTCTAGTATTTCCCATCAACGGTGCAGACCAAATGCCAACCCTTCAGTATCCTCACCTGGTACTCAGGCTTGAAGAAACCTTGCTTCACCCACCAAGCATACCAGGCAGCTTCTACATAGCGTGGGCTGTAGGAGGAGGGCAGTGGACATGTTGTATCTAAAAATGAGTAGACATATATTGATAAGCACATAATATGGCAATAATAGCTGATACATATATTATTGGGACAGAGTTAACTGCAAATATAGAAGTAGCCAGTGCAGGGGTTGCCAGCTCCCAGCCTGCTGCTGATGAGATCCTGGGAAATGGAGAGCACTCCAAATCTCACAAGATGAAGCTGCAGCACCTCTGCACAGCTAGTAGTGTCCTCTTAGGGACATTTGGAGTATTTTATATTCCCCGGTGCTCGCCGGAAGGAGGATGACGTCACCCTTGCCTGGGCATCACAGGCAGAAGCAGGGAGAAAGGTAAGGATATTAACTTTCTTTCCCCATCTACGGGGTTTACTAAAGGATTATGCTGCTTTGCAGAAATTTGGAGAGGGGTCTTAAAAGGCAGACCTTGTATTTTAGGCCTCACTCACATGGGTACTAAGGCCTGTAGTTTGCAAATGGGCACTGTCGCAGCCACCTGGCCAATTTGACTGGCATCCGGGGGCCACTCATCCACACCCCTGTGAAACTGAGACAAGCAGCTGTGCCATCGCAGCCGATGGAATCCCCATACACTTACTCAGCCTGGTGGCTCAAGCCACATAGACACATGGCCCTTTCACAGACCACCTGTGTAATGAGGCCTTAAATGCAAGTTCCACTTTAATATATGGTTGCTGACCTTTTTTATTTCCGGGCACTGTAGAGATTTCATACTTGATCACTTCTTTCTCTTTCCAGTGCTGACCTTTAACTTTTGAGACCTGTCACATGAGAGGGATAAAACAATACACATGACTGTAGATAAAAATAAAATAAAGAAATAAAATACAAATTTATATTTTATATTGGTTATCAGTCTTCAATTTCTGCAAATAGTGTAACATACTTAGTAATGGTACCACATGACATACAGTTTAAGGGCCATTCCCACCACAACGCAGGGCAGGATAGGCACAATCAGTGCACATTTCCCGCACCACATTCAAACGTACTCCACTTTCGATCTGCATGCGGGTGCCAATGTACTTTTAACCGTACCCCAAACACAGATCGCAAATGCAGTGTGTTTTCTGGCACCAAATCGCATGGTACTGCAGTACCATGCAATTTGGTACTGTGCATTTTTGCAAGTAGTGAAAGCACTACGTTTTGCACGTTCTGGCGAGTTTTGCATCCCATTCAAATGAATGGTCTATCAAAATGCACCACACGAGAGCATGCACGTTCCAGTGCAATCCTAGTGTAAATCAGCTTATATGAGATTTTAGCAACTGCGTTTAAATCTACTTTAAGTATAAAAGCAATAGGCTCTCTCTCTCTGGCATCTGGAAACACCATAAACAACAATGGATCTGGATCAAATATGTAAATACTTAACAAACAAGATAAGCAATAACATTAATTAGTGAACAGATACACATAGAAAATGTGCCAGAAGGTCTGATGTTTTTGGCTATACTATTATTATTACACAGGATTTTTTATAGTGCCAACAGTTTTCACAGCACTTTACAAAATTAGGGCAGACATTACAATTTGGTACAAGAGGAATCAGAGGGCCCTGCTCAGAGCTTACACTCTAAAAAGGGAGGGTCAATTGATACAAAAGGGTCATAGCTGTGGGGGATGAGCTGATGGAGGAAGTAAAACAGTGTATTAGTTAGAAGCAGGATAGGCTTCTTTAAAAAGAGAAGGATTTGCAGGGGTCGTCTAAAGATGGATAGATTAGGTGACAGTCAGACAGATTGGGATAGGGAGTTAAAAAGGATGGGAGAAGCTCTGGAGAAATCCTGGAGGCGAGCATGGGAGGAGGCTGACAAGGCAGCTAGAGATCAGGAGGTCTTGGGAGGACAGAAGAGAGCGGCTTGGTTGGTATTTTGGGACTAGGTTAGTGATGTAGCTGGGGGCAGAGTTAGGGATGGCTTTGTAAATTATTGTTAGTACTTTGAATTTTATTTGTTGTGTGAGTGGAAGCCAGTGTAGGGATTTGCAGAGAGGGGTGGAGGACACTGAATGGTCGGTAATGTGGATGAGTCTTGCAGAGGCATTCATTATGGACTGAAGGGGGGATAGTCTATGTAAAGGTAATCCAATGAGGAGCGAGTTGCAGTAGTCGAGGCGAGAGATGGCCAGGGAGTGAATCAGAAGCTTGGTGGTGTCATTAGTTAAAAAGGGGCGTATTCTGGAAAAGTTGCGGAGGCTAAGGCAGCATGATTTGGACAGGGATTGGATGTGGGCCTGAAAGGACAGTTCAGAGTCTAATGTTACCCCTAGCACCCTGGCATGTGGGGATGGACTGATAGATGTGCCATTGATCTTGACAGAGAAGTCAGAGGAAGGGGCACATGGGGGAGGAAATATTAAGAGCTCGGTTTTAGATAGATTCGGTCTGAGGAAGCGGTTTGACATCCAGGCTGATATGTCTGTTAGTGAATTAGTGATGCGTGAGGAGATTGATGGGGTGAGCTGAGGGGTAGAGAGATAGATTTGGGTGTCATCAGCATATAAATGGTAGTGGAAGCCATGGGAGGCTTTCAGCTGACCCAGATAGGATGTGTAGATCAAGAATAGTGGAGGTCCAAAGACAGAACCTTGGGAGACCCCAAAGGTAAGAGGAGTTGGAGAGGAGGAAGTGAAGTTGTAAGCGACACTGAAGGTGCGATGAGATAGGCAAGATTCGAACCAATGAAGAGTGCAGGTCCCGGCCCCTTACCATGTGATCAGCTGTCAGCCAATGACAGCTGATCACATGATCAAAACAAAAGCTCGGTGCTTTTTTTTCTCCTCCCGCTGACAGCGGAGAAGAAAAAAAAATGTTCACCGGCTCACCTTAAAGGAACATTGGTACCGAAATGGAAGAGGCAATTATGCCTCATAATTGCCATCTGAAAGTGCCCACAAGTGCCACCTATCAATGCCCACCAGTGGTGTCAATCAGTGCCACCTATGAGTGCTGCCTATCAGTGTAACTGAACAGTGCCCATCACTGCCACCCATCAGTGGCCATCACTGCCGCCTCATCAGCGTACATCAACGACCCGTTTAAAATTGTATAACAAAATGAAACATTTTTTTTTATTATTTAGTCTTTTAAAAAAAAAAAAAATAATAATAATAATATTTGCACAGGTGATCAAATAGCACCAAAAGAAAGATCTATTTGGGGGGGGGAATGATAAAACTTTAATTTGGGTACAGTGTTGTATGACCGCACAATTGTCATTCAAAGTGCATCAGCGCTGAAAGCTGAAAATTGGTCTGGATAGGAGGGGGATTTTAGTGCCCAGTAAGCAAGTGGTTAAAATAAAAAACACGATCTAAGTCATTGGGGATTCATATTCCGCAGACCCACCTTTCCAGAATTACCAGTTGAAATGTACCAAAAGCCCTATGAATGCCTGAGGAGGGGTTACATGTCCCATCAGCCTTTGCGACAATACCACGTTGTGCATGCCTGATCAGCAATCGATCTTCAGCAGGTTTTTCTGCCCACACTGACAATCTTTGGAGGTATTCCCCAGCTCCTCCTTTAGAGAATGATAACTGCCTGTGCATGACAAAGCATCCTGAAAAAGAAGCTGCCTGTATGTGACGGCTGGGGAGGAGCATGGGGGTAATGAGCTGCCTGTATGTGAAGGCTGGGGAGGAGCATGGGGGTAATGAGCTGCCTGTATGTGAAGGCTGGGAAGGAGCATGGGGGTAATGAGCTGCCTGTATGTGAAGGCTGGGGAGGAGCATGGGGGTAATGAGCTGCCTGTATGTGAAGGCTGGGGAGGAGCATGGGGGTAATGAGCTGCCTGTATGTGAAGGCTGGGAAGGAGCATGGGGGTAATGAGCTGCCTGTATGTGAAGGCTGGGAAGGAGCATGGGGGTAATGAGCTGCCTGTATGTGAAGGCTGGGGAGGAGCATGGGGGTAATGAGCTGCCTGTATGTGAAGGCTGGGAAGGAGCATGGGGGTAATGAGCTGCCTGTATGTGAAGGCTGGGTAGGAGCATGGGGGTAATGAGCTGCCTGTATGTGTAGCCTCATCACGTCGGTCTGCAATCCTATGCAGGAGCTCGCTCATAAGGGTAGCTCCAGGTGACCCTGCCAAGGAACGGAGCCACTTTAAAATTGGAATCAAAGGTTAGGGGGAACTTGGAAATGAAAATTAAACACAGATGACAGGAGGAAAACAGAATGCAATCATCAAAATAAATTAAATGCAGAGGTTTGCTGCTGTATGTCATTTTTTGTTTAAGCCTAGTTTAACTAAAATAAAAAAACATAGAAATCAGCACAGGTATTATGATTTGTCTCTTGTGCTGATTCTTCTTCTTTTTAGGAGAAATCTTCCTCTACCCTACCACCGTCACCATAATCTTCAGTGAGGTGGGCATTAATACAACTGAAGTGCTGTCAGGAGCTCATCATGATGAGAACCCTTTAGTTATACTAACTCATCACACCAGAATAGAGGCGGGGTGGTCAGAATGGAGGAAGTTTCCTAAAAGAAGAAGAATCAGCACAAGAGACATATCATATTAACTATACAGTATGTCCCTTGTGTGGACTTCTATTTTATTGAAACTTAGACTTAGGCTTAAAGAGGAAGTAAAGTCTTCCTGTTTAATAGTACCTATAGGCAGGCATATAATAAGGCTTACCTATAGGTACTGTATATATCTCCTAAACTTACACCGTTTAGGAGATATTTACTATATACACCACCATCTGTACACTGAAGGAACGCCCTATCGTGCTGTTTCTTCAGGGCCCTGTGCTGTGACCGGCGGCACCCGTGTGTATTTGTGGGAGTGACGTCATCATGGCTGCGGTCAATCACTGCTCCGGACCCCGCAAACCCGGAAGTAACTCCAAGGAAAATGTCAGCCGTCTCCGCGTTGTGCGGGTGCTGCTGCAACAGCTTTGTTCTAAGGTAGGTATTGCATAATTAGTTAGTATGCTATGCATACTAGCTCATTATGCCTTTGTCTTACAGGTTTGTTTTATTTTTTTAGGGTTTACAACCTCTTTAACCACTTCAATACCAGGTACTTTTGCCCCTTCCTGCCCAGGATAATTTTCAGCGCTATCACACTTTGAATGACAATTGCAGGGTCATGCGACACTGTACTCAAACTACATTTTTATCATTTTCTTACCACAAATAGTTTTCTTTTGGTGGTATTTGATCACCTCTGAGGTTTTTATTTTTTTGCTAAACAAACTAAAAAGGACCAACTTTAAAAAAAAAAAAAAAAAGTTTTTCTTAGTTTCTGTTATAAAATTTAGTTTTCTTCTTCACTGACGGGCACGGATATGTAGAATTGGGGGTCACAGATAGGCATCACTGATGGGCACCAATAGGTGGCACTGATATGCAGCACTGATAGGTGGCTGTGATGGGCACTGTGGTGGACACTGGCAGACTTTATTGTTGGGGCACTGCTGGGCTCTGATTGGCAGACCATTGGCACATCTAAACTGGCTGTGCTGATAATCAATGTGCTTATTATCAGCATAGACCCCCCCCCCCCCCCCCCTCTGACAGGGAGAGCCACCAATTGGCTCTCCCTGTCAGTGCGAACCGAGGAATGCTGTTTACATGCACTTTCTGGTACATGCAATGATCAGCTGAGAGAAACACCATGTAACCATGGATGGAGATGAAGTAGACAAGAAGCGATTGTAAAGAGGCTGCAGGAAATCAGAAAAGCGAGGATTCAATAAAGGGATGAAAAAATATATTTAAAAATGGCAATTGTTTATGAAACATAGCACTTTAGCAAACTAAAAATAGGGCGCATGTCTTATTTTGGGAAAACATTGTGTCATGCTATCAGCAGTAAATATAATAAAGGTTTTTGGTCTATTACCCGAGCAGCGCCCTCTTCCTGCTGAACTCGTTGCTTTTGCCTCCGCTCGTCCCGCTTGATGCGCTCTGTGATGTTGGCAATGCCCCTGCGGGGCAATCTCCCAGCAGCATTATGACTTGTGTCAAGAAGGAGGCGGAGCATGGTATGGGAGAGGAATGTGGAGACCTAGACAGGATCAATGATGAAAGACTATTATAGAGAGGAAAACATTTATTCCTATCGTGCTGATAACACTAAAGTTGCATTATGTTTCATTAGACAAATTCAGATTATATAAACACAAATGTAGGAACATATTACTGATTTATAGGACACTGTCCTCTTCTGAGGCACTATACAAAGGTATGTAGAATAGAATTTCCTTACTAGAGGTTTCCCTTAAAGTGATTGTAAAGGTTAATTTTTTATAACAAACATGTCATACTTACCTGCTCTGTGCAAGGGTTTTACACGGAGCGGCCCCAATCCTCCTTTTCTGGGGTACCCTGCCGGCGCTCCTGGCTCCTCCTCTTCATTGGTTGCCCCACGGAGAGCCACCTTTCCTGCGGGCACCCGTCCGGGTGCGCTCACGAGTCCAGCTGCTGCGCCCATTGACACAAACAGCAGGACTCGGCCCTGCCATGACTCCCGTGTCACTGAATTTGATTGACAGCTCCCGCTGCTATCAGTCTATCCAATGAGGACGCGAAACGGCACCTGGAGCTGCTCGTCGCGTGCTTGTCGCCGAAACGATCGGGTTTAGGCAAGAAAAAAGGGGGCCCCGGGGGCAGCACAGAAGGTTTTTCACCTTAACCACTTCAGCCCTGAAAGATTTGGCTGCAGAATGACCAGGCCATTTTTTCCGATTCAGTACTGCGTCGCTTTAACTGACAATTGCGTGGTCGCGCGGCGTTGCACCCAAACAAAATTTACATTTTTTTCCCCAGAAATAGAGCTTTCTTTTGGTGGTATTTGATCGCCTCTGCGTTTTTTATTTTTTGCCCTTTAAACAAAAAAGTGACAATTTCGGAAAAAATAAATAAAAAAATTTGTACTTTTTGCTATGATAAATATCCCCATTTTTTTTTAAAAAAAGCTAATTTCTTCTCAGTTTAGGCCGATATGTATTCTTCTACATATTTTGGTAAAAAAAAAATAGCAATAAGCATATATTGATTGGTTTGCGCAAAAGTTATAGCATCTACAAAATAGGGGATAGATAGCATTATAGCATTTTTATTATTTATTTTTTTACTAGTAATGGTGGCGATCTGCAATTTTTATCATGACTGCGTCATTATGGGACAATTTTTAAAAAAATTTGGGACCATTGGAATTTATACAGTGATCAATGCTATAAAAATACATTGATTACTGTAAAAAATGTCACTGGCAGTGAAGGGGTTATCACTAGGGGCGATCAAGGGGTTAAATGTGTTCCCTGGAAGGTGATTCTAACTGAAGGGGGAGGGGACTGACTAGAGGAAGTGACGGATCGTGGTCCCTAGCTAATAGGAACACACAAATCTCTCAGAGCAGAATAGGGATTTGTGCGTTTACACACACAATTCCGTCTTCTGTCTCTGGTGCTCATGATCAAGGATGAGCTCCGGCGTGTTCGCACACTCCACGTGCAGAATCCGCCAGGAAGTCCTCACTTCCTGAGATTAGTGCAGGGCCGTGCCGACTCCCAGGCAGGCTCTGCACGTGGAGTGTGCAAGCACGCCAGAGCTCATGCTTACTCATGATCACTCATGGCTGGCGGTCATCGTGACCGTCGGCCATGAGCATCGGCACCCTCCGCTGTGTAACTGGTGCGTGCGTGCGCCTGCTATCCCGATCCCGCAAGCCGACGTATAGCTATGACGGTTTGCGGGATCGTGCCGACCTGCCGCAGTATAATGATGCCAGCTGGACGGCAAGCGGTTAATGCACAGAATGTATTCAGATGAAAAACCCTGAGGCCTTACAACTCCTTTAAATCGCTTGGTAATCCACATGTACATAAAAACTTCCCGTCTCCAAGTGTTTAGTACAAGACCACTGCTGCAGCCGTAGCCATGATCTTGGTACAGTTTATTTTTCAGCTGGCAATTGGCTGCTATTTTTTGCGCTAAAACGCCTGAAAAGCGCCCCAGTGTGAAAGGCGTCTTAAAAGTGCACAGGAACTCAGGTGCTACAGTTATTGCACTCACTCTTGCCTGCGCATCGATATGGAACATGTGTATCACAATTTATGGTTTCATGCGTAGGCACCCCCCGAATCTTGCATTTACTTTTGCATGTGCGTGTACGTGGGGGGTCTCAAATATTTATTTTGAGGGGGGGTGGTTAGGTGCTTGGGTGGAACTCTTTTTTAACTTTTTACAACTTATTACTAAAGGGGGTGGGCCAGCGAAAAAAAAAAAAAATTATAGGGTGCCCACGATGTCGACCGCCCGAGGCCGACCCATCCCTCAGCTCTCGGGTCCCAACGCTGCCATTCAAAGTAAGGGAAATAGGCAGTGGAGCCTTGCGGCTTCACTGCCCGTTTCCTGTCGCGCAGCGCTTTGTGAATGGGGTGTGGTGTGTTGTGGGATACACAGTTCCCACAACACACAGCACCCCATTCCACAGAAGACAACATGAGGAGGAGAAGACAGAAGATCACCACGGAATAGGAAGAGGCAGATTAGGACGACCTGCCTAACAACAGCCATTACTGGTTCTTTTTTTTTTGCTGCCTTTTTATGCATTTTTTTTTTTTTTAGGGTGGACCTCCCCTTTAAAGCAGCGGTTCACACAAAAATTGAACCTCCACTTTTCAGAACCCTCGCCCCCTCCGGTGTCACATTTGGCACCTTTCAGTGGGGAGGGGGGGTACAGATATCTGTCTAAGACAGGTATTTGCACCCACTTCTGGGCATAGACTCCCGCGGAAGTCTTTGCCTCATCCCGTCCCGCCGCGCTGTCTGCTGGGACACACACGGGTCCCAGAGACAGCAGGTATCATTCCTATTGCCCTGCACGACTCGCGCATGCTCAGTAGGGAACCGGGCAGTGAAGCCATAAGGCTTAATTTCCTGATTCCCATAGCGAAGATGGCGGCGGCAGCATCCGAGGAACAGTGGTAAGTGCCCTTATTTTAAAAGTCAGCAGCTGCAGGATTTGTAGCTGCTGGCTTAAAAAAAAAAAAAATTCACGGGTCTCCCGCTTTAACCTTTTAATTTTTCCATCACATAGGGGACAAAAAGTGATGATGTTTTGGCAACAGATTCTCTTTAATGGGACACCAGGGGGTCTAAAAGACCCTGCATGTCTCACCTGGCCCCCCATTAGGGATGAGCTTAGGCGTGTTCACACAGCCCGCCAGGAAGTCAGCACTGTGCTAATCACAGGCAGTAAGACATTGCCCCGATGCGCGGCTGCAGAGATCGGGAAATGTCTCACTGCCTGTGATTAGCGCAGCGCTGCATTGACTCCCTGGTGGGCTCTGCACATGGGCTGTGTGAACACGCCGGAGCTCATCCCTACCCCCCATACCGGCTGGGAAAAGTGAAAGGGAGAATGTAGAATGTCACTTCCAGGTCAGCAATAAGAGAAGGGGTGAGACTGGATGGCCGTTAACTCAGCTTCCTCCTCTCAGTGGTACCCACCATGCCAGTGCCAGGCTAGTGGAGTCTGGGCTACATGGTGGAAGCAGGCATGTCTGCAGTTACTGTGGATGTGTGCAGAGCCACCCAACGCTTGTGACAGCGGGCAGTCAGGTTGTAGGGTATACACACATTCATGGTGGCTGCAGGGACTGGGATGTGTGTAAAAGTCCCCACTGTCAGGTCTACACAATATAAAGAGCTGGCAGTAAAAGAGTTAAAGCAGTGGTCTGATGAGGCTGTGCACAGTGCAATGTCTGGGAGGAAAGTGTGGGCACATCTGTTGTACCCCAATGACTTGTGTCTGACCCACATGTACAAAACAACAAGACTTCACGTTAGAAATTAGTATGAAGCTCATCTCTAATCCGAAGATTCTGCTGAAGGACTTTTTCTACCATCAGTGGTCATCAGCTCTGTCCTCGGGGCCCACTAACAGGCCAGGATTGCAAGATAACTGAAATACATCATTGGTGATATCATTTGCTGCGCAGTGATTGCAGTATTCTAGTCTGCATCTCTCCAAGGTATTACATAAAACCTGGCCTGTTAGTGGGCCCTGAGGACAGGGTTGATGACCACTGCTCCGGATGACTTCAGTCTGATGGCCAGCATCATTTAACCCACTTCCTCTGAGCCCAGGTCATCCCCCAGCCTGTGACTGGACAGTGAAAGGAGAAGCAACACAGTGCTGAGCTCATCTCCATGTCACATTCAGGTACTTGCAGTGCTTGTGCTAATCTGAGCAGTAGCTAAAATCTAATTGGCTGTCTTGATTCAAGGGGAAAAATTGCATTTTAAACCCATCTCAGTGCTGACAGGTTCTCTTGAGTGTCTCTGCTTTTTATTGTCAGTTTCTCCCAGTCACAGCCAACCCAGCTCTGCTCCCCTCCAGCCCGGGCTGACCTTGTCTCTGCCTCCCCGGCATTGAGGCTGGATGGGACGGACACGGCGCCTCCTATGGACGGTCACAGGAGCTGCATGATGGTTGATAGAAATGGGGATGGTGGGAGGGGCTGTGTCCTCCACTGACAGATGAGGATGAGAAAAGTCTACACAAAGTAACACTTCCCATCCTTCCTTCTCCTTCCTTCTCCTTCCTTCCTATGATCTGAGAAGTGAGAAAGGAGGATCCAGGAAGAAATATTTTCTCCCCTCCATAGAAATGGATCTCCCCTCCCCCAGCACACATGGATGATCCTATACACACCAAACACACAACTTTTACCCCAACAAAGATCTTACCTGCTTCTACCATGTGAGTGGGCGGGGCTGCTGACTCTCACCTCTCATTGGCTCACCTCTGCAGCTCCCCAAAGGCATTGTGGGACTTGTAGTGCTTACAAAGCAGAAATCTCGTCCAGACAGCTCAATGCCGAGTCCCAGCTCTGATTGGATGTTTGTCACCGAATGCATTGCAGGGCATGCTGGGATAGCTTGGCTTTGCAGGGAGGATATCCTGGGACTACAACTCCCATCAGCCCAGGAGGCTAGGGGCGGGGCCCTTGTGTGTACAGCAGCCAATGAGCATGGAGGGGAAGTGACGTTACTTAGTGCCAGTAAACTCAGCTTATATCGTGATATACAGGATTTAGCAGTCCCTGTCCGTGACATTGGTTTGATGTTGAATTGTGAAACAATTCAGACTTGCTGCTGCATTTAAAGTTTAACATCAAAACCGTGTCACAGACTTCTCATTGGAGATAGAAGAGAAGCTGTCATCAGATCACATGAGATGTCCTAATTTCTGACAATTACACAGTGATGGGATTGGTGATTCCTCCATCTATTTCTATTACAGAGAGATCTTTATATATATATATATATATATATATATATATATCCAATATAATCGTTTAGAGTAATACATAAATGACCGCTATACTGTATAATATAATGTATTTATTTCGGTGCTCTCTGTGGGGACACACATACATACATAGATAACTGTTTTTACCGCTGGTGCTGTCCACCCTTCTAAACTCTGTGGACACACATTGCTGGATTTTGATCTATAGCTCATCTCATCTCTAGCTGTGTCTGTTTGCCTCTTATTGGCACTATACACCAATCGGCCACAGGGCGGCCTCTCTCTCCAGCCACCCCCCTCTATGAATAATGGGATGTATCCATCTATTCAGGTGTCCGGCCCCTTTTTTGGACGCTGGGCGCCTGAATTCCAGCGGCAGGGATGTATTTTTGGAGGCATCTGATTAGAGCCATAGGCTCTAATAGGCGTCAAAGGTGAACTCTGAGTGCAGAGCATTGCGCTCGGAGTCCACCCGGGTGTGTTAGAAAAGCAAATATTCACTTTTCTAAAACTGACCCGCCTCTCCACCAATCAGGAAGTGCAGGTCTGTTACCTATCATCTGATTGGCTAAAAGGACAGGCGCTGCTATTGGACGCCTATCAGGAGGAGGGGAAGATACGCATAGAGGACACAGCTCGCCGCTGTCCGGCTCACCGCCGAGATGGGGTAAGTGCGAGCGGGCGTGGGGGGATCACAGTGGCTGCAACTGATGGACACAGTGGCGGCATTTGATGGACAGTGGCTGCTATTGGTGGCACATTGAGGCTGCAATTGATGGGTTTTTTTCAGTATTTTTCAGTTTGTTTGCACACCCCCCACATTTTTTAGCATCAGCCAGCACTGATCAGCCATCGTTCCTGAGGCAGACAGAATGGCGGTGTAAACAAGGCAGATCGCTGTTCTGTCAGAGGGTGAACATGGAGATCCAGTCTTTGTTCTAACCCACCCCCCAGTTAGCAAGCACTCCCAGGAAACACATTTAACCCATTGATTGCTCCCATTAACCCCTTCCCTGCCAGTGTCCTTAGTACAGTGATAGTGCATATTGTTTTAGCACTGATCACTATATTGGTGTCACTGGTCCTCAAAAAGTGTCACTTGATGTCAGATCCGTCCACCGCAATGTTTCAGTCCCACTAAAAATCGCTAATCGCCACCATTACTAGTAAAAAAAAAAAAATCCATAAATATATCCCATAGTTTGTAGATGTTATAACTTTTGCACAAAGCAATCAATATACGCTTATTGGGATTTTGTTTTTACCAAAAACGTAGCAGAATACACATTGGCCCGAAATTGAATTAGACTTTTTACTATTTTTTTTTAGCTATGTAGTATAGCAGAACTTAAAAAATATTGTTTGTTTTTTTAAATTGTCAGGCTTTTTTGTTTATAGCACAAAAACTAAAAACCTATTTTATTTGGGTACAGCGTCGCACGACCACGCAATTGCCAGTTAAAGTAACGCAGTTACTTATGGCAAAAAAAAAATGGCCTGGTCATGAAGGGGAGTAAATATTCTAGAGGTTAAAGTGGAGGTTCCACCCAAAAGTGAAACTTCCGCTTTTCGGATTCCTCCCCCCCTCCGGTGACACATTTGGCACCTTTCGGGGGGGGAGTGGGGAGCAGATATCTGTCTAATCCAGGTATTTGCTCCCACTTCCGGGTGAAAAATCGCTGCAGAATCCATGGCGATCTACACAATGTCCGGCCCCTCCTCTGCCCCCCCCCCCTGCTGTCTTCTGGGAGACACACAGGTCCCAGAAGACAGCAGGGACCACTCAGAACGCACATGCACAGTAGGAAACCAGGCTGTGAAGCCACAAGGCTTCACTTCCTGATTCCTTTACTGAAGCTGCCTCCACCCAGGAGCCAAGGGATAGGTCGGCTTCTGGTGAGGACATTGCGGGCGCCCTGGACAGGTAAGTGTCCTTATTTTAAAAGTCAGCAGCTGCAGTATTTGTAGCTGCTGACTTAAATTTTTTTTTTTTTGCCGGCAACCGCTTTAAGGTAAATATTCTATGTGAAATTGTAGACTAAATGCGCCAGTGCTGCAACTTCCAATTATAATGAAAATACAAGCTGATATTCACCTGTAATATTAAATAAAGGATATCAATTAAAGATAACAATTAAAAATACCAAACTCATAAATGAAATAAGCATGTAAAGTTGTGAAATGGAGACCACCTTCCATCACTCTCCATCCCTGAAGAAATCACGTGATCTGTGACGCAACACGTTCCGATTGCACCTGGATTGTATTTCATGGTTTCACAACATAAGCACTGGAAAATCTTTGTAGATTTGCAGCACTGAGACTGTGGTCACAATTCCACAACTTTATATGCTTTTATGTGTTCCTGGGCAATCGCTTTTATCGTGAAATTCTAGACTAAATGAAAATAAATAAACTAGAATTTTTAAGACCATAGGGACTCCATTGGTGTCTTTTCTCATAACTGCTTCCCTCTGTCTGTAAGCATTGATACACACCGAGCCTCAGATATTATATAGGATTTACAGTGCCTTGCGAAAGTATTCGGCCCCCTTGAACTTTTCAACCTTTTGCCACATTTCAGGCTTCAAACATAAATATATAAAATTTTAATTTTTTTGTGAAGAATCACCAACAAGTGGGACACAATTGTGAAGTGGAACGAAATCTATTGGATATTTTAAACTTTTTTAGCAAATAAAAAAAACTGAAAAGTGGTGCGTGCAAAATTATTCGGCCCCTTTACTTTCAGTGCAGCAAACTCACTCCAGAAGTTCAGCGAGGATCTCTGAATGATCCAATGTTGTCCTAAATGACTGATGGTGATAAATAGAATCCACCTGTGTGTAATCAAGTCTCTGTATAAATGCACCTGCTCTGTGATAGTCTCAGGGTTCTGTTGAAAGCGCAGAGAGCATCATGAAGACCAAGGAACACACCAGGCAGGTCCGAAATACTGTTGTGGAGAAGTTTAAAGCTGGATTTGGATACAAAAAGATTTCCCAAGCTTTAAACATCCCAAGGAGCACTGTGCAAGCGATCATTTTGAAATGGAAGGAGTATCAGACCACTGCAAATCTACCAAGACCTGGCCGTCCCTCTAAACTTTCAGCTCAGACAAGGAGAAGACTGATCAGAGATGCAGCCAAGAGGCCCATGATCACTCTGGATGAACTGCAGAGAACTACAGCTGAGGTGGGAGAGTCTGTCCATAGGACAACAGTCGTACACTGCACAAATCTGGCCTTTATGGAAGAGTGGCAAGAAGAAAGCCATTTCTCAAAGATATCCATAAAAAGTCTCGTCTAAAGTTTGCCACAAGCCACCTGGGAGACACACCAAACATGTGGAAGAAGGTGCTCTGGTCAGATGAAACCAAAATCAAACTTTTTGCCCACAATGCAAAACGATATGTTTGGCGTAAAAGCAACACAGCTCATCACCCTCAACACACCATCCCCACTGTCAAACATGGTGGTGGCAGCATCATGGTTTGGGCCTGCTTTTCTTCAGCAGGGACAGGGAAGATGGTTAACATTGAGGGGAAGATGGATGCAACCAAATACAGGACCATTCTGGATGAAAACCTGTTGGAGTCTGCAAAAGACCTGAAACTGGGATGGAGATTTATCTTCCAACAAGACAATGATCCCAAACATACAGCAAAATCTACAAAGGAATGGTTCACAAATAAACGTATCCAGGTGTTAGAATGGCCAAGTCAAAGTCCAGACCTGAATCCAATCGAGAATCTTTGGAAAGAGCTGAAAACTGCTGTTCACAAACGCTCTCCATCCAACCTCACTGAGCTCGAGCTGTTTTGCAAGGAAGAATGGGCAAAAATTTCAGTCTCTCGATGTGCAAAACTGATAGAGACATACCCCAAGCGACTTGCAGCTGTAATCGCAGCAAAAGGTGGCTCTACAAAGTATTAACGCAAGGGGGCCGAATAATTTTGCACACCCCACTTTTCATTTTTTTATTCGTTAAAAAAGTTTCAAAAATCCAATAGATTTCGTTCCACTTCACAATTGTGTTCCACTTGTTGGTGATTCTTCACAAAAAATAAAAATTTTATATCTTTATGTTTGAAGCCTGAAATGTGGCAAAAGGTTGAAAAGTTCAAGGGGGCCGAATACTTTCGCAAGGCACTGTATATAGTGCCAGCAGTTTGCGCACCGCTTTACAATGTAAAGGGAGACAATACACCAACAGTACAAATCAAAACAACAGGTTACAATCTAAGATATGCAGCACAGCTTTGTGCAATGGTGATGTCACTGGCATGCACAAGAGTGATTTTATTGTGGCCCACCCAGCTCATTGGCTGAAGTGTCCAAACCCAGACTGGGAGAAGATGGAAGTGCCCATGACAGCCGAGAATGCTGATGGGGATTGTTTAGTAGGTAAGTCTGCCATACTGTACTAATATACTGTGCATACTGCCAAATGATGGCATAAATATTCATTTTTACAATACTGTACAAATGCACGCCACACATTTCATATATTTGTACATTTTGAAAACCCTTTATCGGTTCCTGGGGGCGTGGTCTCGGCCTGGTGGAGTGAGGACGCACATCTTGTGAGCTCCCGGTCCGTGACCCCCTCCGCAGCCCTATCGCACAGTCTGGCTGCACATTTCGGCACCACCAACCTCACAGCGTTCCAGCGGAACTCAGTCAGCCCGGCAGGGATCAACTCCGGTGGAATGGACAAGTATCTGGTCCCGCTCCAACCTCCGGCCTCCACGCCTGACCCAGCCAAGATGGCGCCCGCGGCCTCCTGCGCTCCCAGACTAGTTCCACCAGGGGAAGGTGAGAGGAATACTGCAGAGGGACATAACATGCCTCCGTTCTCCCCACCTAGTGACCTATCTCCTTGTCTCCCCCGCTCACTATCCCTGGCTTCCCTGGGCAGCCCGGGAACATAGTGGCCTGCCGCCCTGGTTCCCCCATAGCTCCCAATTGTCACAGGGGCCCTCCTGCGGCAGATCCCTCACCCCAGAGCCGCACAGCCAGCCTGCATTCGCCTCAGGTACCCAGAGGGACACACGGCTGCTCCACCCAACAGCACTTCTGGGGGACAGAACCGTGTGGGCCCTACTCCAAAACCTCCCCACTAAAAAGGACTTTAGCTGCATGGCGGCCAGGATTGAAACGACCCTCAGAAATGAAATAGCAGGGGTCAAATGGGAGGTTTCGGCCACAAACGCACTGGTGGCTACATTAGTGACTGATGTGACTTCTCTGAACACTGATGTTGCAGGCTTGAAAGACGCACAAGATACCCTCACAGACAGATTTGCACAGCTACAACTATTAGTGGATGACCTTGAAAATCGCAACCGCAGGCGCAATATTAAGATCAGAGACTTTCCCCGAAGCTACTGGTCAGGCTGACCTTAAAGCTGCAGTCACGGCCATCTTTAACACTTGTCTGGACCGCTCCGCTGACACAGAGATTGCCATTGACAGAGTTCACAGGACACTGGGACCTAGAAGCCCCACTGAGAACAGGCCACGTGATGTTCTGTGCTGTCTTCACAACTACTCAGTGAAGGAGGATGTCCTACAGGCAGCATGGCGCAAAGGCAGCATAGACTTTGACGGAGCCCAGATCACCCTACTGCCAGATGTCTCCCGGAGAACCCTTCAGATGCGACGCTGCCTGCGGCCTCTCCTGGAGAAACTGAATGAACAGAGGATCCCCTACAAGTGGGGTCACCCATTTCATCTCATAGTGCGCAAAAATGGTAGGCCCTATGCACTGCGACACCCCTCGGAGGTTCCGTCTTTCTTGGAATCACTGGGTCTACCCCTGGTCTCTATCCCTGACTGGTTGGCATTTGTTGTTCCCCACCCATCTTGACACCTGGAGTTTATGGACTTTAGTTAATTGTTATGCCTCAGAGACACCCAGAGCCACCTCTCACAGAGTTCACCATCCCTGGTCCTGGGGGGGGGAGGGAAACGGGGACAGCGGGCCTGAACTATCACCTGGATGAGGGCCTGAGCTGGAGAAAGTTGTGTAAGACTTGTGAGTTACTGTCTGCCTACAGACCCCTAGGACATCTTGGGTGAGTCAGAAACTACTATGGAATGACTTGCCACACTGCCCGGATGCTCCCTGGAGACATTCCTACCCCCCTTCTTGACACCTAGAGACCGAGGCGTTACGGATTGGTTGGCCTCCCGGAGGCCTCTGAGGAAGACAGGATGCCAACCTGAGTAGCCACGAGACCCGTGGTCCTGTCACATGCCACCAAGCTGGGTGGGAGGACTCCCCCCCCTTTTTTTTTTTCCTCCTTCTCCCTCCTTTTGGAGGGGAGGGAGATACGAGGAGGGGGGAGGTAGGTTGGTACCTGAGTGGTACAAGGCTATATACAAACTGAGTTGAAAGGTTTATTATGGTTATCTAATCTTACATTGTTTTAATGTTATTAACTGTTCTATGCAGACTGAAGTGAAGTTATATAACGAGCAGGCCCGCTTGAGGCTGCATTGACCCTGGGCTGCTGGAGGGGTACTGCACTGACGAGTTCCTCCCTCTGCAGTGCCCTACCTCTTCCCCCACTAGGCCCCGCTGCCTTAACCGGCAGGTTCACTCCGATAGGAGCATTAGGACCATCCTTACCCCTACCCTCGCCCCTCTTCCCTCTAGTTTGGGGCTTCCCCCCACTCTCTACTACCCTTCCTTCCTTACCTACCCTTCCCTTGTACTTGGGCTCCCCCCTTTTTCTTGGACCACCGAACAGGTACAGCGATCGTCATGGCCCTGAAACTGGTTTCCTGGAACGTAAAAGGGCTGAATATACCTGAAAAAAGGTCCAGCTGCTTAACAGAATTGTGGCGGATGAGGCCCCAGGTGGCCTTCCTCCAGGAGACTCATTTCAGGGCAGATCAAATACCGCGGCTCTACAGTAAACATTTCCCTATGGCCTACCATAGTACCTCCTCTATTTCAAAAACGCGGGGAGTGTGCATCATCCTTGCTAAAAACTTGCCGTAGCGACTGTTAGACATCCGAACCGATAGTGAAGGGAGGTATCTCTTCTTTAAGGGTACACTCCACTCGCAAACCTTTACCCTTGCTAATCTATACATGCCGAATGTGGACCAACTGCCGGCTGGATGCATGTCTGGATGCCCTGGCAGCATTCTCGGAAGGTACTTTGATTGTTGGGGGGGGACTTCAACCTTACCCTGGACCCTCACAGAGACTCATCGACAGGCGCTTCTGCCCTGTCTGTAAGAACACGTACCCACATAAGAGAATTATTCTACTCCCACCGGCTGATAGACGTGTGGCGTACCCTCCACCCGCAGGAGAGGGACTATACGTTCTTCTCGGCCGTTCATGGCTCCTACTCACGTATAGATATGCCTTCTTACATCAGGTGTCCCCATCAAGAATGCCTCCTTACAACAGGTGTCCCCATCAAGAATGCCTCTTTACATCAGGTGTCCCCATCAAGAGTGCATCCCTACATCAGGTGTCCCCATCAGAGTGCCCCCTTAAATGAGTTGTCCCCATTTACATTGATTGTCCTATCAGGGTGTCCCCTACTTGGATTGCCCTCAGAATGCCTATTTACATCAATGGTCTACATCAGACCGGCTCATGTATGAATGGATACATTCTCAGAGACCGGGGGAGCACAACTAAAATCTGGGGAGGCACAGTCCACCCCAGCACCCCCCTATGTTCAGCCCCATCGTAATTATGTACAACTACTTTCCAGCAGTTTGCCTCCTTACCCATCCCTGTCCACCATGAACTCAAATATCAGTTTTGGGCAGACTTTCCTGTAAAAGTGCATGGACCCAATAAGCACACAAGGCATCATATCTGCTGCCAATTTTGTATTTTGTTTAAGTGCTCATGCAGACGTAATAAAAGATGACCAATCAAATTCCATCCTTAACCTGTAAGGCCTGTTTAGGCTCCTTGGCATGTACTTTACGCTTGTGCTTAGACAGGCTGGATTTGTCAATGAAACATTCATTACACTGAGGACATGGGAAGGGCTTTTCCCCCTTGTGAGCCCTTTGATGCCTCAACATGGTGTCTTTACATGGAAAAGCTTTCTCACAGTACTTGCAGACAAATGGTTTCTCCCGAGTGCTGCCGCTGGTGGACAACCAGGCTGGCGTATTGGCAGTAACTCTTTCCGCACTCGTTGCACACAAATGGCTTCTGTTCTGCATGGATGCCGGAGTGCTTAACCACGCTGGATTTCTGAGTGAAGCCTTTCCCACACACTGGACAGGAGTATGGCTTTTCACCAGCGTGGACTACCTGATGGAGGACGAGGTGCTGGTGATTGAAGAACCTCCGGTCACACTGGTTACAGGCAAAGGGTCGCTCTCCAATATGCATCCTTATGTGAGAGTTGAAGTGACTCTTATATGAGAAACTCTTATCGCACTCACTGCACTGATATGTACGTTGTCCAGTATGTATCTGTAGGTGTTTCTTAAGAGTCCTTCTATCGCTCAATACTTTCCCACATACGTCGCAGGGAGGAGACGTCTTTCCTGATCTTGACATGTGTGTCCTGGCCCTTTTATTCTTAGTTTTTGGCAGTGTGTAATCATTGTCTGTACAGTCTGCCGGAAGAAAGGGTGACAGTTGAGGATCTCCATAGTAATTTGCCCTGCATACAGGTTTTAAAAGTCCATCCAGAATTTAGTAGAAGTTAGAATTGTTAAAGGCCAACCTCACAGGGAAAGGATATTTTAGAATTATGTGGGCACTGGTGGGTTGAATCATCAGTCAACTATTTTCATTTCTAAGACTTTAGTGACAATATTTTCTGTTCCTCTTACAAAGCCTTAAAGTGAACTTGTGCCTTGACTACACAAGGCAGAGAAATAGGTTAACTTTAGTATTACTGTTAGGTGCGCCCTTCCTTGATTAGCTCGAGCTGGACTTTAGTGATCGCTGGAAAGCCCTCTCAATTGATTGGGTAAATCAGACAATCATTCAAGTTGAGGATTATCATAACCACAGAATACATCCTGTTTTACACTCCAAAAATATCTTGCAAAAGTTTTGCAGGCAAAATCTTTTATATATTTGCAAGCAGTTCCTAGTATAATAAAATGCATTTTTTTAACCCCTGAAGCTCCTTATCCTTACATATTTCTAGTATAAGCTTAAAGGGTGACTCTCCCTACCCTTACAATTACCTGCTATAGTGGATGCTACATTAAAGTGGAGGGCCACCCTGAAAAAAAAATTAAAATACATTAAAAATTAGAAAAAAAATCATAAAAAAAAAAAAAATGAAAGAAAAATTTTTTTTTTACTTACCAGAAATGCCTGTTGCTAGGCACATCATCCTAATCTGCCTCTTCCTCCTCCTCTGAGATCTTCTTTCTTTTCTCCTCCGCGCGGCGTCTTCTGGGTAATGGGTCGCGCTGTGTTCTGGGAACTGTGTGTCCCAGAACACAGCGCGTCCCATTCACAAAGCGCTGCGCCACTCGCGCATGCGCAGTAGGAAACGGGCAGTGAAGCCGCAAGGCTCCACTGCCTGTTTCCCTTAGCCAAAATGGCGGCGCCAAGACCGAGGGACGGGTCAGCCTCGGGCGGCCGACATCGCGGGCACCCTGGACAGGTAAGTGTGCTTATTAAAAGTCAGCAGCTACAATGTTTCTTTTAATTTATTTTTTTTTTTTTTAAGCCGGCCCTCCTCGTTAAGCTATATTCCCTGACCACTCATATAGAGGTGACCGTTACAGTACATTGGTTTTGATACAATTGGTTGATTCATGATTCAAGATAGAAATTGACAACTTTTTTTTTTTTACACAAAGTAGTTTTCATTTTCTTTCTGCATTTTCCAAAAACTTGTGGCAAAAAAATGAAGTCTTCAAAACACTCATCATGCCTATTAAACTATACCTTGTTTTTTCTGCGATACGCACAAAAAAAAAAAAACATATCCTATTGAAAAAAAAATAAAAAATGTCTTTGAGAAACAAAAAGCCAATAAATAAGTGTATATTGATTTGTTTGCATGAAAGTTATAGTGCCTACAAACTATGCATGTATACTGGCATTTTTATTTCTTTATACTACTAAAGGCGGTGATCAGTGACTTAAAGCGGAGGTCCACCCTAAAATGGACCTCCGCTCATCGGAATCCCCCCCCCCCCCTCCGGCGCCACAATCGGCACCTTTCAGGGGGGAGGGGGGTGCAGTTACCTGGATAATCCAGGTAACTGCACCCACTTCCGGGATAGCTCTCTGCGGAACGGGGCGTACGTTACGCCCCGTTCCGCAAGCGCCCGCCCCCTTCAGCAAGTGCCCCGCTGCCTGCTGGGAAACACACAGCTCCCAGAGGCAGCGGGGACCGTCCGGATTGCACCGCGCGGCTCGCGCATGCGCAGTAGGGAACCGGGAAATGAAGCCGAAAGGCTCCATTTCCTGATTCCCATACCCAAGATGGCGGCGGGACCCGGCAGCCGAGCGAGCGATCGGCTTCGGGTGCCGACATCGCGGGCGCGCTGGACAGGTAAGTGTCACTATTTAAAAGTCAGCAGCTGCAGTATTTGTAGCTGCTGGCTTTAAAAAAAAAAAAAAAAAAAACGCGGAGTCCCGGTGGACTCCCGCTTTAAAATGGCACTGCGATAGTGAGGTGGGTAATTTTACACTGACGATTGGGAGGGGGGACTGACTAATATTACCAATGACATTTTAGGTGTTTCTACTGTCCTGGTGTTCTAGGGCCTCCAAGAATGTGTTTGGAGCATACATTTTGCATCTAATTTCCTGACTACCAAAAGGTGCTCCTTGGATTTTGGGCCCCATTAGGCATCAAGGCTGTCAAAGTCTCAGATGTGGTATCCCCATACTACGAGACATAGCAAAATGTGTTTTGAGGGGTAGTCACAAATATGCCTATGCTGTGTGTGAGAAATTAATTTTTAAAAGGACAAAAAACTATAACTTCAAAAAAACTCACCATGCTTCTTACTAAAAACTGTGGACTGTATACTTTCCAAAAAGGGTAATTTGTACTGTCCTGGCATTTTAGGGCCTTATGAAATAAGACAGTCAGTACAATAGGACTGATCAATTTTCATATCCATCTGTCTATCTAGTTTGCAGTCTCTATAACTTTCACACATGACTAAAAAAAATAGACACCGATATGGGTTATTTTTTTTTTTTTACCAAAGTAATGTAGCATAATACATTTTGGTTTTGGTTTAAATTTATGAAAAAAAGATTTAGCAAAATATATTATTATATAGCAAAAACAAAACAAAAAAATCTAGTGGTAAATAAATAACATGAAGAGAAAGTTCTATCAGTCTCAAAAATTGGCCTGGGCAAGAATGGTGTGAGAGTGTCCGGTATTGAAGTACAGTAGTACCTTGGATTAAGAGCATAATTTGTTCCAGAAGCATGCTTGTAACAAAGTACTCGTATATCAAAGCGAGTTTCCCAATATGAAATATGTAAACTCAGATAATCCATTCCAGTGCCACTGCCGAGTGTATGCAGTACCGCATGTGACCAGAGTTGCGAGGGAGCCAGAGACGATCGGGAACAGAGCGTCTCCGAGTGGTGACCAGCGCCCCTGTACCTCTGGCCACATGCGGTACTGCACACCCGAGGCTTGAATCCTGCTCGTCTTGCAAAACAACGGTCGTAAATCGAGTCAGGATTTAAAAAAAAAAACAAAAAAAAAAACACACCAGTAACATTGGGGTTTACTTACCAAAGCTGGAAAGTGCACAATCAGGCTCACTTCTGTATAGAAACCAATCAGCTTCTAACTCAGCCTGTTCAATTAAGCTTTTTCAATAAAACCTGGAAGCCGATTGGTTTCTATGCAGAGCTGAGCCTGATTTTGCACTCTCCAGCTTTAGTAAATAAACCCCAGTGTCTTTAAAAAAAAGGTCATCAAAGACCACTCCTTATAATACAAATTTCAGGATTCATGCTGTTTTTATGAATTTTTTTTTTTTTTATTGAAATAAAGTGAATCTGTATTAACCGACAGAGTTCCCAATAAAGAGACTGTCATTCAGTATTCAAGAGACAAACTGCTGCAGGTATGAGCTGAAAACACCTTCAGTAGACTTCTAAACCTTTCCATCATGACTGAACCTCCGTTCATGGCAGTCTTTAATATTGATTGGACCATGGACACTTTTCTTGCCCCCCCCCCCCCATGCAGTTTCACTCTCCACCTGCTCTGAGACATACAATAAATAGCAGCTAGACTCAAAATCAGTTTACTGAATCAAATCAGGCAGCTATTATGATTGGTTGCCAGAGGTTACAGTATCATTACCGCTCACTGACTGGTTGCTAGAGGTTACAGCACACATTACGGCTCACTGATTAGTTGTTAGAGGTTATAGCACATGATTTCTGCTTGTTGATTGGTTGCTAGAGATTACTGTGCATTAGACCTCAGGGGGGCACAACATACATATCAGTGCTGCCAGCCACCGGTATTTACATATGAATGCCAGTATTTACATGTAAACACAGGGTCTGGCAGGTGAGTTATCTGTACACAAAAATAGGGCAGAACTGGGCAGCATTAGTAGCAGCACTTCACACTGAGATATTTGGACACAGCATGGGACTAAAACCTTGAGGGATGAGGGAATTTAAACCAGGATAGTTATCAAGTATAAGGAAGCTTTTTGGGCCCCACAACAATGACAGGGCCCAGGGCAGCTGCCCCTTTTGCCCTGCCTACGGTGGTTCTGAGGCAAGTTTATGGGACTTTATAATAGTGCTGAAGCTAGCTGACCCCTTCCTACACCCAGCATATTCCTATTGTCTAGAAGGGCTGCTAATCATGGTGACTGGCCAATAGAAACCACAGGCAGAAGCTTAGCGATAATCCCCAACACTACCCAGAAATGTTGGGGCTTCACCTGTTAGAATGGCCTGGAATTTGGCCATGGAAGGTGTAGGAAGATACTACAGTCATATACAAGTACCTTTAGCAGTTTGCCTCCCTCCCCCCTCCTGGTCCACCATGAACTCAAATAGTTTTGCCCAGACTTTCCTTGTAAAAGTCCAGGGACCCAATAAACACACATCATATCTGCTGCCAGTTTTGTATTTTATAATAAAAGATGACCAATCAGATTCCATCCTTAGTCCATCAGGCCGGTTTAGGCTCCTTGGTATGTACTTTTTGCTTGTGCTTCAACAGTCTAGATCTGGAAATGAAACACTTATCACACTTGGCACAGGGGAAAGTCCTAGTGTGAGTCCCTTGATGATTCAACATGGTGTCTTTACATGGAAAGGCTTGGTCACAGTATTTGCAGACAAATGGTTTCTCCCCTGAGTGCTGCCGCTGGTGGACAACCAGGCTGGCATATTGGCAGTAACTCTTGCCGCATTCACTGCACACGAACGGCTTCTGTTCTGCATGTATGCCGGAGTGCTTGACCACGCTGGATTGCCGAGTGAAGCCTTTCCCACACACTGGACAGGAGTATGGCTTTTCACCAGTGTGGACTACCTGATGGAGGACGAGGTGCTGGTGATTGAAGAACCTCCGGTCACATTTGTTACATTTATAGGGTCTCTCGCCAATATGCGTTCTCATGTGAGCATCCAAGTGACTCTGACATGAGAATCTCTTATCGCACTCATCACATGCATGTGGACGCTCTCCAGTATGTATTTGCAAGTGTTTATCAAGAGTCCTCTTACTTCCCAATACTTTCCCACACACTTCGCAGGAAAGAGACATCTTTCCTGATGTTGATTTGTGTGTCCTTGCTCTTTTATTTGTAATTCTCAGTGGTATGTAGTCTTCATCTTTGTCTGTACAGTCTGCTAGAAGAAAAAGAGTGACAGTTGAGGATCTCCATAGTAATTTGCACTGCATACAGGTTTTAAAAGTCCATCCAGAATTTAACAGGAGATCTGATTGGTAAAGGCCAACCTAACAGGGAATGGATAGTATAGTTTTATGTGGGCACTGGTGGGTTGAATCCTCAGCCAACTATTTTGATCACTCATAATTCATGGGCAATATTTTGTGCCTCCTCTTACAATGCCTTAAATCGAACTTGTGCCTTGCCAATTCTTATCTCCATAGATGCATATACTTACCTTTCTGAGAGCAAAGGTAAGCTATATGAATCACCAACAAAGGGCTTTGGACTCGCCATATCAACACTTAAAAGGTGGTATTAAACTCAAAAGCAAACATTTATTCTACAAAATTTTAGATGCAATAGCTGCATTTGTTTTCTTTTTTTATGCTTTCTTCTATTTTCATTTGGTGAACCAGCCAACAATTCTGTTTTTCAAAAGCACAGCTTTTTCAGCTCTTTTAGACCCTGGAGTTTTATTAAAGAGAACCTGTCACAAAATCATCACCACCAAGGGGACTTTTTCCCCCCCTATGTAATGAGAAAAAAAAAAAAATAAGGGGGTGGAGCCCCCCCAAAAAAGTTTTGAGAACCACCCACATACAATTGTAAATGCATGTGTCAGAGGTGCAATACACGTTACATATCGCTAAGTAAACCGGAGTGAGAGCAATATTTCTAGCACCAGACCTCCTCTGTAACGCTAAACATTTATTGGTAGACAAATGAACGTCAATTCAGCTTACTTCCTCCATCCATTTGCGGGCCGCCAAAAATTAGATTGGGAAGAGTTGCAAGTGCTCTGCAAGGTGTAGGCATTGTCAGCGTTTCCTACAGGGGGACAACACTGCTGCAAACAGAGGGTGACAACGCTGCTGAAATTTGAGCAACAATCTTACAATGCACTCAACCTTCTCCAGTAATTATAAAAATAAAATAAGGAATAATAGAAGGACCAACATGTAAGAAGTGCTAACGGTCACATCACAATCTCCATCTCAGTCAATTAGAGGAAGCTTTGTAACTGACCGTAAAGCTGCAAATCAGCTTTAAATGGGCCACCAACACACCACAACACATTTTTAATGGACTACATTGTACAGATGGTTTTCAAGTGTACTGAACTGCCTTAGTGCATTGGGGTGCCATTAAAAATGAAGTAAGCTACTGTGTTTTATCCATCATTTTAAATACAAGAGCAAAATAGCCCATAGAAATTACATAAAATGAAAGACTTCGCAATGCACAGATAATATAAAAAAAATAAAAATAAATGCCTGTATATACATTTTAACAAAAATGTGAATGTTGTGTTTACCTGGACCGAATGGGTCCTCAGATACAGACAGATCTGACTCTTGGCTTTCCTTTGGCTCCTCCTCGATGAGATGGATAATACTGTGAACTTTTTTCCGACCAGAAGAACGAGAGACCTTGGGAGACTCTGCAGTGACATGAAAACAAGTGCAGCTTTAAAATATGTGACGAAAGAATTCCTCTCTATGTACTACAATGATTCCAACAAAGGGTAATCAGTCCATCTATAGAGAATTTAAACCAATATGCCTTCTGCAGTCATACAAGCGAGCGTACCCCCTAATCTGCATACAGCGGCAATCCAACAGTCGACAGTGGGGAAGAAGGAAAGACACTATCAGTGGGTCGGATGGGGTTTTTAACCACTTGACCACTGGGCACTTAAACACCCTTAATAACCAGACCAATTTTCAGCTTTCGGTGCTCTCACATTTTGAATGACAATTACTCAGTCATGCAACACTGGACCTATATGAAATTTTTGTCCTTTTTTTTCACACAAATAGAGCTTTTTGGTGGTATTTAATCACTGCTCGTTTTTTTTTTTGTGCTATAAAAGAAAAAATACAGAAAATTCTGTAAAAAAATGAATTTTTCTTTGTTTCTGTTATAACATTTAGCAGATTAGTAATTTTTCTTCATAAATTTTGGCCAAAATTTATACTACTACATATCTTTGGTAAAAATAAGTACAAATTGGTGGATATTATTTGGTCTTTGTGAAAGTTAGAGTCCACAAGCTATGGTGCCAATATCTGAAAATTGATCACACCTGAAGTACTGACGGCCTATTTCAATTCTTGAGACCCTAACATGCCAGAAAAGTACAAATACCCCCCAAATGACCCCTTTTTGGAAAGAAGACATTCCAATGTATTTAGTAAGAGGCATAATGAGTTTTTTGAAGTTGTCATTTTTTCCCACAATTCTTTGCAAAATCAAGATTTTTTTTTTTTTCACAAAATTGTCATATTATCAGTTTATTTCTCACACACAGCATGTGCATACCACAAATTACACCCCAAAACACATTCTGCTATTACTCCCGAGTACGGCGATACCACATGTGTGAGACTTTTACACAGTGTGGCCACATACAGAGGCCCGACATGCAGGGAGCGCCATCAGGCGTTCTGGAGCACCCAGGACAATTCTGACATTTCTCTCCTACATGTAAAAATCATCATTTATTTGCTAGAAAATTACATAGAATCCCAAAACATTATATATGTTTTTTTAGCAAACACCCTGGAGAATACAATGGTGGTCGTTGCAACTTTTTATCTCACATGGTATTTGCGCAGCAATTTTTCGAATGCTTTTTTTTGGAAAAAAAAACAGTTTTGTGCTTAAAAAAAAAACACAGTAAAGTTAATGTGAAAGATGAAGTTACGCTGAGTAAATAGATACCTAACATGTCACTCTTCAAAATTGCACACGCTCGTGGAATGGCGCCAAACGTCGCTACTTAAAAATCCCCATAGGCGACGCTTTAATTTTTTTTTACTGGTTATATGTTTTGAGTTACAGAGGAGGTCTAGGGCTAGAATTATTGCTCTCGCTCTAATGTTCGCAGCGATACCTTACATGTGTGGTTTGAACACCGTTTTCATATGTGGGCGGGACTTACGTATGCGTTCGCTTCTGCATGCGAGCACATGGGGACAGGGGCGCTTTAAAACATTTTTTTTTTTTTATTGTTCATTTTACTTTATTTATTTTAGTTTGACATTTTTTTCCCCAAAAATAAGTTTTTTGATCACTTTTATTCCTATTACGAGGAATGTAATAGGAATATGGCATGACAGGTCCTCTTTACAGTGAGATATGGGGTCAATAAGAACCCACATCTCACCTCTAGGCTGGAAAGCCTGAAATAAAAAAAAATAAAAAATAAAAAAGATTCTGGCTTTGATCGTATTGGCGAGTCGGTAGAAGCACCGGAGGGCGGCGGGAGGGGGGGGGGGGATGTCTATGGCTGGGTATTGCAGGGTATCTCAGAGTATGGCAATTTATGGCAGGGTATTGCAGAGTATTGGCGGGTACTGCAGAGTATTGGCGGGTGTTGCAGAGTATTGGCGGGTGTGTGTTGCAGAGTATTGGCGGATGTGTGTTGCAGAGTATTGGCGGGTGTGTGTTGCAGAGTATTGGCGGGTGTGTGTTGCAGAGTATTGGCGGGTGTGTGTTGCAGAGTATTGGCGGGTGTGTGTTGCAGAGTATTGGCGGGTGTTGCAGAGTATTGGCGGGTGTTGCAGAGTATTGGCGGGTGTTGCAGAGTATTGGCGGGTGTTGCAGAGTATTGGCGGGTGTTGCAGAGTATTTGCGGGTATTGCAGAGTATTGGCGGGTGTTGCAGAGTATTTGCGGGTATTGCAGAGTATTGGCGGGTGTTGCAGAGTATTTGCTGGCACTGCAGAGTATTGCAGGGTATTGCAGAGTAATGGCAGGGAATTGAGGGGTTAAATTTCGGTGAGCAGCGATGTGGGCACTGCAGATGCAGCCCACAGCGCTGCTGACAACGATCTCTTCCCCCCTCCCCTGTACCGATCGGTTATGTTATGACGCCGGTTTGTTTACAAGTGATCACTCCGTCATTTGACGGAGCGATCAAGTGGTAAACGGCCGTTTACCGTGATCCGCCGGGTCCTGTAGACCCGGCGGTCACGGATGCTCTCGAGTGCGCGCCTCAGGGGGTGCGCGAGAGCGGAATTCTGGGAGGATGTCATATGACGGCCTCCCAGAGTTAAACAATCGCCCTGTAGCTGTCATTTGGCTATGGGACGGTTGTTAAGTGGTTAAAAAGAACCTGCCACTTTTCCATGAATGGTCAAAGGGACAGATTTACTTTAAAAGGGTCCTGTCCCCCCCCCCCTTCCTTTTTGGAAGTCATGATTCCGTAGGGTCCTCATCACCTCTTCTACAGACTGGATGGTCCTCAGTGATACAGAGAGCAGTGCTGACATGACGACATCTGCCCCTCTCTAAGCATTATTATACGGTAAACATAGGGCGCGGTGGTGATGGGTTGTCCACGACACCTGCACTCACAGTATGTCTTCTGGGTGTAGTGGATCACACCATAGACAATGACTGTCCTTTGTGAAAGTTCTGCTCTATCAGGAGCCTTTTTCCAAAGTCAGAAGTGACAGATGTCAAGATATCCAAATAATTTAAAGCGGGGGTAAACCCAGTTTCAAAAAAACACTTACATTCCTGGCATGCCGGAAATGCTAACTTTCACATTGGTTGTGCCCTCAACCAAACTTTCAAACCATCCAATGGCTGGGTTCATAACTGATCACATGTGCAGCATTATGGCAGTTGAAGAATCATTAGAGGCCAAGATGGCAGCTTCCTGGACTGAAAATTATAGAAGGGTTTACTTCCACTTTAAGCAACTACTTGCCTTCATCCGCACTGTCCTCGGTGTCATCTGAGGACTCTCCACCAGGTTCAGGTTTATTATCGCACAAGGAAGGAAAGTTGAATCCAGATGTAGTTTGGGCTTCCATAAAAGGTAGGTGAACATTTACAGTAGATAAAGGTTTTCTTTCTGGTCTTCCTGGAATATACGCTGAAGGGCAGGCTGATGTCCCATCTAAAAAGAGAGAATGTACACCTCTTACATTATCTGAGAATGGTTCACCCTTACCATAGTAACTACTGTACAGATCTTACTGGACAAAATTCTCTCAATAAAGAACCCTAAAATTAATTAATTAAGCATTGGTTGGAAACATACTTTAAGATTTCTATAATATTTGATCGGCCTACAACGTAGGATCTATAGAACATTTTGCCATGTTCACACTGAGGTTCGGAACAGGTTTACGTTAAAGGGAATCTGTCAAGATGTAAATATGGGCGATCACCATTGCTGGCTTGTTTCTGGAGATTGCACACTCAGGGCTGCCATGATTATCCTGGCTCCACTACTTAGCAGATCACCAACCCAGATCAAGCTGTGTATATCAGGTGTCCCAATACCAGACATGACTATGCTCCTTCGAAATGAATGACTGAGCAGCAAGCAAAGTAGGATCAAGATGACAGTCCCTGAACATGTACCTGCAATGTAAGTCAGCAATACAATTTCCAATACATCTGTCCTTGTAGGTTCTTGTTGCCTTGTCCATCTAATTATTACTAATTTTAATAGCACTGACAATGCCAGAGCATCACATAACAATACTTAAAACATCCTATCCTTGTTCCTAACCCTATAGATTTAAATACCTGACTGGATGATATTTAGTTTGCTAAAGCACGTCATGTATCCTAACAAACTGTCATTTACCCCCATTAATTATGTTTTTTTTATCTCAGTGCTGCTGATCTCCTCCACTGCCTTCGGCTACTTCCTGTCTACATGCATGCGATCCAGCATCAGTTGCTCTCAGCCCTTGACAATGACAACAGTGAACCACGCCTGAATGGCTGTGTAGGGGGGGGGGGGGGGGGGGGCGTCAGGACACATAACAGGAGAGAAAGCAGAGTTACCAGCATAGCTAAGAGAACTGACCATGGTGTGTTCAGTTTTTAAAAGGAAATCAGAGGGACTGAGAGGAACACCAGGGATTTCACACAGAGGAAGCAATACAAAGAGACCAGGATACTTTCTCATTCAAGTACATGGTGCAGCAGCCACATATCAGGAACATGAAATGTCGGGGTAACAAACGCTTTAATAGCGCTTTTGGTTTACGGTGCTCAGATGTAGTTCCGCTTTAAGTAAATGTTACCTTCATCCGCACTGTCCTCTGTGTCACCTGAAGAATCTCCAGCAGGTTCAAGTTTGATATTATATGTGGAAATAAAGTTAAATTCAGATGTACTTTGGGTTTCCACTAAAGGTAGGTGAACATTTACAGTAGATAGAGGTTTTCTTTCTGGGCTTCCTGGAAACAACTCTGGAGGAAGGGCAGATGTCCCATCTGAAAAGAGAATGTACACATCTCATGTTATGCGGAAATGGTTCATCCTTACCATAGGAACTCTAAAGATCTTATTAGAGAAAATGGTTTTGTTCTCACTAAAGGAGATCCTAAAACAAGAAAGTATTGGTTGGACATACACTAAGATTTCTATAATATTTGACGTGCCTACATCGTTGGCTCTATAGAACATTTTGCCATCAGAGACAGGACAGGTTTACTTAGGCAATATCTGTCAAGTTGCAAATATGGAGAACACCATTGATGGTTTGCTTCTAGATCTTCACACCCAGGGCGGTCATCATGATCCTGGCTCCGCTACTCAGTAGATCATCAACTTAGAATAAAAAGGTGTATATTATGTGTCCCAATTATGGATATGGCTATGCTTGTTCCAGGTTTGTATCTAAGCAGCAAGCAAAGTAGGATCAATGTGAACATGTATCTGCAAATTAAAGTGGTAGTAAACTTCAGTCATGAAATCTAAACGAAGCACACATATCTGTAGCGTTTACTTCTCCTCTCTAAAGCTCCAAGTGTCATTTCTCTCTGGTGTCACATCTCCCAATTTATCCCGACACCAGAGATATAATTTTGATGGGGGTGAGAGCTCAGCACACAGCTTAACATTTAGACAGAAACTAATTACCCTATCAGCATGTCTTTGGAGTGTGGGAGGAAACCGCAGTACCCGGAGGAAACCCACACTTGCACGGGAGAACATGCAAGCTCTAGGCAGGTAGTGTCATGGTTGGGATTCAAACCAGTGACCCTTTTGCTGTGAAGCAAAAGTTCTAATCACTAATCACCACTGTGCATTCCTTAACTTTCTCCCACCTGCGCTATAGCCAAATGACGGCTACAGCGCGGGTCTTAAAGGGGTTATAAACCCTCGTGGTTTTTCACCTTACTGCAAAAATCTTCTGTAGAGCTGCAGCCCCCCAGTGCCCTGCTTTAATTTACCTGAACCTGACTTTCTTCTCCCCGTGGATGTGCATACCAGCTCTAGCTGGTGTCTTGTGTCCCGATACGGCTTGGCTCCCGCTGCTGTCAATCAAATTTAATGACACGGGCGCCAGGCCAAGTCCTGCTTTCTGTGTCAATAGACCTAGAAGCAGGATACGGGAGAGCGCCTGCACGGGTGTCCACGAAGGAGAGTGCTTCTCCAACAGGACACTCGAGAAGAGGAGGAGCCAGGAGTGCCACGGAGGGACCCCCAGAAGAAGAGTATAGGGGCCACTCTGTGAAAAAACAACTACAAAGCGGAGGTAAGTATGTGTTCGTTTTTTTTTTTTTTTTTTTTAACTGAACCTTTACAACCCCTTTAATATGACATCCTCCCATGCATGGGGTGCTTGCAGCGTCCTCCGTGATCACCAAGTCTTAGACTAGGCTGATCCCAGATCGGAGTAAGGGGCTGATCCCGGCACTTTACCACGTGATCAGCTGTCAGCCAATGACAGCTGATCACATGATGTAAACAGAAGACTGGTAATCTCTCTCTCTTCCCCCCCCAATTACTGGCTTCTGTCAGAGGGACATCAGTCCCTCACACAGAGCCACGGTTGACTCATATGTGCCACCTATCAGTGCTGCCAATCAATGCCCATAAGTGCTGCCTATCATTTTTACCTTCCAGTGCCCATCAGTGCCACCTTATCAGTGCAGCCTATCAGTGCCCATCAGTACAGCCTCAAACAGCGCACATCAATGAAGGAGAAAAATTATCAGTTTTCAAAATTTTATTACAAACTATGAAACTGTTTTTTTTGTTTTGTTTTTTTAGCAAAAAATAAATACCATCAAAAGAAAGCTCTATTTGTGTGGGCAAAAAAAAATATGATAAAAAGGTCATAGGGGTACAATGTTGCATGACCGCTCAGTTGTCAAAGTGCAAGAGCGCCGAAAGCTGAAAATTTGTCTGGACAGGAAGGGGATTTAAGTGCCCAGTAGGCAAGAGGTTAATTCCTGTACAGTGTGTGGAGGGGGGTGTGTCCCTTTCCTCCAATCAGCTCTAACACACCTGTACAAGAGCTCTAACTGCAGCCCCCCACCCCCTCCTCTGTGCTGACAGATGAAGAGGGATCTAAATTCAGCACTTCTGAAGGGGTGTGGCGAAGAGAAGAGGGTACAACCTATGTAGGGAGATTTGATTAATTTGTGTATCACCTGAGGATGTTCACTTCACTGGGTATATGTGAGGGTTTACATCCACTTTAAAAAGGCAGCAATAACAGTTCCTGTCCTTAATTCCTTGTTCACCTGAAAACATGAAATGTATCTGTATTTCTGATGCATGATAATCATTTTGCAATACTAACCTCTTTGCCACAATTGCACTCAAATATGCGGCCTCTTAGCAGCTAGGCTTTAGCACTGAGTGGCCGCATATATGCGTGCAATAGCTCCGAAAGAGCTGTGCCGAGACCGCGCACTCTGCGTACTCCCGGCACAGTTACCAGCGGCTAACTGAAAGCTCCTTTTCCCTGCTTGCGAACGAGAGATTTTTGATCATGTGACATGGTCACATGACCATAAGCCCTGCCATTCTAAAGCCCTTAAAAGGCCAGCAGGCGCTGGCACTAAGGTGTTAAACTGACATGGGTCTTCCATGTTCTATCCTAGCAAAAAAAAGTTTGGGCTTTTGATAAACTAAGGCTCAGATATGCAGGTAAACCTATGTAGGAAAAGTTATAACAACAGTATATTTATTTTTTGGGATGCAGCCAGAGCAAACCCATAAAAACATGTCAGGTGTAAGCAGTGTACTTTGCAGGAATAGATAACAGAACTCATGCGCTTCATGGCAATCCAAAATATTGCCAATCAAAGCCACGCATATTGTTGTTCTCCAGTCTTTGTAAATTTCAGATGGAATACTTGCCAGCGGAATGATGAGGTTCTTCATCCGGCTCCACCTTGCAGTATTTAACGTGGTGAATTTGTTCTGTACTTTGCTGCACTGGGGAGGTTGGTTGTTCTGAAATAGATTAAAAAAAAAACACAAATTTACTTTATAATTCTTTCCACTTTCATCAAGCCTCAGTTTTTTTCTAGTGTCCTTAGATCAGGGTTTCTCAACCAGGGAACCATGGAACCCTAGGGTTCCTCCAGAGGTTGCCAGGGGTTCCTTGAGCAACAAGCAGTCTGCCTCTCAGATATGTTTCCCCTGACATTGATCTTTTTAGCTATCCAATTCTTCCCAATGACCATAAATGTAAGGAACATTCTTTGCACTGACCATCACACTACTATATCATGCATGAGGTGTAGATATTTTTAGAAGGAGGGGTTCCTGGAGCCTGGAAATTTCAAGGGTTCCACAGTGTTGAAAAGGGTGAGAAAGGCTGCTTTAGATCCTGGACCTTTTCTCTCTACTGTAAACTTTTTCATTTGCTTCTTCTATCACACTCTAGCTGCATCCTAGCCACTGAGGCTCCCCTTTTGCAGCTTTATGGATGACTCCTTAGCTGAGCCTTGGGGAACCCTACCCAGCCCCACCAGGAAGAAGAGGACAGCCTGTAATGTTGTTTTGGGCACTAGATCCTACATTAGGCTGAATTCACACTGGAATGGACAGCTGCCACTTTACCTTTCTGGATGTCCATTCTGACTGTGGTAGTGGGCGGTGTAACATAATTCAGCCCATCACACAGCACCCCTTCTTTTTGTACAAACTTTATGTGAAGTGTACAAAAGTACACTTCGTTCATTTTTCTGTACAGCGACATGCGATCCTCTACAGTGCTCTGTGATAAAATGCAGATTGTTTGCATCTTAGCTCAGCTCCAGACTGCATTGCAGCGTGAAGAGGACACAGACCGAAAACATTTTTTTCTGTGTGTCCTTGAGGTGACTGGCATTTTACACTGCGGTAGAATGCCGCACATATTGTGAATTAACCCTTAGGCGCTCGCCTTGGCACATGGTGATATACAGACCCCCTAGGCTGTGGTCCTCCTGCTGGAAGCAGACCTGAATTTGAAGACCCTATCTGGGTTATGCTCCTCAGAAGGGCAAAGGCTTAGGGGTTACGCTACAGGCAATGGTAATTCAGGACCTTATTTCTTAAACTAGTCTCGGGAAAGCTTCCACTCCAATCCCTTCAGCGTGGCATGAGCCACGATACGTCATTGCTCATTTTAAATAGTGTTTTGTAGCTATGGAGCATGGGTTGCAATGCTTTTTCTTTAGTCTGTTGCAGCCTTGAGCAGGAGTTAGACACTTTTAAATTCAGCTTCTTTGTCTCACTGGCAACCGCTCTGTACCCTCACTGTGCATGCCTAGCTCAATTCTCCTAATCCTAGCTACAGCACATAGTACAATGATCTATGGATGTCAACATGGGCTATAGCTGCTTACAGTGCTTGGTGCAGAGAGCTTCAACCTTTCCTACTTATCAGTTTTTTTGAATACCCCCTAGGAGGGTTTCCTCACTACAAGAAAATAGGTCCGTGGGCATTGCCAGCTCACATGCTCTAGGAGGAAGGAAGGGGTAGTCCTGTGTCTCTCCCCAATTCCTTAGTTCAGTAAGCTGTGGCCACTGCCCCCAAAGTGAGTCTCTCCCATCCTCCGAGACCTCCATTGCACTTTCCTCCTTCTGCTTGTCCAGGGAGAGGTTCTCAGCCATCATGTCCGAGTTTATGGGGACATTTTCTGTCCTTTTGAATACCTATGAATGCAGGGGCCACAAGCAGGTTTCATCAACCTCCCCCTCTGGAGTTTGTGTCAGATTTTCCTCAGTCTGAGTAGGAGGAGGGATAGGACATCTTATCAGAATCTGAGAATTCCATCCAGGAGGAAGCTCAATCTGCTAATCTCTCTCCTAAAATTAAGGATACAATTTCTGTCCTTATGTAGGCAGCAAACAAGTGGAGCTTCCCCTTTTGGGTGTAGACCCCTGCATTAGGTCATTCCAATTACACTCAGTTGATTTATAAAAGGTCATTGGCATATTGATGACTGGAAGGGAGGACCTAGGGGGTGGCAAAGTATAAGCAGATTAAACTTCAACTTTAGAATAACAATATAATTTTTGGCCGGCTGGATATATCAAACAGCAAAAATGTGTACATTACTAATCAGATTTATAAACCTTGCATTGAATACTTACCAGTGGAATAATGTGGTCCTTCTTGTGGCTCCTCCTTAATGCCACATCTGATGGGGTAACTTTTTTCTGTACTTCGCTGCACTGGGGCTGTTGGCTGTTCTACAACAGAAAAAAAAACAACATATTAAATTCTATTTTCAAGAAAAAAACCTCCATCACATGCCCAAAAAATAATCAGTGGAGTGCATTGGCAATCACTGTACAGACCATCCCCCTCTCCTCTTCCCTATAGTAAAGAGGGGAGGTGTACTGTAGGTAAAAGAGCTAACGGAGGAACAATGCTAACCTATCACTCAACACAGACAAAAAGCATAGGATGGTACCCACTCACAAGATTTCTGACAGGATCAACAGGTATTTTTTTTCACTCAGACAGATTGGTTAAATAGAAATTTGAAAGGGTTTTGTCCTAATGGAAGCAAATAGGAGAAGTAGATTGTTGGGGTTTATACATACACTGACCTCTCCTTCTGAAAATCATAGTTGCCTGGCATCATTATCTTCCAAGTCACTGACCCGTAAAATTATAGAGAGAAGGCTTTCTGACTTTTGCTTGTTGGGTCTGTATCTCAGACAGATTGAAGCCAGACATGGCCAGGCAACAAGCAGTTTCAGAAGATGCTCGTCACCCATTTTTCTCTACTGACAGGTCACCTTTAAATCAGAATGACAGACTTTAAACTGGAGATTTGGCCCTAGGGGAAAACTGGGGGAATCAAATGCAAACAAAAAGGAAAAAAAAATACATACTGGAGAAAAACTGTTTATTTTTATTAGAATTCTTTGCAAAAGCTGTTTTTTGTATTTCAGAACACTGAAAGGGCTTAGCTTTCTTCTTATCTTAGAGCTGCCCCTCCTGATGACTGTTGGGATACTCATCAAGAAGCAGCAGAAGAAATGGAGGAAGCACAGGTCCACAGAATAAATGAAGCAGAAGCTGGGAGATACTTTCACTGTGGATCTTCAGGTACAGCTCTCTCCAGCAAGGAGAATAGTGATCAGCACAATAAAATGACCAAATCTCCCGATACTAAAGCTGGTCATACAACTATAGATTATCTGCATATTTTCTATGGTCAGATGGAAAAAGTGGAACAGATTCCTTCATCTACGCTGAACTGTGTGGATGGAAGAATCACCCACTGGCCCAAGCTTCCATATCTTGCTAGTCGGCCCCGCTGGCTCTCACAATACATGAACATTCTGATTGGGTGCAGGCATTGTTTAGGTTGAGAGCCAGCGGTTAGCAAGATACTGAAGCTTGGCCCAGTGGGAGATACCTCCATCCACACAGTTTAGCAAACCTGGAGAAATCTCTTGCGCTTCCCCCCCCCCCCTAATCTATCCATAGAAAATCTGCAGATAATCTATAGGTGCATGGACAGCTTTACTGTCAGAAGGAGCAATGCCTTACAATGCACATATGCAATAAAGAGACTGAAGACACAGGAGTGTCTAGGTACAATAGTTGCACTGCTATTTAAAGGAGGAAATCAAAATAAAAAATGTAAAATCTTTCAGGTTGCTGATTAGGCACAATTAACATCTTGCTTGATTATAGACTGTGAAGATGCTGTATGTTTTTCACTGAGATTCTTACATTTAGATATATCAGTTTTCTCACCAATGGTGCAGGCGTCCTGGCTGTCCTTAGATTGCTTCCCAAGATATTCACATTCATCCTTAGAGAAATAAACAGCAACATCCTCACATGTCACCTGAAATAAATAAAAGGGGAGAAAAAAAACATTTTATATATGAAGAACAGGTACAAGGAGCAAAATGATCTGTTAACTGCTAACAATGTGGAAGAAGCAAAGACTCAATGTTGTTTAGATAAATACAAGCTCTCTACCAGAGTGAGTATATATAATTTCCTACCTTCCTAGTCAACAGCTGAACGATTTTGCTGGCCAGCTCAGTAATCATCTTCTGAGTCTTGTCCTCCATTCCGAAGAGAGTAAAGGAGAGCTCTGGATATCCTGAAGTGGAGTCACACGCATTGCTTTTGACCTCTGTGGCACGAATGTTGAATGTACATCGGGTCCCATCAGGCCTCTTCACAACAATAAAATCCTGCACAAAGAGGAAGATTCAGACCCTGGTGATGATGGAGGGAGGCATGGCTCACTGTTTCTGTGTGCGTGTCCATGGATGCACACACCCCAGCATGGGAGCATGCTTTCATGGGTCCCTCCATAGCACCTGGCTTGCTAAGGAGTGAGGAGCAGAAAGCACCAGTGGGGGGACTGCCAGAAGAGGAGGTTAAAGGACCTTTCTGCGCAATATGGTTGCACAGAGCAGGTAAATATAACATGTTTATTTTTACCCAGCAAAAATCTTATTCTTTAGTATCATTTTATGTAGACAACTCAATATTATATTCTACATACACATCTGTCAAAGAACAGGTATGTGGACATCAACTGAGACATGATCAAATGCTAAGTCTAACTCCACATTTAACCACTTAAGCCCTGGACCAATTGTCAGCCTAAGGACAATTTCGCACTGCACTGCTTTAACTGGTAATTGCGCGGTCATGCAATGTTGTACCCAAACGAAATTTGCGTCCTTTTCTTCCCATAAATAGAGCTTTCTTTTGATGGTATTTGATTGCCTCTGCGATTTTTATTTTTTCCGATATATAAAAGGAAAAAGACTGAAATTTTGAAAAAAAAAAAAAAAAGTTTTTTTTACTTTTTGTTATAAGAAAAATCGAATAAACTCAATTTTAGATTAGATTTTTTACATTTAGGCCAAAATGTATTCAGCCACATGTCTTTAGTTAAAATGTCAATAAGCGTATATTTATTGGTTTGCACAAAAGTTATAGCGTCTACAAACTAGAGTACATTTTCTGGAATTTACACAGCTTTTAATTTATGACTGCCTATCTCATTTCTTGAGGTGCTAAAATGGCAGGGCAGTACAAACCCCCCACCAAATTACCCCATTTTGGAAAGTAGACACCCCAAGGAAATTGCTGAGGGCATGTTGAGCCCATTGAATATTTTTTTTTGTCCCAAGTGATTGAATAATGAAAAAAAAAAAAAAAGTTTACAAAAAGTTGTCACTAAATGATATATTGCTCACACATGCCATAGTTATATGTGGAATTGCACCCCAAAATCGCGTTGGGGGGGGGGCGATTTGCGTGCCTGTGTGTACCTACATGTCAGTGTAGTGATTGGTGCACACTTACTATCTCTGCTCTCCTCGCAGTCTGATCAAAAAGACCACCCTGAGGAGAATGACATCACTTCCTCCCTGCCTGTGTTTACACTACACAGGCAGGGGGAAGCTTCTCATTCGCCAGGAGCGATCGAGAGGGATGGCCAGAAACCAACTGCCATCCCCTCATCCCGGATCGCTCCTGAAGTGAAACAGACCACCGCAGCCAGCGGGAGAGGGTCCGATCGGACCCCCCACCCGCTGGAAGGCAGGCACGTACGGGTACGTGCTTGTGCCCGTACATGCCATTCTGCCGACGTAGAACTACATGCGGCGGTCCTAAAGTGGTTAATGTCCCTTTTAAATAATTTGGACCAAGCTGGCTCATACTATTTAGTGCCCCAACAGTTGCGCTTTCTGGGTACACTTTAATAACTGTATGTAACCACAGCTAGGTATACAGTGCTGTGTTCCAGCAGTGGGACCAAAACTTCCAGTCACACTCCTGACCAAAGTAGAATCGGGCTGAGTGCTGCTCAGCCAATCACGATAAGCCATGTATTCTATGAATGAATGATTGGCTGAGGCAGAGATCGTGACATCATCCGCCCCCTCAGCCAATCAGAGGAAGAGAAATGCTCAGCTCAATTTTATTTTGTTCCAGGAGAGAGATGAGAAGTCCCTTCCTGCCGCTTCCATAAGCGCCTGGAACAGTTGCAAAAAACGACACAAAGTTATGGCTATACAGCCATAATCCTGGTAAACCACCTGCAAAGTTTATAATATTATATGTATGTATATATATATATATATATATATATATATATATATATATATATATATATATATATATACACACACACACACACACATACACACACACAGTTGACAAGTGGTTAAGCTAAATTGCAACAGTAGGCAGTACAGATCAGAGGAGACTTTAAATTTTCTTAGTCCTATTCCTACTCAAGATAAAACCCATGTAGTTCTATTTGTATCCAATATATTGCCCTTAAAAGGGGACATCTAGTTCAGCTGCTGGTTTTGTTACTCCTTCAGCCAACCCTCCTTACCTCCACCGTCAACAAGCAGATGATCTCCAGGGCATGATTTAATATGGCTTCTGCCACTGCTCTCTCTCCTTCACCATATAGATAAGCTCAGTAAGTTCTCTCTCTGGACAGGTAATGTATATTTCTCAAAAGCTTCATAGCGCCCTAAAAAGAGGCAGAAGACCGTTATCTGGAACATCTTTCTAGCTGTAAACGTTGACTGCTTTGGTCACGTGGTGTAATAAAGTACAACTAAAGACAAAACTTGAAACTTCCCCCCCTCCCCCCCCCCCCCCGCTTTTGATAGAATGGAGAGTGGATTGGAACACCTGTCAATCAGCCACACAGGCGATTGGTGCAGCAGTAAGGGCAGTAACAAGCACCGATCCCCCTGTATAGCCTTTCAATAAAGCAGCTGACAGCCACGTCTCCTCCTCTTCCACCTGCGGCTGTCATTTGCTTTATTGAAAGGCTATACATTGGGACCGGTGCTTGTAACTGCCCCCCACCACCGCATCGATAACCCCTGACTGCCCCTGTGTGCACCTCCGGCTCCCCGGGTCTTCCTCTGGCTTTGGGTGTCCTCCCTCTCCCAGATCCTCTTCCCTCTCTCTGGCTCCTCCTCCCCCAATTCCCTCCCCTGTCCGAGATCGCTCAGGAAGTAGAGCGGAGAAAGGAGAGGTTAAATGTCATTCCTTCCTTGTTTAGGATGCACAGACTCTGTCCATTCATAACTAAGCATCGTGTTTACGATGCTTCAGTTTATGAATTAACAGGAACCTCGGTCTCTTGTCCATTCATCTTCAGAGCAGCTGAGGCTGCTGAGAAAGCAGCTGGGGAATCAGGGTCCTCAATCCCTTTCCTTGTCTCAAAAGGGGAGATGTCAGGGGTCTGTTTAGACCCCTGATCTCTCAGCAAAGCCCCCCCCCACAAACAGGGCTGATAAAATAAAAAAGGGAAGCGAGAATAATACTTAACCACTTCAATACAGGGCACTTAAACACCTTCCTGCCCAGACCAATTTTGAGCTTTCAGCGCTGTCGCACTTTGAATGACAATTGCGTGGTCATGCTACACTGTACCCAAATGAAATTTTTATCATTTTTTTCCCACAAATAAAGCTTTCTTTTGGTGGTATTTGATCACCTCTACGGTTTTTATTTTTTGCGCTACAAATAAAAAAATACTGAAAATTTTGAAAAAAAAAATGTTTTTTTTTGTTTCAGTTTCAAAACTTTGTAAATAAGTAAGTTTTCTCCTTCACTGATGGGGCTACACTGATGGGCACTGATAAGGCGGCACTGATGGGCACCAATGTGGCACCAATGAAGTGGCACTGATAGGCGGCACGGATGGGCACTGATAAGTGGCACAAATTGGCACTGATAGCTGGCACTGATGGGCGACACGGACGGACACTGATAGGTGGCACAAATTGGCACTGATAGCTGGCACGGATGGGCGGCACGGATGGGCGGCACGGATGGGCATGGATAGGCGGCACAGGTGGGCACTCATAGGCGGCACAGGTGAGCATGGATAGGCGGCACAGGTGGGCATGGATAGGCGGCACAGGTGGGCACTCATAGGCGGCACAGGTGGGCACTCATAGGCGGCACAGGTGGGCACTCATAGGCGGCACAGGTGGGCACTCATAGGCGGCATCGGTGTTATACTATAGTAATGGATGCCAATCAGTGCCAAACAATAATGCATGCCAATCAGTGATGCCCATTGTGGGCACTGATTGGCATCCATTATGGGCACTGATTGGCACCCATTGTGCTGACTGGCATCCCTGGTGGTCTAGGGAGGATTATGACCTTTATTACCTTTTCCCTGGTGGTCTGGTGGCGTCCCTGGTGGTCCAGTGTGGGCATCCTCGGGGGGACTGTGCTGATAATCGATCAGCACAGACCCCCCTGTCAGAGGAGCAGCCGATCGGCTTTCCTCTACTCGCGTCTGACAGACGCGAGTGAGGGAAAGCCGATCACCGGCTCTTCCCATTTACACTGTGATCAGCCGTGATTGGACATGGCTGATCACATGGTAAAGAGTCTCCGTCGGAGACTCTTTACCGAGATCGTAGTTGCCGGGTGTCAGACTGACACCCCGCAACAACGATCGCCGCGATGCGCGCCCCCAGGGGCGCGCAGCGGCTCATAATCCTGATCACATCATATGACGTCCGGTCAGGATTATGAAACCACTTTGCCGCCGTCAATTGCCTATAGGGCGGGCGGCAAGTGGTTAAAAATGTTAAATTGTAAAAAAAAAAAAAATATATATATATATATATATATATATATATATATATATATAGGGGGGGAGAAACAACTCCTCACTGCATGAAAAATAGGTCTGCAAGATTGCCAGCTCCCAGCTCTGGAACGAAGGAAGTGGTAGTCCTCAGTCTCTCCCCCAAGTCCTTAGTTCAGTCAGACGTGACCACGGCCCCCCAGTGCGAGTCTCTCCCATCCTCAGAGGTCTATATTGCACTTTCTGGCACACCTCCTACTTGTCCAGAGAGAGATTCTCAGCCATCATGTCTGAGTTTATGGGGAAATTCTCAGCCCCTTTGAATACCAATGAATGCAGGGCCTACATGCAGGCTTCATCAGCGTCCCCCTCCAGAGTCGGTTTCAGATCTTCCTCTCATGGCTGCTTCAGCCCCCGAGTACGAGGAGGGATGTGACATCCTATCAGAATCTGAGAATTCAATCCAGGAGGAAGCTCAATCTCCTAATCTCTCTCCTTCACTTAGGGATAATATTTTACAGTGTGCTTGTGCCTTGCCTTACAACCACCAATATCAGCTTGACCAAAGGTTACCAGTACGGGCTCCCTAAACATGCTTAAGACATTCCCAGTATACACTCTGCTGAATTAAAAATAGCATGTTGATGTGCTTCAAGATAATCCAACACATCACCAAGTACAAAGCCATGTATATTACTAATCTGAATTCTTTATAAACCTTGCGTTGAATACTTACCAGTGGAAGAATGAGGCTGTTCTTCTTCTGGCTCCTCCTTAATGCAAAATATGATGGGGTAACTTTGTTCTGTACTTCGCTGCACTGGGACTGTTGGCTGTTCTAGAACAGATTCAAATAAAAATTCACATTAAGTTGTACAGTATTTTCAATAAACATCCTACACCATTTTCCAAAAAAATAATCAGTGGAGTGCATTGACAACTACTGTACAGAACATCCCCCTCTCCTCTTCCCCATAGCATAGAGGGGAGGTATACTGTAGGAAAAAGAGACAACGGGGAACAATGCTAACCTATCACTCAGCACAGACAAAAAGTATAGGAAGGTACCCACTCACAATAAATTTAATGCAGGATCAACAGTCATTTTTTGCACTCAAACAGATAGGACAAAACACTTTCAAAGTTATATTTAAGCAAACAGAAGCAAATATGAGAAGTAGATTGTTGGGGGTTATATACACTGACCTCTCCTTCTGAAAATCATAGTTGCCTGGCTTCAGTATCTTTCAAGTCACTGACCCGTAACAATTATAGAGAGACTTTTTTTCTGACTTTTGCTTGTTGGGTCTGTATCTCAGACAGATTGAAGCCAGACATGGCCAGGCAACTAGCAGTTTCAGTGGTCTTCATGTATTTTTCTCAAATGACGGGTGAACAATAAATCAGCATCACAGACTTGTAACTGGATAGAAAGATTTTAAGGCTCAAGAGGACAACTGGGGAAAATCATAAATACAAAAAAAAAAAATGATATTATATACATACACGCACATTCTATGTATGTATGTATGTATATGAAGAAAACCAAAGTTTATTTTTACTATTGCAGTTTGTTTACAATGGCCCAAAAACAGCAAAACAAAAAGAAACATGAATAAATTCTTGCCAACTTGGGCACTTACTACACACAGGTTGCATGGCTATCAGCTAGGTGCAACTATGTGCTGTCCTCAGCACCTATCTCCCTGTACAAGACGTACACTGCTACACTTTTTTTTTTTTTGGGAAGGTTGCCTCACCGCACATACAGGTATCCCACTCCCCAGTCTAAACAGGCAAAACTGGTTCCAGGATAGACCAACTCCATTTGCATGATGGGAGTTTTTGTAGAGGCCTTAATGAGCCAACTTATTTCAGCTGGGCTCATTAACTCTACCCCTGCAGGACTTTCCCCTAGTGGTACAAATTGGCATGCTGTCACACTAAATTTATCCACAAAAGCAGATTTTTGTGTTTCAGAACACTGAAGGGGCTTAGCTTTCTCTTGTTAGAGCTGTCCCTCCTGATGACTGGTAGGGTAATTAAGAAGAAGCAGAAGAAATGGAGGAAGCCCAGGTTCACAGAATGAATGAAGCAGAAGCAGGGAAATACTTGCACTGCAGGTCTTCAGGTACAGCTTCCTCTACAGGAAGGAGAATAGTGATCAGCACAGCAAATTACCAAATCTTACTCTAAATATTGTATGATTAGCAGACAAAGCAAGAAATGCAGATATGCAGCTAGGAGACTGAAGGCACAGGAGCATCTAGGTACAAGAAGTGCACTGCTACTTTTTTGGGGAGGAAATCAAAACAAAAATTTAAAATTTTCAGGATGCTGGTTAGGTATAATTACCATTTCTAGATCCTGGCACGTGCGTGATAATAAACTACAAAGATGCTGTAGGTATTTCCCTGAGATTTTTGACATCCATACACAGTTATTAGATTTTCTGCAGATTTTTGTCTTCAGATTTACCAAAACCATATAATATATGAGGTCAAACCTTAAGTGTTTAAATTTGTATGCAATCAGGCAGGCCCTTGCACTAAATGGTTTTGGTAAATCTGAATACAAAAATCTGCAGAAAATTTAATAATGTGTGTGGGGCCTTATATTAATCTGTTTTCTCACCGATGGTAAAGGTGTCCTGGCTGTTTTTAGATTGAGTTCCATGTCCTTGAAGATATTCACAGTTATCCTTAGAGAAATGAACACCAACAGCCTCACATGTCACCTACAATAAAAGGGGAGCACAAAACATTTTATATTGGAAGAACAGGTACAAGGAGAAAAATTATATGGTAATTGCTAGCAACATGGAAGAAGCAAAGACTTGAAGGTGTATAGATAAGTACAAGCACTCTACCAGAGTCTGGTAGATAAGAAAAAATATATTGATATTTTTTTTTATTATTAATGAATTTCCTACCTCCCTAGTCAACAGCTGAATGATTTTGTTGGCTAGCTGCGCAATCATCCTTTGAGTCTTGTCCTCCATTCCCAGGAGAGTAAAGGAGAGCTCCGGACATCCTGAAGTGGAGTCACACCTTTTACTTTTGACCTCTGCAGCACGAATGCTGAATGCACATTGGGTCCCATCAGGTCTCTTCACAATAATATAATCCTGCACAAAGAGAAGGAGACCCTTTATGAAAGTAACTTCACTTCTAAGGCCCCGTTTACTCTTTAAGTAGCGGGAACTCGCATTTTCATTCGTGATTTTGTGTAGGCAATGTTAACGTGATTCTGCGTGCCATTCACTTTACGTGTTTGTTGGCCAAAAGAGGCTCCTGCTCTTTGGACGACAAGCTTCACGTGATTTTAACCACTTCCTGAATGCCGCACGCAGATATATGTCCTTACTTTGATGGGAGATATCGTTGTTATGGCAGCAGCTAGCTGCCATAACCTGGGTATCCTCTTGTTCAGCCAGCTGTCTGCTTCAAAATAAGTGTTCTCTGCGGCGGATTCGTCGCAAGATAACTTTTATCGGCGGCGGGAGAGGGCCGCCCCCCTCTGGTGCAATTGGATGTTCCTCCTTCCTTGGCATGGAGACAAGTGAGGGGAAGATAGCCCCCACCCGCCTCATGACATTGCAGGGCAGAAGCGACGTCAAAACATCACTTCCGCCCATAGCTCTAAAAGGGCCATTTTTTTTTTAAATCATTTTTTTAAATGACAATTTTTTTTATTGCATTTTAGTGTAAATATGAGATCTGAGGTCTTTTTGACCCCAGATTTCATATTTAAGAGGTCCTGTCATGCTTTTTTTCTATTAGAAGGGATGTTTACATTCCTTATAATTGGAATAAAAGTGACACAATTTTTTTTTTTATTTAAAAACAGTTAGCCCTAACCCTAGACTCTCTGAGGATCTGAAATAAAGAATTGTTGCTCTACATAAAGATGGCCTAAGCTATAAGAAGATTGCCAAGACCCTGAAACGGAGCTGCAGCATGGTGGCCAAGACCATACAGCGGTTTAACAGGGCTGTTTCCAATCAGAAGAGGCCTCGCCATGGTCGACCAAAGAAGTTGAGTGCATGTGCTCAGTGTCATATCCAGAGGTTGTCTTTGCGAAATAGATGTATGAGTGCTGCCAGCATTGCTGCAGAGGTTGAAGGGGTATGGGTGGGCAGGTTAACCTGTCAGTGGTCAAACCATATGCCACGCACTGCATCAAATTGGCCTGCATGGCTGTCGTCCCAGAAGGAAGCCTCTTCTAAAGATGATGCACAAGAAAGCCCACAGTTTGCTGAAGACAAGCAGACTAAGGACATTGAGAACCAAGTGCTTTGGTCTGATGAGACCAAAATAAACTTATTTGGTTCAGATGGTATCAAGCGTGTGTGGTGGCAACCAGGTAAGGAGCACAAAGACAAGTGTGTCTTGCCTGCAGTCAAGCATGGTGGTGGGAATGTCATGGTCTGGGGAGCTACAGTTCATTGAGGAAACTATGACTGCCATCATGTACTGTGACATACTGAAGCAGAGCATGATCCCCTCCCTTCAGAGACTGGACTGCAGGGCAGTATTCCAACATAACGACCCCAAACACACCTCCAGGCCAACCACTGCCTTGCTAAAGAAGCTGAGGGTAAAGGTGATGGACTGGCTAGGCATGTCTCCAGACCTAAACCCTATTGAGCATCTGTGGGACATCCTCAAACTGAAGGTGGAGAAGCGCAAGGTCTCCAACATCCACCAGCTTGGTGATGTCATCATGGAGGAGTGGAAGAGGACTCCAGCGACAACCTGTGAAGCTCTGGTGAACTCCATGCCCAAGAGGGTTAAGGCAGTGCTGGAAAATAATGGAGGCCACACAAAATATTGACACTTTGGATATTTTCACTTAGGGGTGTACTCACTTTTGTGGCCAGCGGTTTAGACATTAGTGGCTGTGTGTTGAGTTATTTTGAGGGGACAGCAAATCTACACTGTTATACAAGCTGTATACTCACTACTTTACATTTGTATCAAAGTGTCATTTCTTCAGTGTTGTCACATGAAAAGATATAATAAAATATTCACAAAAAAATGTGAGGGGTGTACACACGTTTGTGAGATACTGTATATGTATTGAGATTGGCAAGTGTTTAGTTAAGCTAAAATGCAACTAAATTGGCTGTTTGGGGCAGTACAGGTCAAAGGAAACATTAATGAAATTTCCCAAGTCCCATTTATACACAAGAAATATCCTATGCAGTTCTATTTGTGTCCAATATATTGCCCTTAAAGGGGACGTCTATTTCAGGTGCTGGTTCCCCATGTTACTCCTTCAGCCAACCCTCCTTACCTCCACCGTCAACAAGCAGATGATCTCCAGGGCATGATTTAATATGGCTTCTGCCAACTGCTCTCTCTCCTTCACCATATTAGATAAGCTCAGCAAGTTCTCTCTCTGGACAGGTAATGTATATTTCTCAAAGCTTCATAGCGCCCTAAAAAGAGGCAGAAGACCGTTACCTAGAAAGTCTTTCCTCCAAAATTCACTCACATATATTCTCTGTACCCAACTGTAGACTTTAACTATGTTGGTGACATGGTGTACTAAACAAGGTGCAAGTCGTCTCTTGACAACTACTTCGTGTAAAGATATCTAAACCCAAAAATGCAATAGATTGCAGCTCTCCAGTCCTTATATGTGGTAGCTGCATTAGTTGATACCCGTGGATCCTGACAAAAACCCAGCGTCTTCTTCACTGAATCCTCAATTATTCAGCCATCTTCTGTGAACTGAAGAATACATCCTCCCTACATAATGGGGACATGGAGGAGGGGAGGAATTTGTGGTCCAAATCACGGAGGCAACCTAGGGTGTTTGTATTAGCAGCATGGACCCCAAGGTGAAAGTCATGGGGGAAAGCCTGAATTAGGAAAAATTAATGCAGCCCCCGCCTCTAAAAATTGGTAGAATTCAATATAAACTTTTTTGAACTATAGGCAAAACCTTTTTTTTAAATCATTTTGGATATAGTAAGGAAAGGTTATAACCCCTGTAAGGTTGATTGTTGCCCTCCGTTTCCCAATGTGGAGATGTCCCTTCATTTTCTGTCAATAGCCAAAACAGGAAGTGCAAGGAAATTCATTGGCGACCCACAGGTCACCAGAACTAGTGTCCCCATTGGAACATTTCCCCTTTTCTGGAGACAACCCAAAATGTAGGATTGTCTTTTACTTTCAATGATACTGGTAATCGGGACAAATAGAGAACGGGGATGTAGGCAACAATACAAACTGACAGGTGTTCCAATCCCTCTCCACTCTATCCAATACTAATAAAAAAAAGTTTTTCCTTTAGTTACACTTTAAACATCCATATTTACCTCTTCTGGGGCATTTGTGGGAATCTCAGTGTCAAAATTGCTGGTGGCTTAAAGGGGAACTATACTGACCTTGGCTCCAGCAACGCGATGTCCAGGACTTCCCTGCCAGCTGCTGGCATCTTTGAGCCAGCTTCCAAGTATCGAGCATCGGTTTACTTTCATTGGCTGGGCAGATATGACATTACTTCCACATATGCGTGGAAGTTCGGTTGACTTTGGCACAGATCACTATATAGACATAGGTAGGTAGGTAGGTAAGTTTAACAAAGGAAAGACAAAGCATGCCTCTTCTGCATTAAAAATCCTGCCGGTTCACCCATTTTTATCATTTACAGAAAGCTCCACTTTAACAGCACTTAAAGTGTTACTAACCACTAGGGTTGCCACCTCATCCCTTTAGACCCAAACACATATTAATTACACATATTAATTACACAGGTTCTGTGGCTGATTAAGGTGGTAATTAAACTCACTTAGTGCCTTATCTGCATTCAATTAGCCACAGAACCTGTGTAATTAATAATGTAATTAACATCAGTCTGTATATGCAGTAAAGCAAGCTTGTTATACTCAATGTGGAACCTAAGGGGTTAATCCTCCACATTATGTAAAAAGGCTGTTTGGTCCTGTATTCTCTAAATCTCGCCTTCTTCCACTGTCCCCAATCTAGCTGCTGATAGAACACAGCCTTGGAGGCACTCTGCACATGCTCAGTTTGGTGTGTATTGCTAGAGAGTTATTTTTTTCTTGGGAGGGTGCATGTGATCAGCACAGGGCCAATCAGCACTGTCCGACCAGAGGGTCAGTGGTCATGTAGCCTCATAGTGCAATTGGGGAGAATTAAAATTCTTTCTACAAGCTTTAACCAGACACTGATAGAATTCACAAGACTGCTGATAAGAAAAGTTTTTTTAGCAGTTTATATTTACTAAAATAAATGCATTTCCATGTTCTGTGTACTGTGGGAGACCAGATATAGTGAATGCAGGGTCCTGGGTTTAGTAACACATTCAGATGGCTGTTGTGTTGTACAGTGTGTGCGTGAGATGAAGTGCACGGCGTTGTGTGCTTCGTCTTGCGCAGGCGCAGTATGACAACACTGCGAGATGTTGTAGTTTAGGTTACAGAATTTCCCTGAAGGCAATGCGGACTTGACCTTCCCATGTGATATAAGCGCAGCTGAGGTTACATCATCATTACCCTCAGGGAAAGCCGGAAGTAGAAGAAGAAAAGAAAAAGATAAAGAAAGCAAAAAATGTGAGATATAAAAACAAAAATGTAAAAAAAGTCTTTTAATTTAGGGAAAGGTCTGCTTTAACAAAACATGCGGGGGGGGGGGGGGGGGGGGGGAGAAAGAAAGAAACGTATTTACCCTTTTTTTAAATAAAAAGCTTATGCAGCCTTAAGCTCATTTTAACCCTTTGATGGACACTCATATCTCCAATGTCACTGGCTACCTAGGAGAGAGGCAGAATTCTTCTAAGGACTTGTAACATGTACAATCTGCAGATATGTATATGGCCTGTGTCCTCCACTGATAGGAGATGAGGATGAGAAAACTCTACATAAAGTAACACTTCCTATCCCCTCCCCCCCACCATCCATCCATCCTATGATCTGAGAAAGGAGGATCCAGGAAGAAATCTTTTCTCCCTCCATAGAAATGGATCTCCCCTCCCCCAGCACACATGGATGATCCTATACACACAAAACACACAACTTTTACCCCAACAAAGATCTTACCTGCTTCTACCATGTGAGTGGGCGGGGCTGCCGACTCTCACCTCTCATTGGCTCACCTCTACAGCTCCCCAAAGGCATTGTGGGACTTGTAGTGCTTACAAAGCAGAAATCTCTTACTGGCTACAAGTCCAGACAGCTCAATGCCGAGTCCCAGCTCTGATTGGATGTTTGTCACCGAATGGATTGCAGGGCATGCTGGGATAGCTTGGCTTTGCAGGGAGGAGATCCTGGGACTACAACTCCCATCAGCCCCCAGAGGCTAGGGGGAGGGGCCCCTTGTGTGTACAGCAGCTAATGAGCATGAGAGGAGGAGAGTGGGGGATGGGGGTGACATGTAAGGTGAGAGATCTGTGCAGGATTACATTGGAGATAGAAGAGAAGCTGTCATCAGATCACATGAGATGTCCTCATTCCTGACAATAGAAATCATTCTGCTGATGATCTGATTTCCTCTCTATGATGATTACACAGGGATGGGATCGGTGATTCCTCCATCTATTCCTATTACAGATCTTATTTATTAGAACAATAGATGATCAGACAGATGTGACTTGTGACACTCACGATGATTTATTAGTCAGTATAGAGCTGTGAAGACGAACCTTTCCCATTTTTTTTACATTTCCAAAATTGCTCCACTGCACTGCAGAGTGGATGAGCATCATGGGAAATGTAGTTCTAAAACATCTGGGGTGCCGAGGATCACCATCACTGGTATAGAGAAACATAGAAAAGTGACAGCAGAAAAAGGCAGAGTAGTCCATTTTTTTTCTTTTATTATTTTTTTTGTTTTTTGTTTTAGGTTTTTTTTTTGTTTTGGTAAGTTTATTAGAGTATAGATCTATGTTTGTCCCAAGCATGTGTGAAGCCATTTACTTCTAACGGCCTCACTACCTCTGCTGGTAGTGTATTCCAAGCACCAACTACTCTTTCAGTAAAATAACACTTTCTAAGATTAGTTTTGAACTTTCCTCCAGGTAGTTTGAGGTCACATCCCCGGGTGTTCTTCATTTCAGTTCCATATCGAAAAAAATGCCCTCCTAAACCTTATTCACCCCCTTTAATCAAATCTATTTTACAATGGTTTGAGAAAGAGCGAGAACACGGAGGGCGGTGTAGTGCGGGAACATGTGCAGAATCGCAAGGTTTCCCACACCGCACAAAAAACACCCTTCCGTATTGCTGGTATTTGCTAATGGCGTATCTAGTCAGAATGTATAGTACCGTAGTACCCTGCATTATGGTGTGGCGGGATTTCAAAAATCATGTTTTTCTTTCAGACCCCTTTCACACCACACCACCCATTGTGTCGGCGGAAAAAATAGTGGCGTTTTACCTCCGGATTTGCGGCGCATTTCGGGCGCTTTTACCCCCGTTAGCGGCCGCAAAAGGGTTAAAACCGCAATAGCGGCGTTTTGCCGGCGGTGTTACAGCACTTCCCCATTGATTTCAATGGGGAGCAGCGCTGGAGGAGCGGTAAACACACTGCTCCTTCACCGCTCCAAAGAAGCTGCTGGCAGGACTTTTTTCTAACGTCCTGCCAGCGCACCGCTGTAGTGCTTTCACACTACATGCAATGGTGCAGCTTCTTTAGGGCGGATTGCAGGCGCTATTTCTAACGCTATAGGGCCTGCAAAATGCCCTGGTGTGAAAGGGGTCTTAATAAATGGACTGTAAAACTTAAAAAAATTATGCATTGTAAAAAATAAATAAATTAAATTAAATTATAAACATTCATGAACTTCTGAACAGAAAATAAAAAGCTAAGATAAAAGAAAAAAAAGAAAAAAAAAATATATATATATATATATATATATATTTTTTTTTTAATTCTTTTAAAAGAATATAACTACATACTTATCCAAAAAAAGCTAATCAAAAAAAAAACCCACTAGATTAATTAAACAAAAAAAAAATTGTATAGTCAATGACTAATCGGAAAAATAATCGATAGATTAGTTGACAGGCAAACTAATCGTTAGTTGCAGCTCTACACTATATATATGTGTGTATGTGTATGTGTATATATATATATATATATATATATATATATATATATATATATATATATATATGTATGTGTGTGTGTATATATATATATATATATATATATATATATATATATATATATATATACACACACACATATATACATATATGTGTGTGTGAATACTGGCCACTTTATTAGGTCACCCACCGGCCACCACATCCCAAAGGTGCTCTATTGGATTGAGATCTGGTGAGTGTGGAGGCCATTGGAGTAGTTACCTCACTGTCATGTTCAAGAAACCAGTGGTGAGATGATCTGAGCTTTGCGACATGGTGCGTTATCCTACTGGAAGTAGCCATCAGAAGGTAAGTACACTGTAGTCCTAAAGGCATGGACATTGTGAGCAACAAAGTGTGCCAAGAAAATATCCCCCACACCATTACACCACCACCAGCCAGAACCATTATACAAGGCAGGATAGATCCATGCTTTCATGTTGTTTGTGCCAAATTCTGAACGTACCATCTGAATGGTGCACCTGAAATTGAGACTCATCAGACCAAACTTTTATTGTCAAATTTGGGTGATCGTATGCAAATTGCAGCCTCAGTTTCCTGTACTTAGCTGACAGGAGTGGCACACGGTGTGGTCTTCTGCTGCTGTAGCCCATCTGCTTCAAGTTTCAAAGTGTTGTGTGTTCAGAGATGGTATTCTGCATACCTTGTTTTTAACAAGTGGGTATTTGAGTTACTGTTGGCTTTCTATCATCTCGAACCAGTCTGCCCATTCTCCTCTGATCTCTGACATAAAAACATAAAAATCCTAGAGGTGATCAAATACCACCAAAAGAAAGTTCTATTTGTGGGAACAAAATGATAAGAATGTAGTTTGGGTACAGTGCAGCATGACCGCGCAATTGTCATTCAAAGTGCGACAGTGCTGAAAGCTGAATATTGGTCTGGGCAGGAAGGTGTATAAGTGCCCAGTATTGAAGTGGTTAAAGCGGAGGTCCACCCTAAAATGGACCTTCCACTCATCGGATTCCTCCCCCCCTCCGGCCCCACGATTGGCACCTTTCAGGGGGGAGGGGGGTGCAGTTACCTGGATAATCCAGGTAACTGCACCCACTTCCGGGCTAGCTCTCTGCGGAAAGGGGCGTACATTACGCCCCTTTCCGCAAGTGCCCGCCCCCTTCCGCAAGTGCCCCGCTGCCTGCTGGGAAACACACAGATCCCAGAGGCAGCGGGGACTGTCCTCATTGCGCAGCGCGGCTCGCGCATGCGCAGTAGGGAACCGGGAAATGAAGCCGAAAGGCTCCATTTCCTGATTCCCATACCCAAGATGGCGGCGGCAGCACTCCAGTGTCGATCTAGAAATCGGCTTCGGGTGCCGACATCGCAGGCGTGCTGGACAGGTAAGTGTCACTATTTTAAAAGTCAGCAGCTGCAGTATTTGTAGCTGCTGACTTTAAAAAAAAAAAAAAAAACGCGGAGTCCCGGCGGACTCCCGCTTTAAACAGGTGTACCTAATAAAGTGTCCGGTGTGTGTGTGTGTGTATATATATATATATATATATATATATATATATATATATATACACACACACACACACACACACACACACACACACACACACACAGTGGTACCTTGCGTACTGCGAGCATAATTCGTTCCAGAATCATGCTTGTAATTCAAAGCACTTGTATATCAAAGCGAGTTTCTCCATAGGAAATAATGGAAACTCAGATAATCTGTTCCAGTGGCGCTGCTAGTGTATGCAGTACCACATGTAACCAGTGGTGGGGGCACTCTGAGACACTCGGGAACAGAGTGTTTCTGAGCGTCTCCGAATAGCTCCAAGTGTCACTGCACCTCTGGCCAAATGCGGTACTACACACCCCAGAGGCTTGAATCCTGCTAGTTTTGCTAAACAACGTTCACAAACTGAGTCAGGATTTTTTTTAAATAAAAGCTTGTTTTGAGAAAAACTCATAAACTATGTTACTCACAATCCGATGTATTACTGTATATTATATATATATATATCATTTTTTTGGTGGTCGTTTGGGGACAGGTTTTATTGCTGTCCACCCTCCCAAAGTTTGTTTCTTTTCTTAATCTTACCTCCTGCTGTCTCTGTTTGTCCCATATTGCTCTATACTGTAGATGCCTCTGATAAAAGAGACAAACACAGAAATTATAGGGTAAGCGCATCTTTTCACAAAAAAATGTAATTGTGACCTCCAGACCCCTCTGCATATAGTGACCATGATGCCCCCTGCTGCCAGTGCAGTGGTCCTTACATCACAACGCCAGACTGAGTATGCTATTTGCTGCTGCTCACATGCAGGAAGCCACCAGATTTAGAAATGTGAGACCTAGAACTGGAATGTGATTAATAAGTAGAAGTTTCTCAACAAAAGACTTTAGGAAGTACACTCCCAGAGACCATGTCTGAAGTCTTGCTGCAGTAAATTACAAATTAATTAGATCATGTTAAACCCAATGAAGTTTCGGTTTGCCAAATGGCACATAATTTGTGGATAGGTTTCAAGTGTTGCTGTGCTCTGTCTTTAGGCTCGGTTGCGGGAATCGCACGCTAATGCCGCGTACACACGACCGGACTTTCCGGCATAAAAGGCCCAACGCAATCATTTCATCGGATATTCCGATCAGGTGTGGGCTTCATCTGACTTTTTTCTTCAAAAATTCTGACGGACCTAGAAATAGAACATGTTTTAAATCTTTCAGATGGAATCAATTCCTATTGGGAAAACCGTTTGTCTGTATGCTATTCCGATGGACCAAATATGACGCAAGCGCAGCTATTGGCTATTGAACTTCCTTCTCTAGTCCCGTTGTACGTCATAGCGTTGGAAACGAACGGACTTTGGTGTGATCGTGTGTAGGCAAGCCCGTATGGTCGGAACTCCTTTGGAAAGACCTTCAGAGTTTATTCTGACGGAAAGTCCGGTCGTGTGTTTCGGCATAAGATGACAGCTTCCGTGGCCGAAAAGAATAGGAGGGTTCAATTCCACTTTAGGTGTTGGGCTACCTTTGTCAGGTCAAGAACTCTGTTATAGAGGTCCCAGCAGACTCAGCAATTCATGCGAGGAACCGACACAGACCTTCTTCGTGGGTCAACTACATGCCACTAGAAGCAGATGGTTTTTAGATTCAGCCTTCCCGCCATCTTCTGCTGGTGCCCATTTAAGTGGCAGTAGATATCTAGGAAATAGGGGGGAAAAGAAGGGGAATGGTGGGACTTTATATGAAGCACAACACCAAAATGGGTTAATGTTTGCTCGAACACTGACTCCGTCTTCCCATCAGCATGCAGCGTGACCTGGGTGGGGTCCTGTGGCAATGTGGTGGGTACTTATTCTACACCCTTGTGGAGCACACACTCAGTCTGCTCCTTACACCTTGATGACACTATGCACATCTCTCGACTATGCTTTATACTTCATACCAAGGGTAACATTCGGTCTTCTATCTATTCTATGGTCTTTTGCACAATCCTTCTTACCATCACTCATTCTATGGTGAGCTACTCACCTGTTTCTACTTTACACTTATGATCTGGTCTCTGTTTCTTTTCCCTCCAGTGTTGGTTCTTTCATCTTCCCCAATCATTTATTGTGTAGTCACTTTAACTGATACACTTTATTTACAATTTCTCCACAGAAGCCCTATGGGCCCCTATTCAGCACTTTTGTTACAACCACAGTCATTTATTGGGGACGACGTCTCTATTGATGCTTACTTCTTGTTTTCCATTCGCCGCAGTCATCGCCACCTCAGTTTCCAATAGTGCCTCCAGCTAATAATACTACCCATGTTTTTTTTTATTGTAGCCCACTTATAGGTAAGAGTGCTGGGATTAAAGGGATTGTAAAGTGAATTTTTTTTTTTTTTTTTAAATAACAAACATGTTATACTTACCTCCACTGTGCAGCTCGTTTTGCACAGAGTGGCCCCGAACCTGCTCTTCTGGGGTCCCTCGGCGGCTGTCTCTGCTTCCTCCCGCAGGTACTGCTCACGTTCATGCAAGCTCCCTCGCATGGTGAGAAGCACCTGCGGGCGCGCTCTCGTGATACAGCCGACGGCCATAGCCACTCGCTGTATCACACGGCCCCGCCCCCCGGCGCTCCGCATCAGTGGATGTGATTGACAGCAGCACAAGCCAATGGCTGTGCTGCTTTCAATCCATCCACCCCAACCAATCAGCGGCCAGGCTGAGTGGCGAGAAAGGACGGCGGGGGCGAGCGTGGGATTTTCGAGGGGTGAGGTAAGTAAAACGGGGGCCTGGGGGCCCTCGCAGTGTCAATGTTTTTTCACCTTAATGCATAGAATGCATTAAGGTGAAAAAACATTTCCCTTTACAACCCCTTTAAGTTGTGGTTCCCCCTCTTCCTGTTACTCTAGTTTACTATATTTGGTATCTATATTTTTTACAGACATCCCTAGATTGCATTTGCTCCTGACGAGTGGAATTTATCCATGAAACGTGCATAGAGCTATATACTGATGTATTGTCACAGCTACCATGCGTTTACCATGCGACTACCTTGAATCAATTCTACACCCTGTTCCAAATTATTATGCCAGTGACATTTACCTAAATAATTGATGTAAACAACAGTCAGCATAATTCTCATGTTATCAATTATTAAGAGTACAATTCCAATTTTATTGAACAAACCTCCTAATGATAACGGTTTTTTTTTCCAAAATAAAAAACTTACAATGCACTGTTCCAAATTATTACACACAGTAAGTTTCAAAATACTTTATAGGTTATAAAGAACTGAAAATTGTAATTTGTTGTGTTTGCAGCATATTTACTGGAATCAAAAGCTATTTCAATCAAACTTTGAACAACATTTTAACTTTTTTAACCACTTGAGACCCGCAATACATCTATTGACGTCATGGGGTTTCGCTGGTTATATCTAAATGATGCCTGAGTCCACAGACATCATTCAGATATTGCCGTTTTCAGCCGGCGATTCCCTACACCATAAGAATGATCATAGCGGCTGTTCCGCCGCTTGATCGTTCTTATGGGCGGCGGGGGGCCCCCCCCTCCCTCCGGTGCTTCTACCGACTCACCATTTCCATCGGTGAGTCGGTCACAGGATCCGCCGGCCCCAGCATGTGATCATAGAGATTTCCGGCGGACTAGATTGTCCCTGGAGTCTCTATGATCGTTCGGAGGCCGGGCGCGATGTTATGACGTCACGCCCGGCCTCGGTATTCAAATTAACGGACCCAATCTGGCTAGGAAGCCAGGATCGTTTTTTTTTTTTTTTTTTATTCTTCCCAGCCTAGAGGTGAGATATGGGGTCTTAATGACCCCATATTTCACTGTAAATAGGTCCGATCGTGCCATATTCCTATTACAAGGGATGTTTACATTCCTTGTAATAGGAATAAAAGTCATCAATTTTTTTTATTTATTTTTTTAAGTGTAAAACTAAAAAAATAAAAATAAAATTAACAATAAAAAAAAAAAAAAAAAATTTTAAGCGCCCCTGTCCCCGTGAGCTCGCACACAGAAGCGAACGCATACGTAAGTCCCGCCCACATATGAAAATGGTGTTCAAACCACACATGTGAGGTATCGCCGCGAACGTTAGAGCGAGAGCAATAATTCTAGCCCTAGACCTCCTCTGTAACCCAAAACATGTTATCAGTAAAAATTTTTAAAGCGTCGCCTATGGGGATTTTTAAATACCAAAGTTTGGCGCCATTCCACGAGCGAGTGCAATTTTGAAGCGTGACATGTTGGGTATCTATTTACTCGGCGTATCCTCCTCTTTCACATTATGCAAAAAAATTGGGCTAACTTTACAGTTTTTTTTTTTTTTTTTTTTAGCATGAAACTGTTTTTTTTCTGAAAAAAAAACGCGTTCGAAAAATTGCTGCGCAAATACCGTGCGAGATAAAAAGTTGCAATGACCGCCATTGTATTCTCTAGGGTCTTTGCTAAAAAAACATATATAATGTTTGGGGGTTCTATGTAATTTTCTAGCAAAAAAATTAGGAATTTTACATGTAGGAGAGAAATGTCAGAATTGGCCTGGGTCTGGAGTGGTTAAACAGGTCACACTACATTTTAACATAGGACCCCTTATTTGATTGCAGCTTCACAAGTCTTGCATCCATTGAACTTGTGAGTTTTTGGACAGGAAAACTTTGCAAGATGCCAGAATAGCCTCCCAGAGCTGCTGTTTGGATGTAAACTGCCTCCCACCCTCATGGATCTTTTGCTTGAGGATGTTCCAAAGGTTCTCAATAGATTTGAGGTCAGGGGAGGATGGAAGCCACACCATGACTTTCTCTCCTTTTACCCCCATCGCAGCCATTGATGCAAATGTGTTCTTTGCAGCATGAGATGGTGCATTGTTATGAATGAAGATGGTTTTATTATGGAAAGCATAGTTCTTCCTTCTGTACCAGGGAAGGAAGTGGTGAGTCAGGAACGCCACATACTTTGCAGAGGTCATCTTTACACCTTCTTTTCTGGGACCCTAAAGGGGCCGACCAGCTCTCTTCCCATGATTCTGGCCCAAAACATGACTCCACCACCGCCTTGCTGACCTCACAGCCTTGTTGGAATAGGGTGGCCATCCACCAACCATCCACTACTCCATCCATCTGGACTATCCAGGGTTGCACGGCATTCATCAGTGAACAGGACTGTTTGAAAATTAGTCTTCATGTATTTTTTTGCCCAATGCCGCCGTTTCTGCTTGTGAGCATTGGTTAGTGGTGGCCGAATGGAAGGTTTATGCACAGTTGCAAGACTCTGGAGGACTCTACACCTTGAGGTCCATGGGACACCAGAGGCACCAGCAGCTTCAAATATCCATTTGCTGCTATGTAATGGTGTTTTAGCAGCTGCTCTCTTGATCCGATGTATGGATCTGGCAGAAATCTTCCTCAATGTGCCTTTATCTACACGAAACCCGTCTGTGCTCTGAATCAGCTACAAATCTCTTAATAGTGCGATGATCACACTTAAGTTTTCGTGAAATACCATGTTTTCATACCTCGTCCAAGGCACTGAACTATGTCACTCTTTTCGGCAGCAGAGAGATCATTTTTCTTCCCCATATTGCTTGAAAATGGTGATCTGCTTAATAATGTGGAACACCCTCCTTTGGTAGTTTTCCCTTTTAATTGGGCTCACCTGGCAATCTAATTATCACTGGTGTCCGAGATTGTGTCTCAGGGCTCTTTTGATCACTGAAAACAATGTAATCCATGAGATAAACTGAAAAACAAAATATTTAATCTTTGTGACACTGAAATAGAATTTGCATAATAATTTGGACCAGAGTGTATATTATCATGTGTGCATGCAATCATGTTTATATGCAAGTTTGGGCTACACTGAATACATTATTTAGTATTTACTATTTAGGAACTTTTATATATGTATGCATTTCCAACACATATGTGTATGTACAATTCTATGTATGTATTCTATTACTATATTATGTTATTTGCTGCATGTTCTGTACGGTCCCACATGCATCCATGTGCACCATTAAAATATTTTACAGTATTTACCCATTGATGATTCGTCTGGTTTTGGTGTTGTGCTTCATATAAAGTCCCACCATTCCCCTTTCCCTTCTTTTTTTTCTATAATTCAGGGATGGAGACATACAAACTCTGTAGCAGTTGTCTCATACAAAGTCCAAACAATGTATTTTTTATTAATGGCAGTAGATATCTGTATCTTACTTTAAACTGGTAAATCTGTAAGAACAGCTGATTGAACAAAGCCCCTCAATCTCTCTATTCATACATGGTTAGCAATAGACTTGTAATGTATTTTATGGTTTGTTTTAAATCCATTGCAGAATAGGTGTGATGACATTACAACTTATTTGTCAGTGGAGGAGTGGGAATATTTTGATCACAAAGAAGAGTATGAAGTTGTGATTGGGAAGATCTCTGGATGCTGAAAACTCTCATCCAACTAAAGGCCTGTACACACGGTCGGACTTGTACAAACTTTTCCGTGGACTTTTGTACAAAGGGCGTGGTCCACAAGTTTGTATTGCATACACACGGTCGGACTTTTTGACAACAAACACGAACGTGGTGACGTCACAACGTACGGACGCCACTTCAAAAGAGGACGTTAAATGACTCCAGCGCCACCTTTGGTCAACTTCTGTATTCTAGTCTGATCGTTTGCATAGGTTCTGAGCATGCGTGTTTGTACCTTGTACAAAAGTCCGATGCTTTTGCGTACACACGGTCGGACTTTGCTCCATCAGACTTTTGTTGCCAGAAAGTTTGTCCGTTCGCACAGCCAACAAAAGTCCGATGAAAACAGAAAAAGTTTGTCCAATGGAGCGTACACACAGTCGGATGTTGCTCCAAAACAGCTAATTTGCATGTTTGTTGTCAAAAAGTCCGACCGTGTGTACGGGCCTTTACTCCTGGGTGTAGCAGATCCCTCACCCCCAATTGTGCACTGTGGTTTTCTCTGTCAGCCTCTGCTGTCATTAGGTCAGTACTGCACACATAACATAAATATAAAAAAAAAAAACCAAACATTTTAATAACAAACATGTTATACTTACCTGCTCTGAGCAGTGGTTTTGCACAGAGCAGCCCAGATCCTTCTCTTCTTGAGTCTTGGGGACCCCCTCTGACACCACTCCTGGCTCCTCTCGAGTGCCAGTCACACACACAGCTTCAGCTTGGCACCACCCCCTCTCTCCCCTCATTGGCTCAATGGCTGGGATTGACAGCAGTGGGAACCAATGGTGTCCAGCCAATGAGGAGGGAGAGTACCCGGAAAGCCAAGGCTCTTGTGCACATCGCTGGATCGATCAGGTAAGGGCTGGGGGTGCACAGAATCCATGAAGGTATAAAATGTTCTGCCTTTAGAACCACTTTAAACTTAGGGGCTGGTGGAAGCAGAGGATCAGGTAGCTCCCACACTGAGAAGTGTGTCGAACGTTGAAGTGTTTTCAGTAGTCATAGAGCTTCCTAAAATGGACCGTGTCAACGCCCAATAGAGAGGTAGGTATGAACACTTTTCTTTTATAGAATCCCTTAAAAAAAAAAAACTAAAGAAATAACCCCATAAAAATACAACAAATAGCAGTAACAGGGTATTATAACAATACAGATGTCAGGATTCATGGGGTTTTTATTACTTTTTTTTTTTTTTTTTATTGAAGTAAAGTGAATCTGTATATTAACCAACACCGAGTCCCCAATTAGAAGCTATGTTTTAAAGGGATTGTCACTGAGAGGAAAAGGGACAAACTTCTGCAGGTATGAACTGCACACACTTTCTGTAGGACTTCTAAACCTTTCCATCATGGCTGAACCTCCGAGGGTTCTGAGAGGCAAAGTTACAGAACTTTGCAATAGTGCGGAAGCTAGCGGACTCCTTCCTGCATCCTGCACATATCCACTGTCTAGTGTGGCTGCAGATCATAGTGATTAGCCAATAGGAACGTCTGACAGAAGCTTTATGATAATCTCCAACACCACCCAGAAATGTCAGGGCTTCACCTATTAACACACTTAATGCACCGAGGACATTGGAAAGGCTTTTACCCAGTGTGAGTCTTTTGATGCCTCAACATGGCATCTTTTAATGAAAACGCTTCTTCACAGTACTTGCAGACAAATGGTTTCTCCCCTGAGTGCTGCCGCAAGTGGACAATCAGGCTGGCGTATTGGCAGTAACTCTTGCCGCATTCGCTGCACACATGCCGCTTCTGTTCTGCATGCATACCGGAGTGCTTGACTACGCTGGATTGCCGAGTGAAGCCTTTCCCACACACGGGGCAAGAGTATGGCTTTTCACCAGTGTGGACTACCTGATGGAGGACGAGGTGCTGGTGATTGAAGAACCTCCGACTACATTGGTTACATTTATAGGGTCGCTCGCCAGTATGCGTTCTCATGTGACTGGTCAAGTGACTTTTGCATTTGTAGGTCTTATCACACTCATCGCATGAAAATGGACGTTCTCCACTATGTATCTTCATGTGTTTCACAAGAGTCCACTTGTTGCTAAATACTTTCCCACACACTTCGCAAGGAGAAGACGGCTCTCGTGATCTTGACTTCTGTGTCCTGGCTCTTTTATTTTTAGGTTCCGATGGTAAGTAGTCTTGGTCTATGCAGTCTGCTAGAAGAAAGAGTGACAGTTGAGGATCTCCCTAGTAATTTGCACTGCATACAAGTTTTAAAAGTCCAGAATTTAGTAGTGATTTCTTGAATTAGTGAGTTCTAATTGCTAAAGGCCAACCTCACAGGGAATGGATATTTCAGTATTATGTGGGCACTGGTGGGTTGAATCACCAGCCAACTATTTTTATCTATCAGACTTCACTGGTAATTTTCTGCCAAGGCTTTAAAGTGAACAGAGTTCTTGCCCCCACAAGGCAGAGCAACTTAATCCTGTGATTCTCTGCCCCCCCCCCCCCCTTCTGTCCATGTCCCCAATTCAGCTAGGGATTCTGCAGAGCAGTGTTGGCAGCTTTGCACAGGCTCAATTTTCTTTGAGTTCCTATGCTGAGCATTTCTTACCCATCACATCTGAGCAGCCCATTTCACTATAGTGTCACACATCTGGGTGTATACAGTGGTAAATGACAGCCCACTACTTCGCTCCTGCCCACTAACTAGCTAAACACAATGGGGGTGGGATATTACATGGAGATTGATGGAGACTTCACCTACCTGTTATTCTTTGCAGCCTAAAATGAAGACACGGTTTTTGTTTTATCCAGCTGTATTTACTAGTGCAACTTAGAACATCCAAGTGAGGATTATAACACCATCAGATAAACCTTCTTCCCATGGACAACTCTCTGGTAGGGGGCAGCATAACTTCCTCAAGAATGATATGTGTCAGGGCTGGCTTAGCCCTTCCTTCTCTGGGCTGGCTGATCAGCTGTGGGCTAATTGCCAGCTCTCATCTCTCTCCACAGTAACCCAGCTGTTCCTGATCCTGCTCATCTGACCTGCCTACTTAAGGCTGTTCAGCTCACTTCATCTCTGCCTTTGCCTTGGTCACATCACAAGAAACCATCTCCTGCAGTTCTGTTTAAAGACTGGCTTGCCAACATCCCTTCTGGCTCCTTATCCTGCATGCTGTTCCTCCATTTGGATCCCTGACTTCTGGCATGGCCGATTACCAGATCTGGTTATTGAACTCTGGCCTGGCTGACTACTCGATCCGGTTACTGGACTCTGGCTATGCTTTGACTATGCTTACTCCATTTACCTTTTTATTTTTTATTAATAAACAAGTGATTTAATTGTACTTCTGTCTCGGTCTGGTTCATGGTTTCTGACAGTATGGTATTTTGCCCCATCCAGGGGCGGACTGACCATTCGGGCACTACCTGAGGGCTCAGGGCCAGTAGGGGGCCCCATGGGCAGGGTGATCAGGGCAGTGGGTGGGGGAACTGACTTTTATTTAGCCAGAATGTATGGCACCTCTGTCCTCTGCAAACGGTCATTTAACACAGACAGTGGTAGGATGACGTTTTTGCATTGCTCACTCACTTCCACTGCCTTCTGTGTGCTAGCTCTGGGCAGGGAATATTTTGGTGGATGCCCTGGGTCCCGACACGGCATCTTTTTGATTCCTTGGCCTTTATCCCCCCTCTCACCTGTCATACATGTATGTATCACAGCGGCTGCACTGCTGTGAATCTTTTTACGGAGGTGAGAGAGCTGTGAAGGGAACCGGTGGGGGGGCAGTTCTGCAGAGAGGTAGGCAGCTGTGGAGAGGTTGGAGGTGTCCTGCAGCAGTAGCAGCTAGGGACAGGGGGATTTTTTAGGAGGCAAGAGCTGTGAGATTGGCAGGGGGATCGTGAAGCGGTAAGAACTGTGGGGGAGTTGTGAATAGGCAAGAGCTGTGAAGGGAAAGGTGGGCAATAAGGGGTGTTGTGCTGAGCTGAAAGCTGGGTGGGGAAGGCTTAATGGGTGGGGGTGTTATTTTTGTAAAGGGAGGCGAGAGCGTTGAAGGGAGGGGGGACGTTGTGTAGAGAAACAGCTATGAGGAGGTTGGAGGGGTTGTTCATGGGGGGGGGGTGTTGAAGATGGGGCGTTGAAAAGAACCGTGGATTGGGGTAAGCTTTAGATATGGGGGTGCAAAAGTGAAACGTGGAAGGTGAACTGTGGACAGGGATGCAGAGTTGAGCTGTGCACTGTGGGAGAAAAAGGGGAGCTGTGGACTGGTGGACAACAGGGGAGCTGTGGACTGGAAGAGAAAGCAAGGGGAACGGTGGACTGGGGCAAAAAGAGGTGAGCTGTGTACTGGGGGTGAAGAGGGGAGCTGTGTACTGGAGGAGAAGAGGTGAGCTGTGGATGTGGGGGGGGGGGGGTGCATAGGTAAGCTGTGTACAGGGGGTAAGGGTGAGTGTTGAAGGGGAAGGCACAGAAGTAAATACTGACACAAGGGGGTGATCCTTTTTCCAACTCAGTAATTCTGTTTTTTTTTTTTATTACATTTTTTCTGACATGTTGGTGCTATATCTTTCACTTGGATATTATAAGCTGCACTAGTAAAAACAAAAATGGTGTATTTTTTTAATTTCAGGCTGCAAAGCAACAAAATTAGATTATTTTAAAAAGGAAGGTGACATTGACATTATTTTTACTCTGTATTCCAAAGGCTATTTTTTTTTTTTTTAACATTTGACCAGCAGCAGAGGACTGGAAACTACTCCTGCTTATGTTTTCCTGCAGACAGGCTGGGAGAGAGCTGGGTCATGTGACAGCTGTATATCGATTAGTACAAAGGTACTTTTTTTTTTTTCTAATTACAATGCCATCATCCACATACAGAAATAGAAGGGACAATGTGAATTAAACAATGTGTGTTTAGCATCACTTTAAGGCCTTTTGCACACTGCAGCTTGAACAAGCTCAGTACAGCTTTTTTTTTTTTTACTGAGCTAAAATACAGCCCATTTATTGTAATTTACCTATACACACAGCAGTGTAAACAAGAGCCGTGCATTCTTCAGTAAAAAATATAAACAAAATCTTTGCATGCAAATATCCATTTACATATTGTGCAGAACAAAAACACGAGAAGAAGTTTTTGCGCACGTGCGCGATAGCATCTGCGTGAAAATGTGCACAAATACATACATACACAACAAAACGTATCAGCGTGAAAGGGGCCTAAAGCCCCATACACACTATCAGATTTTCTGCTGATTTTTTCCTTCAGATTTACCAAAACCATATAATATGAGGTCAAACCTTAGGAGTTTCAATGTGTATGCAATCAGGCAGGCCCTCGCACTACACGGTTTTGGTAAATCTGAAGACAAAAATCAGCAGAAAATCTGATAGTGTGTATGGGGTTTTAGATGCAAATATAAGTGTCCGTTTGGCTTTTTGGATGCATTACAATACCTGTTCAATAAGCTAATTTAATGGACATTGTACTATATTGTAGAGATGGTTTCCAAGTGCACTGCACTGCCTTAGTGCAGCGGGGGCCATTAAAAGTGAATGGAACTACACTGTGTTTCATGCATAATTCTAATACAAGCGCATAAATGGCCCATAACAATTACAAAAAATGAAATACTGAGCAATGCACAAATTGTATTAAAAATGCCTGGATGTGCATTAATTAATATATTATATATATTCCTGAAATACATTTTAACAAAAGGCTTACCTTGGCTGACTGTATCCTCATATACTGACATATCTGAATCTTTGCTTTTCTCTGCCTCCTCCTTGATGCGACTGATAATATTGTAAACATGTTTCCGATCATGAGAACGAGGGGCCTGGGGAGATTCTGGAGGGACATGAAAATGTGAAGATTTTAAACATGTGAAGGAAGAATTCCTCTCCATGTACTACAATGATTCCAACAAAGGGTAATCAGCCATCTCTAGAGAGATGCCCCGTGCAAGTAGCATTTTACAAAGTTCATCAGTCCCTGCTCCAACTCATAGACCACTATGGCTTCTGCAGTCATACAAGTGTACCCCCTAATGTGCATACAGGGGTGTAACTAGGGGGTCCAACAAATGGTAGTGGAGGAGCGCAGGGAAGACACACATCAGTGGTTGGGATGAAGAACCTGACATTTTCAGATTTACTTTAAAGCCCAAATCTGGGTTCCTGTCCCTTCCTTTTCCAAAGTTTTTTTATGACAGTCATGTAATGCCCTATGATCCTCTTTACCTTTACTCCTTACTAGATGGTCCTCAATGATACATGAGTGCTGACATGATGTCACCCCCCCCCCCCTCTCTGCAACATTACATAGTAAACGTAGGGTGTTGTGATGATGGCTGTCCATGACACCCTGCACTGACAGTATGTCCTCAGTCTACTGGATGTAGAGTGGATTACCACATAGAAAATGACTGTTTTCATGAATGATCTGCTCTGTCGGGAGCCTTTTCCCAAAATTAGAAATGACAAATGTAAAAATGTCCATGTAACATAAGTAAATGATTACCTTCGTCCGCACTGTCCTCAGTGTCACCAGAGGACTCTCCACCGGGTTCAGATTTAATACCAAATGAGGAAATATAGGTGAATCCAGATGCACTTTGGGCTTCTTCGAAAGGTATTTGAACATTTACAGTAGATAGGAGAGCCGATGTCCCATCTAAAAAGAGAGAATGTACACCTCTCAGGTTATATGGAAATGGTTCACCCTTACCATAATAACTGTACAGATCTATTGGACAAAACTGTTTTTCTTTCAGTAAAGGAGACACCTAAAACTAAGAAAAAAGTATTGGGTGGACATACAGTTTAAGATTTCTGTAATATCTGATCTGCCTACTTTGTTGGATCTATAGATAATTTAGCCATGTTCAGACTGAGTTGTTGAGGTTTGGGGCAGGTTGACTTTAAAGGGAATCTGTCAAGATGTAAATATGGTGGCCACCATTGTTGGCTTGCTTCCGAGGGTGCACACTCAGGGCCGCCATCATTATCCTCGCTCCACCACTAAGTAGATCACCAACTCAGAACAAACTTATATCAGGTGTCCCAACACCACATATGTCTATGCTTGTTCTAGGTTAGTGACGCAACAGTAAGCAAAGTAGGATGAAGAAGACCCTGAACATGTACCTGCAAAGGTAATTCAGCAATAAAAAAAAAGAAAATAAAAAAACTGACAGTTCTTCCTCCCCCTTTCCCAAAATCCATTCTTCTTAATAGATCTCTGTCTTGTGCTCCAATCTAAATCCACCCTGTATACCCACATAAAGACAAGCCCCTGAGAAATTAGATCAGAACCTTCAACTAACTCTTTAGTGCTCTAAGGGTTCCAATAATGGCCGACAATAAATTCATATTCATTTAAATTCATGATATTAATTAAAAAGTTGAATATAATACAATAACTTGCAAAATTTACATTCCGTGTGCACCTCTGATATATATATTATATATATATTATATATATATATATATATATATATACACACATACATATATATATATATATATATATATATATATATATATATAGATAGATAGATAGATAGATAGATAGATAGATAGATAGATAGATAGATAGATAGATAGATAGATAGATAGATAGATAGATAGATACACACACATACTTTTTTTTTTTTTAATTATGAGTTTCCATGCTGGTTGGATTCCAAAAAAGAACTAAGGAAAAAACTGACAAGAGGTCTAACTCTTTTACTGTATATTCTATTTAAAGAAAGTTTTGACTTTATATTCATTAGGTATCAGAGTTGCCTACTCTTGTCCTATGCACACAGTAAGCCAGTTTAGGAGGAAATAAAAATAACAAAAAAAACTTTACTGTTTTGTTTTTTATTGATTCATTAAAATGTGTTGTTTGAAAGACCACTGTGCAAATATAGTGTGACATAAAATATTGCAACAACCACCATTTTATTCTCTAGGGTCTCTGCTAGAAAAATTTTTTATATGTGTATATATATATATATATATATATATAAAATGTTTGGGGGTTCTAAGTCATTTTCTAGCAAAAAAAAAATACTGATTTTAAATTGCAAACAACAAGTGTCAGAAAAAGGTTAGTCTTTAAGTGGTTAAATGTCCCTCATTTACAGACCAAGTTCATCCCTTTGATATAAAAGGATGAAGAGTTACAATGTTTCTACTTATCTCCATCTAAGCAATGTTGTGTAAACTTGGCATGCTGCTTTTTTTTTTAGACAGCTGCCAGCTGCGAGCAGAGAACTCTGCATAGAATTGGGAAAATGCTTTGTTAATATCTGGACGGGAGGGAGGGGGAAGAATCACGATCTAAATTCTTTAACAATTATTCGTGCAGTTCTACTTCATAGTCAATACTTGCCAGTGAAAAGATGAGGTTCTTCACCCGGCTCCTCTTTAATGCAGAGATTGATGGGGTAGTTTTTCTCTGTACTTTCCTGCACTGTTGGTTGTTCTGAAATTTAAAAATAAAAAACAAATCCACATCAAACTGTATTTCTTAATCATAGATTTCAAACCACAGAGATTATATAAAGCTTTTTTTAAGGCCATTGGACACTGGCAAACGAGAAGCTACAGGGGCAATGCCCATATAACTCTTCCTCCCACTTTCAGCAAGCCTTTGTTTTTTGCAGCTATCCTTAGACAATATACAGCTTCTTCCTACTGAGAGGAACCATTTTATTTTTTGTCTATTGCTTTTTCCCCAAGATTCTTCTATCAAGTTCTAGCTAGATCATAGCCACCGTGGCTCCTCACTTGCATCTTTTCGGATGACTCCTTATCAGAGCCTTGGGGATCTGTACCTACTACCCTTTCCTGCCCTGACTTCCTTCACACATAACACACAAGAACAATTAGCAGGTGGACTACCTCAGTAGTCAACATCTGGATCTAGGGAATGGTTTCTACACGCTGAGGTGTTCCAAACCAACCCTCTCTCAAAAGCGGAGGACACCAGACATGGATCTTCTGGCATCAGGGTTTAACAACAAACTGCACAGATTTGTTGCCAGGTCCAAGGTTTCTTAAGCCTTCGCAGTGGATGCCTCAGTGTTTGAATGGCTTCAAATCAGCCTAATCTATGATCTTCTCACTCAACAGCTTCTCTCTTTTCTGCACTTCAGGACTGAGAAAGAGGGTATTTCATTGATTCTCTTTGTACCAAAATGGCCCAGGTGGACATGGCGCTCTGCAATACTCAGACTCCTGGGTGATTGTCCATTTGCCCCTTCCAGATCATTTGAATATTCTGTACTAGGAGCCAGTTCACCATTCTGCTTCTTAGTCACTGGCTTTAATAGTTGCCTTCTTGAAGCCCAGGTCCTGAGGGACAGAGGCCTATCAGACTTGGTAATCTCTACATTGCTGAAGGCTAGAGATTCAATGTTCCACAGCGTCTACCATTGCACGCAGTGGGTTGACATTGCGTGTTGCAGTGCTAGGAAATTCCATTCTAGGAAGAACACTGTGGGATGAATACTGCCCTTCCTTTAATCTGGTCTGGAGCACCATCAATGGACAAATCTCAGCCCTTGCCATTCAGTTTCAAAGTCCATTTGCAATTTATTTGCTAGTTAAGGCTTTTATGCTGCTCATGTCACTTCCCCTGTATACGCCTCAGTAGTGCTGTGGGAACTTAAAGGGGTTGTAAAGGTAAATGTTTTTTCACCTTAATGCATTCTATGCATTAAAGGTGAAAAAACATCTGACAGTGTCTGCGCCCCCAGCCCCCCCCCCCCCCGTTTTACTTACCTCACCCCTCGAAAATCCCACGCTCGTCCCCCGACGTCCTTTCCACCGTTCAGCCTGGCCGCTGATTGGCTGAAGTGGATGGATGGATGGAAAGCAGCGCAGCCATTGGCTCGCGCTGCTGTCAATCACATCCACTGACGCGGAGCGCCGGGGGGCGGGGCCGTGTGATACAGTGAGCGGCTATAGCCGCCGGCTGTATCACGGGAGCGCGCCCGCAGATGCTTCTCACCATGCGAGGGAGCTCGCATGAACGTGAGAAGCACCTGCGGGAGGAAGCCGAGACAGCCGCCGAGGGACCCCAGAAGAGCAGGTTTGGGGCCACTCTGTGCAAAACGAGTTGCACAGTGGAGGTAAGTATAACATGTTTGTTATTTAAAAAAATTCACTTTACAATCCCTTTAATCTGGTTCTATCAGCTCTGATCATCCTTTAGTTTAAACCCATGGGGTATATTCCGTTAACTGACCTCACTTCTTGTTGCCATCATCTTCATCAGGCAGGTCTCTGCGTTAGTGACCTTATTGTGTAAGAAGCCTTTCCTGACATTAAAGTAGAAGTTCAGTCAAATTTTAACTAAGGCTGAATCTACTCCCGCCACCATTCTAAGACTATTCTATCTACCCTGTGAAAGGCCTAAAGTATGGTATAATGCAGCAGTCACTAAATGGCGGCCCGCTGTCCGAACTAGGACTGAGCAACGCTCCTGTCTGGACCGTCAGGCCGCCAGCACCAGCTCAGCAGTCATTGGTTGCTGGGGCCATGGGCGCCCTGCAACCAATAACCTCACGTGTGCGCCCTGACCCCCCCGCCGCTGCTTTCTATCTCGCATCTCTCGGCCGGAGCTGTTATCAAGTGAGAGCCGGGAGCTGCGAGGTAAGCCGTGACATCACGTGCACGCCCCTGCCCCGCCCCCTGCTGTTCTCGAGTGAGAGTCGGGAGCCGCAAGGTGTGCTATGTGCGCCCCTTCAGCAAAACTCCCAGTGCAGCTCTCATCCCCTGCAGCTTGTTACCTACTGATCCCTACCTGCCACAAGGTATGTGCAGTGGGGTGTTTACAGGGGCAATCTGATGGACACATTTAATGTAAGGATAACTCAATTTTGTTGTGCCCATCAGAGTGCCCCTTAACATTAAATATGCCCATCAGTGTGCCCCTTAACATTAAATAAGGGGCACGCTGATGGGCATTTTTAATGTTAAGGGGCACGCTGATGGGCATATTTAGTGTTAAGGGGCACGCTGATGGGCATATTTAACCACTTCCCACCCGGCCAATGCACATATACGGCCGGGTGGGAGCCGTCTACTTCTGATAGGACAAGAAGGGGGATCGCCCGCGCAGCGGCGTGATCCCGATGTGCTCATGTCACCTGGACACGGCGCATCTCGGATCGGCAGGAGGGCTCTGTGATTGGCCCTCCTGATCACATGACGGCCGTGTCCAATCACGGCCGTCATGTGATGTAAACAAACAGCCGGTTGCTAGGCAATCGGCTCCTCCTCTCCTCACACAGAAGTCATCGCTGAGGAGAGGAGAGCAGATCGCTGCAGCCGGCTGGTGATCAGTGAGTATGAGCTGTTTTTACAGCTTTTTACTAACTAATCACCAGTCTAGTGTCACCACACATGTCCCCAAAACACACATGTCCCCAAATAATAAAAAGACATGTCCCCAAATAAAAAAAACACATGTCCCCCACATATGTCCCACTAAAATCACATGTTCCAATGATTATCTGCACACATATGTACGTGATCACCTGCACACATCTGTACATGATCATTTGCGTACATATGTCCGTGATCACACAAACCAATTATTATACACTTAATGGAATTTTTTTTACCAAAAACATATAGCAGAATACATTTTGGCTGACATGATGGCACATAATGTAAGGGGGCACTCCGATGGGGACAAATAATGCAAGGGGGCACACTGATGGGACACACCAGATGTAAGGGGGCACTCTGATGGTGGCAACTTATTTATGGTGGTATTCTGATGGGGGCACCCAATGTAATGAATTACTGTGGAAGGGGCACCTAATGTAAGGGGGAACACTGTTGGGGGCATTTACATTTACAGGGTATTACCAGATTGTGTGGAGGAAACAGTAAGAAAAGCGCCAGAGAGCGTGGCTTATGCCAAAAAAAGGAAAGTAAACGCATAAAATTTTTCATGGCACAGACTTGTGATTCGGACCTCGGCCAACATTTTTTTTTAGTTACCGGACCTCCTTGAATTTTAATTCACTGGTATAACGGAAACAAAAAATAAAAAATAAATTAACTAGCATGTTAATGAGGGGGGAGGGAGGAATCAGGGGAAGTGAAATATAAGCAGATTAAAACTTCAATTTTACAAAAACGATATAATAGGACTGCAGAATATAACTGAAGCAAACAGAGAAAATGTATAAAAACATGGGAAGAACATACTAGAAGTGTGTACAGCGTGCTCGGTAGGAATTGAATCCAGGATGTGCGCACATCAAGGCAATAAGCCATGCATACTGATGATTTCTATTCTTTATGAACTTCAAATTGAATACCTACCAGTAGAATGATGAAATTCTTCATAGGGCTCCTTCTTAATGCAGAGATTGATGGGGTAATTGTTATTGTTTTCTGTACTTTGCTGCATTGGAGCCATTTGTTGTTCTGAAATAGATTAAAAGAAAAAGCCACATCAGACCATATTTTCCTTAAACATCCTCCACCACTCCCCCCCCCCCCCCCCCCCCAAAAAAAATTATTGGAATGCATTGGCAGTTACTGTAGAGAACAGCTCACCCTCTGCATAACCTTCCCCATAACATAGGGTGAGGTGCCCTGTAGGCCATACTCAGCACAGATTTTAAGCAGTATCAACTGTTGGTGTTTTTGTTTTTTGGCACTCAAATGGATACAACAAAACTCTTTCAAAGTTAAAGGATAAGTTCCCCTTTTGTAACATGTTACACCCATATTCAGGGTGTAACATGTTATGAACAGACCGGCCTCCCCGCACCCCTCCCCCCCGATCTAGCTGTCACAGCGGGGTTCTACTCCCTCCTCGCTAGCGGTCACAATTTAAAAACAAATACATAGCCAAGCGGGGCTCTGTTTGCCTGCCCGCGTCACTGACTGACAGGGCTCTGTGCATGGAAAACTACAATGTCCAGCAGCCTTCGCAGTGTGGAGTGCTGTGGTAGTTCATTCATGCTTCCTGTCAGATTGTAATTTTTTTCCAAAAAGTTAACTTATCCTTTAAGTTAAACAAATCAAGGAGGAGCAAATAAGAGTAATAGATTGTTAAGGTTTATATACACAAATATAAAGCAGGCCTGTCATGAGATAAATATGAAGGCTGCAAATGTTGACCTCTCCTCCTGATAAATCACAGTTGGCTTGGATAAACCGGCCAATACCTGGCTTCAGTACCTCCTAAGTCACCGACCTGTAACAATTAGAGAGTAGGAATTTTGACTTTGATTCTGACTTTACAATTTTTGCATGCTTGTTGGGTCTGTGAATCACATGGATTGAAGCTAGACATGGCCAGGCAACTATCAATTTCAGGGCTTAACCTATGTTTCCCTAACGACAGGTCAACCTTATATCAGGACAACAGCCTTTCAACTGCATATGAAGATTGGCAAAAGGACAACCCAAGGAATCATAAATACAAAAAAGGAAAACATATATACTGGAGGAAACAAACTATATTGATCCCTAAAAGCTGATACCTTCACAGTCTGTTACCAAGCAACATAGTGCTGACTATTTCCAACACCCATGAGATGGTGTGCTCAGCAGCTCCCCATGACCAACTCCAGAAGAAGCTTTTCTTCTACTGATTTTTTATGATTTGTTATGTTTTATATTTGTGTATATAAACCTTAACAACCTATTACTCTTATTTGCTCCTTCTTGATTTGTTTAACATAAAGGATAAGTTAACTTTTTGGAAAAAAAAAAAATGGGTGGCTTCCCATGGTTTGTTATGCACTGTGTCTCTGCATGGAGATGTCTATCTTGGTAGTGGCAGGGCTTTGCTTCCTCATAGAAGAGCCTCCCCTTGATGACTGGTGATCTGATGACTGATGGGATAATTATTAAGAAGCAGCAGGAGAGATGGTGGAAGTACAGATCCACAGAATGAATTAAGCAGAAGCAAGGAGATACTTGCACTGCAGGTTCTTGGGTACAGCTTCCTCTCCACCAAGGAGACCAGCGATCAGCACAGTTCTGACATTACCAAATCTCACTCCAAATCTGATGAGACTAGCAGTCTTAGGGAGCAATGCATTACAATGCAGATATGCAGCTAGAAGACTCAAGGCACATGAGTGTCTAGGTAGAAGGGAACTGCTGTTTTCTCAGGAGGCAATCAAAATAAAAGGTAAATCGTTCAAGGTGCTGGTTAGGAACAATTACCATTTCTAGATGTAGACAGCTTGCTTGATAATAGACTGTGAAGATGCTGTATGCTTTTCCCTGGAATTTTTGAAGTTAGATTGATAAATGTTCTCACCAAAGGTATAGGCTTCCTGGGTCTTCTTAGGTTGCTCCCAACATCCTTCAAGATATTCCCCTTCATCCTCAGAGATAGAGACAGCAACATCCTCACACTTTAAAGGCACCTGAAATAAAGAGGGAATCATAACACATTTTATATAGGAAAAGGCAACTTTGGAAGAAAAAAAGCAAAATGATCGGTTAACCGTTTGCTGCCAACCAGAGTCTGGTAGAGAAGGAAATAATATACAGTGCATTCATAAAGTATTCAACCCCCTTCACTTTTTTCAATTTTGTTGTGTTGCAGCCTGATACTACAGTTGTTTAAATTCTTTTTATTTTTTTCTAATTAATCTACATTCAGTACCCCATAATGACAAAGTGAAAACAAAATTTTAGAAATGTCTGCATTTATTAAAATGAAAAAACTGAAATATCACATCTACCTAAGTATTTAGACCCTTTTACTGAATACAGTACTTTGTTAAAGAACCATTAGCAGTAATTACAGCCTCAAGTATAATTTTTGGGTACGACATGACCATCCATGCACACCTGGATTGGGGGATTATCTGCCATTCTTCTTTGCAACTCCTCTCAAGCTGAGTCAGGTAGGATGGGGACTGTTGGTGGACAGACATTTTCAGGTCTCTCCAGAGATGTCCAATAGGGTTGAAGTCAAGGCTCTGGCTGGCCGACTCTAGGACGTTTAAGAGTTATCCCTAAGACCCCATACACACTTTTAGATTTTCTGCAGATTTTTGTCTTCAGATTTACCAAAACCATATAATATGAGGTCAAACCTTAAGAGTTTCAATTTGTATACAGTCAGGCAGGCCCTTGCACTACATGGTTTTGGTAAATCTGAAGACAAACATTTGCAAAAAATCGAATAGTTTGTATGGTTTCTAAGCCACTTCTGTGTTGTCTTGGCTTTGTGCTTAGGATCGTTGTCATGTTGGAAGGTGAACCTTCGGGCCAGTCTAAGGCCCTAAGCACTGTGGAGCATGTTTTCATTGAGGATATCTCTAGTTTTCTCTATTCAGCTTTCCCTCAACCTTGACCAGTCTTCCAGTCCCTGCTGCTGCCTAAACCCCCCCCTACGGCACAATGCTGCAACCACCACCATGCTTAACTGTTGAGATGGTATTAAGCACGTGATGAGTGGTGCCTGGTTCCCCCAGACATAATGTTTATAATTGAGACCAAACAAATCCAATCTTGGTTTCATCAGACCAAAGAATCTTGCTCCTCACAGTCTGAGAGACCTTCAATGCTTTTTTGCAAACTCCAAGCGGGCTTTCATGTGTTTTGCACAGAGGAGAGGCTTCCGTCTAGCCACTCACATAAAGCCCAGATTGGTGGAGGGCTACAGTGATGGTTGTTCTCCTGGAACATTATCCCATCTCCACACAGGATCTCTGGAGCTTAGTCCATCCAAGTCGGAGTGACCATTGGATTCTTGCTCACCTCTATTACTAAGGCCCTTCTCCCCCAATCACTCAATTTAGCTAGGAGAACAGCTCTTGGAAGAGTCCTGGTTGTGTCAAACTTCTTTCATTTGAGAATTATAGAGGCCACTGTGCTCTTCGAAACCTTCAGTGCAGCAGAATTTTTTTTCGTTACTTTCCCCAGATCTGTGCCTTTTAATAATCCTGTCTCTGAGCTCTGCAGGCAGTACCTTTGACCTCCATAGCTCTTGTTAAGATACATTGTCAGCTGGGAGGCCTTTTATAGAGAGGTGTGTACCTTTCCAAATCACGTCCAATTTTTACATTACCGGTGAACTCCAATCAACATGTAGAAATATCTCAGCAACGATTAACCCTTTAAAGTCCACATTTTTCAATGAGCTAGCGTGCCTCAAAATGGGCTCTACCAAACGGTGGAGCAGAACAGTGGTGTAGTGGTTAGCACTCTCACCTAGCTGGAAGAAGGGTCGTTGGTTCAAATCCCAACCACGACACTACCTGCCTGGAGTTTTGCATGTTCTCCCTGTGCCTGCGTGGGTTTCCTCCGGGTACTCCGGTTTCCTCCCACAATCCAAAGACATGCAGGTAGGTTAATTGGCTTCTGTCCTAAATTGGCCCTAGTATATGAATGGGGACCTTGGATTGTGGGCTCATTGAGGGTAGGGACTGATGTGAGTGTGAAACAGAAAAACAAAGAAAAGGCGCCTCTAAGTGTAGAATTAAAAGCTGTTTAATTTCCCCAAAAAGGGTTAAAAACACTTACAAGATATGTAGACTGGCAGAGCATATCATTAATATCCATGTAGGTGGTCCGGCATGAATGCAGTGGTCATTGGCATATACCAGTTCTTTAGGCTGTGTGTCCAGTAGCAGGGAGGTCCAGGGGATGCCAACTGATGTGAGTGTGCAATGTACAGGGATAGGGACAATTGTAGACACTCACTCAGGATGGACTGGTGTCTTTATTCAACCTTACTATGAAATGTTAAAGGGTTAAGAGAAACAGGAGTCACCTGAGCTAAATTTCAAGTGTTGTTGCAAAAGGCCTAAATACTATGATATAATGATATGATATACTATAATATGCCAATGTGACCTTCAGTTTTTCTATTTCATATATTTGCTAACATTTCTAAAATTCTGTTTTTACTTTTTCATTATGGGGTAGATTGAGAAAATAAAAAATATATATACTGTACACACACACACACAATGGGGTTGATTAGATAAAACTGGAGCACTCATAATCTGGTGCAGTTGTGCATGGCAGCCAATAAGCTTTGACAAAACTGAAAGCCGATTGATTTCTATGTAGATCTGCACCAGATTTTGAACTCTCCAGTTTTAGTGAATCAACCCCGGTATATATTTATTTTACTAATGAATTTCCCACCTCCCTAGTCAGTCGGACAATTTTGTTGGCCAGCTCTGCAATCATCTTCGGAGTCTTGTGCTCCATTCCCAGGAGAGTAAAGGAGAGCTCTGGACATCCAGAAGTGGAGTCACACACGTTGCTTTTAACCGCTACAGCACGAATGCTGAATGTACATCGGGCCTCTTCACAACAATACAATCCTGCACAAAGAGAGGAAGAGATCCTCTGTGAAACTTAAAGCGGAACTTTACCCATAACAACTTCAGAAATAATGTTCTTTAGCAAGAAACATACAGTTGGTATAGAAGAGAATCACCCGCCTTTAAAATAATCACATTTTGTTGCTTTGCAGCCTGAAACGAAGACAGACACCATTTTTGTTGTATCCAGCTGTATTTATAATTTGCAACTTATAACAACCAAGTGAAAGATAGAACACCAACATGTCAAAAAAAAAAAATCAAAAACAGAATCACGGAGTTGGAAAAAAGGATCACCCCTGTGTCAGAATTTTGTTGAACCACCTTTTGCTTTAATTACAGCCTTTAATCTGTTGGGATATGTCTCTCCTAACTTTTGTACATCTAGACTTTGCAATATTTTCCTACTCTTCTTTGCAGAACTGCTCAAGTTCGGTTACATTTAATGGTGACCGTTTGTGGATTGCAGTCTTCAAGTTATTCCACAGATTTTCAATGGGGTTTAAGTCTGGGCTCTGACTAGGCCAAGCAAGGACATTCACCTTTTTCTCCTTCAACCACTGTGTGCTTTGGGTCATTGTCATGTTGGAAATAAACCTGCTTTCCATTGACAACTTTCTGGCAGAGGGCAGCAGAGTTTCCTCATGAATTTGATGGTATTTTGCTTCCATCCATTTTCCTTCTATCCTGACAAGTGCTCCAGTCCCTGCTGCAGAGAAACATACCAATACTAAGATATTACCACCTCCATGTTTTACTGTAGGAATGGTGTTCTGACCAAACACCTTTTTCCATGTGGCTTCAGAATCTTCAAGGTGCATTTTGGCAAAGCTCAGTCTTGACTGCATGTGGCCTTTCTTGAGGAGTGGCTTTTTTCTTGCACCCCTCCCATACAAGCCCCATTTGTGGAGAATTTGTGATATTGTTGTCACATGCACACAATGTCCGCTCGGTCATAAATTCCTGCATTTTGATTAGCTCAGCATGAAAAGAGCTTTCTACTTAGCAACTACTTAACTTCTGGTTTCTTTAAACCATCAGTAATTGGAGATTTTGACAAATTGCTGTTTGGACACAACACAGGCAACAGAATAAAGTCCGGCGCATGATATTATGAGCGGAGATTGTTACTCCACTCCGATACCAGCCAACAAAATGGCCGCCTCCGAGGCGGTGACAACTTTGTCCTCGATAGCCGCAGTGCTGTCAAAACAGCAAAATCTTCCTGTACTGGACTGTATTCGGTTGCCGCTGTTGCGTCCAAGTAGCAATTTGTCAAAATCTCCAATTACCATGTCATGAACGAGTTGAAGGACCAAAGTCAGACTCTACATCTAGCTAACATCAAGCCGTTTGTCCTTTTTCTCCCTCCCCACCTACTACCCCCCCCCCCCCCCTTCTTTCTCCGCCTCTCCTCACCTGCCATAGAAAACTATCCACCAATGGATGGATAGTCATAAATTCTTGAACGGTCATAAATTCCTGCAACTCCTTCAAAATTGCTGTAGGCCTCTTGGTAGCTTCTCTGACCAGTTTCTTCTTGGCTCTTTAATTGAGTTTGGAACGATGTCATAATCCAGCGGAGGGTCTGTGTTGTACCAAATACCTTCCACTTCTTAATAATAGACTTCCCTGTGCTTCTAGGAATCGATAAAGCCTTTGAATTTTTTTTTTTGTATCTATCTTCTGACTTGTGCCTGTCTACAACTTTTTCCCAGATATCTTTTGACAGTGCCTTGCCACCCATAATTGATTGTTTGCTTCAGTTGCACTACAAGGGACTGAAATGCTCCAGGAAAGCTCTTTTCATGCTGAGCTAATCAAAATGGCCACAGCTGATCACAGTTGGAAGACAAATGGCTTTGGGTGCCACTGAGAAGGTGATTAGCTACACCTGATTGAGTTTACAATTTATTTTTAGGAGGGAGCGATCCTTTTGCCAACTCAGTGATTCTGTTTTTGATTTTTTTTGGTTGGTATTCTTTCACTTGGATGTTATAAGTTGCACTGAGAAGTTGCACCGAGTAAAAACATCCAGATAAAACAAAAACTGTGTGTCTTCATTTCAGGCTGCAAAGTAAAAAAAAATTGATTATGTTAAATGGAGATTCTTTACGATACCCACTGTATATTCCACATTAATAATTATGCTACCAAAATCAGAGTGTGATGTAAATTGCCTCCAGTATTGTGCTAGTTTTTTTTCTTGCTGGAAGCCGCTATTTTTCTGAAGCCCCTAAACAGCAGTAAATCATAAAGCAAAACTAAACCCATTAGGTTTAATTGTTTTTTTTTTTTTTAAAACAGTTACATTCCTGGAATGCCAGAGTTGCCAACTGTCACATTTGCTCAATATCCTCAATCAAACCGTCAAATGGCTGGTGTCATAACTGATCACATGTGCAGCAACCATGGCAGTTGCAGATCAAACAGAAGCAGCTTCTTTGGCTGTAAAGGATAGAAGCGTTTAATTCAGCTTTAAGGCCGTCAGCTGATTGGCCTCTACAAATTCACAAGTGTCTAAAATAGGAGAGCAACTTAACATGTGCAGAGCGAGACAGTATTACTGGATTTTAAAAATAAAGGTCTATACTTTTTAAATGTTTTACAAAGCTATACTTGCAAAAGGGGCCAGCGTGAAGTCATCTAGCAGGATTTAAATTTCTGACTAAAGTTCCACTTTAAGTTATTTAGCAGACAACCCAGTAATATACTGTATTCTACTAACACCTGTGCCAAAGAGGATGTGGATGTACGCTATATTGTACAAAAGTATTGGGACGCATGCCCAATACTTACCTGAAGGTACCTTGAATATCTCCTAAACTTGCATAGTTTAGGAGATATTCAGTATATGCTCTGCTGCCAGCCGATGGTGTCGTTTCTTCAGGAGTAATGCCGTGACCGGTGGCTCCTGCGCGCATGCATGGGAGTCACGTCATTGTGGCTCCGGCCAATCACAGTGCCGGAGGTAACTCCAGTGGAAGATGTCCGCAATGTACTTGGAGGGCCGACGCTGATCCAGGGCATCGTTCTAAGGTATTTCATAATGAGCTAGTATGTGATGTATGCTAGCTCATTATGCCTTTGTCTTGCTATTTCCCGAGGTTTAAAACCTCTTTAAAGTTCATGTGCGTGTGTAAAGGCAGGCGTCCGAATACTTTTGACAATGCCATGTATATTAAGGGTGCAGTCAGCCTTCCTGGATAACCAGACAGACCTCTGCCATGCCCCATTGCCATCTCAAAATGTAATAAAGGTACCTCTATGGTTACCGTCACAGTAACCCACTGCATATTGGAATGAAGCCACCTCTGTCTTCTCCCTGTCTCTGTTTTCCTGTACACAGGCAGGAGCAACACCATTCTCCTTGTGCCGCACTGATCGGAGGTTTGCAGTGGGCTTAACAGATACTTTCAGAGGAAGAGGGACACAGTGACTGGGAAGGGGGGTGGAGAGGGGCAAGTAACAAGGGTGTAAGAGGATATTATACGGAGGGGGCACTTTTAGAGGAGAGAGATTGGATTTGAAATCTCCCTACTCCACCTTCTAGCACAAGTCTGCTCCCCTTCCAAAGCACCCCCAAATACATATCTGACCTCCTCAGCACAATTCCTCGCCCCTTCCAAAGTGCCCACCCAGTATGTATCTGACCCCCCCAGCACAAGTCCACTCCCTTCCCAAAGGGCGCACAATTCTGCACCCCTGTATTCCTATGGCCCTAGTTCACACCAGTGCAGTCAGTTCCGGTGTTCTGTTAAAATAGCGAACTCGTCAGAAACTCCAACTACTTAACTTCCAGTTTCTTTAAACCATCAGTAATTGGAGATTTTGACAAATTGCTGTTTGGACACAACACTGGCAACGGAATACAGTCTGGTGCATGATATTAGGAGCGGAGATTGTTACGCCACTCCGATACCAGCCAATAAAATGTCCGCCTCCGAGGCGGCAACAACTTTGTCCTCGTTAGCCGCTGTGCTGTCAAAACAGCAAAACTGTCCTGTACCGGACTGTATTCGGTTGCCGGTGTTGCGTCCAAGGAGCAATTTGTCAAAATCTCGAATTACCATGTCATGAGCGAGTTGAAGGACCAACGTCAGACTCTACACCTAGCTAACGTCAAGCCGTTTGTCCTTTTTCTCCCTCCCCACCTACTTCCCCCCCCTTCTTTCTCTGCCCCTCCTCACCTGACATAGAAAATTATCCACCAATGGAATGCGAATGCGTTCCTTAATGAATGTATTGTAATTAAGTGTTGATCTTTTCTGCTATTTGTATCCTCTGTTGTTCTTAATAAAATAAAATAAATAAATAAAAAAATCTCCAATTATCGATGGTTTAAATCAGGGGTGTTGCTAGGTTTACAAAAGATCTGGGGCTAGAGCCCATAGCAGCGTAGTAAAGAAAGTCATACGCTTGGGTGGGTATACACATGTATATAGTGTGTGTGTGTGTGTGTAACCCCAGAGAGCCCCCCATTTACATCAGGGTCCCCAGAAAGCCTCCCCCTTACGCCAGGGTCCCCAGAGAGCCTCCCCCTTACGCCAGGGTCCCCAGAGAGCCTCCCCCTTACGCCAGGGTCCCCAGAGAGCCTCCCCCTTGCGCCAGGGTCCCCAGAGAGCCTCCCCCTTTACATCATGGTCCCCAGAGAGCCCCTCAGTTACATCATGGTCCCCAGAGAGCCCCTCAGTTACATCAGGGTCCCCAGAGAGCCTCCCCTCCCCTTGGGGGCCCCTGCAGAGACTCACAGCTATGGGACCCAGATTCGGGACTACAGCCCCAAAAGCCACCCCCTAGCGACGCCACTGGTTTAAATAAACCGGAAATGACATTGTTGGACTTTTTGACGGTTTGTAGAATTTGACAGAACACCGGTGCAGTCAACAAAAGTAGAACATGCTGCATTTTTTTTCTGTATGGAACGCAACTAGAATGCAGCAAAACATATAGAAATGCACAGGAACGCATGTAAATTCCTCACAAATACACGCTTGTCCTGAGAATTTTCAAGTGCCAGAATAAAGAGGAGAAAAATGGAACGCATTGAAAATGCATCAAAAATGTGTGTAAATGCATATACAAAATCACATCCAGAACGCATAAATTGAGGAGTGAACCAGCCCCAAAAGTGTAGAATAAAGCCGCGTGCAGAAAATAACCCCTTTCCCTATTCGTAAATACCTGGTTAATCATGCCATATCCATGGGCTTTTTTACTTTTGGTGCCACTGATCTAGCAGTTGGTCCTCTGGCTACTACGTTGCCACACTCACTGGGCATGCTTCACCAGCCCCTCCCCCCCCCCCCCTTAACGGGCAATCATTTATTCCCCTTCTCCAGCAGCTGTCCCATGTGATTGGTGAGGGGCGGCTCCACAGGTTGATTGGCAGGTGCCTCCTCCTATCCCCTCTCACCTGCAGCAAGCTCCTATGATGCCGGTCTGCTCTTCCTTCATCTGCCTGTGTGCTGGTTGCCAGGCAACAAGCTGGTTTTTGCAAGACCCCTCCCCCCTCCAGTCCTATTGGCCAATAAGCAAGCTGAGGAGTCAGGAAAAGGCATCATAATAGCATTGGCTGCAGGGAGAAGAAAAGGCGGCGAGGGGGTGGAGGGGGAGGGGCGCGCACAGATTATTTAGGGACATATGTCAGGCTCCTTACAATGGCATCTGTTCCCCCAGAGGAAATTATTTTATTCTTACATGTGATCACAAGAACCAAACTTTCTGCTTGCTCCGCCCCCTGACCACAGTGCAGGGCGGAGCAAGTACACTGCACCATGTGACTAGGCAACATGGCAACAAAAAATAAACATATCATCCCCGAGATGGTACTTTAGGGGAGCTGCACACTTATTATACTTCCTTTGTAGGTTGTCTGCCCAGAACACTGAGCTTAGCTTGAATGGGCTCAATGGTGCTTTAACCACTTGGGATCCGCGCTATTGCAAAATGACGGCAATAGCGCGGACCCACATTTTCGGGACTACGTCTATTGACGTAGTCCCGGTTACGAGCGGCCTGCGCGCCCCCTGAGGGGCGCGCGCGGCGCGCTCTGTGATCGGCGAGTCCGTGAGACTCGCCTGATCACCGATCCGTGTAAGGGGTCGATCCCGACCCCTTATCACGTGATCAGCTGTCAGCCAATGACAGCTGATCATGTGATAAAACGGAGCCGGTAATCGGCTAGTATTCCTCCTCGCGCTGTCCTCGATCGCCGGCGGCCGTGTTCGGGACATCAGTCCCGATCACGGCCAGCAATTTAAAAGGACACCTGCCCCCTGCCAGTGCCCACCTGCCACCCGCAGTGCCATCCTGAAATAAAGTAAGTGCCCCCCTGTCAGTGCCACCCAGCAGTGCCCATAGTGCCACCCAGCAGTGCCCACAGTGCCACCCAGCAGTGCCCACAGTGCCACCCACAGTGCCACCCAAAATCTGCCTCAGGTGCTGCACCCCAGTGCCGCCCATCAGTGCCCAGCAGTGCCGCCCATCAGTGCCCAGCAGTGCCGCCCATCAGTGCCCAGCAGTGCCACCTATCAGAGCCACCTATCAGTGCCACCTATCAGTGCCCATCAGTCCCATCTATCTGTGGTACCTATCAGTGCCCATCCGTGCCACCCATCCGTGCCACCCATCCGTGCCATCTTATCTGTGCCCATCTTTGCCCATCAGTGCCGCCTTATCTGTGCCCATCGGTGCCGCCTTATCTGTGCCTATTAGTGCCGCCTTAACTATGCCTATCAGTGCCCACCAGTGCAGCCTATCAGTGCCCACCAATGCAGCCCATCAGTGCCCACCAATGCAGCCCATCAGTGCCCACCAATGCAGCCCATCAGTGCCCACCAATGCAGCCTATCAGTGCCGCCTAATCAGCGCACTTCAATGAAGGAGAAAAATGACCCGTTTGCAAAATTTTATAACAAACTATTAAAACATGATTTTTTTTTTTTTTGCATCTTTTTTTGTTTGTTTAGCAAAAAATAAAACTCCGAGCTGTAACTAAATACCACCAAAAGAAAGCTCTATTTGTGGGAAAAAAATTATAAAAATTTCATTTGGGTACAGTGTTGTATGGCCGCGCAATTGTCACTCAAAGTGCATCAGCGCTGAAAGCTGAAAATTGGTCTGGGACTGAGGGGGGTTTAAGTGCCCAGTAAGCAAGTGGTTAAATAAAAGGGAACAATCACTCTGAAGACGTCGGAAAATGGAATTAGAACTTTTTGGGTGTGGGGGTTAAAAAAAAAAAAATGAAATAAAAAAATTAACGCTTTCAATTAGAAATGGAATATGAAATATCTAGGGCTGCAACTGACGATTATTTTCATAATCGATTAATTGGCCGATTATTGTTTTGATTAATCGGATAAAATCATACAAAAAAAAGTAATATGCAATTTTTTCGTTTAAAGTAATAATGAAAATGATGGCGCTATCCCCCCCCCTCCAGCAACGATGGGGCACTATCCTCCCCCCTCCAGCAACGATGGGGCACTATCCCCCCCCCTCCAGCAACGATGGGGCACTATCCCCCCCCTCCAGCAACGATGGGGCACTATCCCCCCCCTCCAGCAACGATGGGGCACTATCCCCCCCCTCCAGCAACGATGGGGCACTATCCCCCCCCCTCCAGCAACGATGGGGCACTATCCCCCCCCCTCCAGCAACGATGGGGCACTATCCCCCCCCCTCCAGCAACGATGGGGCACTATTCCCCCCCCTCCAGCAATGATGGGCCACTATTCCCCCCCCCCTCCAGCAACGATGGGCCACTATTCCCCCCCCCTCCAGCAACGATGGGCCACTATTCCTCCCCCCCCCTCCAGCAACGATGGGCCACTATTCCTCCCCCCCCTCCAGCAACGATGGGCCACTATTCCTCCCCCCCCCCTCCAGCAACGATGGGCCACTATTCCTCCCCCCCTCCAGCAACGATGGGCCACTATTCCTCCCCCCCCTCCAGCAACGATGGGCCACTATTCCTCCCCCCCCCCTCCAGCAACGATGGGCCACTATTCCTCTCCCCCCCCCCCCCTCCAGCATCGATGGGCCACTATTCCTCTCCCCCCCCCCCCCCTCCAGCATCGATGGGCCACTATTCCTCTCCCCCCCCCCCTCCAGCATCGATGGGCCACTATTCCTCTCCCCCCCCCCTCCAGCAACGATGGGCCACTATTCCCCCCCCCCCCTCCAGCAACGATGGGCCACTATTCCCCCCCCTCCAGCAACGATGGGCCACTATTCCCCCCCTCCAGCAACGATGGGCCACTATTCCCCCCCCCTCCAGCAACGATGGGCCACTATTCCCCCCCCCTCCAGCAACGATGGGCCACTATTCCTCCCCCCCTCCAGCAACGATGGGCCACTATTCCTCCCTCCAGCAACGATGGGCCACTATTCCTCCCCCCCCCCCTCCAGCAACGATGGGCCACTATTCCTCCCCCCCCCCTCCAGCAACGATGGGCCACTATTCCTCCCCCCCCTCCAGCAACGATGGGCCACTATTCCTCCCCCCCCTCCAGCAACGATGGGCCACTATTCCTCCCCCCCCCCCTCCAGCAACGATGGGCCACTATTCCTCACCCCCTCCAGCAACGATGGGCCACTATTCCTCCCCCCCTCCAGCAACAATGGGGCACTATCCCCCTCCAGCAACAATGGGGCACTATCCCCCTCCAGCAACAATGGGGCACTATCCCCCCTCCAGCAGCGATGGGGCACTATCCCCCCTCCAGCAACGATGGGGCCCAATCCCCCCCCCCCTCCAGCAACGATGGGGCACTATCCCCCCCCTCCAGCAACGATGGGGCACTATCCCCCCCCCCCTCCAGCAACGATGGGGCACTATTCCCCCCCCCTCCAGCAACGATGGGGCACTATTCCCCCCCCCTCCAGCAACGATGGGGCACTATTCCCCCCCCCCTCCAGCAACGATGGGGCACTATTCCCCCCCCCCTCCAGCAACGATGGGGCACTATTCCTCCCCCCCCTCCAGCAACGATGGGGCACTATTCCTCCCCCCCTCCAGCAACGATGGGGCACTATTCCTCCCCCCCCTCCAGCAACGATGGGGCACTATTCCCCCCCCCCTCCAGCAACGATGGGGCACTATTCCTCCCCCCCCTCCAGCAACGATGGGGCACTATTCCTCCCCCCCTCCAGCAACGATGGGGCACTATTCTTACCCCCCCTCCAGCAACGATGGGGCACTATTCTTACCCCCCCCCTCCAGCAACGATGGGGCACTATTCCTCCCCCCCTCCAGCAACGATGGGGCACTATTCTTACCCCCCCTCCAGCAACGATGGGGCACTATTCCTCCCCCCCTCCAGCAACGATGGGCCACTATTCCTCCCCCCCCCTCCAGCAACGATGGGCCACTATTCCTCCCCCCCCCTCCAGCAACGATGGGCCACTATTCCTCCCCCCCCTCCAGCAACGATGGGCCACTATTCCTCCCCCCCCCTACAGCAACGATGGGCCACTATTCCTCCCCCCCTCCAGCAACGATGGGCCACTATTCCTCCCCCCCTCCAGCAACGATGGGCCACTATTCCTCTCCCCCCCCTCCAGCAACGATGGGCCACTATTCCCCCCCCCCTCCAGCAACGATGGGTCACTATTCCTCCCCCCCCCTCCAGCAATGATGGGCCACTATTCCTCCCTCCAGCAACGATGGGCCACTATTCCTCCCCCCCCCCTCCAGCAACGATGGGCCACTATTCCTCCCCCCCCCCCTCCAGCAACGATGGGCCACTATTCCTCCCCCCCCCTCCAGCAACGATGGGCCACTATTCCTCCCCCCCTCCAGCAACGATGGGCCACTATTCCCCCCCCCCTCCAGCAACGATGGGCCACTATTCCCCCCCCCTCCAGCAACGATGGGCCACTATTCCTCCCCCCCCCTCCAGCAACGATGGGGCACTATCCCCCTCCAGCAACGATGGGGCACTATCCCCCTCCAGCAACGATGGGGCACTATCCCCCTCCAGCAACGATGGGGCACTATCCCCCTCCAGCAACGATGGGGCACTATCCCCCTCCAGCAACGATGGGGCACTATCCCCCTCCAGCAATGATGGGGCCCAATCCCCCCCCCCCTCCAGCAACGATGGGGCACTATTCCCCCCCTCCAGCAACGATGGGGCACTATTCCCCCCCCCTCCAGCAACGATGGGGCACTATTCCCCCCCCCCTCCAGCAACGATGGGGCACTATTCCCCCCCCCTCCAGCAACGATGGGGCACTATTCCTCCCCCCTCCAGCAACGATGGGGCACTATTCCTCCCCCCCTCCAGCAACGATGGGGCACTATTCCCCCCCTCCAGCAACGATGGGGCACTATTCCCCCCCCCCTCCAGCAACGATGGGGCACTATTCCCCCCCTCCAAGGGAAAAAAAAAATATCAAAAATGTTTTTATACAATTTTTTTTTTTTTAAGTAACATTCATTAATCATTTTTTTGGGTGCAACTCCACTGCAACTGATCCTTTCACCTTTAGGGTGCATTAACACTTTAGAATACACCGTGCCTGACAGCAGGGGTTCCCATGATTAGCTGCAAGTAGGCAGCCCCATTGAAAGCAATGGGAAGCTGCCGGCTCTGACAGCTAAATCGCACCCACTTGCACCTTTGGCTACCTATGAGAGAGGCAGACACTACACCCGGGATAAATCACCAGCAATCAAAGAGTTACACTTCTATACAAACCCTTTAGACCTGGATTGATATTATTTCTACATTTTAAGCTTCATTCATATATCAGGATATGTGTAATTGCTGCATGGAATGCAGGTTATTGCTGGCAGAGCCACCTGAGGATCCTGTATTAAATAATATCCATCTAATGGTATACAACTGCTCTGAAGAAGCTCTCTAAGCGTGCAAACGTGAAATCTGCAGGTAAGTACGACGCTGGACGCAGCTCTGTGCTACATTTTTTGTTATGTTTGTAGACGCATCCATTCCTACAGGGCTGCATTTAGATGCACAGAAAACGACACTCTGTATGCATTTAAAGCGGAGTTAAAAAAAAAATAAGATTAAAAGTCAGCAGCTACAAAAAAATGTAACTGCTGACTTTTAATAATCGGACACTTACCTGTCCCACGGTCCAGCGATGCGGGTGATCTTCCTTCCGGTGCCGCAGAGCCCTGGGAGGAAGTGGGAGCTGGGTGCCTCTAAAAAGAGGGTACCTCCCCCCCCCATGGCATGTCAGGGGTCACCATCACTTAAAGCGGAAGTTCCATTTTTGGGTGGAACTTTGTTTTAAAATGCAGTCTATGACACCCGTGTGATTGAGCCCTCCACCAAAAATACACAATCATTCACATCAGGAGCGCCCCCCCCCCCGATCCAATCTGCATCTCCTCTCCAGACCCCCCAGAGGTGATGAGCGGAGATGGAGGGTGACCCCCCAGTATGTCTTTGTACTGGGAGAGGAGATCCATACAAACACCTCCACACTGTCCTGGATGGGACCTCCCCCCCAGTGTACAGGATCAGGGAAGGACACGGCGCCTCCTATGGACAGTGATAGGAGCTGCATGATAGGTGATAGAAATGGAGGAGTCAGTATTTAGGGGGTGGGATAGGAAAGGGGTACAGAGTGGGGGAGGGGCTGTGTTCTCAACTGATAGGAGATGAGGATGAGAAAAGTCTACATAAAGTAACACTGCCTATCCCCCCATCCCATCCATCCTTCCAATGATCTGAGAAAGGAGGATCCAGGAAGAAATCTTTTCTCCCTCCATAGAAATGGATCTCCCCTCCCCCAGCACACATGGATGATCCTATACACACCAAACACACAACTTTTACCCCAACAAAGATCTTACCTGCTTCTACCATGTGAGTGGGCGGGGCTGCCGACTCTCACCTCTCATTGGCTCACCTCTACAGCTCCCCAAAGGCATTGTGGGACTTGTAGTGCTTACAAAGCAGAAATCTCTTACTGGCTACAAGTCCAGACAGCTCAATGCCGAGTCCCAGCTCTGATTGGATGTTTGTCACCGAATGGATTGCAGGGCATGCTGGGATAGCTTGGTTTTGCAGGGAGGAGATCCTGGGACTACAACTCCCATCAGCCCCCAGAGGCTAGGGGGAGGGGCCCCTTGTGTGTACAGCAGCCAATGAGCATGGAGGAGGGGGATGGGGGTGACATGTAAGGTGAGAGATCTGTGCAGGATTACATTGGAGATAGAAGAGAAGCTGTCATCAGATCACATGAAATGTCCTCATTCCTGACAATAGAAATCATTCTGCTGATGTTGGTGATGATCTGATTTCCTCTCTATGATGATTACACAGGGATGGGATCGGTGATTCCTCCATCTATTCCTATTACAGATCTTATTTATTAGAACAATAGATGATCAGACAGATGTGACTTGTGACACTCACGATGATTTACTAGTCAGTATAGAGAACAATGTTAATGTGCAATGTAACTGATTCTCTGTGTGGTGTACATATGATCAGGTGAAAGGTGACGTTGGGGTGATTACTAGGAATGTGCATTTTGTAATGACAGTTGCTCCAGAGCTTAGTAAATGAGGGGAAGCTCTGCTGACTTCCATCATCCAATCACGTGCAAGCAAAAATGCTGTTTTTTTTTTTTTTGCCCTTGCATGTCATTGGGTGTTCTTCGCAAAGTTATTCTATATAATTAAACTGACTCAAATTATGTGTATAATGTATATAGTTATATTCAGCAACGCAGTTTATTTCTATAGAATAATACGGATGAGCTCAGGCGTGTTCGCATGCTCCACGTGCAGAGCCCGCTAGGAAGTGAGCGCAGCGCTGCGCTAATCACAGGCAGTGAGACATTGCCCCGATGTACGCCTGCAGAGATCAGGACATGTCTCACTGTCTGTGATTAGCGCTGACATCCTGGCGGGCTCTGCACGTGCTGTATGCGAACACGCCGGAGCTCATCCCTATAGAAAAACCGTTTGATAAATGTGTATAGCAAACACATTGAGAAAACGTCGGCAGCCGTGCGTATTTCCTTTTCTCACATTTTTTAACTTTTGTTTTGTCGGCGCATACCTAGTAACACATTACAGTATTGTTCTTTGCAAAGTGACACTTCACCCTATTTACTAAACTCTGGCGCAAATTCTCTTGCTGAGTGCGAGCGCACTTGCAAAGTCCACGCTCTATTTGTCTTTAGTAAATCCCCCCCGTTGTATTACATCTGTTTTTCCCTGACCTGAGACAGCTTGAAACTGTTTCCAATGCTTTGTAATGCAGAATCGAAAGCCCCATACACTATTAGACTTTCTGCAGATTTTCGTCTTCAGATTTACCAAAACCATGTAGCACAAGGGCCTGCCTGATTGCATACAAATTGAAACTCTCAAGCCCCATACACACGATCAGATTTTCTGCTGTTTTTTTTTTCCCTTCAGATTTACCAAAACCATATAATATGAGGTCAAACCTTAGGAGTTACAATTTGTAAGCAATCAGGCAGGCCCTTCTACTACATGGTTTTGGTAAATCGGAAGGAAAAAATCTGCAGAAAATCTAATAGTGTGTATGGGGCTTTAGCGTTAGATGAACGGGCATTCAGGAAGCACGCAAAAAAAATACAAACGCGTCGCATTTGCTGTCACATTCATTTTTAACCCAAACAGATGTGTGTTCTAGTTTTGAGCAGAGAATGCGCAAGGCGTGAGTTTCTGTGTCTTGTGTACGGCAGCCCTATGCACACAGCGTGCAAACGCACAAAGAAAGCACGCTTGCATGACGCCTGGTGCTGTGTGTTTTTTAGTGTGCATGGGGCCTTAAATTTGAATGTCAAAAATTAAGGTTTCACCCCCTTAATGACCAGGCCATTTTTTGGGATACGGCACTGGGTCGCTTTAACTGACAGTTGTGTGGTCGTGCGATGCTGTACCCAAACAAAATTTTCCCCGTAAATAGAGCTTTCTTCTGGTGGTATTTGATCACTTCTGCGGTTTTTATTTTTTGCGCTATCAACAAATACAGACAATTAAAAAAAAAAATATATATATATATATATATATATATATATAATATTTTTTTTTTTTGGTATTATTATTATACAGGATTTATATAGTGTCAACAGTCTGCACAGCACTTTACAACATGAGGGCAGACAGTACTACACTTACAATACAAATCAATACAGGCGGGATCGGAGGGCCCTGCTCGTATAAAACATATCCAATAAAAAAAAAATGGGAAAAAAAAAAATCGAATTCATCAATTTAAGCCAATATGTATTCTTCTACAGTGCCTTGCGAAAGTATTCGGCCCCCTTGAACTTTTCAACCTTTTGCGACATTTCAGGCTTCAAACATAAAGATATAACATTTTAATTTTTTGTGAAGAATCACCAACAAGTGCGACACAATTGTGAAGTGGAACGAAATCTATTGGATTTTTGAAACTTTTTTAACTAATAAAAAAATGAAAAGTGGGGCGTGCAAAATTATTCGGCCCCCTTGCGTTAATACTTTGTAGAGCCACCTTTTGCTGCGATTACAGCTGCAAGTCGCTTGGGGTATATCTCTATCAGTTTTGCACATTGAGAGACTGAAATTCTTGCCCATTCTTCCTTGCAAAACAGCTGGAGCTCAGTGAGGTTGGATGGAGAGCGTTTGTGAACAGCAGTTTTCAGCTCTTTCCACAGATTCTCGATTGGATTCAGGTCTGGACTTTGACTTGGCCATTCTAACACCTGGATACGTTTATTTGTGAACCATTCCTTTGTAGATTTTGCTGTATGTTTGGGATCATTGTCTTGTTTGAAGATAAATCTCCGTCCCAGCTTCAGGTCTTTTGCAGACTCCAACAGGTTTTCATCCAGAATGGTCCTGTATTTGGTTGCATCCATCTTCCCCTCAATGTTAACCATCTTCCCTGTCCCTGCTGAAGAAAAGCAGGCCCAAACCATGATGCTGCCACCACCATGTTTGACAGTGGGGATGGTGTGTTGAGGGTGATGAGCTGTGTTGCTTTTACGCCAAACATATCGCTTTGCATTGTGGGCAAAAAGTTTGATTTTGGTTTCATCTGACCAGAGCACCTTCTTCCACATGTTTGGTGTGTCTCCCAGGTGGCTTGTGGCAAACTTTAGACGAGACTTTTTATGGATATCTTTGAGAAATGGCTTTCTTCTTGCCACTCTTCCATGAAGGGTTTGTGCAGTGTACGACTGATAGTTGTCCTATGGACAGACTCTCCCACCTCAGCTGTAGTTCTCTGCAGTTCATCCAGAGTGATCATGGGCCTCTTGGCTGCATCTCTGATCAGTCTTCTCCTTGTCTGAGCTGAAAGTTTAGAGGGACGGCCAGGTCTTGGTAGATTTGCAGTGGTCTGATACTCCTTCCATTTCAAAATGATCGCTTGCACAGTGCTCCTTGGGATGTTTAAAGCTTGGGAAATCTTTTTGTATCCAAATCCGGCTTTAAACTTCTCCACAACAGTATTACGGACCTGCCTGGTGTGTTCCTTGGTCTTCATGATGCTCTCTGCGCTTTCAACAGAACCCTGAGACTATCACAGATCAGGTGCATTTATACAGAGACTTGATTACACACAGGTGGATTCTATTTATCACCATCAGTCAATTAGGACAACATTGGATCATTCAGAGATCCTCGCTGAACTTCTGGAGTGAGTTTGCTGCACTGAAAGTAAAGGGGCCGAATAATTTTGCACGCACCACTTTTCAGTTTTTTATTTGCTAAAAAAGTTTAAAATATCCAATAGATTTCGTTCCACTTCACAATTGTGTCCCACTTGTTGGTGATTCTTCACAAAAAATTAAAATTTTATATCTTTATGTTTGAAGCCTGAAATGTGGCAAAGGGTTGAAAAGTTCAAGGGGGCCGAATACTTTCGCAAGGCACTGTACATATTTTTGGTAAAAAAATTCCAATAAGCGTATATTGATTGGAAAGTTATCGCGTCTACAAACTATGGGATATTTTTATGGCTTTTTAATTTTTTTTTCTTTTTTTTACTAGTAATGGTGGCTATCAGCGATTTTTGGACACTAAGTGACACTTTTTGGGGACCAGTGACACTAATGCAGTGATTAGAGTGGCCACTTCCCCTTTAAAGTGGGAGTCCGCCGTTTTTTTTTTTTTTTAAAAGCCAGCAGCTACAAATACTGCAGCTGCTGACTTTTAAAATAATGACACTTACCCGCCCAGCACGCCCGCGATGTCAGCACCCAAAGCCGATCTCTCGATCGTCTCTCGGGTGCTGCCGCCGCCATCTTGGGTATGGGAATCAGGAAGTGGAGCCTTGCGGCTTCATTTCCCGGTTCCCTACTGCGCATGCGCGAGTCGCGCTGCGCAATAAGGATGGTCTGTCTCTGGGATCCGTGTGTTTCCCAGCAGGCAGCGGGGGACCTTCGGAAAGGGGCGTAGATTCTGCGGAAAGGGCCGTAGCTTCTGCAGAATCTACGCCGGAAGTGGGTGCAGATACCTGTACTGTACAGTTACCTGCACCCACCACCCCCCTGAAAGGTGCCAATTGTGGCACCGGAGGGGGGGAGGGTTCCAATGAGCGGAAGCTCCACTTTAGGGTGGACCTCCGCTTTAAACCCGAACAAATATTAATTACACAGGTTCTGTGGCTGATTAAGGTGTTAATTAAACTCACTTGTTGCCTTATCTGCATTTAATTAGCCTCAGAAACTGTGTAATTCATATGTGTTCGGGTTTAAAGGGATGAGGTGGCAACTCTAGCAGCGATCAGTGCTCAAAAAAAAAAAAGCACCGTCACTGTAGAAATTACACTGGCTGGGAAAGGGTTAACATCAAGGGTGATCAAAGGGTTAAGTGTAATCCTAGGGAGTGATTTCTTACTGTGTGGGGGATGGACTGATTGCAGGAAGGGAGATCTGTGTTCCCGATTAGCAGGAATACAAGTTCTCTTTCTTGCTGTCTGACAAAACGACGGTCTGCCTTGTTTACAAACCGCCATTCTGCCTCTCCAGCAAAGGATCGGCGGCTGCCGGACCTGCTGATAGGCTGCCACCAGCACACGCCCCAGACCCCGAGGCAGAAACCGCATTCAGGTACATTGTTTCGCGCAGCCAGGTCACCCAGCCACAGTAAATGTGCGGTGGGCGCTCTGGAAGCAGTTAATCTAATTATATGGGTCTAGCTTGGCACAATGTACTGTAAGTAGGCAGATCTCATACCTGAGGTTCCAATTGTGAAAGTTCTATAAATTCCAGGTGTGATCTGAATTTGGGTTCCGCTGTGGAAGCCGCCAATCGCTGTAGTAGTCAGTCCTGTGCTGAGCAGCTGCACCACTGCATACTGACCACAGGGGGTCACTCACTTGGTAATGCCACGATTCACAAAATGCCATGTATTTTTTTTCAGGCCGAATTCAAATACTCTGTGTGCACAATTATTAGGAAAGTTGGATTTTTGAGGATTCATTTTATTATTGAACTACTACAGAGCGCTCGGTCAGTTCAAAATATTAATAAACCTCAAAACCAAATATTTAACCACTTAAAGTGGAGGGCCACCCTGAAAACAAAAAAAATATTAAAAATTACAAAAAAATATAAAAAAAAAACAAAAAAGAAAAAAATTTTTTTTTTTTACTTACCAGAAATGCCTGTTGCTAGGCACTTTCTCCTAATCTTCCTCTTCCTCCTCCGCGGAGATCTTCTGTCTTCTGTCTTTGTCGCGGCGTCTTCTGGGTAATGAGTCGCGCTGTGTTCTGGGAACTGTGTGTTCCAGAACACAGCGCGTCCCATTCAGAAAGCGCTGCGGGACTCGCGCATGCGCAGTAGCTGCGGGACTCGCGCATGCGCAGTAGGAAACGGGCAGTGAAACCGTAAGACTCCACTGCCTGTTTCCCTTACAAGGAATGGCAGCACCGGGACCTGAGAGCCGAGGGACGGGTCGGCCTCGGGCGGCCGACATCGCGGGCACCCTGGACAGGTGAGTGTGTTGATCAAGTCAGCAGCTGCAGTGTTTGCAGCTGCTGACTTTTTTTTTTTTTTTTTTTTGTATAACCGGCCCTCCTCTTTAAGGACCAGGCCTCTTTTTCAGACTCCGTGTTTACATGTTTAAAACAGTTTTTTTTTTTTGCTAGAAAATTACTTAGAAGCCTCAAACATTATATATTGTTTTTTTTCCTAACTCCCTAGAATAAAATGGCGGTCATTGCAATACTTATTTTTTCACACCATATTTGCACAGCGGTCTTACAAGCGCACTTTTTTTGGAAAAAAATCACTTTTTTGAATAAAAAAATAATAATACAACATTAAAATTAGCCCAATTTTTTTTATATATTGTGAAAGATAATGTTACGCCGAGTAAATTGATACCCAACATGTCACGCTTTCAAATTGCGCCTGCTCGTGGAAGGGCGTCAAACTTTTACCCTAAAAAATCTCCATAAGTGACATTTAAAAAATTCTACAGGTTGCATGTTTTATGTTACAGAGGAGGTCTAGGAGTAGAATTATTGCTCTTGCTCTACCGATCGCGGCGATACCTCACATGTGTGGTTTGACTACCATTTTCATATGCGGGCGCTACTCACATATGCGTTCGCTTCTGCGCGCAAGCTCGTCGGGACGGGGTGTTTAAAAAAAAAAAAAAAGTTTTATTTCTTATTTATTTTACTTGATTTTATTTATTTTTAACCTGTTTAAAAAAAAAAATTGATCACTTTTATTCCTAATACAAGGAATGTAAACATCCCTTGTAATAGAAAGAAGTCAGACAGGTCCTCTTAAATATGAGATCTGGGGTCAAAAAGTCCTCAGATCTCATATTTGGACTTAAATGCAATAAAAAGAAAAAATGTGTATTTAAAAAAAAATGACATTGAAAAAATGTGCCTTTTTAAGAGGTATGGGCGGAAGTGACGTTTTGACGTCTCTTCCGCCCTGCTATGGTATAGAGACGGGTGGGGGGCCATCTTGGCCTCACTCATTTATATACCACAAACAAGACAGGTCCCGGTCGCCTCCGCCGCTACCAACGGCTCCGGTAAGTGACGGAGGGCGCGGGAGAGTGGTGGGAGGGGGGTGGCACCTCTCCCAGCACCGATAACGGTGATCTTGCGGCGAATCTGCCACAGAGACCACCATTATCGTACACATGACCAGCACCTGAAGAAAGGGCTCTCTCGGTTGTGGCAGCTGCTGCTGTTACTGGGATATCCCTCTTCAAAAAAGGGACGTACATCGTTGTGCGCTGGTCGTAAAGTGGTTAACGTAAAAGTGAGGTTTTGGCTTTCTTAGGAGAATATCTATGTGTGCAAAATTATTGGGTAACTATTAATGTGCAGAATTATTATGCAGCTAAACCATTGGTTGGTTATTTATTTATTCTCACTTTTACAGATGAAAATAACTCAACTTTTACAAATAAATATTTCTGACATTTCAAAAACAAAAACAAAATAAGTGACCAATATAGCCACCCTTCTTTTCAATAACAGTCATAAGCGTTCCATTCATGGAGTCTGTAAGTTTCTTGATCTGTTGATGATCAACTTTTTGTGCCGCAGCAACCACAGCCTCCCAGACACTGTTCAGAGAGGTGTACTGTTTTCCTTCACCGTAAATCTCCTGTTAAAGAAGGGTCCACAAGTTCTCAATGGGGTTTACGTCAGGTGAGGAAGGGGGTCATGTCATTATTCTTTCATCTTTAAGGCCTTTACTGGCTAGCCACGCAGTGGAGTACTTCAATGCATGCGATGGAGTATTGTCCTGCATAAATTCATGGTCTTCTTGAAAGGTGAAGTTTTTTCCCTGTACCGCTGCTGGAAGAAATTGTCTTCTAAAAACTGGCAGGAGGTTTGGGAGTTGATTTTGAGTCCATCTTCAACCCGAAAAGGTCCAACTAGCTCATCTTTAATAAAACAAGCCCATACCAGTACCCCACCTCCACCTTGCTGGTGTCTGAGTCGAAGTGGAACTCTATGCCCTTTACTGATCCAGCCACAGGCCCATCCATTTGGTCCAGCAAGAGTCACTCTCATCTCATCAGTCCATAAAACCTTAGAAAGATCTGTCTTCAGCTATTTCTTGGCCCATTGTTGACATTTTAACTTATGTGTCTTGTTTAGTGGTGGTCGGGTTTCAGCCCTCCTTACCTTGTACTTCTGGGCACATCAGGTAGGTTGCAATTCTCTAATACGTGAGCAATGGAGGATAACGGTTCCTGGTAGCTTCACATTTTGATTCTTCTCAAATCCTTAGCAGTTAATTTGCGTGTTTTTTTTTTTTTTCTGAACACGTTTCTTGCGACCCTGTTGGTTATTTGCAACAAAAAGTTTTGATGGTTCTCTGATCAAGCCGCCATATCTTAGCAATTTGAAGAGTGCTCCATCCCTCTGAAAGCCTTTTAAGAGTTTTTGACTTTTTAGAGTCAGTTAAATCACTTTTTGGCCAATTTTGCTTAAGGAAAAGAAGCTGCCTTAGGCCCCCTTTCATGCGGCTTTCTGATCAGGTCCACCTGTCAGTTTTACAGGTGGACCTGATCGAAGGCTCCATTCAGCCCTATGGAGCGGTGGATGTCAGCGGAGATGTGCCTGTTGACACCTGCTGCTATCCGATCCAATCCTGTCCGCCAAATCCAGATGGATGGAGACTCTATTTTCCATCCATCTGGAGGATCGGATGGGATCTGATGAAAACGGATAGGCGTTATGTTTTCATCCAATCTCCCCATAGAGGAGAGCGGGGCTCTGGCGGGTCTGTCTCTGCACAGTGAGCGGAGATGGACCTGTCATCTTCCTGCTTGGCAGGGATCAGTGGATTGATTCTCCGCTGAGCAAAGCGGAATCCGTTGGGTGGACCGCCCGTGAGAAAGGGACCTAATGGTTATGCACACCTTGATGTAGGCTGTTGATCTCCTTGAGCCACGAACTCCCTCATTACTCAAATAGACATCAACTGATATGCTTAAATCTAATAAGCCTTCAAGTTTATGCAGATTGTATTTGGACAATATGCATAAAAATGATGATTTGTTCAAAATACTCACTTGCAAAATAATTGTGCACACAGTGTATGTGCAAATTGTATGTGGATTTCCCCGCATCCAGTTTGCATAACATGCGATTGTGACCTCTCAATGTGGTCTCTCAAATGGTCTCTCAATGGAACCGGTTCACATATGTCCGGGGCGGCCACAGACTGCATTCCAAAAGGGTCCTGGGGGTGTTTGGTTCTGGTTCAGGTGCGAGATTGTGACATCCCCACTCCTCCTCTTCATCTCATATTCAATTAGAGAATGCCTTGTGTATATATTGAAAAAATAAAAGGCATTCTATGAATGGTGGTGACCTTTTGTGGTCAGTACAAACCCTAGAAGATCAACATGATCACTGTAGTAGTGCCAGCTACTACAGTAATCGTCAGCTTCCACAGCAGAACCTCAGACATTTGATATGCATACTTACATTTGTCCCAGCTGGAGCAATATAAATATGAAATTCAGATAATACTTGATGTTTAGCTTTGATTAAAACTTTCATGATGGTCTATCTATACTAAGACCTTTGAGAGACAATAGCACCAGTGTTGTTCTCCTATTTTAAAAAATATATGTCTGCTTTACTACAGGTCTGTAAAAGGACATTTGGAGTCTACGTGGTGTAGAAGGAGAGCCTCATACGTTCCTCATAGCCTGTGAGCTGAAATAGAAGATGAAGGGCTGTACAATGCAGACAGAGAAAGTCATCAGCCACATCCTGGAGATCATCTATATAATGACTGGAGAGGTGAGAACAGACAGAACATCATTACACGTTTTGTGTGACCACTTGGTGACACTTTCATGATTCTCCACTGTGGTGTGTCCTAGTGACATCATCCATTTTCCCTTCATGTTCATCCATTTTCATCTTCATCTGATCTCCGCTCTATAAGGTTTTCGCTACGATGAGGTGAGTATGCTACAAAATAAGAGTAACTTAATGATAGGGCTTAAAGTGGTATTAAACCCAAAAGCAAACATTTTATTATATTGCAGCTTACCAGTTCTTAGTTGTGATGGCTGAATTCATTTTCATATGCCAATCCCTTCACTGGCTTCCACTACCCCACCATATAAAGTTCAAAATACTAAACACAACATATAAGGCCATCCACAACATCGCCCCCAGCTACATCAACAACCTCATGTGAAGATATCACCCAAATCCTCCTCTCTGCTCCTCCTAGGACTTCCTGCTCTCTAGCTCCCTGGTTACCGCCTCTCATGCTCACCTCCAGGACTTTTACAGAGCCTCTCCCATCCTCTGGAACTCCCTGCCCCAGTATGTTCAGTTAGCCCCCTACCCCGTCAGCCTTTAGGCAAGCCCTGAAAACTCACTTATTCAGATACGTCTACGTCACCTCCACCTAAGAACTGTACCTGAGCCACCCCCATCAGTTCATCCCCCACAGCTATTACCTTTTGTTCTGCCTCCTAGGGCTTATTTTTTGTTTTTTTTCCCCCCAAAGATGAGACCACATTTTAACCACTTCCTGCCCGCCATACAACAATATGACATCGGCAAAGTGGTTGTGTTATCTTGATCGGACTTCATACGACGTGATCAGGATAACCCACAATCGCACACAACCGCCGATCTGGGTAAAGAGCCTCTGACAGAGGCTCTTTACCGTGTGATCAGCTGTGTTCAATCACTGTGTAAATGGGAAAAGCAGTGTATTTGCTTTTCCTCACTCGCGTCTGAAAGACGCTAGTAAAGGAGAGGCGATTGGTGGATCTCCTGATTGGGGGGGGGGGAGGTCTGCGCTGATTGCCCACATAGGACCACCCAGGATGCTGATCATGGATAGCCATCCAGGACCACCAGGTATCCAGGTATGCCCACCCATGACACTGGGGGTTGCTAAATCAGTGCCCATTGTAGATGCCAATCAGTGCCCAGCAATAAAGCCCATCAGTGCCACCTATGAATGCCACCTAACAGTGCCCTGCATATCAGTGCCTGTCAGTGCAGCCTCATCAGCGCTGATCAGTGGACAAAAATTAGAAAAAACTTTTTTTTTTTTATCTCGTTTTTTTTTTTGGTTGTTTACCAAAAAAAAAAAAAAAAAAAAAACCCAGTGGTGATCAAATGCCACCAAAAGAAAGCTCTATTTGTGGGAACAAAATGATAAAAAATGTGTTTGGGTACAGCGTAGCATGACCGCGCAGTTGTCATTCAAAGTGCCACAGCGCTAAAAGCTGAAAATTGGTCTGGGCAGGAAGGGGGGGGGGGGGATTAATTGAAGTGGTTAAGGGATCGCTGAAGACTTAGGTTTGGGAGAATTTTAGTGTTGAGACTGAATTAAATTTTAGTGTTGGGGGAGGGAATTGTAGTTTGGAGGTTTAGGCTGGGTTCACATATATGCGAATTTGATGCGTTTTTAACTGCATCCAATTCGCATTACATGTGAATGTGACTGGCTTTCAATTAAGTTGGTTCACACAGGTGCAGGGTGATGCGGTTTGGAAAAGGTTCCTGTGCATTTTTAGATCTGGTTCAGATGTGAATTCAGGCAAAAATTTGCACCCGAACTGGTGAATAGAAACGCATCAGACTCTGGACTGCAAACCGCAGCTGCATGTATGCGAACCCAACCTTAGTGTTGGGCAATTAAGGGTTTGGGTGCAGTATTTACACCAGTTCCTCCAGTGCTTGAAGCTTCACAAAAAAAAAAAAAAAAAAAAAAAAGGTAAAAGGTCCAAGCTTCTGGTGCAAGAAAATTATAGGAAAATGACTGCTGGAATCACCCGAACCTGATTGTACCTACCACTCCTACTCAGTGCACCTAGGGTTGCCATAATTTTTGTAAAAATATCAGCCTTATGCCACGTACACGAGCGGAATGTCCGACAGAAAAAGTCAGATGGAAGCTTTTCATCTTATATTCTGATCGTGTGTATGCCTCATCTGACTTTTTTTTTTTATTCTGATGGACCTAGAAATAGAACATGTTCTAAATATTTCCGACGGAACCAATTCCTATCGGGAAAACCGCTCGTCTGTATACTATTCCGGCGGACCAAAAACTACGCATGCTCTGAAGCAAGTACGAGACGGAAGCTATTGGCTACTGGCTGCTGAACTTCCTTTTTCTAGTCCCGTCATATGTGCTGTACGTCATCGCGTTCTTGACAATTGGACTTTGGTGCGATCGTGTGTACGCAAGACAGTTTCAGCAGAACTCCGTCAGAAGAAACTTCAGACTTTATTCTGATGGGAAAACCAGTCGTGTGTACGCGGCCTTATGGTATTTTTTCTAGTAAAAACATTGTAAACAAGTCCAACATTTACTAGCCAGCCAGGTGACAACTCTGACCTCACAGCAGGTTAAATCTTCAATACATACAATGAAGACTAATGATTGTGACTATTTGCCAGGTTTACTCTGGTCACTTTTGTATGTAGTTTCATATCCTGAGATTCTGCTCTGTGCTGTTGGCATAGAAATCCTTAAATGCATCTGTTGGCAGGTGTTAGTGCCCTTTAATAGTAGTGTTGAAAATAGTGCCCCTTTATATGCCAGTTGTGGGTGGGGCCCAGTGTACTTTGGGTATGAGAGCAAGACACCCCTAATCTGCAGAAATGTAGTGCAATGTGGCCCACCCCTACACACCCACTACAGGATCTTTCCTGTTGTACACATACCAGAAGCCTCACGGAAAAAAAAAATCAGTTTCTCACAGTCTTAATACCTGGAAGGTGATTGATAAGCAGAAGAATTTATTGAGTAAAGGCTTTAGGAAGTACACTCCCAGAAACCCTGAGGTGCTTTCTGAATTCCTGCTGCAGTGAATAACAGATGAATTAGATTAGGTGAAAACTATTGTGAAGATTCTGACTTTAGCCGAGTTGCAGTGTTTCCCAGATAACTATCATATGTTGTAAATATTGGTTTCATGTGTTACTTGCTTGACATTGGTCTTCAACAAAGAATGAAGTGGTAGAACAGCAACCAATTAGAGCTTTTACAGTCCTGACTGCTGTATTTTAGACATGTGCGATTGGTTTCATACGAATCGAAAATTCATATGAATTTCTGAAAATTCATACATTCGTACGAATCCGAAATACAAATTTTTATGCATATGAATTCTGTACGAAATTTTGTTTAAGAATTTCGGATCCAAATTCATAACGAAAATTCGTAATTGTTATAAAAGGTAACGAACTTAAAAGTTAAAACCCCAGGAAGTCAGGGATGGTGGGAACCCCTCATAATGGGTACAGCAGGTGTACACTCAGACCCCGGGAACACAGCACAGGGATGGTGGGAACCCTATGGGAATTTCTATGCTTACAAATTTTATACGAAATTTCGTATCCAATTTCCGTTACAACAGAAACGTGACTGGTGTTTTGTTCACCAATCAGAGGAAGTCAGCACAACACAGGAATGGTGGGAACCTCTCATAATGATAAATCCATCATAATGACCATTTGTTATTTTTACGAAAATTTAACGAACCTAAAGGTTAAAAACCCAGGAAGTCAGCACAGCACAGAGATGGTGGGAGCCCCTCATGATAAATTTATCATAACGAACATTCGTTATTTTACGAATTTAACAAAATAAATTTTTGTACGAAACTAAACAAATTTATTGACGGCGCACATGTCTACTGTATTTTGATGAAAGCTGAAATCTCTTAGACTGAGCTGGAATTCTTCTCCTCGCCCGTGCCCCACTTAATGACTTTTCAATCAAAATCAGTAATGCAACCATCAATCCCTCCCCTCATGCCAGGGTACTAGGTGTAATCCTAGACTCTGAACTGTCCTTTCAGCCTCAAATCCAATTGTTGTCAAAAGCTTGTAGACGCCATCTTCGTAACATCTCTAAAATTTGCCCCTTTTTATCTAATGAAACCACCAAGCTACTCATTCACTCCCTTGTTATCTCTCGCCTTGACTATTGCAACTCCCTTCTCAAAGGCCTGCCTCTCCATAGGCTATCCCCTCTTCAGTCTGCTGCCAGACTCATCTACCTTACCAACCATTCAGTGTCTGCTACCCTTCTCTCTGCCAGTTCCTACACTGCCTCATGATCGCCCAGCGAATTGAATTCAAAATACAAACTACAACATACAAAGCCATTCACAATTCAGCCCTGAGCTACATAACCAATCTTGTCTCCTAATATCACCCAAACCGTCCTCTCAAGACCTCCTGCTCCCATGCTCCTCTTAAGGACTTCTCCAGAGCCTCTCCCATCCTCTGGAATTCTCTACCTCAACCTGTCCGGTTATCTCCTACTCTAGCTGCCTTCAGGCAATCCCTGAAAACTCATCTCTTCAGGGAAGCCCATCACACCTCCAACTAATCTTTTATCACTTCCATCAGTCTATTCCCAAAATGTACCACCTGCCCCTCCCTATTCGATTGTAAGCTCTTCTGAGCAGAGCCTTCTTAATCCTCCTGTATTTTATTGTATTGGAACTGTATTGTCTCCCTTTTTATATTGTAAAGCACTGTGTAAACTGTTGGCGCTATATAAATTCTGTATTATTATAATACTAATACATATCTCACACAGTCCTACCTGTTTGCACTACCTCCCAGTCAAATAATTCCTACAATTATTGAGTAATTTTAGACCTTTTTGTCATCTGGACTAGCGTCTATGAGACCATAGAAGCCCAGAGAGGCGATACATGGGAGGGGACGGGACCTGTGCGACAACACACTGGGAGGCTCCAGGCGCCATCTTGCTGAGGTTACAGATCTACACTGTGTATATGCATGCTGTGAATGGGCACTTGTATGTCTCTGCACATTGTGAGCATAACGCCTTTTTTAGTCTTTATTTAAAGCGGTAGTAAAATGATAACAAATTCCAAAAAATTGGGCCCCTGCAGGATAATGTGTTAGTATGGATTGCTGTCACGGCTCCCTGGAACTTCCATCTTCATCCATTCTTCCTTCCGGTTTGCGGGCTTTGGCTGTTTGATTTGCCAAGCCACTATGACATCACTCCCTTGCATACGTGCGTGAGTCGCAGCCACGGCACGCTGCCCATTGAGAGCGCAGTGCACATGCATTGGTAATGTCATACCATAGTAAATATCTCCTAAATGGTGTACATTTATTTAAAAGTGTTTGTTAACACAAAAAAAAAAAAATTGATATCCTGGTTCCTTAAAGCAAATTAAACAGCACAATGCTTGTGCTGTGTAATCTGCCCCCTCTAAACTGTAAAAAACCCTCCCTGAACCTGCCACTTCCTGTATCCCCTCTCTATACTGATCACAAAAATCAGGGCTGCTGAGCCTGTCGGCTCCCTCTCTGTGTCTACACGCCCCTGCTGCTATTATAAAAAAATAAATATCCTACAATGGTCACTGCCAGGCCCTCTATTAGAGCCTGGCATACCACACTATGCAAGTCATTTCTAAAAAAAAAGAGCATTGTAAATACCTATTTAGAGCTATCTTCAGGCCGTGGATAAAAAAGGGAAATTGCGCATGGAGGAGGTTTCAACCCGATGATAGACAGGGTGTATCAGGCATCCAAAATAGGCTCCAAAGCATGCGATGAATCACTTCTTGTGTTGTGCATGAAAGAGATAATCCGCACATAGTGGGATAATGTAGGACATTTAATAGTAAAAAAAAAAAAAAAAAAGGGGGGGTTACACTTACAGAAAATCCAATAAAACAAGCTTGTAGATAAAATGACAAGCAACGATTCCAGGAGCGTCAACTGATGCGTTTCGTCCTATTGGATATCATCTGGGGCGTAAGGACGAAATGCATTTGTTTACACTCCTGGAATCGTTGCTTATGTCGTATTTTTTTCTACAAGCTTGTTTTATTGGATTTGCTGTAAGTGTAACCCCCCCCCCCCTCCCCCACCTTTTTTTTATTTTTTACTATTAAACGTCATACATTATGTGTGGATTATCTCTTTTTCATGCACAACACATGATGTGATTCATCGCATGCTTTGGAGCCTATTTTGGATGCCTGATATACCCTGTCTATCATCGGGTGGAATCCTCCTTACCATTGTTGCAATTGTGAGATCCCGATTGAGGCTGTTCCCTCAAGACTGCCTGTTTGACCCACATGCTATATGGTACGTGTGCCCACCGACTCTGGTAAGCATGAATACTTTACAACTTTGTACCTTTTTTAAGATCCATCTTGCACTACACAAGAGAGGCTTTTCACATCCATTTTCACGTTTATTTTGGTTTTAAATGGACTTTCCTTAGATGTTTTAATTTTCACTTTGGAACAATTTCATGTTCTGTCTGTGGTTATATTAATTTATTCATCACTTCTAATTGTTTGTTCACTTTTTTGATTCAAAATCTTGTTCACTTCAGTGCCACATTTTTTGTTTTAACTTCAGACCGTGACTGGCGGCCGCTTTACAGCTCACATACATGGCTTCTGCAGGAGGCCATGTGATCTCCCCGGCTGACGCCAGAGCGAGATCTCTGCCTCTCCAGCAGAAGCCATGTATTGGAGCTGTAAAGAGGCTACGAGTCACGTGACCGGTCTGAAGATGGCTCTAAATAGGTATTTACAGCGCTCAGTTTTAGAAATGACTTGCATAGTGTGGTATGCCAGGCTCTAATAGAGGAGCAGGCAGTGATTTCAAAATTAGACTTGGCAAACACTTTAAGGTTTACCTGTAGGTACAAGTATACCTTGGGGACTTTAAAAAGTCACTGGCAATACTACACTATTGGATCTTCTTTGCCTATATCTCTTTTGAGCTTTTTTTATGCAAGAGCTGCAGAATATGGAGATGTGAGTCTGTGCTGCTGACCTGTTGCCCATGTACTTTTGACTACCATGATTTTTTAAGGGACCCACCACATCAGGTAAGGCAACACCCGATTGGGCACATGGGTTATACTCTTTGGTGGCAGTCCATGGTGGAAGACTTACTTTTACTTGTGGCACATGAACTGTGGTGATGTTCCTTGTTTTCCATTTGGCATTTAGAATTTGGATGATATGACATTGTTTTCAAATTTTTTTATTTTATTTTTTTTTACTTGCAACCTATTTTTTTTCTGCACATGATTTATGATGATTGTGTAATTTATGAGCTTTGTTGTTTATATGCACATTTGAGGCTACATCTTGAAATTTATATTAAAGAGTTTGTTACGGGTGCGGTGGCCTCCCTTGATGCGGAGAAGGCCTTCGACTCCGTCGAGTGGGGCTTTCTCTGGCAAGTCCTTGCCCGATTTGGCTTTGGTCCTAAATTTGTGACTTGGGTACAACAATTGTATGCCTCCCCTGTGGCTCGTATACGCACGGGCGGAGTCCTTTCCTCCTTTATCCGCCTTTGCCGGGGCACGAGGCAGGGTTGCCCCCTGTCTCCGGGGCTCTTTGCTCTGGCCATCGAGCCCATGGCGATTCTATTACGCTCTGCGGGGGGCGTGGCGGGGTTGAGGGTGGGTCCCTTGGTAGAACGGGTGTCGCTCTATGCGGACGACGCGTTACTATACCTTGGGGATGCTTCAGAGTCCCTTGCGTCGGCCCTTTCCATAATTGATGAGTATGGTCGTTTCTCGGGGGTCCGGATCAATTGGAGTAAGTCAAGTTTGTTTCTGCTCTCTGATTCTACACCCCCCCCGCCCGCCTCGTCCCCACTGCAGAGGGTATCCCGGTTTAGATATTTAGGGGTTGAGATCTCTAGGGACTTCTCTCAATTTCTAACTAACAACTTATACCCTGTCCTGAATGCGTTAATAGCGAAATGTCAGATCTGGAAAACGCTGCCCCTGACGCCGGTAGGACGGGTTAACTTACTTAAGATGACGTTTCTTCCGAAATTTTTGTATGTGTTCCGTAACACACCCGTCCCGATCCCTGCCATTTTCTTCCGCAAGTTAGATGGGGTAGTTTCCTCCTTTGTGTGGGGTGGTAGGGTTCCGCGGATTTCCAGGGCCAAACTACAGCTGCCACTGTCCGAGGGCGGACTGTCGCTGCCCTGCTTCCGGCGGTATTATTGGGCCGCAGTGTTGGTCACAGTCAGTTGGTGGTTCACCCAGCCTAAATCTAATCCGGCGGTCACGTTGGAGGCGGCGATCTTGGGTTCCTACACAGCCTTGGCGGGGATAGTCTATCGGGGAATCAAATCCAGCCCGCACGTAACGATCCCAATGCGGACTACCATCCAAGTTTGGGACAGAGTCGCGGCCACTGTTAAGGCTGCGGACTCCGTCTCCCCTCATAGCCCGCTGTGGGGCAACCCCAGGCTTCGGCATTTTGGTTCTATCCCAGACCCCGGACTCTGGACTAGATTTGGTATCACTACCCTTGCTCATATTATGCCTAGGGGGTCTCTCACCCCCTTTCCGGACCTCAGGGAGGCCCATGGCCTTCCCTCCTGGATGCTGTTTCGGTTCCTTCAGCTGAAACATGCCTGGCAGGCCCAATTTCCCGGGAGGGTACTAGTCGAGCCTCATGGGATAGAGAGGTTTCTCATGTCTCGTGGGGCAGACAGGATTCTCTCTTCCATATATTTACGCCTCACCTGTGAAAAATCGGGGGGGGACTCACCCCTGTTCCTCGTGTGGAAGGGAGACATCCCTTCCCTCTCGGAGGAGGAGTGGGAATCGGCCCTTCAGAGTTACCTTCCTGGGGTAATCTCTGCAAGGGATAGGTTTATCCAATTAAAATTTTTGCATAGGGCCTACTACACCCCTCAACGCCTGGCCAGGATCTATCCCGCCCAATCCGAACTTTGCCCTAAGTGCCAAAGGGCAGTAGGTACATTCTATCATGTTACTTGGGAATGCTCAATCATCCAAGATTATTGGCAAAAAATACTGGGGGAAATTAACGCAGTCACTGGGCTCGCAGTGTCCATGGATCCGAAGGTGCTTCTCCTTGGAGTCACGGATACTGTGGTGCAGGCTACATATAAGAGGCTCCTACTCTTTTATTTATGTTTCTATGCTAGGAAAGTGCTTTTGCAGATGTGGAAGGATTCTTCTCCCCCTACGATGTCCCAGTGGCACTCGATGGTGGACTCGGTGCTGCCACTTTATAAGCTTACATATATGGGGCGGAAATGCCCCAAGAAGTTTGGCGGCATCTGGGATCCATGGTTGAGTGCTCGCTCTCTTACGGTTTAATTTGTGTTATTTTTCCTGTCCCCTGCATGTGGTCACTAGGATTGGAGGTCTAAATTCTGTAACCGAATGTGCTTGTATTGAGATTTGTGCATAAGTTGTATTGCTAACTTGTTTTAATCAATAAAAACGTTTCTGTTAAAAAAAAAAGAGTTTGTTACACCAAAATTTCATATTCCTGATATGTGCCTGCTGTACCATGTACTTATATGAGGAAGTATCCTGCTCTTTCTGTGAAATCCCTGGTGTTCCTGCCAGTCCCTCTACTGTCCTATTAAAAAAACTGACAATGCTAAGCAGGAGAACACAGCGTGGTCAGTACTCTAGGTATGCTGGGAACTCTGTGCTCTCTCATCTAATGATCAGACATGCCCCCTCTGCACAGCCATTCACTGGAAAGCACACAGTGTGCTGCTGCTTCTACCCCCCCAGCTCTTATCCAGCTGAGAACAGAGGTAAGGTACTCGCTTATTTAAAAAAGGTATTTATAATGCTGCTTTTTTTTTTAATAGCTATACAAAAATGTTTTGCCTTTTTTCTTTCTATTTTCAACTTAAAGCGGGATTCCGGTCTGTGTGAAAAATAATTAAAAGTCAGCAGCTACAAATATTGCAGCTGCTGACTTTTAATATAAGGACATTTACCTGTCCAGGGAGCCAGCACTGTTGGCTCCTGAAGCCGACGCATCCATTGGCTCGCGGGTGCAGGCGCCGGCATCCTTACTAAGGGAAACAGGAAGTGAAGCCTAGCAGCTTCACAGCATGTTTCCTACTGCGCACGCGCAAGTTGCGTGACACTTTCTGAATGGTCCTGTCGTCTGAGACACACACAGGTTCCAGAAGGAGACAGGGTGGATGGGGGGGGGTGGAGAAGGGCACAAAAATAGCCGTGGAGTTGACGTACCCTGCCGGCGACATGGGACGGGAGTCCAAAAGAAAACATACCAAAAAGGTATGAAAAAAATATATATATCCAAAAATGAGGTGGGTGTGTGTTTCAAATTTTTTTTTGCCATGAACTCCACTTTAATGGGTTGTTTTACAAGGTGATTATTTACAATCACTTTAAGGCGTGCTTCCTTGCTAGAGGGTATGACATATATGGTGCCAGCTGATCAGCAGCTTCTTGTATCACACAGGAGTACATGATCGTGAAGAAACCGTCACCGTATAAGTGCTTTTCCCAAATTTCCGAGAGCCTTTGTCAGATCAAGAACTCTGTCCTAGAGATCCCAGCGGACTCAGCAGTTCATGTAAGGAGGAACGGATGCAACCCTGCTTCATGGGTCACCCATGGAATGCCAGGAGAAGCACAGACTGAGGCTCTCGATTCGGCCTTCCCGCCACATCCTGGTGGTGCCCATGTAAGTGTGACCAAGATGGGCGAGTGACATTAGATGTCTGTATCTTACTTTAAAACCAGTGAATCTGTAAGAATTGCTGATTGATTGAGGAGTGCTTTGTACATTCTGTTCATACATTGTTAGCAGGTGACATGATGTATTTTCTTTTTTCCTTTGACTCAGGTTCAAATTAAGTGTGATGATGTAGCAATGTATTTGTCAATGGAGGAGTGGGAATATTTGGACCATCATAAAGAAGAATATGAAGTTATGATTGGGAAGAATCAGCCTTCTCCTGGTAAGTGCATTTAAAGGAAACCTGTACTGAGGGAAATGGGGCATTGACTGACTGTTAACCACTTCAGCCCCGGAAGATTGACCAGGCAATTTTTTACAATTCGGCACTGTGTTGCTTTAACTGACAATTGCGCAGTCGTGCGACGTTGCACCCTAACAAAATTTACATCTTTTTTTTCACACAACTAGTGCTTTCTCTTGGTGGTATTTGGTCATCTCTCTCTAATATTAAAAAAAAAAAAAATTATATATATATTATTTTTTTTTTTTTAAGTTCATTTTTTTTCTCAGTTTAGGTCGATATGTATTCTTCTACATATTTTTCGTTAAAAAAATAAATAAAATCGCAATAAGCGTATATTAATTGGTTTGTGCAAAAGTTATAGTGTCTACAAATTAGGGGATAGATTTATAGCATTTTTATTTTTTTATACTACTAATGGCGGCGATCTCGATCAGGACGGCTACATTAAGGCGGACACGTCTGACACTTTCGACACCTTTTTGGAACCATTGGCATTTATAACGATCAGTGCTATAAAAATGCACTGATTACTGTAAAAATGTCACTGGCACAGAAGGTGTTAACACTAAGGGGTGATCAAGGGGTTACCCGTGCTCCCTGTGTGTGTTTATAACTGTAGGGAGAGGGGACTGACCTAGAGTAAATGACAGATCGTGGTTCCTAGCTATTACACATGTCCCTGTTCAGCCTCTCGTGTCCGCAACCATTGGCCATGAGCATCAGCACCCCCACGGTGCAGCAGGCACACACGCGCCTGCTATCCCGCTGAAAGGAGCCAACGTATAGCTACGACGGGATTGTGCCGACCTGCCACAGTATGATGGCGGCTGGTTGGCAAGTGGTTAAAGAAACCTGAAAGCCATCATTATTTTTTTTTTATTTTAGTTTTTTTAAAAAGGGCCCCTGTAAAAGAAAACTATCCATATTTGTTTCTCAGGTCGAGTAGTGATACAGGCAGTCTCTTTGATGAAGATCTTCTGACACTGAAAACTTCAACTTCCACATTCGGCAGCATAGTAGTTACAACTGCTAAAGGATCAACTTTTATAACAAACATGGTATAATTACCTGCTCCGTGTAATGGTTTTGCACAGAGCAGCCCCGATCCTCCTGTTCTCGGGTCCCCTGCCGGTGCTCCTGGCTCCACCCACCATAGCAAGGTACTTGCTATGGAGGCACTCGTGCATGCTCGCTCCTGAGCTGGCTCTGTGTGTCCATACACAGCCCGGAACCCCCCTCATCATTGGCTGTGATTGACTGCTATCTGAGCCAATGAGGAGGGAGAGAGCCAGGAGAGCAGCTTCTCTCATGCGCATGGCTCAGGAAGGTATGGGGGGGAGGGGGGAGGCTAGGAGCTGCATACAGAGGCTTTTTCCCTCAACGCATACAAGTTAAAAAAAACCTTCAGCCTTTACAACCACTTTAAGCTTTTCAGCACTAGGGCCCTCAATTTGAAGGCGAGCCATGTCCTTGTGTGTGTTTCCTCCCACGTTCCAAAGAAATGCTAATGGATTAATTGGCCCTAGTATGTATAGTATCTCACAAAAGTGAGTACACCCCTCACATTTTCGTAAACATATTTTATTATAACTTTTTATGTAACAGCACTGAAGAAATTACACTTTGCTACAATGCAAAGTAGTGAGTGTACAGCTTGTATAACAGTGTAAATTTGTTGTCCCCTCAAAATAATTTAACACACAGTCATTAATGTCTAAACCGCTGGCAACAAAAGTGAGGACATCACTAAGTGAAAATGTCCAAATTGTGACCAAAGTGTCAATATTTTGTGTGACCACCATCATTTTCCAGCACTGCCTTAACCCTCTTGGGCATGGAGTTCACCAGAGCTTCTCAGGTTACCACTAGAGTCCTCTTCCACGAGGGAGCAAGTGGATGTTAGAGACCTTGCGCTCCTCCACCTTCCGTTTGAGGATGCCCCACAGATGCTCAATGGGGTTTAGGTCTGGAGACATGCTTGGCCAGTCCATCACCTTTACCCTCAGCTTCTTTAGAAAGGCAGTGGTCGTCTTGGGGGTGTGTTTGGGGTCATTATGTTGGAATACTGTTCTGCGGCCCAGTCTCCAAAGGGAGGGGATCATGCTCTGCTTCAGTATGTCACAGTACATGTTGGCATTCATGGTTCCCTCCATAAACTGTAGCTCCCCAGTGCCGGCAGCACCCATGCAGCCCCAGACCATGACACTCCCACCACCATGCTTGACGGTAGGCAAGACACACTTGTCTGTACTCCTCACCTGGTTGCCACCACACACGCTTGACAACATCTGAACCAAATCATTTTTTCTTGGTCGCCTCAGTCCAGAGGACATGGTTCCAGTAATCCATGTCCTTAGTCTGCTTGTCTTCAGCAAATTTCTTGCAGGATTTCTTGTGCATCATCTTTAGAACAGGCTTCCTTCTGGGATGACAGCCATGCAGACCAAATTGATGAAGGGTGCGACGTATGGTCTGAGCACTGACAGGCTGACCCCCATCCCCCCCCCCCCCAACCTCTGCAGCAATCATACGTCTATTTCCCAAAGACAACCTCTGGAGATGATGCTGAGGACATACACTCAACTTCTTTGGTGGACCATGGTGAGGCCTGTTCTGAGCGCAACATGTCCTGGCCACTGTGCTGCAGCTCTGTTTCAGGGTCTTGGCAATCTTCTTATAACCTATGCCATCTTTATGTAGAGCAACAATTCCTTTTTTTTTCAGATCCTCAGAGAGATCTTTGCGATGAGGTGCCATGTTGAATTTCCAGGGACCAGTATGAGAGAGTGAGAGCGATAACAGCAAATGTAACCTGCTTCCCATTCACACCTGAGACCTTGTAACATTAACGAATCACATGACACCGGAGAGGGAAAATGGCTAATTGGGCCCAATTTCAAAATTTTCACATAGGGATGTACTCACTTTTGTTGCCAGCAGTTTAGACATTAATGGCTGTATGTCGAGTTATTTTGAGGGGACAGCAAATTTTCACTGTTATACAAGCTGTACACTCACTACATTGTAGCAAAATGTAATTTCTTCAGTTAAAAGAATCTAAAAAAAAATATTTACAAAAATGTGAGGGGTGTACTCACTTGAGAGATACTGTATCAAAAGCACTATAATAAAAAATCCAACATGTGTCTAGATGTGGAAGATGCCTGGTCCCCCACTGTGGTTCAACGTTCTGGACCCTGCATCAGTAAAGTATGCATAAGTGTCTTAAGCCAGCCAAAGACAGAGCAATTTTGGGTTGCAGGAAAGAAACTCACTTGGATTCCCCCATCAACACCGATTGATCAACTTTGGTACATTCAACCTGCCAATAATTGGGTTAAATCTTAGCTGGTTCCTGCTGAAGATCTGTGGCTGGCTTTAGAGTCCAATGGGAAAAGTTTCAGTGCACATTGGGGGACCATGTGTCCAACATGTATAGAAGCATGGTGGATGTGGAAGAGGTTTATGCAGTTGTAAAGCTACATTAAAGAGATCAAACACTCACTAGAGAGGTATAGTAGGTATGAACAATTTTTTTAGGGATCTCTTTAATAATGGTCAGCATTGGCAGCCCTTTGTTACAGTACCAATTTCAGAATTGGCTAAGAGTAGATGCAACCAGCTAGCCAATAATTTGTATTAGCTAGAAAAACCTCTTCTATATCAAAGCATATCTTCAAGAGATGGAAGGTGTACTAAAAAAGAAGACAGGAGGGTGTACCTAATTTTTAGTGGGACTTCCTGTCCAACTTCCTCCTTTTGGCCAACTAGGCGACTCCTCCTCTCGGCCTAGGCGGCCCCTCCCTGCCAGCGATCTTCTGGGACACAACACAGGTCCCAGAAGATTGGCTGGTCAATAGCAGAGCACATGCGCAGTGCGTGCCCGGCCGTGAAGCCAAAACCTGTCACGGCTGGGTGTCCACACTTGCAATGCCGAGGAGAGGGATAGGAGCGAGGCTTCGGGCGGCCACATCGCTGGACCGTAGGACAGGCGAGTGTCTGTTATTAAAAGTGAGCAGCTATGCTTTTTGTAGCTGCTCACTTTTAATATATTAAAGAAACGGGTGGAACTCTGCTTTAAAGCGCCTACCGCTTCAATGTGCTTTTAGGATGTGTTTTTGATGCTTCGATAAAAGCCTTGGCAAAGCTTTCGTGATGCTCTTTTGAAGCTTGATAGATGCCCTGCGTGTGTGTGTGTGTGTGTGGATATTACATACCTGCAATTTCTCCCAAACAACAGCTAAAGCTGAATTGAAGCCTCTCAAAAGCTGCAGGTGCTTCAAGCAGACTTCTATGGAGGCTTTGAAAATGCTTTAAAGCACCACTAAAGTGACATGGCATATCATTTTTGAAGCAAAGCCAAAAGCAAACCCAGGGTGTAAACAGGGCTGTAAGCCAACCATTTTATTTAGTGGCATGGGCTTTGACTGGCATTCAGAGCCTTAACAAAGCGTATTCAAAGCCTTGTCGTAAACTAACACTTACTGTCATTTGTCTGTCGCTTAGTTTCTCTCTTAGCAGCACAAGTCACTTCTGACAAGTTTTCCTAACACTAAGGGCTCCTTTACACTTGCTTCAGCTTCAACACACATTAAATCACCTACCACTTCAATTCGCTTTTATGATGCGTTTTTGATGCTTCGATGAAGCTTTGACGCTTCAGTGATGCTCTTTTGAAGCTTGTCAGAGTGTGTGTGTGTGTGTGTGTGTGTGTGTGTGTGTGTGTGTGTGTGTGTGATATCTGCAATTTCTCTAAAACAAAAGTAAAGCTGAATTTTTGGCCGCCTAGGCGACTCTTCCTTTCAAAAGCTGCAGGTGCTTCATGAAAACTTGAGAGCTTTGCCATAGACTTCTATGGAGGCTTTGAATACACTTTGAAGCACCACTAAAACTACATGGGCTATAATTTTTGAAGCGAAGCTAAAGCAAGGTGTAAACAGGATTGTAAGCTAACCATTTTACTTACTATTTAGTGACAGGAGCTTTGACTGGCATTCAGAGAGCTTTAACAAAGCCTGTCTGAAACCTTGTTTTGAAGTGTAATCTAGCCCTAAGATTAAAAAAAAAATAAAGTGATAGGGGAGGGAGCTCCAGCTAAATGCCACCCTCAGCTTTGTTCCTGTGTGTTGTGTGGAAGGGGCGTGTCACTTCCCTCCAATCAGCTCTCCTCAGTGATGTAATTTCAGCTCTCCACCCCCTGCTTTTCAGAGCTGAGAGATCCTGTGTAAATGCATTTTGGATGTAGGGGAAAGACAGCTGCAGATAAGTAAAACTAATGTAGGAGGATTTGTTTCATCTCTGTGTATCTGTGGGCAGTCACTTCACTAAGTAGATGTAAGGGTTTACAATAACTTTAATTGTGAAACTGTTAGGGAGAGTGGGAATCCCCCATAGAGGCCACATCAGGTGTGCAGACCCAGGAACACAAACACAGGGATTTCACCAATTAAGTCCTAGGAATGTAAAAAACCTTGTCAGGTGGTTTTATTCTCCAACTTCAAGCAAAACCGAAATTCTCATTTAGATGAATAAGTACTGCCATGCATGTCACTGGGATAACTTAACAGATTTATTTTGTTTCAGCAGATGGACCAAATGGGCAATGTTTACAAGCCGATTATCATTCCCAGTTAGATTCAGAACAAAGAGACTGTAACAGCAATGACACCTTAGACTGGAATTCAGAAAACAGGTTTACAGCCCCTAAAGTACCTTGTTTCGGAGCTTGCAAGATGACCTCTTCACCTAAAAAAGAGAGTGTAGACAAGTTTTATGGACCAAAGAATATGCCAATTAAAGCCTCGGCCTCTACACAAAGTAGAGAATTCTCTGCTTTGCAGAATAACAAAACTTTAAACCATGAACTTCTGTCTAGCACATTCTTAGGAACAGAAATAAAGGACGAACAAAGTAATTTTGACTGTGAAGATACAACAGTACCGATCAATAACACCAATCAGGTGGATAATCCATCCCTAGACAGTGTCCAAAACCTTTTCTCAGGCATACTTCAAAAAACATGTAACCATAACGCATGGAGCAACCAAGAGTGCTTACTGGACAGCCATCAAATAAAAACAGTAAATGTTACAGACTCTTTTGTGAAGAGCAATCATAATTTTGATTTTATTCCACAGTCCTTTTCAGAGAAATTTCAACACATACCCATACTAGATGGCCATCAATCCAATGTGGCAGAATTCACTGACCCTGCTTTGTTGGACAGTCATACTTTGGATCATGTTCAAAGCCATTTTGGAGATGTGCTCCAGAGAAAACACATTACGAAAGGGTTATCTAATGAAAGATGCTCAGTAGTTGGTCAAGAAATCAAGAACCAAGAGGTGAGTGACTGTTGTCTGCAGAATGAACGTAGCTTAAGTGTCACAAATATTTTTAAGGATATACCTCAAAAAACGCATACAAAGACTGAACTCAAAAAACTAGATGCCCATCAAACCCAGATAGGAAACCTAAAAGAATGTCCCTTGGAGAACAACGATACTAAGAATATCTCAAACATCTTTCAGAATGTATTTGAAAAAGCTCATATAAAAAGAAAACAAACTTACCAAAATGAAATCAAGAAAGTAGAGATCAATGACCCTTTAGTGGAGGGCAGTGATGCTCTGTACCAGCTGCCAAACTCTTTTTCAGATGGACTTCAAAGAACTTGCATAAAGGCAGAATTAATCCACCAAGAGCATGCCACAAATGGTCCTCAGCAGAAACCAATGGATACAACGGACTCTGCTGTGGTGGGCAGACATGTTTTTGGCTGTGACACAAATCCACTGCAATGTCATGGCAAGAGAGAATTAACCTATCAAGAATGTTCAATGCGTAGTCAGCAAACTAAGATAGTAGAGTTCCACCGCTCTACTCTAGAAAACAATAGCAATTCGAGTATAGATTGTCAGACAAACAGTAAGCCTTCTACTAATTTAGATCACCAGTATTTCATCAAGGAACATATACAACATAGTAAAAAGAGCACTTGGCAAACAGGAAGAGTTCAGCCCTCAGGTAAGCCACTGAAAATGGTATCATGTAGTGACTGTGGAAAGATGTTCTCTTGTAACTCCTATCTTTCAAGACACCAGAGACTTCATACTGGAGAAAAACCTTTCACATGTTCCGAATGTGGCAAGAGCTTCTCTTGGATGTCATCCCTAGTGACACACAAAAGGACACACCTTGGGGAAAAGCCTTTCACCTGCAAGCAGTGCGGAAAAAGATTTTCTGATTATTCTGGCATTATCAAACATCGAAGAAGCCACACAGGGGAGAAACCTTATTCTTGTCTCATGTGTGGAGCACGCTTTGCACAAACTTATCAACTTGTCAAGCACCAGTCTGTCCATTTGGTTGAAGATGTGGCAAAAAAGTCTTAAAACGAAAGTCATTCTGCATTACAACTTTAGTCTGTATGCAAAAAGTTTATATGCAAGAATAATTAAATGGAATATTCAATTTGAAGACCCCATATCTGCTCATTCTTTCATAATAAAACACCAGTTCATCGTTTAGGGACTATAAATTACTTTTCCAAATTATTGCACTAAGCAATACATCAATTACAATGGATGTAGATGAACTTAGAGCACAACTTCAGACACTTTTTTTTTTTTCCCCCTTAGTTGAACATCTACTCCCAGTGGTCAGATGCATGAGCGGGATCTACTTACTGTCTTTAAAGCCCAACTCCAGGACATTTTTATTTCCCCCATGCAGCAGAGCTGTGCCCGCACTGCACGGGACAACTCTGTTTCTTTGCACAAAGTTCACACTCACCTGATCCGCCAATCCTCCAGAAAACCATGCTCCCCCATGGCCCAGCGGTAGACAGTTCCTGTCTATGTAGCATGCTGACATCAGAACAGCCCATTTTCAAGACCGCTGAGGAGCAGGGGTGCCAGACCGGTCTTGAGCAGGGAGGATCAGCGGGTTGGGTATGTATCTCTGCTGTCCTCTCCCCTAGAACAAAACAAGCAGTTAACCTGTGCAGTGTGGACCTTTCCTGCAGCAACACGCTTTTTTTTTTTTTTTTTTTTTCACAAAGTAAGAATAAGCAAGGACAGCTCCAAGCATGGCAGTAGCTATGTAGTTGCTTATTAATTTCTTTTACAAAATAGGAAACCCAGCTTATTAAAGCTGTACCCCCGGAAGATATAAAATAAAAAAATGATTGCAGCTTTGTTTTCATTTATGCATTGTTAAATTTTATATATATATATATATATATATATATATATATATATATATATATATATATATATATATATATATATATATAATATTATGAAATTGGTGCAAGTATCTAACGTTGGCTTGGTATCAGCCCCTTGCAGTACCTTGTACACCAGAGTTCAGGATGTTGGACAGAAAAATAGCAAATCAGTTGAGTTGCAGTGCAAGAACCATACTCAGGAGATAGTGGCAAAGATATGAGCTCATTAGTGTGCTGCTTCTCTTTTCCCTGTCCATTCACAGGCTGGGGAAGAGACCAGACCTGTGTCAGGCTCGGTTCACATATTTGCAAATTGTATATCCGCATCCAATTCACATAACATGTGAATCAGACTGGCTTTTAATAGAGCCGGTTCACACATGTGCAGGGCGGCCACGGTGCATTTTTAAAAAGTGTCCTGTGCGTTTCTGGGTCTGGTTCAGGTACAATTTCACCTGAACTGGTAAACAGAAACACACTGGACTGCCGCACTGAAACCGCATATGTGTGAACCCAGCCTTACTGAACTGTAGCTAAAAAAAAACAAAAAAAAAAAACACGTCTCCAGCTTTCCCAAAGTCAATGAAAGAGTCAGTGGGACAGAAGTGCAAATAATTGCAATGCCTTTTGGTCCATCCCAATCCCTTGTCACCAGGAAGCAAAGAGAACCATTTCCTTTGGAGACACAAAGAACGTGACACAGATTTTAACCCATAACCAAAGAAAAAGGGCTGAAGTAATTTAAAGCAGTGCGTAAATGGTCAGTGCTATATTACCTGTAATAAATAAATAACAAAATAAGTAGCGCTTTAACCTGGGGTACAGTAAACTTTGTCCCTAAAGTAGAGACCTGCCCTGGGCCCATCTAAATAAAGCAGACCTACAGATTATGAGCCATATCTGCATTCTTGGATATGGATAGGAATAGTCTGGAGGCAAAATGTTGTCACCTTTTCCTATTCATATAACAGGGATGTGGGTCAAATATTACCCAACACCTATGGGTCTTTGGTATTTAAATGACAATTTGGCAGCCTGACACTTCTATAGGTCAACAGAGTGTCCAATGACAAGGGATGAGCAAAATTAAGAGTTTTTTTATTTTCTGCAATTTCAGCAAAAACATTTGGGAAATAAAAAAAAAAAAAAAACACAGAGATATTCCAGTGTCTTGTCTCCCATAACACATCTTTTTCTATGATGTTTATTTTCCACAAATACGGTGATACCAACTTTTCACAATACGAATGGGTTCCAAGACACTTCCAGTCCCACGATGTCGAGCAACACACAGGCATTTCTTGTGCAGCTTAGCTATCATGTGTACCCCCCCCCCCCCCCTGTAGTTGGTGGAGTAATGAAGCCAGCATATTGGCGTGTAGATAAAATATCTATTGGGATGTGTAGCCACATTAACTAACTGTAGGCACATTACTAAAGTGAGACCAGTGTGTGACACTAGTCCTTGCCCAAGACCCAATCACACAAGGCCAAGGATAGTCTAGATCAGCCTTTCTCAACCTTTTTACCTTGGAGGAACCAGGGAACCCCTGATGAAATAACTTTTATACCTACAGTTTCTGGAACACTAGTGTGATCATTAGGCCACATGCACACTGGGCATTTTTTACAGAAGCTGTTTTTGGCTGTAGACATTTTTTTCTACAGTCATTAAACTCTCCATCCTGTGTGTCCATGCACACATAGGCTGTTATCAGCAGTTTTGGGCAGTGGCGTTTTTTGAGCAGTAAAAAAAAAAAAAAAAAAACTAAAAAAAGTAGTGGGTTCCGAGAGACGTTTTTCCGCTGTAAAAACGCTCTAATGCTGATAAACACTCAAAAACTTTGCTTACCAGTGTTTAACGTTTTTCATCCATTGAAATTATATAAACGTTATTGCACAAACTTTGAAAAAAATTGAAAAGGACGTTGAAAAACTCACTGCAAAGCTCCTGGCATTTTTATAACATTATTTTAACGTCCAGTGTGCATGAGGCCTTAAAGTTTTAATTTTTTTAATATAAGAAAAAAATGATATAGCATATCTAGTACAGTGGAGAAATTATTTGACCCCCTGCAGATCTTGTAAGTTTGCCCACTTGCAAAGAAATGAAGGGTCTATAATTTTTATCACAGGTGTATTTGAAATGAGAGAGACAGAATATCCACCAAAAATCCAGGAGACCAGATCACCAGTGGGTACAACTCAAGCAAATCCTAGCATCCTCGGAAGGAACCCTGATTGATGAAGACTGGTCTAGATGGTATAGTCACATAACCTTTATGTCCAAAGAAGAAGTTGGCTGATTACAGGGTACAAAAAAAAGTGCAAATGGACCAGAGGTGTGCGTGTGTGGAGGAAGGAGGTGGGTGGTTGATTTTTTTGGTATTCGGAGATAAGCTTGAAAAAGACACAAAGCCTCCACTTGGCTCTCTTGATTTTGACATTTGCCAAGTCGGCTCAAATTTAGTCCAGTTCAGCAGGAATCGGCTTACATTCAAAGTACATTGTTTGCCCAGCTATAAAGTGCTAAGGACAAAGAATGGATACACATAGAAGAATAAACTCTAGTTTGGACAGTCATAGTTTTGGGTACACTGTATTTTTCTTACAAACAATTGTACATGTTCTAAAATGATATTGGGTTCATGCTATGCAGCAACAAACATTTAAAGGTATTTTGATTAATAAAGCTAAACCATAAAAAAACAAAAAACAAATAGTCTCTTTTGTCATCCTTAGTAAAAATACTTTCTATATATACCCTACAAGCCCAATTTCATTTTAGGTTTAAATCTGTTAAACATATTCCAGGTTTATTCTCCCTGCTGAGTTATTCTGGTTTCAAATGGGCTTCAGCTTGTATAGGAGAAGTGTGAATAGCAATCTTTGACAAAGTATTTGCAGAGCTTGCGGCGGCTTTTTTGAAGCTTTTAAAGTACTGTTTAGCTCCAGTTTTTAGATGTTAAACACAGATCCTAAAAAGAGTTTTGATTGCCACTTTAAACAAGCTGCTAGCAGGCTTCAGCATATCTTGACACTTGTTGAAAGCCTGCTAACAGTGGCTAAGGCTGGATTCACACCTATGCATTTTTAGTGCTTTTTGCATTTTGCAGATTTGTACTACAGTCCATTCACCATGGTTTCCTATGGAACACGTTCTGTAGTACAAATCTGCAAAATGCAAAAAGCACTAAAAATGCGTAGGTGTGAATCCAGCCTAAGTGGCAATCAACATTCCCATTAGGATCAACATTTTATAAACTGAAGCTGAATGGTATTTTAAATGCTTCAACAAAGCTTACTGAAAGCCCTGCAATTGCTTTGCCAAAGCTTGCTTTTCACACTGCTCTTCTACAAACCGAAGCCTGTATGAAACAGGCCTAAGACCTAGAGCTCTCCAGCCAGAAAAGCTCATACGCCTCGCTCATTGGAGAACTCTAGCTCAGACATCTGCAAACAGATCACTGCCTCCACAAAGAACGAGGGTCCTAATTCTGGCACATGCTAGCAGGGGACAGGCTTTTCTACTCGGGCTGTGGCTGCTTTTTCTTAAAAAAATAAAAATAAAGAATGAACTGCAAGCCTTTGCATACCATTTGTTTGGATAAACCTGGAATTTCTTTAGCCAATTTAAACAGAAAGTTCAGTTAGGCCTCATGAACACTGGGCTTTTAGCCCCAACGCATGCAATCTTCGCGTTTTTGGTGTGGGTGGAGGAAACAGGCGCACCAACCAGGCCGTTGTCGTCATTCTGTGAAATTCTATGAGAGACTAAAAGCTGCTACTGGTGTTGGAAGTTGCACCGAGTGATACTAACATATAAAGCACTGTACTGCCAGGGACGAATGTCTGGGACACAAGCGGTCCGTGTTTTGGGCATTCAGCTTGGGTGAATACTGCCCCAAACCTTAGTATAATGCGATGCACCATCACGCCCCATCTAGCTACAGCAGCTTTCAGCCTCTCAGAGTTTTACAGGCTGCTGGCAGCAAAATGTTGGGATCTTATGCACAGGGGCTAAACTCTTGGCATGAGGCCTTAGGGCAGGGGTGCTCAACATGTTGCCCTCTGATGTGGCCTTCGACCTCAAAACTGAATTCAGGAGATTTGGTTTGCTTTCTTAAAGTGCACCACACCTGCAAGATATAATAGAAGGCTATGACAAAGCGCAGCTAACACGCATGAAAGCTGCAGGTGCCTTGTGGTGTGGGTAACCCACAGCGCATCAGTGTGAAAACATATTATAGGGGACTTAGACACTAAGTGTTTGTTTACATTTGTGGTTTGGGGGGGGGGGGGGGGGTTGTAAAACCTCATAGTTGAGATGTGTTTTTTTTTTTTTTTTACACCCAACCCCACCTCCCCCACCCCCCACCACTGATGTAGCATCAGGAGTCATAATGATGAACCTTCCCCATGCTCCAGAGGGCCAGTGTGGCCTCCCAGTCATTCTTTTTTTTACACTTGACAAGAAGGGTGGCAGGAGCAGCATATACAGGAACCAATCATCTCCATTTTCCTCCTGAAACTGCTGAAAGCCAGCTTCTCCTCTCCCTCCTGCCAGCATTCAGCAGCTGCTGAAGGAAAATGTTTATTATGCTATTCAAAAAAGTCAAAATTCATTCATGCATTTCATTCCATGAAGGCACCCCTGCCTTAGGCTTTACATTTTTTCCACATCAGTGACCTGGTGAATCACAATCTGTGGTGTGCTTCCACCGACAATGTATTTTCTTGTGCAGTAAAAGGGAAAAGCTAAGAATGAAACTTTTCCCACACTCGCACGTGTATGGCTTCTGTCTACATTCCTCAAACTCAACCTCACTATCATGATCTAAGTCATTGACTTCCTCAGTCAAATCCTGATTCTTATGTGTTCTTTGATGTCTGTACAGATGAGAGCTGCTAGTGTAGCTTTTACCACAATCGCACTTGTAACGCTTCCCTGTTTCATTGTCCTCAGCCTCGTGGTTCTCTCCAAGAGGCAAATTCTGTACATGGTGAGCCTTTTGATGTCTATAGAGATGAGAACTGCAAGTATAACGCTTCCCACAGAAACACAAATGGGGTTTCATCATTTGCTCTAAGTTGTCTGGGTCTTCTTTTACTGGACGCCCTTCTGGAAGAACCTTCTCTTCAGTTTTTACGTGCGTTTTTCGATGTCTATAAAGGTGTGAGCTACAGCTGTACGCTTTCCCGCACTCACATATAAAGCGCCTTGCGGTTTGGCTGTCGGAATCCAGATGGGTTCTCTGATGCCTATATAGATGAGAGGAGCATGTGTAGCTCTTGCCGCAAGCACAGACATAGGGCTTTATTTTTTCCTCCTGGTCCTCTACAATACGATATGTGGCAGCGCACTCTGTAGTCGCTGGTGGAGCTTGCTCACTACAACTGTTTTGGTGTCTTCTCAGGTTTGAGTTGCGAGTGTACTGTTTTCCACACTGGCAGGTAAAACATCGTTCTATGGGTTTCTTTTCACGGATTACACTATTGTAGTGTTCCCTAGGCTGGATTTGTGAGCCATGGGTCTTCCGATGATGTCTATTCAGATGTGAGGTACAGGTGTAGCTTTTCCCACAGAAACAAGTATATGGCTTTAACCTTTTCTCTTCTGCCACTGTGGTCACATTTTGATTCTCATCATTATCTTTCACCATCCATTTTTGGTCTTCGAGGTCCACTTTGAATGGTGGACCAAAAGAATGTCCCTCAAGTTCTTGGTTTGTACTCTGACTGATGTCACATTCCTCCTGCTCTTCTTTAATTTTGTTATATTTTTCTAGGCTGATACCTTGTACGAGAGGTACATCTGCCAAGCCACTGACTTCTCCGTTTATTCTATTAGGATCTGATTGCTCTTCTTCTGGCTCTCGCTTTACTCCGCACTCTTCTGTTATGTTTGATTTTGTTTTGCATAGAACTGCATGCTGTTCTATCCATTCTTCAGTGGGAGCAGTTGGGTCTGGTGAAGAATTATCCGTTCTTTGCTTCTTTTGTGTTATAGGAACTCCTTTAGATGTCCTGGATGAGGCTCTTTTCCTAGGTGGGCCCATGATCTTCTTCCAAGCAAAACCATGAAAGTGGCTCCTAAAATCGTTGATTTGCCAGGATTAAATAGCTTACTCCTGACTGCTCAGGCCAGCACTGTTGACAGAGATACACAGAAAAATATAAAAGTTCTGACGTGCTTACTATATATAAAAAACAAAAAAAAACACACATGTTCAAGAAAAAAACAAAAAATGTGATTGACATTGGGCTAACAAGCCAACATTCCCCTATACCCCATTTTGCAATACAACAGGCTTCTATTCATTACAAAAGGGAATAGGCTTAACCCTTTACAAACACACAGGCTACAGTATATATTAAGATAAACAGTAATTTCTTGCTCTAGGACAGTGGTCTCCAAACTACGGCCCTTTGCATACCCTTATCTGGCCGACTTGCACTATTCCCCCAACTGACACCAACAGTGGGGCACTATTCCTTCCACTGACCCCAAGGGGCCATATTCCTCCCACTGACACCAACAGTGGGGCACTATTCCTTCCACTGACCCCAAGGGGCCATATTCCTCCCACTGACACCAACGGTGGGGCACTAGTACAGTATCTCACAAAAGTGAGTACTCCCCTCACATTTTTGTAAATATTTTATTCTAACTTTTCATATGACAAAACTGAAGGAATGACACTTTGCTACAATGTAAAGTAGTGAGTGTAAAGCTTGTATAAAAGTGTAAAATTTGCTGCACCTTCAATATAACTCAACACACAGCCATAATGTCTAAACCGTTGGCAACAAAAGTGAGTACACCCCTAAGTGAGAATGTCCAACTTGGGCCCAAAGTGTCAATATTTTGTGTGGCCAGCATTATCTTGGGCATGGAGTTCACCAGAGCTTTACAGGTTGCCACTGGAGTCCTCTTCCACTCCTCCATGACCTCATCACGGAGCTGGTGGATGTTGGAGACCTTGTGCTCCTCCACCTTCCGTTTGAGGATGCCCCACAGATGCTCAATAGGGGTTAGGTCTGGAGACATGCCTGGCCAATCCATCACCTTTACCCTCAGCTTCTTTAGCAAGGCAGTGGTCATCTTGGAGGTGTGTTTAGGGCCCAATATATTTATATCCGCTAAGCATATGTGGAGCTAGGCACCACATCCCAAATTGTTAGGAAGAGTTAGAAATGGGAAAGGGGGGACTTTTAAGGTGCCAGAAACAAAGAACTATATCATGTATAGTAAAAATACAAAATTGTATTTAATACATCAGATTATCAAAAGTATAACACTCTCCAATATTTTAACATAATATACTTTCACAAATATGCAATTTTAAAATTGGAGATTGTTATACTTTTTTAATCTGATGTACTAAACAAAACGTTGGTATTTTTACTATACACAATATAGTTCTTTCTTTGTGGCACCTTAAAAGTCCCCCCTTTCCCATTTCTACCGTGTGTTTAGGGTCGTTATGTTGTAATACTGCCCTGTGGCCCAGTCTCCGAAGTGAGGGGGATCATGCTTTGCTTCAGTATGTCAAAGTACATGTTGGCATTCATGGTTTCCTCAATGAAAAATGTAGCTCCCCAGTGCCGGCTGCACTCATACAGCCCCAGACCATGACATTCCCACCACCATGCTTGACTGTAGGCAAGACACACCTGATTGCTGCCACACACACTTGACACCATCTGAACGAAATAAGTTTATCTTGGTCTCATCAGACCACAGGACAGTAATCCATATCCTTAGTTTTCTTGTCTTCAGCAAACTGTTTGCGGGCTTTCTTGTGCAACATCTTTAGAAGAGGCTTCCTTCTGGGACAACAGCCATGAAAACCCATTTGATGCAGTATGTGGTGTATGGTCTGAGCACTGACAGGCTAATCTCCCACCCCTTCAACCTCTGTAGCAATGCTGGCAGCACCCATATGTCTATTTCTCAAAGACAACCTCTGGATATGACTCCGAGCACGTGCACTCAACTTCTTTGGGTCGACCATAGCAAGGTCTGTTCTGAGTGGAACCTGTCCTGTTAAACCGCTGTATGGTCTTGGCCACTGTGCTGCAGCTCAATTTCAGGGTATTGGCAATCTTCGTGTAGCCTAGGCCATCTTTATGTAGAGCAACAATTCTTTTTTTCAGATCCTCAGAGAGTTCTTTGCCATGGAGGTGCCATGTTGAACTTCCAGTGACCAGTATGAGAGAGTGAGAGCAATAACACTACATTTTGCATTTTGTTGTGAGTGGTTTAGACATTAATGGTTGTGTTGAGTTATTTTGAAGGGACAGCGAATTTACACTGTTATACAAACTGTGCACTCACTACTTTACATTGTAGCAGTGTAATTTCTTCAGTGTTGTCACATGAAAAGATGTAATAATATATTTACAAAACGGTGAGTGATGTACTCACGTTTGTGAAATATTGCATTTTCCTTAATATCAAAGATGTGACATTGTTTACTCCCACTGGCCACGGTCCGGGCCCCCTAAAAAGTCTCAAGCACAGTAAACAGGCCCTTTGTTTAGAAAGTTTGGCGACCCCTGACAATATGATATTGCCTGTAAGCTTAAACAATTTCAAAGAGAAATGAAGCGAAAAAATAATTGAAAGAGAAAACAATAAGTTACCAGATGAAAAACAAAAAAAACTCAATAGGATGTTCTTGAATGGTAACCCAAGATTGATGACTAGTAGTAAAATGCCTTCATCCCCACTCCTGGCTTCTTAACCCTACATTCTATGTGTTTAGTGCATTTTGTAGCTTGCAGAAACGCATTACAGTCTATTTAACACGGTTTCCTAAGGTACACGTTCACATCTATGTGTTTTTTTAGCCGATACATTTTTTGGAAAGAGACTTTTTCCCTGCAGCAGATTGCGTTTTGCATGTAATAGACTTCAATTAAAGAAAAGAAAAAGACGTGCCCCCCCCCCCCCCCCAACCCATACCAGGCCCTTTGTGTCTGGTATCGATTTGGAGGGGGACTCCATGCCAGCATTTGTTAAAAAAAAAAAAAAATGGCATGGGGTTCCCATCCCAAATCCAGACCAGACCCTTATCCGAGCATGCAGCCCGGCAGGTCAGGAAAGGGAGGGGACGAGCGAGCCCCCCACCCCGAACCATACCAGGCCACATGCCTTCAACACACAGGGACAAGCACCATGTTCCCATGTTGATGGTATGTGACCTGGTATGTTTGTTTCAGGAGGGAGGTTGCCGACATAGTGCTCTATAATGTGCTGTATTGAGCTGTGTGCCTATGTAATGTGCTGCATAATGTGCCTTGCTCTCATGTAATGTGCCCTCTTGACAAATTTAATGACAATTTTGCGAATATTAAAGGTTAGTGCCATATGTGCATTCAGTACCTTGAGCATCTCAGAAGACCAAAAAACGTGAGCGCTCTAATAGGCAAATCTTGACTTCCACTTTTCACAACTCCCTGTTGGTAACTGGAGCCACCCTTCACCTGAAAAAAAAATAAAAAAACACAATAGGGAGCAGTGAGTGTATTTTCTGTGCTTTATGCTTTATTAGGCAGACCACCCCATCAATGTGAAGGGTCATTATTTAAGTACAAGAGGCAGGAGAGTAAAGGCCAGAATCAGCAACCTAGTCACTATTTGTAGGGCACTACAGGATTTGTGCACTTCCAATCCTAATCTATGGGAGGTCCATGCTGATGCAACAACAATTATGCATCGGTTTAAATGGCCTACAACCTAAAGCATAAGTAAACCCTAAAATTTACCAGTAAGTAGGACCTTGCAATAGAAAAGAATTCAAAATTCTCTTCAGCCAAAATAACCAATTTAGCTGCCAATGTTTTTTTTTTTTTCACACTCTTTACAGCACATGCCGAGCACCGTGCACAGTCCTGGCATCCTACAGATGGCGGGGATGGTGGGAATGGAGCCGGGTGTGAAGATAATGTATCCCCAGTCTACATATGTGGGAGATACGTGGACAATGCCAGCCCAGTTGGTAAAGAAAAAAAGGTGGTGGACCCAGAAGAGGATATGGCAGCAGCAGGAACAGAGTGGATGCAAGGATCTCAGACCTCACATTGCTGGAGCAGAATGCAGCCAGAGGCAAGTATGGCTTAGTGTGCAAGCATGTCATTATGGCAAAAAGCTGTCTGCCCTCACTACGATTTAATTCTGTTTTCGCCTTAGTGGGACACAAAGGGAACCATAATGTGTCTAAGTTGGCCCCATCTTTGACAACTAAGGCAGCTATGACTTTTTAATCAGGACACCCGAAACTCTGAAACCCACCCATGGACCACTTAGGAGGTCCATGTACCTCAGGTTAAAAACCCCTATTTTAGACCATACCCAATCTAGTTGTGTTGGCCCATAAGCCCTGCCCCATTGAAGCCATACATTTCACTAATGATAGCCAGTTAGTCTAAAAAAGCTGAAATGAATGGCTCTATAATATGAGGCCATATCTGTACTAACCAGGGGTTTTACATGTGCAGTTGGCCACAGGGACATAAAGAAAGGATATGCACGATCTTACCCATGACCTATAACAGTGGTCTCCAAACTGTGGCCCTAGGGCCGGCTGCGGTACTTTGTTTGCTTTTATCTGGCCCTTGAGGAAATATTTCTGCCACGGACACCAACAATGGGGCACTATTCCTTCCACAGACAACAAAAATGGGGCACCATTCATCCAACTGACACCAACTATTTCTCCCCTTTAATGCCAAATATTGGACATTGCTTACTCCCACTGGGCACAGTCCAGCCCCACTAAAGCCTGAAGGACAGTATACTGGCCCTTTGATTAGAACATTTGGAGACTCCTGACCTGCCATATGAAATATTTCCCTTCTTTTTTTTCAACCTGTGATAAAGGTGGGACAAGCCAATTCCATTTGTTTTAGGAAGGCTCTACAGTGTTCTTGGCTTTCAAGGTTTCAAATGAAATGGGAACATATGGCCTTGCATAATATCCTCTACATACAATGATAAACCAGTGACCATAATATATTAGGTGTCTGTTCACACCTCATTGCACTGTGCCGCAGGAGTAGGCTGCCTAACACAACGTGTCAAACGCGCATGTTGGAACACACTGCATTAGGCAGCCCATTCAAACCGATTGGTTTGCAGTGCACCTTGCTGCCTGATAATAAAGATATTGTTGCATTTCTTTGCAGCCCAATGCACTGCACATTGTGTATTGTGGTGTGTAGGGTGCCATGCAAAATGAATAGAATCCCTAGGCACCAACACACATGCAAAGCAATTCTGCATGTTGTGATAATGTATACATTGTACTACGGGTCACCACAATGTGCTGGTGTGAATGGACCCTGTACATTCTCCACTTACTCTTTATTCCCAATCTATTGCCTTTTTCTTGTTCTATCATTTTAATCCAGTTTGCCTTCTTTGATTCTCATGTTGGCACTTATGCATACATTACACACATCACGGTTTTAGTCTCAGTGGATTTGAATCTGCATTTTGTTGTTTATTTGTGGCTTTTTTTTGTCAGGGAGCCCAATATTTACCATGAACTATATTTAACACCTTAGAGCCGGTTCACACAGGGGTGACTCAGGAGACTTAGCCGCCTGACAAGGCGCGTCCCGTTCTGTGCAATGGAACCGCTCTAATCGGAGCGGCTCAAGTCGCTCCAACTTAGAAAAAGGTTCCTGTATGACTTTTGGGGCGACTTGCATTGATTTCTATACAGAAGTCATTTTGCAAGCCGCCGCAGTCGCGCTGCAAGTCGCGCTGCCTCAGTGTGAACCGGGTCTGAATGTTGCCTCCAGGAGGCCCTTTAACCACCTCGATACAGAGCACTTTCACCCCTTCTTGCCCTGGCCATTTTTTAACTTTCAGCACTGTCATACTTTGAATGATAAATTTGCGCAGTCTTGCAACACTGTACCCAAATCAATTTCTTTTTATCTTTTTCTTCACACAAATAGAGCTTTTAGTGATATTTAACCTCCCTTGCGGTACGATTATTTCGGATTTTAGGTGCTAAAAGCGTTACCATTATTTTGCATGAAAATTTGGTGTTTTATATTGTAGTCCTGCAATTCTTAGGAATAACTCTCTTAAATCTGTCCAAACCAGAGTCTAGCAGACATCCCGGGTATGATAAAGTTTGAAAAATTAAATCATAAATTATAATATAATAAATAATTATAAATAATTGTACCAAATAATAATATAACAATAATAAAAATTATTCAATAATGTAATCAAATCAAAAACACTGAAATTTGCTCAGTTGCAGAATTGTCACTGTCATTACTTTTCAGTATTTGATGACGGATCTCCCCACAAATCGCTATCGCTCAATTCTGCGAGTGATTCTAATTTATTCTCGCTGTTTTCTAGCTGGTCTAAAATCATTTTTGATGTACAGTGACAGTTTTGGTTGCTATGGGCAATCTCCAGTTTCCAGGCATAAAGAACAGTTTTTATTATATAAAACTGCATGCAGGACACTGGGCAGACCACTAGGGACAACGGGGATGTGAAATATTTACATACAGCAATGTAATCTGTAAGATTACATTATACTGTATGTTTACTGTTTGTTTCACTTTTTGAATTTGGCGCCGATCTCCGTGCCCGTGCGTCGCGCGAGACACGGCTCGCTCGTACAGCGGGGAGACAACGCTGGATCCGAGGGAGAAGGTAAGTAAACCTCCTCCTGGATCCAGCGACGCTGTCCCGAGTCTGACTCGGGGATACCGCTCTTGGTATAAAAAATCCACCCCGAGTCAGACTCGGGAATACCGTCAGGGGGGTTAACTACTTCAGCCCTGGAAGGATTTATCCCCTTCCTGACCAGAGCATTTTTTGCGATTCGGCACTGTGCCGCTTAAACTGACAAATGCATGGTTGAGCGATGTTACACCCAAACAAAATTGACGTCCTTTTTTTTCCCTACAAATAGAGCTTTCTTTTGGCGTTATTTGTTCACCTCTGCGGGTTATATTTTTTGCGCTATAAACAAAAAAAAAGTCAATTTTGAGAAGAAAAAAAAAGCACTATTTCTTTGCTTTTTCCTATAATAAATACCCCCCCCCCCCCCCCCCAGAAAAATACATAGAATTTTTTATTTTTTTTTCTCAGTTTAGGCCAATATGTATTCTACATATTCTTGTTAAAAAAAAAAAAAACCACAATAAGTGTATATTTATTGATTGCGCAAAAGTTATAGCGTCTACAAAATAGGGGATAGATTTATGGCATTTATTAATTTATCTTTTTTTTTTTTTTTTTTATTAATAATGGCCACGATCTGTGATTTTTACCATGACTGAGACATTATGGTGGACACATCGGACACTTTTGGGACCATTGTTATTTATACAGCGATCAGAGCTATAAAAATGCACTAGGGTTCGATCAAGGGATTAAGTGTGTCCCAGGGAGTGATTCTAACTGTGGGTGGGGTGGGCTACCACTGACATGACAGCGATCACTGCTCCCGATGACAGGGAGCAGTAGATTTCTGTCATGTCATTAGGCAAAACAGGGAAATGCCTTGTTTACATAGGCATCTCCCCGCTTTGTGACACGATAGCGGGCCCCTGGTGGACATAGAGTCCGCGGGACCTGCAGGCTGTGGGTGTGCTTGCCCATGATGCCACAATTTAAAGGGGATGTACCTGTACGCCCATTTGCCCAGCCGTGCTATTGTGCTAACGTATATTGTTGTGCGCTGATCGGCAAGGGGTTAATTATTGCTGGGATGTTTATTATTATTTTTTATATAATTCAATTACTTATATAGCGCCATCAATTTACGCAGTGCTTTACATATACATTGTACATTCACATCAGTCCCTACCCTAAATTTTTATTTTTTATTTTTAATAAAAAATAAAGACCGGAAATGTGGAGAAAAAAAAAAAGTTGTTCTCATGTTCTGTCAGTAAATTTTGTAAATAAGTAATTTTTCTTATTCACTGATGTGCACTGATGAGGCACTAATATGTGGAACTGATATTCAGCACTGGTGAGAGCACTGATAGGTGGCAGTGGTGGGCACTGATGAGCAGGCACTGATGGGAGGGTCTGAACTGGCACCACTGATTGGTGGCACTGATGGGGCTTCTCTGTAATCAGGGCACTGACAATCAGTGCCTTGATTACCTGCCCAGGTTTTCTCTGTGAGGAGATGCCGCTGATTGGCACTCCTCACCCCACACTCTGTCAGTGTGAGGCGAGGAGAGCCAACTCACAGCACTGTATTTACATGTGACTGGCTGTGACTGGACACAGCCGAACACATGGTTAACCACTTGGGTACCGCGCTATTGCCGAATGACGGCATTAGCGCGGACCTAGATTTCCGGGACTACGTCTATTGACGTCATCCCGGTTACGAGCGGCCTGCGCGCCCCCTGAGGGGCGCGCGCGGCGCGCTCTGTGATCGGCGAGTCCGTGAGACTCGCCTGATCACCGATCCGTGTAAGGGGTCGATCCCGACCCCTTATCACATGATCAGCTGTCAGCCAATGACAGCTGATCATGTGATAGAACGGAGCCGGTAATCGGCTATTATTCCTCCTCGCGCTGACAGCGCGAGGAGAAAAAAAAAAAGCCGATCACCGGCGGCCGTGATCGGGACATCAGTCCCGATCACGGCCAGCAATGCAAGGCACCACATGCCACCTGCCAGTGCCCACCTGCCTCCCGCAGTGCCATCCTGAAGAATAACTAAAAGTAAAAGTGCCCCCCGTCTGTGCCCATAGTGCCCACAGTGCCACCCACAGTGCCACCCACAGTGCCACCCAATCTGCCTCAAAGGTGCTGCACCCCAGTGCCGCCCATCAGTGCCCAGCAGTGCCGCCCATCAGTGCCCAGCAGTGCCACCTATCAGAGCCACCTATCAGTGCCACCTATCAGTGCCCATCAGTCCCATCTATCTGTGGTACCTATCCGTGCCACCCATCCGTGCCACTTATCCGTGCCACCCATCCGTGCCATCTTATCTGTGCCCATCTTTGCCCATCAGTGCCGCCTTATCTGTGCCCATCGGTGCCGCCTTATCTGTGCCTATTAGTGCCGCCTTAACTATGCCTATCAGTGCCCACCAGTGCAGCCTATCAGTGCCCACCAATGCAGCCTATCAGTGCCCACCAATGCAGCCCATCAGTGCCCACCAATGCAGCCTATCAGTGCCGCCTTATCAGCGCACTTCAATGAAGGAGAAAAATGACCCGTTTGCAAAATTTTATAACAAACTATTAAAACATGATTTTTTTTTTTTTTTTTGCATCTTTTTTTGTTTGTTTAGCAAAAAATAAAACTCCGAGCTGTAACTAAATACCACCAAAAGAAAGCTCTATTTGTGGGAAAAAAATGATAAAAATTTCATTTGGGTACAGTGTTGTATGCCCGCGCAATTGTCATTCAAAGTGCATCAGCGCTGAAAGCTGAAAATTGGTCTGGGACTGAGGGGGGTTTAAGTGCCCAGTAAGCAAGTTAAAGAGCCGCAGCTTTTTACTGAGATCGGGGTCGCGCTGTGTCCTAGCAACAAGGTGCATACGACGTCCTCCCAGAACGAGAGCCGCACTGCCCCTCCGTCATTTGATGGTGGGCAGGCGGCCAAGTGGTTAAAGGGATAATTCACCTTTACTACAAAACTGCCTATGCTGATAAAGGGCATCTATAGATAAAAACAAAACATGCAGCTCTGACTAAAGTTGAATAAAGCCCTTGCTATAGGTGTAGGTCATTTACATATCTTATGAAACCTGACTGGAATACTTCCAGGACATTGCTAAGTGAGGCCTAGTCGTCACTACTCACCTCCACCATCAAACGCTGAGCTACTACATCGGGGGGCGGGGGGGGGGGGAAGAGTATGTGAGGGGGTTTGAATCAGAGAAAGAGCTCCTCCTGTGATGGAGGAGCTGAGCAATAACAAGTAGGCCTCACTTAGCAACATCCTGAGAACATTCTATTCAGGCTTCATGAGGTATGTAAATGGACTACATTTATATCAAGGGTATTATTCAACTTTAGTCAGCACTGCACAGTTTGTTTTAATCTACAAACATCCCTTATCTGCATAGGCAGGTTTTTAATTGGGCTGTGGAACTAAACCCTCCTATCCTTTACTGCCAATGAAGCTGCATCTGTTCAAACTGCCATGGTGCTACACATGTGATCAGTAATGACACCAGCAATTTGATGGTTTGACAGTTTCAATGAAAGAACAAGCAAATGAAACAGTTAGCATTCCTGGCATGCCGGGATGGTAACATTTTTTGAATCCATTAAAAGGACTGGTGCTGTTGGCTGAAAACGCATCACAAGTGTGCAGAAAGAACTGAACTCATGTGATCCACAGCAGTACAGCCAAACGAGCTTTGACTGTACTTCTCCTTTAATGCCCAGTAGGCAGCACAGTTTCTGTATCATGTGACCCCTGTGATTAGCTCTCATATGATCAGGAGCATGCCCTGCTGGCTCCCGATCAGAAGCCTTGACAGCTCAGTCAATGTGCTGGGTGTTCCTTCGGCACACAACCTCCTCCCGCCGCAGTGGACATTACAGCCCAACTTTCGTGCCACTGCATACGTGTCTTATATGGTCACCAAAAGGTTAACATTCTTTTTACTATCATCAGTCTTTTAGTGTATGTCATTCTGCATTTTGTGTGTATATAGGTTTGACAAAGACATGGTTGAGCGAGTTTGGGGTTGAGGAACTTGACTGGCCTGCACAGAGTCCTGACCTCAACCCGAAAGAACACCTTTGGGATGAATTAGAGCGGTGACTGTGAGCCAGACCTTCTCGTCCACATCAGTGCCTGACTTCACAAGTGCTCTTCTGGAAGAATGGTCAAACATTCCCATTGACACACTCCTAAACCTTGTGGACAGCCTTCCCAGAAAAGTTGTGCTATGCATACTAGCTCATTATGCCTTTTTTTTTCTCCTGCCTTTACTTCCTTTTTAATACACCTTTTATATGTGTTTTTGTGTCTTTATACATGTTTATGAAGCTTTTTTTGTGTTTATAGACCTTTATATATGTTTATGCATCTTTATAGGTGTTTATTAGCTTTATACAGTGACTTGCAAGAGTATTCACCCCCTTGGCTTTTTACCTACCGTATATACTCGAGTATAAGCCGAGATTTTCAGCCTCTTTTTTGAGGCTGAAAGTGCCCCCCTCGGCTTATACTCGAGTCATCGCTGTCTGCCCGCTCGATCAGCGTGTCGAGCAGACAGACAGCGGCCATTCTACTATTCAAAAGCCGCGCCTCCGGCTCCGCCTTCGCCTGTGATAGGCGGAACACTGAATTTCCCAGCAGCCTGTGTTCCGCCTATCACGGACATCGTATCATCCTCGTACTACGGACGAGGATGATACGACGTCAGTGATAGGCGGAACACAGGCTGCTGGGAAATTCAGTGTTCCGCCTATCACAGGCGAAGGAGGAGGCGCGGCTTTTGAATTTTACAATGGCCGCCGAAGAGGGCACGGGACGGAGGCAAGGCAAGGCAAGGCAAGGCACGGCACGGCACGGGACGGGACGGAGGCAAGGCAAGGCAAGGCACGACACGACGGCAAGGCACGGCACGGCACGGGACGGAACGGAGGCAAGGCACGGGACGGAGGCTCGGGACAAAGGTAGGCTGGACACACACACACACACACACACACACACACACACACGGATGGGTGGATGGATGGAGACACACACAGGGATGGGTGGATGGATGGAGACACACACACACACACACAGGGATGGATGGATGGATGGATGGAGACACACACACACAGGGATGGATGGATGGATGGACACACACACACATAGGGATGGATGGACGGACACACAGGGATGGACGGACACACAGGGATGGACGGACACACAGGGATGGACGGACACACACACAGGGATGGACAGGCATGTCTCACCCTCGGCTTATACACGAGTCAATAAGTTTGCCAGTTTTTTTGGGGGTAAATTGGGGGCCTCGGCTTATATTCGGGTCGGCCTATACTCGAGTATATACGGTATTTTGTTACATTACAGCCTTTAGGTCAATGTTTTTGGTGAAGTTGGTGAAGTAAAATAAATAAATAAATATATATATATATATATATATATATATATATATATATATATATATATATATATATATATATATATATATATATATATATATATATAAAAAAAAACTGATAATTGGCATGTGTGTATGTATTCAGCTCCTTTGTTATGAAGCCCATAAAAAGCTCTGGTGCAACCAATTACCTTCAGAAGTCACATAATTCGTGAAATTATGTCCACTTGTGTACAATCTAAGTGTCATATGATCTGTCATTACATATACACACCTTTTTTGAAAGGCCCCAGAGGCGGCACCACTAACCAAACACTGCCATGAAGACCAAGGAACTCTCCAAACAAGTAAGAGACAATAGTAAAGTGTGGATCTGGGGAGAAGGGGATTATTACGGTGCCTAGTATTAAGATGATATGACATGAGGTACCAGAATTGTAGACAATTGAATGCAATACATAACATAAAAAACAAACATAGATTCTTTATTTGAGAAAATTATTCATAAAATTGTGTATACACTAGACAACACAATAGGATAAATATTGGTCGAAATTTAATCGCTGGTCAAGAGAGTCTCAACATGTTTCGCCATTACCATGGCTTCTTCATGGGGAACCATTCTTTTGACCCACAGAAAGACGAACAGTAACTATAACTAAACAGACAATTATTTTTATACAATATGATTAATTGAACACCGCCTGTTACCTTAGCCTAGGCAATTATATGTATTAATAATCAATATTAAAAGGTAGGCAAATGGGAAATTAAATTAAGTTTAATAGAGAAATATTATTCGTGGTTATATACATACCCCTGGCTCGTCCACAAGCCCACAATTGATAAGGTGCTCACAAGGGGAGGAAAAAGGAACATCCAGCCCTTTGCATCACCAATGGTGACTGTAGGGGGTAGAGGGGAGACCGATCAATATAATTAATAGCAAAAGAATTATATATACATATATTGGTATGCATATTCCTGCATACCAATATATGCATATTTAATTATTTTGCTATTAATTATTTGTATATATTGGTATGCAGGAATATGCATACCAATATATGTATATTTAATTATTTTGCTATTAATTATATTGATCGGTCTCCCCTCTACAGTCACCATTGGTGATGCAAAGGGCTGGATGTTCCTTTTTCCTCCCCTTGTGAGCACCTCATCAATTGTGGGCTTGTGGACGAGCCAAGGGTATGTATGTAACCACGAATAATATTTCTCTATTAAAAACTTAATTTCATTTCCCATTTGCCTACCTTGTAATATCGATTATTAATACATAAAATTGCCTAGGCTAAGGTAACAGGCGGTGTTCAATTAATCATATTGAATAAAAATAATTGTCTGTTTATTTATAGTTACTGTTCATCTTTCTGTGGGTCAAAAGAATGGTTCCCCTGAAGAAGCCATGGTAATGGCGAAACATGTTGGGACTCTCTTGACCAGCGATTAAATTTCGACCATACCACATTAAGTAGACGACTATTTTATTTATCCTATTGTGTTGTCTAGTGTATACACAATTTTATGAATAGTTTTCTCAAATAAAGAATCTATGTTTATTTTTTATGTTATGTATTGCATTCAATTGTCTACAATTCTGGTACCTCATGTCATATCAACTTAATACTAGGCACCATAATAATCCCCTTCTCCCCAGATCCACACTTTACTCTTGAATTTTGGGATGAGGTGCCCTATACAGTAGATTTTCTCGCCAAATTCCTCTATTTTTCTAAGTAAGAGACAATGTTGTTGAGAAGTAAAAGTTCGGGTTAGGTTATAAAAAAAAAAAATATCCAAATCTTTGATGATCCCTAGGACCACCATCAAATCGATCATAACCAAATGGAAAGAACATGGCACAATAGCAAACCTGCCAAGAGACAGCCGCACACCAAAACTCACGGACCGGACAAGGAGGGCATTAACCAGAGAGGCAGCACAGAGACCAAAGGTAACCCTGGAGGAGCTGCAGAGTTCCACAGCAGAGACTGGAGTATATGTACATAGGACGACAAGAAAACGTACGCTCCATAGAGTTGGGCTTTATGGCATAGTGGCCAGAAGAAAGCCATTACTTTCAGCAAAAAACAAAATGTCACATTTTGAGTTTGTGAAAGGGCATGTGGGAGACTCCCAAAATCTATAGAGGAAGGTTTTCTGGTCTGATGAGACTAAAATTTAACTTTTTGGCCATCAAAGAAAATGCTATGTCTGGCGCAAAGCCAACACATCACATCACCCAAAGAACACCATCCCCACAGTGAAACATGGTGGGGGCATCATCATGCTGTGAGGAAGTTTTTCAGCAGTCGGGACTGGGAAACTGGTCAGAGTTGAGGAAAAGATGGATGGTGCTAAATACAGGGATATTCTTGAGAAAAACCTGCACCACTCTGTGTGTGATTGGAGGCTAGGATGGAGGTTCACCTTCCAGCAGGACAATGACCCCAAACACACTAAACTTCTAAAGCAATACTTGAGTGGTTTAAGCGGAAACATGTAAAATGTGTTGGAATAGCCTAGTTAACCACTACAATACAGGGCACTTTCGCCCCCTTCCTTCCCAGCCCAATTTTCAGCTTTCATCGCTCTAGCGCTTTCAGTGACAATTGTGCGGTCATGCTACACTGTACCCAAATGAAATTTTTATCATTTTGTTCGCACAAATAGATTTATTTTGGTGGTATTTATTCACGACTCCGTTTTTTATTTTTTGCGATATAAGCGCAAAAAAGTGGAAATTTGGATAAAAAACAATATTTTCTTTTTTCTATTTTAAAAGAAATCCAATAAAATCTAATTTTGTCATAAATTTAAGCCAAAATGTATTCTGCTACATGTTTTTGGTAAAAAAAATTCCGTTAAGTGTATAATAATTGGTTTGTGTGATCACGGACATATGTACGCAAATGATCATGTACATATGTGTGCAGGTGATCACGTACATATGTGTGCAGATAATCATTGGGACAAGTGATTTTAGTGGGACATATGTGGGGGACATGTTTTTATTATTAGGGACATGTGTTTTTATTATTTGGGGACATGTATGTTTTGGGGACATGTGTGTTATGGGGACATATGTGGGGACTGTGTTTACACTGTGTGGTGTGTTGTGTGTTTACACTAGACTAAAGATCAGTGAGTAAAAAGCTGTAAAAAACAGCTCATACTCACTGATCATCAGCCGGCTGCAGCAATCTGCTCTCCTCTCCTCAGCGATGACTTCTGTGTGAGGAGAGGAGGAGCCGATTGCCTAGCAACCGGCTGTTTGTTTACATCACATGACGGCCGTGATTGGACATGGCCGTCATGTGATCAGGAGGGCCAATCACAGAGCCCTCCTGCCGATCTGAGATGTGCCGTGTCCCGGTGACACGGGCGCATCGGGATCGCGCCGCTGCGCGGGCACGCGCGATCCCGCTCCTCCTGATGGACGTTCCTGAACGTCCTATCAGGAGTAGACGGCTCCCACCCGGCCGTATATGTGCATTGGCCGGGTGGGAAGTGGTTAAAGTCCAGACCTCAATCCAATAGAAAATCAGTGGTCAGACGTATGCCCTGTACACACGACCGGTTTTCCCATCAGAATAAAAGCTGTCTTGCACATACACGATCATACCAAATTCCGACCCTCAAGAACGTGGTGACGTACAACAGGACTAGAAAAGGGAAGTTCAATAGCCAGTAGCCAATAGTTTCCGTCTTGTACTTGCTTCAGAGCATGCGTCGTTTGTGGTATGTCAGAACAGCATACAGACGAGCGGCTTTCCCGATAGGAATTTGTTCCGTTGGAAAAATATAGAACATGTTCTCTTTCTAGGTCTGTCAGAATTTTTGAAGTATAAAGTCCGATGTACGCTGGCAAAATGGCACAGACAGACAAATGGGCGTACCTGTACGTCCCTTTAAATTTGCCGCCGTGCCGCAGGCCAGGACCTCCATGAGTCGGGTGGCGGGTCCCACGGACTTGATCGCTGCGGGGGTACCCGCGACCGCCTCACGGGAAGGAAGAACGGGGAGATGCTAATGTAAACAAGCATCTCCCCGTTCTGCCTAGTGACACTGTCACTGATCTCTGCTCCCTGTGATCGGGAGCAGAGATCAGTGACGTGCCACGCACCCCCAGTTAGAAAAACTCCCCAGGACACACTTAACCATTACACTGCCACCTAGTGGTTAACCCCCTTCACTGCCAGTGTCATTTACACAGGAATCAGTGCATTTGTATAGCACTGATTGCTGTATAAATGACAATGGTCCCAAAAATGTGTCGGCCATAATGTCGCAGTCACAATAAAAATCGCTGATCGCCGCCATTACTAGTAAAAAAAAATTAATAAAAATGCCATAAAACTATCCCCTACTTTGTAGACGCTATAACATTTGCACAAACCAATCAATGCTTATTGCGTTTTTTTTTTTACCAAAAATGTAGATTATGTATCGGCCTAAACGGAGGAAAACTATTTTTTATATATATATATATTTTTTTATTTTTTTGGGGGGGGATATTCATTATAGCAAAATTTTAAAAATATTGCGTTCTTTTTCAAAATTGTCGCTCTTTTTTTGGTTTATAGCGCAAAAAATAAAAAACGCAGGGGTTATGAAATACCACCAAAAGAAACCTCTATTTGTAGGGGAAAAAGGTACGTCAATTTTGTTTGGGAGCCATGTCGCACGACTGCACAATTGTCAGTTAAGGCGACGCAATACCGAATTGTAAAAAGTGCTCTGGTAAGGAAGGGGGTAAAATCTTCCGGGGCTGAAGCGGTTAAACAAACAGGTTCTTTTTTTTTTTACCACTACTATTCCTTTATATTGGCTTTTGGAAGTTACAAGCGCAGCAAATTAGAAATCAGATGAAAGGTTTAGCGCTGGAAAACACTTTTTGATAGATAAAAAATGCATTTTATATACATCTATATAGATCAGACCAAAACGAGGAGGACAAGAGGGACACTGCTCCAAATCAGGGACAGTTGGGAGCTATGCTCTGTTTGTGTTTATACTCCTTTATGTGTCTCGATACGTGTTTATGTGCTTTTATGTGTTTATACACCATCATATGTTTACGCATGTAATATCTGCAGGTGGGTCCTACTTTTTTTTTTGTACAGGACACATTTTCACATGTAGACGCAGCTGTGTGTATGGGCTCATTGATTGCGATAGTGTTGTATTCAGGTAAATGCCGTGTTTTGTCTACCCGTGTGAGTAAGCCCCCCTTAGAAGAAAAAGGCCTAGGGACTAGTGGTGACAGTGAGCCTGCACTAATTTATATATATATATATATATATATATATAATATGGTAATACTCAGAAAATTGCAAACATGCAACAAATCTCTGCTATAAACCCCTCCCAGCAGGGGGCACTGTGCCAGCATACAAAACACAGACTGCCTCCACCTTCTACCTACTTACCCCTCCTGGAGGCCGCCTACAGGACAACGCAGGAATGACAGCGCGCATGCACGCCTATTGTCCTAGGCTCAGGCGGCGCTCTCCGCACTGCGGTCACCTAAGTGCGGATCACCGAGCAGGCTGGATCGCTCACTTCTAGCAGCCCAGCAGGCAGGGTTTGTGCTGGCCTGCTTCTATTGTGTGATGGAGGGAATCACTGCAAACTACAATTCCCACAATCCTCCACTCCCTTCCCATGTGAGCTGCAAGGAAGCCATTCCTAGACCAGCGCGTGATTCCGCCCTATGAACCGCAACTCCCACAATGCAACGGGGCGAGGTCGGGGCTGATAGCAATGCATTGTGGGAGTTGGAGTTTCTATGCGGTTCAGGGTCAGCTCTGGGTGTGGGCAGCCTGTGCTGAGTGTGACGTCCAGGACTGTGCTGCCCATACACTGGCAGAATATTATTGGAACATTTCAATTTAATTTTAAAGTATTTCAAGATTTAACATTCGATTTTGGAATAAATGGATTTTATTGAAAAAAAAAACACATACGCTGTTAGATAGTCCAGAAAATATTTCCATCCTGCTCCTTCCAATTTTCATTGCTCCCACTAAATAATTAGAAAAGCAAATGAATATTCTTTATCTGTCCATACAGTACATGGATAGAACATCGAACGAAAAATCAAGTCCTTAGACCAATTGTTCTATGGCTAGTGCGCTCACTGCAACACTACATTCTCACTTCAAGATCAAAACACTATCAGATTTTCTGCTGATTTTTTTCTTTCCTTCAGATTTACCAAAACCATATAATATGAGGTCAAACCTTAGGAGTTTCAATTTGTATGCAATCAGGAAGGCCCTTGCACTACATGGTTTTGGTAAATCTGAAGGAAAAAAATCAGCAGAAAATCTGATTGTGTGTATGGGGCTTTAATGAACGTGTTGGAAAACTTTTGTTTGAATGAACAATCAATCGTTCCAAAAAAAAAAGTGAAAATAGAAATCGACGAGACCAAAAAAATATATATACAATGTTTATTTACTAAAAGATTTACCCCCTTCATGACCAGGCCATTTTTTACAATACGGAACTGCGCTACTTTATCCACTTCCCACCTGGGCCAATTCTGACACTTGCACTCCTACATGTAAAAATTTAACTTTTGTTTGCTGGAAATTTTCTTAGAACACCCAAAGAGATTGATATATATATATATATATATATATATATATATATATAAATCACACACACACACACACACACACACAGCCCTCACATTTTTGTAAATATTATTTTTATATCTTTTCATGTGACAACACTGAAGAAATTACACTTTGATACAAATGTAAAGTAGTGAGTGTACAGCTTGTATAACCGTATAAATTAGCTGTCCCCTCAAAATAACTCAACACACAGCCACTAATGTCTAAACCATTGGCAACAAAAGTGAAAATGTCCAAACTGGGCCCAATTAGCCTTTTTCCCTCCCTGTTGTCATGTGACTCGTTAGTGTTACAAGGTCTCAGGTGTGAATGGGGAGCAGGTGTGTTAAATTTGGTGTTATCGCTCGCACTCTCTCATCACTGGTCACTGGAAGTTCAACATGGCACCGCATGGCAAAGAACTCTTTGAGGATCAGAAAAAAAAAATGTTGCTCTAAATAAAGATGGCCTAGGCTATAAGATTGCCAAGACCCTGAAACTGAGCTGCAGCATGGTAGCCAAGACCATACAGTGGTTTAACAGGGCAGGTTCTACTCAGAACAGGCCTCGCCATGGTCGACCAAAGAAGTTGAGGGCACGTGCTCAGCGTCATACCCAGAGGTTGTCTTTGGGAAATAGACATATGAGTGGTGCCAGCATTGCTACAGAGGTTGAAGGGGTGGGGGGTCAGCCTGTCAGTGCTCAGACCATACACCGCACACTGCATCAAATTGGTCTGCATGGCTACCATCCCAGAAGGAAGCCTCTTCTAAAGATGATGCACAAGAAAGCCTGCAAAAAGTTTGCTGAAGACAAGCAGACTAAGAACATGGATTACTGGAACCATGTCCTGTGGTCTGATGAGACCAATATAAACTTATTGGGTTCAGATGGTGTCAAGCGTGTGTGGTGGCAACCAATTGAGGAGTACAAAGACAAGTGTGTCTTGCCTACAGTCAAGCATGGTGGTGGAAGTGTCATGGTCTGGGGCTGTATGAGTGCTGCTGGCACTGGGGAGCTACAGTTCATTGAGGGAACCATGAATGCCAACATGTACTGTGACATAATGAAGCTGAGCATGATCCCCTCCCTTTGGAGACTGGACTGCAGGGCAGTATTCCAACATGAAAATGACCCAAAACAAACCTCCAAGATGACCACTGCCTCGCTAAAGAAGCTGAGGGTAAAGGTGATGGACTAGCCAAACATTGTCTCCAGACCTAAACCCTATTGAGCATCTGTGGGGCATCCTCAAATTGGAAGGTGGAGGAGCACAAGGTCGCCAACATCCACCGGCTCTGTGATGTTGTCATGGAGGAGTGGAAGAGTACTCCAGTGGCAACCTGTGAAGCTCTGGTGAACTCCATACCCAAGAGGGTTAAGGCAGTGTTGGGAAATAATGGTGGCCACACAAAATAGACACTTTGGGTCCAATTTGGACATTTTCACTTACGGGTGTACTCACTTTTGCTGCCAGCGGTTTAGACATTAATGGCTGTGTGTTGTGTTATTTTGAGGGGACAGCAAATCTACACTGTTATACAAGCTGTACACTCACTACTTTACATTTGTATCAAAGTGTCATTTCTTCAGTGTTGTCACATGAAAAGATATAAAAATAATATTTACAAAAATGTGAGGGCTGTACATTACGCCGAGTAAATAGATACCCAACATGTCACACTTTAAAATTGTGTCCGCCTGTGGAATGGCAGCAAACTAAAATGCTCCATAGCAGTCGCTTTAAACGCTTGTGACGGACCCCTGTACTCAAGAGGAGTATGCCTGCCATATAAGCTTCCTTTATCCGGTACCAAAAAGTTGGGACACCCCTAGTAGTGGACTTTTTAGGCATTTACAATAAATATCAGATTTATAAAAGTACAAAAAGATTTTTTTAAATGTATTTATTTATCCGGTACCAACACGATCCAAGATCCCTTAGCCCACTCAGTCACTTGTTGAGACATCAGTGTAAGGTGGAAAACATAAGACTGTTTATTCAAACACAGGTACAAAGAGATATACACTCAGGAGGCAATCCCCCCTCTTTGCATAAAGACACAGGGCGGGGTAAACTACATTCAGCTTTCCAACAGTAGACGGTCTTTAGGAGATCCTGCTGGAAAATCCTCCCCCCCCCCCCCCCCCCAGCATCTAATAGCTAACAGGGGTTTCATTACATGTAGACATGTGCAATTTGATTAGTTCCGAATTCATTTTTCAACAAGATTCGGCAAATTCTGAAATTTTAGAATTCCGATTTTTTTTTCTGAAATTCGAAGATTAGAAAAAAATTTGGATAATCAAAAATTCGCAACGCCAAAAATTCGCAAAAAAAAAATTCAAAAGAACGAAAATCAGAAAATTCAAAGATTTGAAAAACATTTGGAAAATCAAAAATTCGTAAATCCGAAAATTCAAAAGAATGAAAATGAGAAAACCCAAAAATCTGAAATAACCAACTAATAATAACTATTAAAATTAAAGATAGTGGAATTTCCTTTCAAATGTGTCTGTTAGTGAGCATAATGAATACAAATTTATCCAAAGTTACGAATTATCCAAAATAATGAATGGAACGTAACAAATTAATTATATAAACGTTTTATTATTATTATTATTATTAATTATTATTTTGTTACGTTACATTCGTTTTGATGTGGCTTTTGTTATTTTGGATAATTTTTACCTTTGGATAAATTCGTATTCGTTACGTTCACTATTCACTAACAGCCACATTTGAAAGGAAATTCCAATACATATAATTTAAGTTAGTTATTATGTTGGATTTTCGTTCTTTCTTTCTTATCTTTGGATTTTCGGATTTCTGAATTTCCAGATTTTGAATTTCTAAATTTATTCGAAATAACGAATTTCAATCATAACGAATGACCTGAAAAAAAAAAAAAAAAAAAAAGAATGAAACTAACAAATTTTTTGGCAGTGCACATGTCTATTAACATGTAAGCCAATCCACATAAGTATATACATCCCATATTAGTTTGCCCCCAAGGCAGACAGAAACAATAGCACAATGGGATACAGCCACACCTCGAACAATCTAGTAAAAATCAGTCTATAAAACCAAGCTCATACAACATTCCAGCAGTCGGAAAGGTGGAATAATTTATCTTCATTTATTTCTTGAGGGAGATTGTTCATAAATATTAATGTCGCAAGTGAAAGAGCCCCTTCAGTTTTTTACTACAAAGCACACATACAAAACCCTGGATAACAGGGGTAAAAGGAAATGTTGAGTCTGGTGTGGTTATACGGTGAAAGCCGGGTTAGTGCAGAAGATCCAACTGGGGTTCTCAGTCACCCTGTGCCCCTAATAGACATATGGTGACTTACACATACCTGGGTGTTGTGTTTTTTAAGTGTTTTCTTTTTGTTGTTTGGATAATAGGAAAGTATGGCAGTTCTGTTCATGGAGTGCGACTCTGATGCGACTTTTCACTGTCTGGCATTCAGGTAGCATCAAAAGAGCGCAGGAATCTGTTTTAAAAAGTTGCATGTTGGGGTTAGTGGTAATTGTTAGGGTTAGAACGCTAACCCTAATGATTACTGCTAACCCTAATGATCACCGTGTTGCTTTTTTAATGCGTTTTGCTTTTTTATTACATTTTTTTGGCTAATAAGAAAGTATGACAGTTCTGTTCATGGCATGCGACTTTGATGTGACTTTACTCTCTGTGGCACTCAAGTAGCATCAAAGTAGTGCAGGAACATTTATGTGTCCAAAGTCGCATGTTAAGGCTAGGGTTAGCAGTAAATGTTAGAGTTTGCAGTAATTGTTAGGGTTAGAATGCTAACACTAATGATTACCACTAACTGTGATGAATAGTGCTAACTCTAACCCTAGCCCTTAGCCCTAAGGCCCCTTTCAGATGGGGCAGACTCAGTCAAGCTTATTTGCGTGCTCAGCAGGGGATCTCTCCACTGAGCAGGTAGATGACAGGTCGATGTCTGCTCCCCTATACAGATAAAAAAATAAAAATAGTATCGGTGGTGGTATATTTTTTTATGCAGGATTAAAAAAAAAAAAAAATGTTCACTATTGTGATCATCAGGAGCAGGGGAATTTTTGTTCATCAATGGTCCGGGATTCTCCTTGACAAGGGGCTAAAGGGGCAGCTGCTTTGGGCCCCACAATGATTGTGCCCTGGGCAGCTGCCCCCTTTCCCCCCCCCACTATAAAAAGATGGCATGCAAGAGTGGCTCCATAAGAAGCTGTAAGAGAAGGCAACCAGGGAACCTAGGGCATTGAACTGGGCACCAGCTTAAACTGGAACACAAACAAGGATACAAAGATGAAGACGCTGCATGTGCACTAAGTGATTAAATCAGTTGCTGAAAATTCTTTAAACCACCTCCCGCAATGTACCGTGGACCCTGTCAGCAAGTCTTGCCCAATGATTCACAGCCAGGACCTGCTGATCGGCTGTGTACAATCACAGCACAGAGCTCTGTGTTGCCATTCCACACATAGCTCTGTACAGAGAGAATGATCTTGCTGTTGGAATGAGAAACAGAGATCTAGTAGTAAAAGCAGCACACTTCACATAGTTACGCACACATTTAACCCCTTGATCACCCTATATGTTAGCCCCTTCCCAGCCAGTGTCAGTAAAGTGACACTGTATAATATTAGCACTGATCACTGTATTAATATCACAGTTAGTTCCCCCCAGTGTCAGTTAAGCTGGTCATACATTATACAATTTTCTTATTCAATTTCCTTTACATTTACTATCAAATATGTAGTGCAAGGGCCTGCCTGATTCCATACACATTTAAAGTGTTTAGGCTTGACCTATTGTATGGTTTTGGTAAATCTAAAGGAAAATTGTCCAGTAGTATTGTATAATGTATGGCCAGCCTTCGTGTCAGATTGCCCGCTGCACTATCGCAGTATATAAAAAAAAAAAATCCTGTATAGTCTATATAGTATATATACACACACCATAGTTTGTAGGTACTCTGTCACACAATCAATATACACTTATTGGGATTTTGCTTTTTTTATGAGGAGATGTAGCAGAATTAATTTTGGCCAAAAGTAATGAAGAAATTCTATTTTTTTTTATTTGATCTGTTCTGTAGCAGAAAGTAAAAAAATAATTTTTTTTGTTTTTTCAAAATTGTTGGTCCTTTTGCACAAAATAAAAACCCAGTGGTAATCAAATACCACCAAAAGAAATACCTGTGTGAAAAAAAAAAAAAAAGTAGATAAACGTTGTTACGGTACAGTGTTGCATGACCGTACAATTACCAGTTAAAGTAGCAAAGGCGCAAAAAATGGCTTGGTCACGAAAGGGGGTGGGAATTTTTACGGAGCCGAGGTGGTTAAAAAAACTGGAGAGTTTGATATAACTTTACGGCAGTTCAATTCTTGGAAGGGGCTGGTTGATGCACCAAAATAAAAAGTGCAAGCCCAATTTTTTTGTAATGAGATGCACAGTGTGTGTACTGGGTGTTTTGCTGAGCTGCAATTTGCACTGGAATGCCATTCAGAATGACTGACATCACAGTGCACTAATGCATGTGCAAGAGAACTGAGCCTTTTAAAATGGTAAGATCCGGCTTGAAGATTCCCTCTCTATCCTGTCGTATTGTTGTTTTTGCATTTCACACATTGGAAAAAAAAAAAAGATGGCGTACCACAAGTTGATTTAAAAACAATATTTATTATTGGTCAGTAGTCTATGGGGACTTCTCAAGGCTGCTGAAAATCAGGCAATCTCAGCACTGTGCCGATTTATTTACTGCAGTGCTAATTTTACAAAAACAGGTCACTTTTTTCAGACTACTTATAAGCAAAATTGCACCAGTATAATGTGCCAAATTTTCAGCCACCCCCAATTCCATCAAGCCCCTGTGCTTTAAAGAAAAAAAAAAAAAAAAAAGTTACATTATTCAGTGTACATACAAGTATTCAAACTTTGGAATGGAATAAACAGATAATAAACATAATTTCCAACTTTTTAAAAATGAAAACCAATGCAGCATTGTTTTCACCCTAAAATATTTGCTTTAAAAAACATGTTAAACATATGTGTTAAGACGACGTATAATTTTCAAACAACACGTTTTACCTTTAATGTTGTGGCTGTGCTCCAAATACATTACAGCAACTCTAGAGCCAGAAAAAATATTTTTTAAGAAGTCCACCCTGCAAAAGAACCAATCTGGTGGGTAGAACTCGTATCTTCACTGTTCTGAAGAGTTACGAAGACCAAAGACATAGGCTGATGTGGTTCCTCTTGTCAGCTCCATGTCACTACAGGACACATTAAGGGACCCATCAGGTGGTACCACATGAGACATTCAACACACCTAGAAGTGTGTAGGACAATCAAGTTGTAGTCCTTCAAGAGAGCGAAGATTGGAGTCCCTGCCCACAGCACCACAGTATTATAACTTCCTTTGCAGGGTGTATTTAAAAAAGGGAGAAGGTTTTCTGGTCACAGAGTAACTTTAAAAAGAGGAACTGAAGTCTGGAAGCTCTGCCCAAAAAGACAGGCGGAGGACTAAGAACTAATCACCAGAAGTGCCTGTGGTCTTTCCCAAATCGTGATTTACCATGCCTTGCCCTGCACTGTGTCTCTATGTGAAGGTGGCCATCTTGGCAGAAGCAAGGCTTTGTCTCCTCAACCACTTCAGCCTCGGAAGATTTGGCTGCTCAATGACCAGGCCATTTTTTGCAATTCGGCACTGCGTCGCTTTAACTGACATTTGTGCGGTCATGCAACGATGTACACAAGCAAAATTTACGCAAAAAAGAAAATCACTAATTTTGTCCCCAGAAAAGTGAGAGGGGAAATCTTCCAATGGGGACACTAGTTCTGGTGACCTAGGGGTCCCCAGGAGATTCCCTTAATTTGCAGGGATTACCTCTCACTTCTTGTTTAGTTATGGGACAGGAAGTGAAGGGAAATCTCTGCAATGGGACACAGAGGGTGGGAAAAAAAAAATCTCACAGGGGTTATAACTCTCCCTTGCACTATCCAAAATAAAAAATAAAAAAGTTTTGCCTCTAGTTCTACTTTAAGTATTGTGGTGCTTAAAGCAGATTGCCACTTAAAACTTGAAAAAGTACATGAGCTTCTCTGAGGCAATAATACATGTCTTTGGTTTCTACAGGCTTCCATGGTAGCACCTAAAAACACATGGTTTTCACTCAATTCCTTGCCTCTCATTATCCTATTATCTCATTATCCTAATAGATAGCTTTCCATTGCTTTTGTAGAAAATGCCACAAATGAACATAACGTTAAAAAAAAACTCCAAAAATTATCAGAGAAGCACAAGTGTGAGCCTAGCATAAAATGCAAAAGTAGTGCACCTGAAAGTAACTGCTTTTAGCCTTTTTTTGTGTCCCATGGGGGGGGACTTCCTTTTACTGTCCTGGAACCACAACAGGATCGAATGAGGACATCTCTCCAAAGTCAACTGTTAGGCAGTTGTCACCAGAACAGGTGTCCTCAGTGGAAGATTTCCCCTCTATTCCCATTTGTGCAACAACTGTAAAGTTTTGGTTTATCCATCACTTTTTGTCTTTGTGGTGGAAGATTTCCCCTCTATTCCTGTTCACTGTAAAGGTTTTGATTATCCATCACTTTTTTGTCTTGGTGACAATCAAGGGAATCTAAAGAGGGTGTCTCTTCCCAGCAGAGACACAGCAACAGAAACCCTATCTTGGTTATACAGTATCATACCATACTGTAAACTTCTGAGCCAAAAATGAACCAGCAAGGCTCTACAGTGGTACAGTTAAAACATGAAACTGCAGAGAAAGGCAGCACTAACGTCCAAATAGGGAGATTTTGGTAAAGCCTCATATCAGGTGATACATAAATGTTTTCGGAGGCACAGCAACACTATCAAAATGTCTGTCCTGAAACGTTGCTGTATCTTCTAGAATAGAGTTCTTCTATTTGGACTTTGGCTGTTGGCTTATTCTGCAATTTGAAGCCCCACAGATCTGACACTTCCGCTCTATTTAAAATTAAAAAGGGGTGTATCTAAAGCTAAAACCTACTACCCCTACAGTTGTGATACCATTTAAAGCATCACACGACCCTTGGAACGGCCTTTCATCTTCACCAATCATCCGAGTCATCTGTTAAACCAGAAGATTCATCAGTTTCCACAATTGGAATTTTGTTTTGGCTGTGAGCTCTGTAGTGGACATCCAGACTAAACTTCCTGCTGAATCTCTTCTTGCACTTCTCACACTTGAAGGGCTTTTCTCCCGTGTGGATTCTTAAGTGCCTATTGAGATGATTCTTCCGGCAGAAACTTTTCGGACACTCAGGGCACTTATGCGGCTTCAACCCAGCATGGGTTCTCCGATGGACAGTAAGTTGGGTCTTGTTGACAAATTGTTTCCCGCACTCGGCACAGGGGAAGGGCTTCACCCCTGTGTGGAATCTCTCGTGGACAGTAAGGTGGGCCTTGTTGATAAACTTTTTCCCGCACTCGGAACATTTAAAAGGCCTTTCTCCTGTATGAGTCCTCATGTGGCGGTTTAGTTCCACCTTGTCCCGGAGGCTTTTTTCACACTCGGTACATTTGTAGAGTCTCTTTCCTGAGTGGAGGGCTTCATGTCTTCTGTAATGGCCAGCCTGTTTGAAGGTCTTCTTGCACAGTGGACATGTAAACTGTTGCTTCTCCTTCTTGCCTTCAACTACCTTGGTCGGCTCCTTGGCTTCACTCAAGTGCTCGCCACTGCTGCAGCTCTTCAAGGGTTCGAAGTCAAAGCTTCTGCCTGACTTTCTCTGAGACTTTTTTTTCGGTTTCTTTACCTTTTCTTCTGAATTCTCAGGATCAGAACTTATACTGCTGTATGACTCCATATTATTTATATTGATCTTCCAAATTTTTAGTTCACCTGTTATATAATGTAAAACACTTCTAAGGGACGTCTTTGTTGTCCCTGCTTGATAGGACAAGGAGATGGTGGCACTTAATTAATGAAATGTAGAACATCAACGTTGTCTTTGCCTTGTGGTTTACAGTCACAAGCATTTTACCTCAGGTGCTTCCACTGAATATTTATTTCTTAAGATTTTATGTTCATTATCTGCAAAAACAAAATTGAGAATATCTTTAGGAATGATCCTTAGAAATTCACCTTGGTTTTTTTCTTTTGGCTGTGGACATAGCGGAAAAGGAGTTTGAATGTCTCCCAGGGATAGGGATGAGAGAGATAGGAGAGCTTTTTGAAGGATAACTCTACTTTAGCTTAAAACAAATACAGCTCACAAAGCATCTCTGAGCTCTAGCAGGCAGGGGGGTGGGATCTGATGTCACACACTACAGAGACCAAAGCAGAGAGGTGAGTGTAACCTGAGACCTGAGTGGAGGAAAATGCCACCACCTCTAAACAGATCATAGGGAAACATGCACAGGTGAGACTGTGAATCACCTGCTGTGTGCTGGGGGTGGGGAGGGTGAGGCTGTCTCCCAAGATTCTGTGGTGTCATCAGATTGTCTAGAGCAGGGGTCTCAAACTGGTGGCCCTCCAGCTGTTGCGAAACTACAAGTCCCATCATGCCTCTGCCTTTGGGAGTCTTGCTCTTAACTCTCAGCCTTGTAATGCCTAATGGGACTTGTAGTTTTTCAACAGCTGGAGAGCCACCAGTTTGAGACTCCTGGTCTAGAGTGAATAATGCATATGTAGAGGAAAGCGATAGCAGATAAAAACCACACTAGGTGCTTTGACTGAGGCTAGTACACACTTTATAGGGATATGCCCTATTCATTTTATTATTTATGGGAGGTATACAACTACTTTAACCACCTCAATACTGGACACTTTTGCTCCCTTCCTGTCCAGGCCATTCAAGTTTTCAGCGCTGTTACACTCTGAATGACAATTACTCAGTCATGCAACACTGTACCCAAATGACATTATTATTTTTTTAGACAGAGCTTATTTTTGGTGGTATTTAATCACCACTGGGTTTTTATTTTTTGCTAAATAAAAAGGCCAACATTTTTGAAAAACAAAACATGCATTGTCTTAGTTTCTGTTATTAAATTTAACAAATATGTAATTTTTATAAAACCAAATTTAGGTGAAAATTCATACCGCTACAATTCTATGGTAAAAATAACCCAAATCAGTGTGTATTATTTTTCCTGTATAAAAGTTATAGTGTCTACAAGCTATGCTACATATACACTGCTCAAAAAATTAAAGGTACACTTTTTAATCAGAGTATAGCATCAGGTCAATTAAACCCCTGGGATATTGCTCTGGTCAGTTAAGTAGCAGAGGGGTTGTCAATCAATCAGTTTCAGCTTTTTTGGTATAATGAAATTACCAACAGGTGCACAAGATGGGCAACAAATGAGACAACCTCCAAAACAGGAATGGTTTTACAGGTGGAGGCCACTGACATTTTTTTCCCCTACTCATCTTTTCTGACTGTTTTTAACTGGTTTTGCATTTGGCTATGGTCAGTGTCACTACTGGTAGCATGAGGCGTTACCTGGACCCTATAGAGCAGTGATGGCGAACCTTGGCACTCCAGATGTTTTGGAACTACATTTCCCATGATGCTCATACACTCTGCAGTGTAGTTGAGCATCATGGGAAATATAGTTCCAAAACATCTGGGGTGCCAAGGTTCACCATCACTGCTATAGAGGTTGCACAGACAGTCCAACCCCTTCAGGATGGCACATCAATAGAAGCCATTGCCAGAAGATTTGCTATGTCTCGAGCACGGAGGAGATTCCAGGAGACAGGCAGTTACTCTACGAGAGCTGGACAGGGCCCTAGAAGGGCCTTAATCAATCAGCAGGACCGGTATTACACTACAATAAGGTGTTGTATTGTATTTGAGCAGAGAAGAAGACATATTGTCATTTTGTGTGTTAATAGATTCAATAAACAAACGACTTTCCAAACTACAAATCATTATCACGAATATATATACATACATAAATATCGAATTTCAACTAATACGACCAAGATTATAGCGCATATAACGAATGAATTCGACATGATTAGAGAGTTAGTATAAGGAATATCGACACTAAAGAAATAACGAATTATCCAAAAAAGTATTAACGTAACATAAGGAATCTAACAGAACAAAATTATGTATTTTACGAATGACAACAAACCAAAACTAAAACTAAATTTTCTGCTGTGCACAAGTCTAGAAGGTTCCATTTTTTTTTTTGCCACAAGTTTTTGGGGAAAATGTGGAATAAAAAAAAAAAAAAAATTATTTTGTTTTTTAATTAGATTTTTTTATTTATTTATTTTTTTACACAAAAGAGATACATCTCATACAGCATGGACATACTTAAAATTACAACCCAAAACACATCCTGCTACTCCACCGCATGTGTGAGACTTTTTTTCTGTCTGCACAGAGTACGTTATCGGACCTTGTGTCTTGTGTATCACACAAATAAACCAATCGTATCAAAACCAATGCACTGCAACGGTCGCCTATATACAAGTTGTCAGAGAATGTAGCTTATTGTAACGTCACCTATAGCAGTCCCAGTTCCTAAAAGCCAAGTCTAGCTTACTGGTACGTGGCTGCCTCCAGGAATGCTATGTTCACTGGACAGAAGTAAAGGAGGCCAAAGAAAGGAAGAAGAACAGAGTTCCTTTGGTTCCAGGAGTGTAGTTGTCCACAGAGAATGGCTGAGACTGGTGTCCTGCAGGAACGTATTCAGTGGGATGCGTAGATGGGTCAGTTCAGGTGCAGGTAAAGACATGGTAAGCATATACTGGGGCATGGTGTGGTGGTGAACAGAGAACTGTGACTGGCTGCAATATTAGTGCTCATTCACATGTGCAGTTGTGGGATGGTAAAACCTTGTGGTTGACCCACGGTTTTACCACTCCTCAACCGCTACCCCCTTAAGCTGAAGAGGGTGGGGGTGTACACCTACCATGGCTGTAACGCGTAGATTCTCAGCTGTGACGCTTGGAGACAATCAGAGACACTCGGAAACACTCCGTTCCTGAGCGTCTCTGGTGCCCCCCCCACCTCTGGCCACATGGGGTACTGCATACGCTAATAGAGACTTGAACAAATTATGTGAGTTTCCATTATTTCCTATGGGGAAACTCGCTTTGATATACGAGTGCTTTGGTTTACAAGCATGCTTCTGGAACAAATTATGCTCGTAATCCAAGGTACTATTGTATTAACCACTTCCCGCCCGCCCCATTGCTGATTGATGTCAGCAATGTGGCTCTGTTATCCTGATTGGATGTCACATAACGTCCAGTGGGATAAGCTGCAGAGCGGCAATCGTGGTGCTGTGTGTCACTCTGACGCACTGCATCTCCGATCGTGGTAAAGAGCCTATGATGTAAGCTCTTTACCACGTGATCAGCTGTGACTAATCACAGCTGATTACAGTGGTAACCAGAAAGTGACGCTAATCGGCTTTCCTTGGTTTACGCTGACAGGGAGAGCCAATCGGCGGCTCTCCTGTCAGAGTGGGCGTCTGTGCTGATAATCAGTGCATTATCAGCGCAGCCCCCATCAACGGTGCCCACCACAGCTGCCGAATCAGTGCCCATCAAAATGCCAGTCAGTGCAATTAGTGCCACCTCCTCAGTGCCCATCAGTGAAGGAGAAAACAAAATTTTATAACCGAAAGAAAAAAAATTATATATTTTCAAAAATTTCAGTCTTAACTAAATAAAAAAAGCCAGTGGTGATCAAATACCAACAAAAGAAAGTTTGTGGGAAGAAAATGATAAAAATGTCATATGAGTACAGTGTTGTATGACCGCGCAATTGGAATTCAATGTGTGACAGCACTGAAAGCTGAAAATTGTCCTGGGCAGGAAGGAGGAAAAGTGCCCAGTATTGAAGTGGTTAATTATAAGTACTAGTGATGATCACTGCAGCACCAATTGTTTTAATTGTAGTAAGCAAGTAAGCTTGCTTACTACTGTGAGATTTTTGCAATCAGATTTACACCTACTAATAGTAAGTATGGCATGCTTTAATTCTATGCAACAGTATCACTGTGGGCACACATTTTTTTAAAACTTGCTTAGCTGTTAATCCATCAAAACGACATGTAATATTATAATAATATGTGTTAATAGAGAAAATGCTGCATTATGGTCCATAGATGGTGCTGACCATCAAAAGAAATGATCATGCTTCTCAGCTCCATCTAGTGGTCATAATGCAGAATGTTCCCCATTCACATTTTCGATCTGCAGAAACGACAGCTTCAGAACATTCGCTTTTACCCCATTGCTATAGAATGTCTTTGGACACTGTGTGTGAATTCAAACAACTATGCACATTTTTTTTAAAATTTGAATAAATACAGACTCTAACTTTATTATACCCTAGTGCTGGCAACACGTAAATGTATACTACATGGCAGTCCCTGTCCATTTTACAGCTTGTATAAACCTCAGGACGTACTAAACATATTGGGATGATGGGATTATTGGCTGCAATACTGAGAACTCTCACTAGATGTCAGTGTACTTTATACAAATATAAACAAATACCGTATGTCTCCAAATATGTTATTCTTTCCTGCAGTGCTTGATACAATGTTGCAAGAAGCAGTTGCTAATGTTGAACTGTTCACTTGCTGAGATATATATATATATATATATATATATATATATATATATATATATATATATATATATATATATATATATATATATATATATATATATATATATATATATAGTACAACAGAATCATTGTAAATTATACCGAAGTAATGGAAAAATGTAATTTGTTTTTGATGGGAATATGGGTATTTCTCATGGGGATTATGGGAGGAATATCATGTTATCACCTGACAATTAAAATATTTAACCCATTACTGATAATAATATGCATAGAATTATTTTTCTTCATGGGGTTTATGGGTGGAATATTACAGTTAAACATACATAGGAACATATTTAACCCATTTCTGATGAAAATATGCATATCATTTTTCTACATGGGGATTATGGGTGGAATATGGTAGTTAAACATGCATAGGAATATATTAAACCTATTTCTGATATAAATATGCATATAACTATTTTTCTACATGAGGATGGTGGGTGGAATATTGTAGTTAAGCAAAAACAGGAACCTATTTAACCCATTTCTGATAAGAATATGCATATTATTTTTTTCTATACAATATTCCACCCATAATCTCCATTTAGAAAAATAATTATATGCATATTCATATCAGAAATGGGTTTAATATATTTGTATGTATGTTTAACTACAATATTCCACCCATAATCCCCATGTAGAAAAATAATTATATGCATATTATAAGTAATGGGTTAAATATGTCCATCATCTGGTGGTAACATGATATTCCTCCCATAAATCCCATGAGAAATAACAAATTCTACCCATATTCCCATCAAAAACAGGTCAAATGTAATTTTTCCATTAGCAAGCGAATAGTTAACCACTTTAATATCAGGCACCTATGCCCCTTCCTGCCCAGGACAATTTTCAGCTTTCAGCGCTGTCACACTTTGAATGACAATTGTGCGGTCATGCAACACTGTAAACAAACTACATTTTTATCATTTTCTTCCCACAAGTAGAGCTTTCTTTTGCTGGTATTTGATCACCTCTGTGGTTTTTATTTTTTGCTAAACTAAAAAAGACCAACATTTTTTGAAAAAAAAAAAAAACTTGTTTTTTTTAGTTTCTTTCATAAAATTTTGTTTTCCCCTTTACTGACAGACACTGATGAAGCAGCACTGATGGGCACTGACAGGCGGCTGTGATGGGCACTGATAGGTGGTACTGATTGGCACTGACAGGCGGCTGTGATGGGCACTGATAGATGGCACTGATAGGCGGCTATCATGGGGACTGATAGATGGCACTGATGATTAGGTACTGATAAGTAATGACAGGTGTTACTGCTGGGCAGTGATTGGCACTGTGGCGGGTAGTGATTGGCATGGTGGCAGCCAGTGGCACACTTTATTGTTGGGGCACTGATTTGTAGGTGATTGGTACATTTGAGTGGGCTGTGCTGGTAATCAATGTGCTGATTATCAGCACAGACCTCCCCCTCTGACAGGGAGAGCCACCAATCGGCTCTCCGTGTCAGCGCGAACCGAGGAACGCTGTTTACCGGCACTTCCTGGTTCACGCGATGATCAGCTGTGATTGGTCACAGCTGATCACATGGTAAGAAGCCTTTGACAGAGGTTTATTATTACGATTGGAGACGCGGCGTGTCAACTGACATGCCACACTCGCCACGAGCGCGCATCGGCATGTTATCCTGCAGGAAGTCCTATGACGCCCAGTCAGGATAACAAAACCACTTCCCGGCAGTCAATCTGCTATAGGCCGGGCGGGAAGTGGTTAAATATTAGCAACTGCTTCTTGCAACATTGTACCCATCACTGCAGGAAAGAATAACATTCATTACAGTCATATGTGTATGAAGTACAATGACATCTAGTGAGAGTTCAGAGTATTGCAGCCAATAATCCAATCATCCCAATATGCAGTTTAGTACGTCCCATTGGGGATTACATTTACCATAATAATAGAAATCTGCATGTTCTTTTTATTGCATGATGTCACTCATTGATCTGTACCCGAGCCTCCAGGGATGCCAGTGCCTGCTCTTACCTCTTATGTGCAGGTTCTGGGGAAAGGGCAGAGATACCACGAGAAAAAAAAAACTCAGGATCAGATCATGCAACTCTCCTACTGCGATTCAACAGTTGGAAATAAGTCTGTAATCTGATTGGTGCGGATAAAATGCAGGAGAAACTGCTCGTGCAATCTAGATAGTCGCGTAGTGATTGGCTCACAGGTCTTGAAACCCGCCCGTGATTGGTGGAGATCGCTGGTGGGACGTACGCTGCATTTCCGGGTTTAGTTTCCCTGCATAGCGATTGGTACAGCCCGCCACTAGAACGCCCATCATGTTTCCGGGCATCTGGCTCGCACAGTGATTGGTGGAGACATGCGGTGGAACGCACGCTCTGTTTCCGGTTTTCTGCTGACAGCGTTATGTTAGCTTTCCATGTGAGATGGGTTTACAGTGCCATTTTCCCTGGTGCATCAAAACAGCCAATCAGATTTTAGCTGCTACTACTCTTCTGACTGACCTCTTAACCACTTCCATACCAAGCCAATTCTGCCACTCATCTCCTACATGTAAATATTATCTATTTTTTTTTTTTTTTTTACTAGAAAATTACCCAATTCTGTATTTTTTTTTTTCTTTTTAGCAGAGACCCTATGGAATAAAATGGCGATTGTTGCAACTTTTTTACGTCGCACGGTATTTGCACAGGAATTCTTCAGGAATTCTTAAGACGCGTTTTTTTTTTTTTTGAAAAATAACAGTTTCACAAATTATAAAAAAAAAAAAATGGTAAAGTTAGCCCAATTTTGTTGTATAATGTGAAAGATGATGCTAAGCCGAGTAAATAGATACCTAACATGTCACGCTTCAAAATTGCGCACACTTGTGGAATGGCGACAAACATTAGTACTTAAAAATCTCCATAGGCGATGCTTTACTTTTTTTTTTACAGGTTACATGTTTAGAGCAACAGAGGAGATCTAGGGATAGAATAATTACTCTTGCTCCAACGCACGTGGCGATATCTCACATGTGTGATTTGAACGCTGTTTATGTATGTGGGTGGGATTTACGTATGCTTCTGTGCGTGAGCACATGGCGACGGGGGCACTTTAAATAAGTCCCCACATATAAGACCCCACATCTCTCCTCCAAGCTGGAAAGACCGAGATCCAGGAAAAAAATGGAAGATATTTCTTTTCAGCCAAATTCTCGGCTTCACGTCTGGGCCTCTGAAGATCATATAGATGACTGGGTACCATCTGGTCTCCAGAAATCTCTATGATCAACGTCGAATTCCTTCTCCAGCTTGCCAATGGTATGGGGGAGTCGGAAGACTCACCGGAGGGCGGCAAGAGGGGGGTGAGCATCATGAACGATCAAGCGCCTGAACTTCTTATGGTGCACAAAATCACCAGCTGTAAAAGATGATATCTGAATGATGCCTGTAGCAAGCTCATAATGTTGTGTGGTCACTGCCTCTGTCACCTCCATGGACTACAAAATACCTCCCCATATACAGTGCCTTGAAAATGGGGTATTCACACCCCTTGAAATTTTCCACATTTTGTCATGTTACAACCAAAAAATATAAAATGCATTTTATTGGGATTTTATGTGATAGACCAACACAAAGTGGCACATGCTTGTGAAGTGGAATGAAATGGTAAATGTTTTTAAATTTTTTTTTTTTACAAATAAATATCTGAAAAAATGTGATGTGCATTTGTATTCGCCCCCTTTATTCTGATACCCCCAACTAAAATTTGGTGGAGCCAATTCCCCTTAGAAGTTACCCAACTAGCAAACATAGTCCACCTGTGTTTAATGTAATGTATAAATACAGCTGTTCTGTGAAGACCTCAGAGGTTTGTTAGAGAACCTTAGTGAACAAACAGCATCATGAAGGCCAAGGAATACACCAGACAGGTTAGGGATAAAATGGTGGAGAAGTTTAAAGCAGGGTTAGGTTATAAAAAAATAAATTAAAAAAATCCCAAGCTTTTGAACATCTCATGGAGCACTGTTCAATCCATCATGTGAAAATGGAAAGAGTATGGCACAACTGCAAACCTACCAAGACATGGCCGTCCACCTAAACTGACAGGCCGGGCAAGGAGAGCATTAATCAGAGAAGCAGCCAAGAGGCCCATGGTAACTCTGGAGGAGCTGCAGAGATCCACAGCTCAGGTTGGAGAATCTGTCTCCAGGACAACTATTAGTCACCCACAAATCTGCCCTTTATGGAAGAGCTGCAAGAAGAAAGATATTGTTCAAAGAAAGCCATACGAAGTCCCGTTTGCAGTTTGCAAGAAACCATGTGGGGGACACAGCAAATGTGGAAGAAGGTGCTCTGGTCAGTTGAGACTAAAATGTAACTTTTTGGCCTAAAAGCAAAACGCTATGTGTGGCAGAAAACTAACACTGCACATCACCCTAAACATACCATCCCCACCGTGAAACATGGTGGTGGCAGCATCATGTTGTAGAGATGCTTTTCTTCAGCAGGGATAGAGAAGCTGGTCAGAGTTGATGGGAAGATGGATGGAGCCAAATACAGGGCATTCGTAGAAGAAAACCTGTTATGCCCTGCACACACGAGCGGATTTTTGGTCGGAAAAAGCTATGATGGTTTTTCTGAGGGAATTCCGCTCTGTCACGTACCTAGTTGTTGAGCCTGGAATGCAGGGATCGGCCCCTCGTATCCCCCTGGCTAATGAACCCCTGGAGATGGGGAACAGGTATTCAAAAGTTCAGGGGGCACAAGTGCCTGGCAGATGGAGACTGGTCCAGATGAGCAGCTGGGCACCGACAGCGAGTAGGTAAAGCTGGTAGGACTGATCTGTAGCGGGCAGGCACCCGTGGATGGATTGCGGGGCAGGTGGTCGTCAGGAGGCACCAGGAACCCAATGGGTAAGCAGAAACGAGAGTATCGGGTACAGGCCGGGTCAGCAGGAATCGGTCAGCGAGGTACAAGGGATGAGGCAGAGACGTGGTCAGACAAGCAGAGGTCGTAGGCAGGCAGCAATGGATCGGAGTCAAGGAACAGGCCGGATATCAGGAAACCAGAGTAACGGGTACAGATTCAGACAACAAGATCACGGACACGCTGTAGACTGGACAGTACGGGTGGAAGGGAGCCAGTGACTAAAGAAGGCCTTAGGGCGCCAAACAGACGTACGACGGGTCAGCGCGTCCTCGCAAGGGAACGTGCTCCCGTTCGTGACCCACGTGCGCGTGCGCGTTCGTTCGGGTTGACGCGAGTGCGTTCGTTGGCTTTAGCGCGCGTCAAAGGGAAACGACGGCCTCTCCACGACGGGACTCTACGGGTAAGTCTCTTGCATACGACCGGGGTGCCCGAGCGGTCGTGACACGCTCAAGCTTGGCTTGCATACACACAATCACACAAAAGTTCGCTGAACTTTCGATTGTCAAGAACACAGTGACGTATAACACTACGACAAGCTGAGAAAATGAAGTTCAATGCTTCCGAGCATGCGTAGGAAATTTGCGCATCGGAATTTGTACAGACGATCAGAATTTCCGATCTGAACTTTTTCCGACCGAAAAATTGAGAACCTGCTCTCAATCTTTTGCTGGCTGAAATTCCACCAGGAAAAGTCTGATGGAGCACACACACGATCGCATTTTCCGAAACAAAAGCTCTCATCGGACTTTAGCTGGCGGAATTTCCGATTGTGTGTACATGGCATTAGAGTCTGCAAAAGACTGGGGTGGAGGTTCAACGACCCCAAACATACAGCCAGAGCTAGAATGGAACGGTTTAGATCAAAGCATATTCATGTGTTAGAATTGCCCAGTAAAAGTCCAGACCTAAATCCAATTCAGAATCTGTGGCAAGATTTGAAAATTGCTGTTCACGAACACTCTCCATCCAATCTGACTGAGCTTGAGCTATTTTGCAAAGAAGAATGGGCAAAAATGTCACTGGCTAGATGTGCAAAGCTGGTAGAGACATCCCCAAAAAGTATTGCAGCTGTAATTGCAGCGAAAGGGGGTTCTACAAAGTATTGACTCAGGGGGGCTGAACACAAATGCACACCACACTTTTCACATGTTTATTTGTAAACAGTTTTGAAAACCATTTATTATTTTACTTCACAATTATGTGCCATTTTGTGTTGGTCTATCACATAAAATCCCAATAAAATACTTTTATGTAAATTTTTTTGGTTGTAACATGACAAAATGTGGAAACTTTCAAGGAGTATGAATACTTTTTCAAGGCACTGTACATACCTGGGAACTTTTGAAAATCATAACTCCTCAGAGCGGGGCAGACTGGGGGGTGGTTGGAGCTTATTAGAGGCATGTGTAAGCTTGGTGTGGGTAAATTGCGCTAACAGTGTGGGGGTTTTAAAACTTGAGCCAACGCACAGGGTGCAGGGGTCTGGGGTGAAAATCATACATGGTGAAGGGGTCAGGGGTGGGTAATATACATACAGGGCACCATGGTGGGTATTGTATGTAGTGATTTCGTAATGAACATAGTGCAGGAGGACAGATTGGCCAATGTACATAAATTCTAATGATGAACTTCTCTTGTTTGCTCCCTTTTGGTCAGTTAAATATACAGTTATACATAACAGGGGTCCCGGGTCAGTAGTGTACATAATAGAGGGGGGTTCAGGATGGATAATGACCGTAGTACAGGGATTTAGGATTCCCCTTTTCTCCCTCCATCCAGAGTTGTCACCTCTGCATTCTCCTTCCTTCATTCACAGGTGTCACCTCTTTTTCCCCCTATGCTTAATTCACAACTGCCACCTCTGCATCCCCCCTCCTCCATTCACAATCTGCCACCCCTGCATCCCCCCTCCTCCATTCACAACTGCCACCTCTGCATCCCCTTCCTCCATTCACAACTGTTGTTATGAAGTTATTATACAACTACAGTGACTGTATTTGTTTATGGTAATATTGCATTGCTTGTACTTCTTGGTCTTACCTTTGACCCAGATCGAGAAATAAATTTCAACATGACTCCTCAGACTAAGACCCCTTTCACACGGATGGCTGTTCTGCCGCAGTTTAGCATGTTTATTTTTTTCTGTGAAATTCAAGACTCCAGGCACAGCGCAGACTACCTGCGTTTCTGTGCAGTTGCGTTCAGCTGCAGTTATCTAATAGTCATTCCCATAGCACCCCTTTTTTTTTGGTCCCTTGAATCCCTTCTCACACTGCTATCCGCAGTTGACACAAAAGACTGCGATTACCTGCGGCTATGTGCATATAGCTGCACTACATCGCACCTGGACGCATTAAATTCTATTTTTTCTATTCGCACCGAACCGCATGTAACGAAAATGCAGCTAAACGCTGTGTGTGTGAATGGGGCCATAGGAAAGCATTGTGTGCTTTTAGCTGCGGTAGAAAACTAGAAAATCCGCAGCTAAAAGCACAATTCTATCCGTCCGTGTGAAAGGGGCCTAAAGCCTCGTACACACGGGCCAAATGTCGGGAGACATCAGCTGGTAAAAACAAAAAACAAGCCAACATTCGGCCCGCGTACTTTTTGACAACAAACATGCAAATGAGCTGTTTTAAGGCAACATCCGACCGTGTGTGCACTCCATCGGACAAACTTTTTTGTTGCATAGGAAATGAACCATCAAGGAGAGCATCAAGCTTTCCAATGTCATTGTCGCCAGCACCCCTAAGGATATGAATAGGAAGATCCCCTAATGAGGAGATCACGGTACCCCCCCGATACAGCGGGACTTTTAAGGCAGACCGGCAGACCAGGATATGAGTAAAAAAAAAATTACACATTTATTCACAAAAACAGTACAAAAAATTATTTTACAAAAAAGTATAAAAATTCCATAGATATAACAATGTGTGGAATCATACATATAAATATATAATCTACACATAACCAAAGATTTATTTTGTGACTTTATATGTGAACTCCAAAACGCCTGACATGTTTCAGGAAAACATTCCCTTCTTCAGAGGCATATCTAAAGTAGAGGTCCACCGATATATCGGCCGATATTTGCCGTTTTTTAAATAATCGGCATCGGCCGATTGTGCTGATAAAAAGCCGATTTAGAACTACAGCGGGACTTTGAAATGACTTCTGTATAGAAGTCAGTGTGAGTCATCATAGCAACACTTTCCTCCTCTCTGGGCAGACTGCCAAGAAAAGAACAGAATGATACAATGTTTACACTTGAATGAATGAAATCATCTCTGTGTGTAGAAGTTCTCAGTTTAACCATTTAAAGACTAAATCTTTTCTGACACTTGTTGCTTACAAGTAAAAATCCTGTATTTTCTGCCAGAAAATCACTTAGACCCCCCAAAAATTATTTATATTTTTTTTAGCAGAGATCCTAGGGAATAAAATAGCGGTTGTTGCAATATTTTATGTCACACGGCATTTGCACAGAGGTCTTTAAAATGCATTTTTTTGGGAAAAAAATACACTATTTAAAAAATAAAAATTAAAAACAGTAAAGTTAGCCCACTTTTTTTTTTTTTCATCCAAAAGTTTTGACTACCTGTTTTTATTTAATATACAGGTTTTTTTTTTTTAATCTAAATCATACATACAAGTAAACTGATTGGAGGTTTGTTTTGTTTAATAAATGTTTAAATGTAAGAAATTTTCTGTATCACTTATGAAAGCTGCTTTCACACTAAAGCGGGCAGGCGTTGATGGTAAAACGCAAGTTTTAGCGGCTCTTTACCATCATTTTAGCGGTGCTATTTGGCTGCTAGTGGGGCACATATAACCCAGCTAGCGGCCAAGGAAGAGGTTAAATGTGCCCATGAAGCACTGCTGCCAAATCGCATTGCATGCGCTTCGGCAGTGGTGCCCATTCATATCAATGGGCAGGAGTGGTGGAGGAGCGGTATACACCACTCCAAACGTGCTGCTTGCAGGACTTTTTTTTTTTTTTTTTTTAAGATCCTGCCAGCGCATCGCCTCAGTGTGAAAGCACTCTGTCTTTCACACAGACTGCAGGGGAGCCATTTTGCAGGCACTTTGCAGGCGCTATTTTTAGCCCAAAAGCGTCTGAAAAACGCCCCAGTGGGAAAGGTGTGTTAGGGGGGATTAAAAAAAATAAATAAATAAAAAAGGAAAAAAATAAATAAATAAAATAAAATCGGCCTAACATATCGGCCCAAAAAAATCGGCATCATATATCGGCTATCGGCCGCCATGATTTCTAAATATCGGCATCGGCCAGAGAAAAACCCATATCGGTCGACCTCTAATCTAAAGCCTCATACACACGATCGGACTTTGTACAAACTTTCCTGTGGATTTTTGTACAAAAAGGGTGTCGGCCATGAACTTGTATTGCATACACACGGCAGGACTTTTTCAGCCAACTTTCACCAAATCACGTGGTTTTTCTGCTCTTTACCGCCACCTTTGGTCAACTGCTGTATTGTTGTCTGATCTTTTGCATTGAACATGTGTGTTTGTACTTTGTACAAAAGTCCGATGGGTTTCTGTACACACGATCAGACTTTGCTCCATCTGACTTTTGTTGCCGGAACAAAAGTCAGATGAAAAAAAGTTTTATATATTTACACATACATATATACATATATTTACACACAACTACTAATTCTCGGTGTGAGATTTATTCTCACCATTTTTGCTTCTTTGCTCATTTACAAATAGATGGTATGTACCCTGGATGGATATGATTACAGCTATGTGAATCTTGCCTTGTTGAACATTTGTTAAAGAAACTTCTCCTGTTTTTTTTCACCTACCACAGCTTGGTGAAAGTTGGCTTAAAAAGTCCTGCCGTGTGTATGCAATACAACTTCACGGCGGACGCCCTTAGTACAAAAATCCACAGGAAAGTTTGTACAAAGTCTGATCGTGTGTATGAGGCCTAAGCTGTTTGGCCTACTTTTCTCGGACGATCATGCTGGAAAACCAGTGGTTGACCAGCTCCCAATCAGGACTCTCGGCCAATGACTGAGAAGGCTGCTTGGAGTGTGTTGGCGAGGGGGGCGTCCCCCTGTCTGAATACATCAGCTCAGATCGCTGTACTAACATCATATTGTTAGTACAGCCACTCCAACCGGAGCCAACAGTTATTGTGTACCAGGCTTAACAGCTTGCAGTGTCTTTTATTTATGTATTTGAAACAGTTGGAAAAGTAGCCAAACGAACAGATCTGTAAACAGAGAATCAAAGACAATGCTTTGTGCCTGAGGGTGTTTGCTCAGGTCTCGGGTTGCTACCTGACTCTTGTCTGTTCAGATTGCAGTAACTTTCCTCCACTAATTAATCTGCATTCTACTATAAACACAAACGGCTGCCTTTTCTTTTGTACATGTACCACACTTTCAGTTAATTCAGGGCGGAGCAGCTAAATGGAGGTCAGCTAGGTTTTATCCGCAGATAAGCGGAGGTCAGCTAGGTTTTATCCGCAGATAAGTGGAGGTCAGCCAGGTTTTATCCGCAGATAAGTGGAGGTCAACTAGGTTTTATCTGAAGATAAGCAGAGGTCAGCTAGGTTTTATCCGCAGATAAGCGGAGGTCAGCCAGGTTTTATCCGCGGCTAAGCTGAGGTCAGCCAGGTTTTATCCACAGCTAAGCGGAGGTCAGCCAGGTTTTATCCGCGGCTAAGCGGAGGTCAGCCAGGTTTTATCCGCAGCTGAGCGGAGGTCAGCTAGGTTTTATCCGCAGCTAAGCGGAGGTCAGCTAGGCTTTATCTGCAGCTAAGCGGAGGTCAGCTAGGTTTTATCCGCAGCTAAGCGGAGGTCAGCTAGGTTTTATCCGCAGCTGAGCGGAGGTCAGCTAGGTTTTATCTGCAGCTAACATACTATTTGGCAAGATACAAACTGTGCACTGCAGTAAATGTCAGCAGTGTAGCAACTTCAACATATGCTGAATATTTGAATTAGGACCCTGTAATCAGAATCAGACAATTGGCCATACAGTACTGAAAGCAAATCATTTTTCTGCTTGATTGTTCCATGCCACACTTATTATCCATCAACACAGATGATTTGGACTAACTGAATGGGAAAGGAAAGAGGTTCAGGTCTACATCCCTGGTACAATATGCAAAAGAAAATTTCCTCACAAAAAGGGACTTTAAAGGACCATGAACACTCAAAAGATGAAAATTATATAAAAAATAAAAAATTACAAAAGATGAATACATGATACACTGAGAATTAGAACACGAGATGAAAACATGAATAATGGAAGAAGCCCAAACCAACTGTCCGTCAGGGCTGGGCTCGGCCCTTCCTTCTCCGAGTTGGAGTTAACAGTTTGTTCCAACTGGAGGGGGAAGGGACTGACTAGAGGAAGTGACGGATCGCCTACCCCGTTTCCCCGAAAATGAGACCTAGCGTGATTGTCGGTAATGGCTGCAATATAAGCCCTACCCCCTAAATAAGCCCTAGTTAAAGTCCTTGTAGGTCTTATTTTCAGGGTAGGGCTCATTTTTGGGGAAACAGAGTAGGGATTATTTGGGGGGCAGGGCTTATATTTCAGCCATCACTGACAATCACACTAGGTCTTATTTTCGGGGAAACAGGGTAGCTATTAGAAACACACGATCTGCCATTCCTTACAGAGCAGAACACGGATTTGTGTGTTTACACACACACTTCCGCGTTCTGCCTCTCGGGGCCGCGATCGGCGGCCATGAGCATCGGCACCCCCGCAGTGCAGCGGGCGCGTGCACAAGCCTGCCGTCCCGATCCCATGAACCGAGGTATAGCTACGATGGCTCGCGGGATCGTGCCAACCGGCCTCAGTAAAATGACAGCAGCTGGTCAAACGGTTAAAGTCATTAAACCCACATCATTAAAAACGATCAATAAATGTTGTATTACATGCTGTTCATACTCACTCGGTCACTATCTGTATTCTGCTGTTCTCCATCTTCCCTTCCTGTCCACGTCCCCACTATAATTGTTTTTTTTGCAGAGCTGTGTTGGCAGCTAATACACATGCTTAGTTTTCAGTGTATTTCTATGCTAAGCATTTCCTCCTTATCACATCTGTGCAGCCCATGTGACTCTAGAATCACACATGTGGGTGTATACAGAGTGGTAAATGACAGCTCACTCCCTCCTTCTTCATGCCCACTAACCAGCTAAACACAATGGGGGTGGGATATTACATGTAGACTGATGGAGACTTCACCTCCCTCTTATTCTAAGACACAGCCTGTGACTGGCAGAAATCAAACCCACCATGTTATTATTAAAGAATAATAAAGATTTGATTGTAATGTAGATTTGTTTGACAATTTTTAAAACAATTTAGGGATATTCCTTTTCCATTCCCTTTCTGAATTGGACACAGAGAGCAATCGTTACCGAACGCTCCCTATGATCTTTAATAACTGAGCAGAGTAAGCTGTGTGTTACTCTGCTTCAGTTTATGAATGGACAGGAGCCGCTGTCTGTTCATTCATCAGAAATGCAGATAAAGGGACTGGGGAATGTCTGTGCTCAGTCCCTTTCTCTGTATCAAAGGGGAGATGTCAGGGGTCCATTACTCTACTGACACTGTCCACTGCCCTAGTGACTACTGACAAAATCCTGAACATAATACCCACCATTATACACACCCCACTCCTCTCCTGCACATACTACCCACCGCCATACACTCTGCACTGTACATTCCCTATTTAACATGACTTACATAGTGCAGAATGCAGTAACCTCAGACTCTTAAACCACACCCCATTTAGCAACACCCAACATTCAGCGCAATTTAAGCCCATTTTTTTGCAGCGGCGCACAACACATTTTTTCTTCTGCTCCTTTAAAAGAATAAGAGCCAGCCTGAAGCATCCCTTTCCATCCTGTCCTCCATTGTTGTTTTTGTAGTTTTCACATTCAAAAAAAAGGGATGGCACACCACAAGTTGATTTAAAAACAATATATTTAATTTCTAGTCAGTAGCCTATAGGGGACTTTTTCAAGGCTGCTGAAAATAAGGCACCCCCTCTCCCCACCCCTGCAATTCTAATTTGAAAAAAAAGCAGATCACTTTTTTCAGTCCAAAGATTAGCTGAACTGCAACCATAGACTGTGCCAAATATTCAGCCAACCCCAAATGTATCAATTCCCTGTGCTTCAATAAATAAAAAAAAGTAAAAGTCACAACATTGAGTTGAAATGGATATTTTGATGATAGGCAACTCCTATCCTCATATTGATTAGTGGTTCCAAAATAATAACTACTGCAGTAGGGAACAGACACAAAAGATACGCTCAGCATCTTTCCAAATAACCGTTCTCCTTTATTATGACGCATGTTTTTATACACATGATTACGTAGGTATCACATTAATATTACAATTGTACGTTTATGGTAACAAGGGGCGTTACATAGGCAGGCTAATTCTAATCAGGACTTGAAAGAATGCAAAACATGTACTGAAAACATTGTTAGTGCCGTGTGCACAGTGAGGGCATTGTGCAATACATATAAAATAGAATACAATTATATACAGAACCTACAAATTTCCATTACAGTCTCCTCTCTTTTGATCACTAACCATACCTGCTATCACCTTTAACCTGGAACATCCACACGCTTAGGGGGAGGTAATCCTGGCCAAAGAGGCAAAAACTCCATTGTGGAGAAAATAATAGCTGAGCAGCTTTTTTCATTACAAAATGACTTTTCACTGTGAAAAACAAAGACATATTTACAGAGTACTGGCTGTACACTCCTGTGGCCAGAATGGCCTTCTAGCTTAATTGTTGGTATGCTGACTTATCAGCACATGTAAACACATACAATTCTACATAAAATGGAAGAGGTACAAAAAAGACAAATATGACTTCAACATGGCTAAACTACTTTTCAAATATATATATCCCTTACAATTAAAGTAATTGAATCAAAAAATACCCTAGACTGAGATCGCAAGAGGGAAACAAATCAAACACAGAGATTTCTTTCATTTAGTCATATTACAGTGTCTGGTGTGGATCCAGGTGACTTTTCCTTCAAGTTTTGCAAAACTGTACATGAAATAGATGCTGTATTGAGTCTCCAAACATTTCCTTATATATAAATGTCTCTTAACAATCCACATGTCACCTGGCTTTAGTTTTAGATCCTTCCAAACTTTTTGGATCTGGAATTGGGGAGAAAACACATAAATAAGTTTGTCAAAAACCTTAAAAAATCAGCACCATTCTCTGTAAGATCTGAATGGAGGACTTCAGCTGCTGAGACAAAATATAAGCAAGTGAGTAACACACTCCCAACCCAAATCCCAAAGGAAGAGAGTCCAACATCCACTTAGGGGCTTGATAAAATATAATAAAACATTCAGACAAAAGTTTTCTAGTTTCTTACTCTACTTTGTCCGCTACATTGTAGACAGTAGGGGGTGTAAAAATAAAACCTCAAAACTTCCAGTAAGGACTCTCCTATAAAAATGATTTCCTCTGTTACTCTCTGTAGATTCTGCACTCTTTACTTATGAACTACTTCTGAGAACACCTTTTTACTAACTGTGGCCTTTGCAGTAGCATTTGCCACTGGACATCCAGAAAACATGTCCATACAAACAAAATACATACTCGTAACATCCTGACTTGGGCATCTGGATATATCTTTTTGTTATCTCTGGAAGGGATGTTCAGCTTTTGGTAACACCTTTGGTAACAGGTAAAACAAGAAGTGGTATGTTATAAAAACAACTGTGGAGAACCCTGGCTCTATCCCACGCTCATTTACTAAGGCAGCCATAACTACTTGTGACTGATGACACGGTCCATGTGTCAAGCTGAAGGGAAAAGAGTGTCTGCAAACATAAATGATCACCTTTTCCAAAGTCTTGTTTCGTAAGAAGTTGCCCTCTGTGGACCACTTGTGCTTCTCGTTCTGGGGTCCTTAAAGTTGAATTATTAATCCCAGCTATACTGGGCCAGAACTAGGGTTGAATCTGTGAGTTGCACAGACCCAGCAAGTGTCCGGGGCTGTAAATGCACCATCCTTAGAGTCGCCTGGTCTGCTTCCATATGTGAGTTTTACTGTTAGTATGGCTACCTCAGCAAGAACCTGGAAGGCTGAAAACAGCCAATCAAATTAACTTGGCATGCTTGATTGGTTTACCCGCCGAAGTAAAAACAAACTTCTTGCCCTTCAAATGGAACCAAAAGCTCTCTATATCTTGACTATCTATATAAATATATACTCTTTTTATAGCTCACGGGCTTTGCTAAAACATGGAGCTCTGCTTCTTGAGCTGGGGGAAAAGGATCCAATGACTCTGAATACAGGGAATCCTTCTGGGTGATAAACTTCATCCTCGGTATAAAACCAGGAATAACACCACAAAAAAGTAAATACTCGGGTCTTCTGGGAGTGTGTCCTGCACTGGGCTCACAGCAGCTGATTCCTACGTCATCAATTTAACACATGTGTTTTTTCTTTGTCTCCAGCCTCCTCCAATAGAGGCAATGAGGTGGCTGGATTCAAATGTACACATTTTTCATTGTTAGATTTGTACATAAACACACAAAACAAATTCATATTTTGAACCTTTCATTAGACAAACACTTAGCTATATATTTGCTGTGCAGAATGTCGGACTATTAAAAATTAAATATTCAACCAAAATAATATCTGTAACTTTGTCTAATAGCAACTTTGCATAAAGCTACAGCTCTGATATATCAGAGTGAACCCTTCATTACTGGGTCCAGCTTGCATAAATATAACAATGGCGTTTTTCTATCATGCTGTTTGTGTAAGAACTCCAGTTTCATGTTTCAAAAAGACAACTTTTTCCTGGCAATATTATAATAAATGATAACAATACCCTGCAGTCATGCAGAGATGTCCATAAATCCTAAATATTCTTCTACTTATACCCACTGCACTTACAAGGAAAAGGGGCGCATAATTTCACAATCCACACATTCTGCTTTGGATTTCAAAAATAAAAATACATAAAAACAAAAGGACCAACAATATGTATGACGGACCAGAAAGCACTTGGCCATCAAAAACTATAAACCAACTGGCTGCAGGCAGCAGCTATCCTAACAGGGTATGTGGACTTGATGTGATGGGTCTGTTATATTTACATGTTATTATTACTCTCACATCATGGACTGCACATTAAGTTATTATCAGACTTTAAGATTTCATTTCTGTAGAAAAACTTCCTTATGTATCCCATTCATCTTGGCTTTGTTAAACATTATTGCAGCTGTATTCAAATTAACAACCTCATCTTAATCTTTTTTTTCTTTCCACTTAATAAATGTAAAATTACAAAATTGTTATCTTAATCTAAACAAATTCCTTTTTTTACCAATTTCCCCATTAACCTGGATTTCATTTCCAACCAAAGGTTGTCTAAACCAGTTTCAATATATCTATATTAATAAAATTGTTAAACTCATATTAGAAATTAATACTCATATGATAATTTCAATATCACACACTAATATATATGCGCAGATAAATGTCCTTAATTTTACTCAATTTCTCTCTCTTTTTTTTTTTAATGCACTGTTTCCACTATCACAGGATATTACATTTGTGTAAGACACGGTTAATTTGTAACCTTCATTTTACCATGTTTGGAAAACAGATTCAAAAATAATTGTGATCACATTGTTTATCATTAGATTCGTTAAACCCGGCACATTTTGTTATAAATGTTTTGTCTAAAAAACTGAAATTGGCATTGTGTCCTTGCAGCTTATCACCAATCTCTCATGTCAGCCACATTCTTTCAGGAGAGCACAAAGGAGGGGGTCACATCTGCGTACATGACACAAGCGATAGAACTAAAGGTTCCAGCATTCACAAACATACTCAAATATATCTCTAAAATCGCTTACATTATTCCCATTTGTACACAACAAATGCATATCATTCTCTCACTTTCTTTTAACGCTTTTTAATACTTCTTTGCTTAAACTTCTGCTTTCTTTATTTTGTTCTGATATCCTTTGCATCCAATGTATTGTAATTCCATACTTCACATACTGTACCTTCTATGATCAGACGGGTAGCTATAGTGCTCGTCCCATCTTCCCTCTCTGACAACATATAAAGCATTCTGTTTTAACTCTCATTACTGTTTCTTGACTTTACTAGTTGTAGTGCCTGACCCCAAATTCATCCCACAACTTAACATCAAAAAGTCCCTTTCTGTCTAGTGTTAATGTCACTCTTGATCCATCCTGCTCACATAAATAGCTGTTTCTGTAGCTGTATACTCTGCATGATTCTTTGTCCCTGTGGACTTTGGTGGTAACCCAGTTACCCTTTGTGGATCCCTGTCCACATTAACCATTAATCTAGGGGCTCAGTATAGGCGGAACCGCACCTTCGGTTCATATATAGCGCTTCTCTTGCGCTGGGCATTTTTGAGGGTCTCTTACCCGTCATTCCCTTACTTAATTTAATGCCCATAATGACTGGCCAGTCTTCTCTACGTGTGCCTATACCCTCTTGCCTCTAAACTACTTTATCTAGCAGATGTACTACATATACCTGTGAACAGCACTATTCTTCCCTTTCTCTATAACACTCTGATGGACAGTAGACAGTGACAACATAACATATAACCACTAATCAATACAGTTCGATTAAGGGGAGTAAAATAGGTACCCTTTGTCCCGAAAATGCCTTACCGATCAAGGAAGTCTGATAACTCAAATGTAAGCAAAAGGCTTACCTCAGTCGGCTGATTATCAGAAATTCCCAGATCGTCTCAAACTCCTCGTTTCAGATACTCAGGGTCACCTGATAACCCCTCCTGGCTGGCTCGCCACCTGAAATGGATATTTTGATGATAGGCAACTCCTATCCTCATATTGATTAGTGGTTCCAAAATAATAACTACTGCAGTAGGGAACAGACACAAAAGATACGCTCAGCATCTTTCCAAAAAACGTTCTCCTTTATTATGACGCATGTGAAGGATTTATACACATGATTACGTAGGTATCACATTAATATTACAATTGTACGTTTATGGTAACAAGGGGCGTTACATAGGCAGGCTAATTCTAATCAGGACTTGAAAGAATGCAAAACATGTACTGAAAACATTGTTAGGGCCGTGTGCACAGTGAGGGCATTGTGCAATACATATAAAATAGAATACAATTATATACAGAACCTACAAATTTCCATTACAGAGTGTACATACAAGGGAAGCTTTTACCTTCAAAAACAAGTCCGCATTGGCAACTGCTATATTGCAATCATGAGTGGTTCTTCTAAATGAAATCACTTATGCAGAAGCAGTGCTCATAACATCCCTGTTTAAGGCCCTAAATTTGCTAGCAAATCCCCGGACCAGCAAAAAAGCCTTTATGTACCTGACCAAGCAGGGCATATCCGAAGAAATAAAAAGCAGAACTAAGTTCTCTCTGGTAGTCATCAGTTTTCACTTCAACTAATTATTGCAAGATGGTCAATGTTTTAAGATCATGTAAAATCATTTAAAAAAGGTCTAAACTTTTTTTGGTTTAAGGCCTGTCGGCAAGCTTCAAGTGGCATTCTCTAAAACTTTAAGTGAAAGTGCACTGCTCTGCCAAAACGCACAGGGCTGCCATTCATTCTGAATGGCACCACACACACACACGTAAAATCGCAGTGCGTTTACAGGAACCACAGGGAAATCGCATGGTCAAAAACTGTATGCGATTTTCCTGTGGCTGTGTATGCCCCTTTTTTTGCGGAGACACAGGCACGACAGCCCATTGCAACGAATGGGCTGCCGGGCCCACGCAAACGTGGCCCACAAACACGCAGAGATGTGAACCTATGGTTAAAGTGACCTTCAGAGCCTTTAACATTAAAAATGTTAGGCACAGACCCTAATGCTGATTGCCATTTAAAAAAAAAAAAAAAAAAAAAAAAAAAAAAAAAAAAAAAAAAAGCAGCTAGCAGGCTTCCACAAGCTTCAAGTAGTACTGAAGCCTGCTAGTAGCTCGTTTAAAGCTACTGAGGCAGCAGCCAAAAGGTGTACACATACCACAGAAGGAATTAAGCACCCTGTTGCTTTTGGTGCATGCTAACGCCTGCTATTTCAAGTAAATGGGGCCTTGCCGCATGGGACAGGAGACAGCACTACAGAGGAGGCATCAGCTTATGCAGCTTTTGCTCCCTATGACTGCTCTAATGCTGCATACACACGACCAGACTTTGAGGGACTAGGTCCGACGGTCTTTCCGACTGACTTTCCGAATGAACGGACTTGGCGACACACAATCACACCAAAGTCTGACGGATTCGAATGTGATGACGTACGACCGGACTGGATTAAGGAAGTTCATAGCCAGTAGCTGCCCTAGCATTGGTTTTTGTCTGTTGGACTAGCGCACACACGCACGGATTTCTCGGTCCGGCGTGAAAATGTAAAACATGTTCTATTTCTAAAGTCTGCCGGATTTTTGCCAAGCAAAGGTCTGATGGAGCCCACACACGATTGAATTGTCCTACGGACTTGTTCCGTTAGACCTTTGCTTTCAAAAAGTCCAGTCGTGTGTACGTGGCATTAGTGATCCCTCTGCATTGCACTCTGTTTGATGCTCTGGGATAGTGGATCAGTAAGACCAGACCGCAATCTACCAGTCACCTGGCAGCAATCTACAGGTTGCTGACCCACGCCATAGCCAATATAGCTTTAAGTGTCAGTACGCCACTACAATTGTGCCACCATTTCAAGCATCAAGCAGCTGGATCGGCCTTTTCATATCACCAATAATCCGAGTCATCCGTTGTACTGGAAGATTCATTGCATTCCACATTTGAAAGTTTCTTTTGGCTGTGAGTTCTGTAGTGCATTATCAGACTATACTTTCTGCCAAACGTCTTCCTGCACTTCTCACATTTGAAGGGTTTCTCCCCAGTGTGGATTCTTAAGTGCCTATCAAGATGAGTCTTTCGACTGAAACTTTTCAGACACTCAGGGCACTTGTGTGGCTTCTCCCCTTCGTGAATTTTTTTATGTCTATTCAAACATGATGAATAAGCAAAGCTCAGTTTACATTGGGGGCAGGCAAAAGGCTTCAACCCAGAGTGGGATATCTCATGGACAGTAAGGTGAGCCTTGCTGACAAACTGTTTCCCGCACTTGGAACAGGTGAATGGCTTCACCCCTGTGTGGGATCTTATGTGGACAGTAAGGTGGGCCTTGCTGGAATACAGTTTCCCGCACTCTGAACATTTAAAAGGCCTTTCTCCTGTATGAGTCCTCAAGTGCCGGTTCAGTTCCGCCTTGTCTCGGAAGCCTTTTTCGCACTCAGCACATTTATAGAATATCTTTCCGGCATGGAGGGCTTTGTGTCTTCTGTAATGGCCAGTTTGTTTGAAGGTCTTCTTGCACAATGAACATGTAAACCTTTGTTTCTCCTTCTTGCCTTCAACGGCCTTAGTTGGCTCCTTGACTTCATTCACGTGCCTGTCAATGCTGCCATTCTTAGAGGGTTTGAAGTCAAACTCACTGTCCACCTTTCTCCGAGTTGATTTTTTTAATCCCTTTACATTTTTTTCTGCATTCTCAGGATCATAACGTACACTTCTGTCTAAATTCATGTTCATTTGTTTGATCCTCCAGATTTTTTGTTCACTTTTTATATATCGTAGATCACTTCTAAGGGACGTATTTAATGTTCCTGCTTGACAGGACAAGTAGATGATGGCTACAGATTAGTGAAATATGGATCGCCAACATTGTCTTTGCCTTGTGGGTTACAGTCACAAGCATATTAACTCCGGTACTTTCATTGAGGATTTAATTCTTACGATTTTTTGTTCATGATCTGCAGAAACAAATTAGAGAACATTGTTAGGAATGATTGTTAGAAATTCAGCTGGAATTTTTGTTTTAGCTTTGGATAGACTAGGAAGGGGTTAGAATGTTCCCCAGTGATGGTGATAAGGGAGATAGGAGATTTTTTTTAAATTGCAGAAAGCAAATAAATATAGCAAATAAAATAAAAAATAAATAAACTAGCAATTGATTGAGACATGCAAGATCTCTTCTGCAATAAAGATAAAAAAAAATATCTACCTGCCTGCTTAAAGCAATCTCTGGACTGTAATCTGAGCTGTGCATGCTTAGCTTACAGCACCAGGCCAGTCTTTATGTGCCGGAACGATGGCCTTCTTCGCATATTTATAGTAAAGAAGAAAAAAAATGGAAACTGCACGCATTTTGTGTGGGGCAAAAATGTAAATGTTCCCTGCCTCTGCAAGTCAAATGTGTTAATAGGGAAAATGCTGCACTATGGCAACTAGGTGGTGTAGACCATCATAGGAAAATGATTATAGTCCCCAGCGCCATATAGTAGCCATAATGCAGTATTTTCCCCAATCATATTTGACCTGCAGAGACTACACAGCATGAGAACATTCAATTGAATTTTCACACAGCTATGTACCATTTTATAAATACACTCCTATGACTTTATTATACCCTAGTGCTGTCAACACTGAAATAAATAATACATAGAAGCAGGGGCAGTGCTAGGTCTACAAAAGATCTAGGGCTAGAACCCATAGCAGCGAAGTACAGAAAGTCATACGCTTGGGCGGGCATACACATATATGTGTGTATATAATTGCATTATATATTATGTATATGATCACCAGGGTCCCCAGAGAGCCTCCCCCTTACACCAGGGTCCCCAGAGAGCCTCCCCCTTACACCAGGGTCCCCAGAGAGCCTCCCCCTTACACCAGGGTCCCCAGAGAGCCTCCCCCTTACACCAGGGTCCCCAGAGAGCCTCCCCCTTACACCAGGGTCCCCAGAGAGCCTCCCCCTAACACCAGGGTCCCCAGAGAGCCTCCCCCTAACACCAGGGTCCCCAGAGAGCCTCCCCCTAACACCAGGGTCCCCAGAGAGCCTCCCCGTACACCAGGGTCCCCAGAGAGCCTCCCCCGTACACCAGGGTCCCCAGAGAGCCTCCCCCTTACACCAGGGTCCCCAGAGAGCCTCCCCCTAACACCAGGGTCCCCAGAGAGCCTCCCCCGTACACCAGGGTCCCCAGAGAGCCTCCCCCGTACACCAGGGTCCCCAGAGAGCCTCCCCCTTACACCAGGGTCCCCAGAGAGACTCCCCCTAACATCAGGGTCCTCAGTGAGCCCTCCTTTACATCAGAGTCCCGAGAGAGACTCCCCCTAGCATCAGGGTCCCCAGATAGCCCCCCCCTTACACCAGGGTCTCCAGAGAGCTGCTCCTTACATCGGGGTTACTAGAGAGAGGGAGGGTAGTGTGATACGGTGTGATCTCTCTGCTACCTGCGACTGCACAGTGAGGGCGGAACAGTGGTGATGCAGGGCGGGTGATGTGAGATCATGTCATCTCTCTGCTTTCTCACCCATTCGGCTCTCCTCAGCTGCAGAGGCCACAGCCCTGTGGTCGGGATCCCTGGGACTTGGGGCTATGGGCCCCAGATTCAGGGCTATAGCCCCAAAAGCACCCCCCCCCCCCAGCGACACCACTGCACAGCAGTCCTTTTACAATTTACAGCTTGTATGAAATTGTAGTGATTGGGTTTACATCTACTTTATATAATAATCTACATGTTCTTTATTACATTATGCAATTCATATATCAGTACCTGACCCCCCCAGGGATGGCAGTGTTTGCTCTTACCTCTTATGTGCAAGTTCTGGGGAAAGGGCAGAGACACAGCTCCCCTCCATACAATCTAATGATCAGATCATGCAATTCTGCTACTACGCTCTAACTCCCGCTTAGAGATTAGCCTGGAACCTGATTGGTGTAGAGAAAACATAGGAGGTGCTGCAATGTCAGTGGTAAACTGATCGCGCAGTGATTAGTCCAATAGCCGTGAAACCCGCCGTGGCCCGTAATTGATGAAAGTTGCTGCTGGAACGCACGCTTTATTTCCGGGCTTCCTTTCCCTGCTCCACGATTGGTGCAGCGCACAGCTGGAACGCACACCATGTTTCCGTGCGTCTGGCTCGCTCAGTGATTGGTGGAGGCCGGTGCTTGAACGCGCGCAGTGTTTCCGGTTTTCTACTGACAGCGCTGAGCGGCTCGTGTTGGATTCCAGGACAGTGTGGAGGTGTTTATATGGAGCTCCTCTCCCATTACAAAGACATACTGGGGGGGGGGTCACCCTCCTCTATCTCCACTCATCACCTCTGAGAGGGTCACCCTCCTCCATCTCCACTCATCGCCTCTGGGGGGGTCACCCTCCTCCATCTCCGCTCATCACCTCTGGGGGGGTCACCCTCCTCCATCTCCGCTCATCACCTCTGGGGGGGTCACCCTCCTCCATCTCCGCTCATCACCTCTGGGGGGGTCACCCTCCTCCATCTCCGCTCATCACCTCTGGGGGGGTCACCCTCCTCCATCTCCGCTCATCACCTCTGGGGGGGTCACCCTCCTCCATCTCCGCTCATCACCTCTGGGGGGTCACCCTCCTCCATCTCCGCTCATCACCTCTGGGGGGGTCACCCTCCTCCATCTCCGCTCATCACCTCTGGGGGGGTCACCCTCCTCCATCTCCGCTCATCACCTCTGGGGGGGTCACCCTCCTCCATCTCCACTCATCAACTCTGGGGGGGCGGGGGTCACCCTCCTCCATCTCCACTCATCACCTCTGGGGGGGTCACCCTCCTCCATCTCCACTCATCACCTGTGGCGGGTCACCCTCCTCCATCTCCGCTCATCACCTCTGGGGGGGTCACCCTCCTCCATCTCCGCTCATCACCTCTGGGGGGGTCACCCTCCTCCATCTCCGCTCATCACCTCTGGGGGGTCACCCTCCTCCATCTCCGCTCATCACCTCTGGGGGGGTCACCCTCCTCCATCTCCGCTCATCACCTCTGGGGGGGTCACCCTCCTCCACCTCCGCTCATCACCTCTGGGGGGGTCACCCTCCTCCATCTCCGCTCATCACCTCTGGGGGGGTCACCCTCCTCCATCTCCACTCATCACCTCTGGGGGGGGGGGGGGGGTCACCCTCCTCCATCTCCACTCATCAACTCTGGGGGGGCGGGGGTCACCCTCCTCCATCTCCACTCATCACCTCTGGGGGGGGGGGTCACCCTCCTCCATCTCCACTCATCACCTGTGGCGGGTCACCCTCCTCCATCTTCACTCATCACCTCTGGGGGGTCTGGAGAGGAGATTGGATTAGAGACTGGTGTAAACAATGCTATGCTGTGTGGAACACATCAGAGAAGTGGGGGCTCCATCACATGTATGCATTTAGTCTAGGTTCACATCTGTGCAGTTGCACTTGATGCATTTTCCCAGGCACGTTTTGCAGGTGGAGGCTTATCAGAATCTGGAAGCCCCCTTTAACAAGGGGGTGCCCAGATCCCGCCCCCATGTGAATGAGTATGAGGTACCCCTACTTATTCTACAAAAAAGTGTCACATAGAAGAAAAAAAAAACACAAACATTTTTCAACAATTCCTTTATTAAAAATCCAAAAATAATGTCCCCTGACGTAGATCTATTGTCAATCACGCTGAACACAGAATAAAGAAAGCTCCGCACTCCTCGAATGCTAACCACCAACTGCCTGTGTCTCCATCTAAATGTTCTTAAATAGGTAAGGGGAGGGCCACTCAGTGACACCCTTACCTATTTAAAGGGATAGTCCACTTTTACCATAAAACTGCCCATACAGATAAGGGGCGTCTGTAGATAAAGACAAACTGTGCAGCTCTGACTAAAGTTGAATAAAGCCCTTGCTATAGGTGTTGGCCATTTGCATACCTTTATAAGTAGGGTTTGCCACCTTATCCCTTTAGGCCGGGTTCACACTGCTGCGGGGGGAGATCCGGATGTGATTCGCACCGCACTGCAGTGCAAATCACATCCGATCTCCGTAGCGATGCGAGTTCAGCCATACAGACAGTATGGCTGAATTCGCATCGCTCCCGCAGCAAACTCGCACGGGACCCTTTTTTTGGTCCGCAGCAGAATCGGATCGCATGGGTGTTCACACCATGCGATCCGATTCCTGTGCGAGTCTGCAGATCGCACTGCGATATGCGGACGGATCTGGGGGTGTCATTAACATTTCATTGACACTCCCAGCCGTTCGCATAGGGCAGTGTGAACTGCCGGCGGGAGTCATGCGATGCGGGAAAACGCTGCGGATTCGCGGCGTTCCCGCATCGCTGTGGTGTGAACCCAGCCTTAAACACAAACACTAGAATTACACAGGTGAGTTTAATTACCTTAATCAGCCACAGAGCCTGTGTAATTAATGTGTTTGGTTTTAAAGGGATGAGGTGGTAACCATACTTATAAGCCCTGACTGGAATATTCCCAGGATGTTGCCAAGTGAGGCCTAGTCATCACTAATCACCTCCACCATCACAGGAGTGAGCTTTCAAATGCTGAGCTGAGAGCTACTACATCAGGAGGGAGAAAGAGTATGTGAGGGGGATTGAATGAGAGAAAGAGCTCACTCCTATGATAGACGAGGAGGTGAATAGTGACGACTAGGCCTCACTTAGCAATGTCCTGGGAGTATTCCTGTCAGGCTTCATAAGATATGTAAATGGCCAACACCTATAGCAAGGGCTTTATTCAACTTTAGTCAGAGCTGCACAGTTGGTTTTCATCTACAATCATCCCTTATCTGCATAGGCAGTTGTTTTTTTAAAGGTGAACTATCCTTTTAAGAACTGTCAGAAGAGCAGGCAGTCAGCGGTTAGCCTTTGATGAGTGCAGAGCTTTTTATTTTTCCAAGTCCGGGGGGAGGCGTGATTGACGATGCATCTACATTGGGGGATATTATTTTTGGATTTTCCAATAAAGGAATCATCAAAAACTTGCTTTTTTTTTTCTATGTGACACTTTTTTTGGCGACAGAGTAGGGGTACAATGTATCCTATACGCATTCACATAGGGGGGCAGGCTCTGGGGACCCCCTTGTTAAAGGGGGCTTCCAGATTTTAATAAGCCCCCTGCCCACAGACCCCAATAGCCCAGGATTGTGGGGAAGATCCCCCTGCCCCAAAGCATGGTTCAGGAGGGAGCAGGCCACCCACTCATCCCTTTCCTTTCCTAACCAGCCGGGCTGCATGCTCGGATAAGGGACTGCTATGGATTAGGGAGGGGACCCCAAACCATTTTTTTTTTTTTTTTAATTTTTATTTTGGCGTGGTGTTTCCTTCCAAATCCATACAGACTCAATTTTGGATTTTTGCCAACAATTTTTTCTTTTTTCTTTTTTACATTCAGCTGTCAGCAAGGGAACCCTGCTGACAGCTGATGACTCATCAGTTGTTAAGGACATGACAGTCAGCTTCCCAGTCAGCTCCATAGCAACCAGTTGTATATAGTGTTTTTAAACCTGGAAAAAAAACTCATCAAAAACACAACAGTGCAAGCGTTTCTGATGCAACTCCATTGAAGTCTATTACATGCAAAACAGAATCTGCAATGGGAAAAAAAGTCCCTGACCCTTTCCAAAAATGCACCGGCTGAAAAATGCATAGATATGAACATGTACCATAGGAAGCCATGTTAGATGGACTGGCACATTTCAATACCCAGCTTTTAGGACTATCTGTGCTGCAAATTAAAGTGGTAGTAAAGTCATGTGTTCGCTTTATAATTATAAGTAAGCCTATAATAAGGCTTACATATAAGTACAGTAAATATCTCCTAAATGTGCACCGTTTAGGAGATATTTACTTTAGCAGCAGCCGGTGACGTCACCTGCGCATGCGCACTGGGCTCTGAATAGACTGTGCCGTCCATTCAGAACGCTTTGCTGCGACCATAAATCCCACACGCGTGTGCAGGAGTGACATCATCACGGCTAAGCCATTTATACGGCCGAAGCCCCCAAACCCGGAAGGAAGACCAGGTCGAGATGGAACAGCTACAGCGGTGACAGAGTGCCGCTGGAGGGATTTAATGTGCTAGTATGCAGTGTATAATATAGTAGCACATTATGATTTAAAAGAGAAGTATGTTTTTGGGGATTTTTTTTCTTTTTTTTTGTGCAGAGTCATACTCCCTGAGCAGAGAGCTGGTGGCTGACAGTCACAGCTCTTTGCTCTGCCCCACCCCCCCTGCACTAACTGGAGTGCTGGGTTTTGAAGTGGGCAGGAGTGTCAGGCTCAGGCTCTTAGCAGCTCACTGAGAGGCTGAGCCGGGTGCCGGTCCAGGCATGTGGGTGGATCCCGACTTCACTGTCATGATCTTGCCCGAGCTTGGACCGGCTCTGTGATGTCAGCTGACAGCTTAAACCCGCTGTCTGCTGAAAACAGGTCACAGGAGAGCAGAACAAACTTTGGCTGTACTTCTCCTTTAAAGCGTTTTTTACTCCAACACTTCACATTCCTGCTATGTGGCTGCTATGCCATGTACTTGTATGAGAAAGTATCCGGTTCTCTTTGTATTGCTTCCATTGTGTGATATCCATGGTGTTCCTGCCAGTCCCTCTGCTTTCCTATTAAAAACTGCATTAGTTGCCCTTATTCAGGCTTTTTCCCCAGTTATTTTCACCTGGTGATCCTGCCAGTAATGGGATTGTTGTCTTTGAGTGACACCGCTCGCTTCCTGCACTGTATCCATGGAGGAGCAGGGTTGCCACCCTAGACTGCTGTCCTGATCTATACTACAAATGCCTCCCCTTCATCTCACCCCCATTACATAGGGAGGATTTGTTCTGCAATTCACAGAAGAGGGCTGAAAAAAAAAAAAAAGGATTTCAGGTCAGTGCACAGAAAGTTAGACACTGGAATTTTGGCAGGATCAACAGTCACTTTTCTGTAATTGAAGAAAATTGAATTTGCCTGAAAAAAAGAAAACAAATGCAGCCACCACATCTAAGGATGGATAAACTGCAATCTATTACATTTTTGTTGTTGGGTTTAGATATCATTAGAAGATGGAAGTAGTTGTCAAGAGACGACTTGCACCTTGTTTAGTACACCGTGTTTCCAAAGCTGTCAAAGTCTACAGTTGGCTACAGAGACAATTTTAGTAGATTTTGGAGGAAAGACATTCTAGGTAACGGTCTTCTGCCTCTTTTTAGGGTGCTATGAAGCTTTGAGAAATATACATTACCTGTCCAGAGAGAGAACTTGCTGAGCTTATCTAATATGGTGAAGGAGAGAGAGCAGTTGGCAGAAGCCATATTAAATCATGCCCTGGAGATCATCTGCTTGTTGACGGTGGAGGTAAGGAGGGTTGGCTGAAGGAGTAACATAGGGGCACCAGCACTTGAAATAGACGTCCCCTTTAAGTAACATACAGTATACTAGATACAACTAGAACCACATAGAATGTTCTTGTTTATAAATGGGACATAGACAATGTACTTAAAATGGTTGTAAACCTCAGACATAAAATATGAACAAAACATATCTGTCTATAGTGTGTGCTTGTCTCAATCCAGAGCACTAAGTGTAATTTCTGTCTGCTGCTTCATTCCTCTATGATGGGACTTGTAGTTTAGCAACAGTTGGAGGTCCGCTAATTGCATATCCCTCCTCTATTAGCAGGGATATATATTGTATGAAGGGAGTGTCCCTCTCTGTCCAATCAGCTATCAGAGCTCTCCTCACTGAGCTCTGAATTGTGTAATTCCAAGAGCTCGTCCATTGAAATGTAGCACTTTCAATGGATGTCGAGAAGAGAATTGTTGTGGAAATTTTATGAAGATATATTTTTGCTGTGGTCATGCCTGTTTACTTGGGGATATGCGGGAAATAGTGTGATAGGTAAGATGCATTATACCATTAGACAAAATGGGCGCTTATTAGCGCAAAAGCGTATAGTGGGTTTTTCCACGACAAGAAGACTGCAGATAAACCAATGCAACTTATGTAGGAGGATTTGTTTAATCTCTGAGTCACTTCACTGGGTGCATCTCAAAAAATGTGAATACCATCAAAAAGTTCGTTTATTTCAGTAATTCAATTCAAAAAGTGAAACTCATGTATTTTATATAAATTCATTACACAGAATGATATTTTTCAAGCATTTCTTTCTTTTCATTTTGATGATTATGGCTTACAGCTAATGAAAACCCAAAATTCAATATCTCAGAAAATTAGAATATTACATAAGACCAATAAAAAAGTATATCCATGTACAGTATATTATGCACTCATTACTTGGTTGGGGCTCCTCTTGCATGAATTATTGCATCAATGCGGCGTGGCATGGAGGCGATCAGCCTGGGGCACTGCTGAGGTGTTATGGAAGCCCAGGTTGCTTTGATAGCGGCTCATCTGCATTGTTGGGTCTGGTGTCCCTCATCTTCCTCTTGACAATACTGCACAGATTCTCTATGGGGTTTAGTCAGGGGAGTTTGCTGGCCAATCAAGCACAGTGATACCATGATCATTAAACCAGGTATTGGTACTTTTGGCAGTGTGGGCAGGTGCCAAGTCTTGCTGGAAAATGAAATTGACATCTCCATAAAGCTGGTTAGCAGAGGGAAGCATGAAGTGCTCTAGAATTTCCTGGTAGAGAGTTGCGCAGAATTTGGACTTGATAAAACCCAGTGGACCAACACCAGCAGATGGCATGGCTCCCCAAATCATCACTGACTGTGGCAACTTCACACTGGACCACATGCAACTTGGATTCTGTGCCTTTCCACTCTTCCTTCAGTCTCCAGGACCTTGGTTTCCAAATGAAATGCAGAATGTACATTTATCCAAAAAGAGAACTTTGGACCACTGAGCAACAGTCCAGTCCTTTTTTCTCCTTAGCCCAGGTAAGACGCTTCTGACATTGTCTCTGGTTCATTTGGTCTTGACACAAGGAATGTTGCTTTTATCCCTGTTGCTTGTGCACATTCCCTACACCATAAGAATAATCATAACGGCTATTCAGCTGCTTGATTGTTCTTACAGGCAACAGGAAGGGACGTCCACCCCCCCTCCCACCTCCCTCCAGTGCTTCTTCCGGCTCCCCCTGCAATCAGGCAAACCAGAAAAGGAACCGACCAGCGCCGGATGCTAGCCATAGAGATTTCTGGTGGGCCAGATGGTCCCCGGAGTCTTTATGATCGTTTGGAGGCCGGACACAATACTATGATGTCATGCCCGGCCTCTGCATTTGAAAAAATGCCGCCGCCTTGGCTGGGAAGCCAGCATCCTTATTTTTTTTTATTTTTTATTTTAGGCTTCCCAGCCTAGAGGTGAGATCTGAGGACTTACTGACCCCATATCTCACTGTAAAGAGGACCTGTCATGTCATATTCCTTTTACAAGGGATGTTTACATTCCTTGTAATAGGAATTAATGTGATTAAAAAAAAATGTAAAAAGAAAGTATCAATCTAGAAAAATAAAAGTAAAATTAACAATAAAAAAATAAATGAAAGCGCCCCCTGGCCCCGTGTGCTCGCTTGAAGAAGCGAACACATACGTAAGTTGCGCCCACATATGTAAATGGCATTCAGACCACACATGTGAGGTATGGCCACAAACGTTAGAGTGAGAGCAATAATTCTAGCCCAAGACCTCCTCTGTAACTCAAAACATGTAACCTGTAATAATTTTTAAAACGCCGCCTATGGGGATTTTTAAGTACCGAAGTTTGGCGCCATTCCATGAGCGTTTGCAGTTTTGAAGTATGACATGTTGGGTATCTATTTATTCAGCGTAACATCATCTTTCATATTATGCAAAAAAAATTGGACTAACTTTACTGTTTTTTTTTTTTTTTTTTTTTAAACCACTTGCCAATTGCTGCACGCTGATATACGTTGGCAAAATGACATCTATGGGAAAATGGGCGTACCTGTACATATCCTTTAATTGGTGGGACTAGCAGGCGCGCACACGCCGCCGCGTACAGCGTGTCCGCTGGTGTCCCACGATCGTGTCACGTAGCCGCAGAACGGGAAGATGCCTATGTAAACAAGGCATTTCCTTGTTCTGCCTAGTGACATGACAGGGATCTACTGCTCCCTGTCATCAAGAGCAGTGATCGCTGTCATGTCAGTGGTAGCCCACCCCCCTCCCCCCACAGTTAGAGAATCACTCCCTAGGACACACTTAACCCCTTAATCACCCCCTAGTGTTTAATCACTTTCCTGCTAGTATCATTTAGACAGTAATCAGTGCATTTTTATAGCACTGATTGCTATATAAATGACAATGGTCCCAAAATAGTGTCTGCCATAATGTCACAGTCACGATAAAAATTGCAGATCGCCACCTGTACTTATAAAAAAAAATTTATAATAAAAAAAGGCCATAAAACTATCTCCTATTTTGTAGATGCTAAAACCTTTGTGCAAACCAATCTATATATGCTAATTGCCATTTTTTTCCCAAAAATATGTAGAAGAATACATATCAGCCTAAACTGAGGAAAAAAATCTGTTTTTATTATATATTTTTTGAGGGATATTTATTATAGCAAAAAGTAAAAAAATATTGCTTTTTTTTTTCAAAATTGACGTTCTTTTTTTTTTGTTTATAGCGCAAAAAAATTAAAACCGCAGAGGTGATCAAATACCACCAAAAGCTCTATTTGTGGGGAAAAAAATAATGTCAATTTTGTTTTGGTGTAATGTCCCACAGCCGCACATTTGTCAGTTAAAGCAACGTAGTGCCTAATCGCAAAGAGTGCTCTGGGGTAAAAGGGGTAAAATCTTCTGGGGCTGAAGTGGTTAATGCATGAAACTGCACAAATACCATGCGAGATAAAAAGTTGCAAGGACCGCCATTTTATTCTCTAGTGTCTCTGATGAAAAGAAATATATAATGTTGGGGCCTTTGGCAAAAAAAATTATGATTTTTACATGTAGGAGAGAAATGTTAGAATTGGCCTGGTGGGCAAGTGGTTAATATGCTTGGATACAGCACTCTGTGAACAGCCAGCTTCTTTAGCAATGACCTTTTGTGACTTACCCTCCTTGTAGAGGGTGTCAATGACTGTCTTCTGGATAACTGTCAAGCTAGCAGTCTTCCCCATGATTGTGTAACCTACTGAACCGGACTGCAAGACCGTTTAAAGTGGTTGTAAACCCATGGGGGGAAAAAAATAAAAGCAACCTGCAAGGCAAAGGCATAATGAGCTAGTATGCATAGCATACTAGCTCATTATGAATAACTTACCTGAGAACGAAGCCCCCGAATCGGTCCTCCATCTTCATGTCTGCCGCTGCCATGGATCCCGGAGTGACTTCCGGGTCTCGCTGCTCCGGCGCTGTGATTCGCCGGAGCAGCGATGACGTCACTCCCGCGCATGCACACGGGAGCCGCCACTCGCGGCATATCACCGCGATCTGCGACCTGCCCAGTGCGCCTGCACACTGCTGTCTACGGCGCATGCGCCGTAGACAGCGGTGGCTGTCTTTTTTTGTAAATATATCCTAAACCGTATAGGTTTAGGAGATATTTCTTGTACCTACAGGTAAGCCTTAATCTAGGCTTACCTGTAGGTCAAAGTGGTTTGTAAGGGTTTACAACCACTTACATGTATTTTGAGTAATGAGCTGATTAGAATGTGACACCATGGGGTCTACAATATTGAACTTTATCACAATATCCAAATTTTCGGAGATACTGAATTTTGTGTTTTCACTAGCCATAATCATCAAAATTAAAAGAAAGAAAAGCTTGTAATGTATCCAGGTTTTTATTGTTATCTGGCATTCTATTAGAGAGATTTGCCTTTTCCTCCTATCCAGCTGGAAACGTTTTTTTCACCAGATAGGTAGTGAGAAAAAAAATCTGGAACAGGGATGTAGATGAGAATAAAACCCTGACGGGTTCTATCCTCCCCTACTTTACTAAAGAAAAGCATTTTTATGTCTTTTTTGTGTTGCTGTCGGAGAGTTCCTCTCACTTCCTGTCTGATAAAACGGCAGCAGGACAGGAGGTGAGGGGAAATCTGTTTAAAGAAGACTCAGGTGGCAGTAAAAACCTTACAGGGATTCTAACCCTTCCCCAATCTTCGACAACCCTAGGAAAAACTGTTTTAGCTTTACATTTTAATTATTGCTGCAGAGGCCACTATAGAGGCACCTTCATTGCATTTAGAGATGGCAATAGGACATGCTAGAAGGCTGTCTGTGACCAGGTCCATAGCTGCACCTATCATTTGGTCTAGTCTCAATATAAACTTTATTACCAAAAGTATTGGGACACCTGCCTTTACATGCACATGAACTTTAATGACATCCCAGTCTTAGTCCGTAGGCTTCTATATTGCGTTGGCCCATCCTTTGCAGCTATAACAGCTTTAACTCTTCTGGGAAGACAAGGTTTAGGAGTGTGTCTATGGGAATGTTTTTACCATTCTTCCACAAGTGCATTTGTGAGGTCAGGCACTGATGTTGGACAAGAAGGCCTGGCTTGCATTCTCCCCTCTAATTCATCCCAATGGTGTTCTATTGGGTTGAGGTCAGGATTCTGTGCAGGCCAGTCAAGTTCCTCCACTCTAAACTCATTCATGTCATGTTGGAACAGAAAGGGGCCATCCCCAAACTGTTCCCAGAAAAGTTGGGAGCATGAAATTGTCCAAAATGTATTGGTATGCTGACGCCTTAAGAGTTCCCTTCACTGGAACTAAAGGGCCAAGCCCAACCCCTGAAAAACAACCCCACGCCATAATCCCCCCTCCACCAAATGATTTGGACCAGTACACAAAGAAAGGTCCATAAAGACATGGATGAGCGAGTTTGGAGTGGAGGAACTTGACTGGCCTGCACCTCCTGACTGACAGTCCTGACCTTAACCTGATAGAACACACTTGGGATGAATTGGAGCGGAGACTGCGAGCCAGACCTTCTAGTCCACATCAGTGCCTGACCTCACAAATGCACTTCTGTAAGAATGGTAAAACATTCCCATAGAAACACTCGTAGACCTTGTGGACAGCCTTCCCAGGAGAGTTGAAGCTGTTATAGCTGCAAAGGGTGGGCCAACTCACAATTGAACCCTACGGACTAAGACTGAGATGTCATTAAAGTTCATGTGCGGGTTAGGGCGTCTCAATACTTTTGATAACATTGTATATGTCCATGTGCCTTCTCTTTGGCACAGGAGTTTGTAGAATACATTATTGAGATATCTGCTAAACAGCTGAAGTTACTTTTCACTTCTTCCTCTCTGCAGGATTTTAAAGTTGTGAAGAAACCGGATGGGACCCGATGTTCATACAGTATTTGTGCCACAGATATTGAAAGCAATGGCTGCGACTCCCCTTCAGGATGTCCGGAGCTCTCCTTTACTCTCCTGGGAATGGGAGACAAGACTCAGAAGATGATTGTGGAAATGGCCAACAAAATTGTCCGGCTGTTGGCTAGGGAGGTGGGAAATTCATGAATATACTTTTTTTTTTCCCCTCTACTAGACTCTGGTAGAGAACTTGTAAATATCTATACAACATGGGGCTTTGCCTCACCCACCTTACTACTAGTTAAAGTGTTACTAAACCCAGGTAACACTTGGCGATGTCACAAAGTACCCACCATTCGGAGGGTAAGCAGGACCACCATCTGTAAATCCGTAAAGCGCCTCCCATCTCCCTCACTCAGCTGACCAGCCTGGTGACAGCAGGGCTTGCGCGGGTGGCGTCACGTGACGCTGGTGACGTCAACGCGTTTTGTGTTTTTGTTTGGTTTTCACACCTTAAGTACCCATCGTAGTCTAGATGTAGAAGCCTGTGTCATTGTGAAGCTGTGATACCATCTTGGTTTAAAATATTACATATTGCCATATCTTGCCAACATTAATACATTTTTTTTTTTTTTTTAGATTACACTCTATTATTATCCATAACCTCTATTTAATCCTGGTTCTCTATACCTGGATTTGCTTTTTGCATTATGTTTTAGTTAGTTGGTCTCGCACAGTACACGGAAATGCAATCATTTTAGTAAATATAAACCGCTAAATACCTTTTCTCATCAGCAGTATATAGCAGTCTTGTGACTTCTATCAGTGTCTGGTTAAATCTTTCATTCTCCTCTGACTGTCCTATGAGGCTGCAGGACCCCTGACCCTCTGTCTGGAGAGTGCTGATTGGCCCTGTGCTGATCACATGCACTCTCCAAAAAAAAAAAAAAAACTCTAGCAATACAAAACTGAGCAGGTGAAGCTGGCCCCCAATGCTCTGTGCTAGCAGCAGATGGATTGGGGACAGTGGAAGAAGGGGAGGATCAGAGAAGACAAGATCAAACCAACTTTTTACACAATGCAGAAGAATAACCTCTTAGGTTCCGCAGTGAGTAGAACAAGCATGCTTTACTGCATATACAGACTGATTTTACTGTGGTGGCTTTAGTAACACTTTAAGAGATAATTTTGCTCCTTCAACCTGTTTGTCCAAAGTTGTCTTATCCTATATAAAATGTCTGCTGCTCCCCTTTTATTTCAGGTGCCTTTAAAGTGTGAGGATGTTGCAATTTATTTCTCTAACGATGAAGAGGAATATCTTGAAGGACATGGGGAGCAATCTAAGAACAACCTGGGCACCTGTAGCATTGGTGAGAAAACTGATAAATCTAACTTCAAAAACCTCAGGGCACTTCCTATGCCTAGACACTCCGGTGCCTTTAGTCTCCTAGCTGCATATCACCATTGTAAGGCATTGCTGCCTCTGTTAATCTGTGAGATAAATAAATGCCATTACTGTTCTCCTTGCTGGAAAGGAAGCTGTATGTGAGCACCTGCCGTGCAAGTATCTCCCTGCTTCTGCTTCATTCCATAGATCTGTGCTTCTTCTTCTTCCATTTCTCCTATTGCTTCTTGATAATGACCCCACCAGTCATCAGGTGAAGTTCTAACATGAGAAAGCAAAGAACTGCCTCTACCAAGATGGCCACCTCCACGCAGAGAGACAGTTCAGAACAAAGTATGGTAAATGACTAATCGAGAAAAGATCAGCTGCAGGGAGACCCCAGGCAGTACTGGTGACTAGTCCTCTGCCCTCTATCTGCCCTTTTTTTTCTTTTTTGGCACAGTTTCCACAGTTCAGGGACTACTTAACCACTTCAGCTCTGGAACATTTACCCCCCTTCATAACCAGGCCATTTGTTGCGATACGGCACTGCGTTACTTTACCTGACGATTGTGTCGTCTTGCGACATTGTACGCTAATAAAATGTATATCGTTTTATTTTCCCCACAAATTTAGCTTTTTTTTGGTGACATCTGCTCACCTTTTGTGTTTTTATTTTTTAGCACTATAAAGAAAAACATACCAACAATTAAAAAAAAAATATATATATATATATATATATATATATATATTTTTACTTTCTGCTAAAAAAAACATATCCAATAAAAAAAAAAGAAAAAAAAAATCGAATTTCTTCATCAATTTAGTTCAATGTGTATTCTGCTGCATATTTTTGGTGAATAAAAAAAAATAAATTGGTTTGCGCAAAAGTTATCGCTTCTACAAATTATGGGATATATTTTTGGAATTTTTAATTATTTTTATTTTTTTACTAGTAATGGCAGCGGTCAGAGACTAATGCCTTGTACACACGATCAGAAATTACGACGGATAAGGTCCGATCAGATTATATTGTCGGAAAATCTGATCGTGTGTGGGCTCTATCGAATTCCGACGGAAAAAATTTGAGAGCAGGATCTCAAATTTTCTGACAAAAAAAAATCCAATCGGACTTTTTCCGATCATTTGCAGTGCAGACGGGCACTGCTATCTACGGCGCATGTGCCGTAGACAGCGGCACGCAGGTGCACTGAGCGGGGCATCGTCGATGACGGCAATGCCGCGAGTCTCGGCTCCCGTGCTCATGCGTGGGAGTGACGTCATCGCTGCTCCGGCGAATCACAGCGCCGGAGAAGCGAGACCCACGGAGACCCACCAAGAAGATGGAGGCTCGGAACTACAGGGGACAGCGGTGACTTCGCTGGCTCCTGTGTCAGGTAAGTGACACATAATGGGCTACTATGCGATGCATAGTAGTCCATAATGCTTTGCCTTTACAGGGAATGAAAGAGGAAGTAAACTCATCAGGGTTTACTTCCTCTTTAACTGACACTTTTGGCAGTGTTTGGGGACCAGTGACACTAAAACAGTGATCAGTGCTAAAAAATATGCATGGTCACTGTACTAATGACACTGGCAGGGAAGGGGTGATTAAAGGGTTAAAATTGTCCCTAGGGAGTGCTTGCTAACAGCAGGAGTGGGTCGCCGGCGTGCACACCCCAGACCCTAAACTGGAAAATCATGTGCAGGTACATGGTTCTGCACAGAGCGGCTGCCATGCCGCAGTAAATGTACATAGGGCGGTCGGCATCTGGTTAAAATAGAACTTCACTCTCTCTCAACACTGACTATTTTTAATCCTTATTTTGATAGCATTAGTAAATAGATAGTCATAAGGCCCAGGTGGGGAGGATGAGTCTTCAGGTGGGAATAGGAGTCTTCATGTGGGGAGGATGAGTTTTCTTAGCTAACTAAGCACACCCTCTTGCCTGAATACCTGAGCTAAGGGCAGATGGATTCCATGAAGTAAATACTACATGAATCATCTGCCCTTACTCAAGATGGCCATGGCCAGAAATGCTAGAGGCTGTCTTTCAGCGTGATTTCTTAAAATAAAGAACGGAGACATGGACAGATTGGTGCGTTTGATTTTAAAAGTATAAAATGAATTGAACAACGTTCCACTTTAACTCCTTAACCCATTCTCTGTCCTCTCCTCATTGCTGATATACACTTGAGAACTCTCCATGCTCTCTCCTTCATAGTGGCAGAACACAGATCGGCAGGTCCTCTTTGTAAACTAAAGTTGTGATCCTCAGTGTAGCAAATCACAATAAAAAGGTATATAGCTGTGAAAACACAACAATGTAACAATACAGCATGACAGATATGCTGACGCATTTCATTAAAAAGAAGAAGTTTGGCCAGGAACTGGTCATGGGGAGCTGTTGAGCATCTCATCTCATCTCATCTCAGGAGTGTTGCTGGTAGTCAGAACCATGGAGAAGGCCAGTTGCTTGATAACAGATTATGACAATATGAGTGTTTTGAAATACAAAAATCAGTTTATGATAAGATATACACCCCGATCAGCCATAACATTATGACCAGCCACCTAATACAGATACAGAATCCTTTATTAATCCCAAAGGCAAATTGTTATTATTGAGTAGGTCCCTCTTTTGCCACCAAAACAGCCCTGACCCACTTATGGACTCTACTAGACCTATAAAGGTATGCTGTGGTATGTATACAAAAGAGTGACAATCACTCCAACCTATAACTAACCTTTTCACTATGATGCACACGGAGGAGTAGCTCACAAAATGCTCCAACTTGGAGCACTCTGAAAATTCTAGCGTTAAGGCCGCAGTATACAGCGGAGCCTTGACAGCTCTGTGGCTTACACATTTTTTTGCAAATGGGTTTAAACAAAACCTTCTGTTTTTAACGTGTATTGTTAGACAGGGTCAGTTTGGTTGTTTTGCAGGCTGGCTGGGAAAACGTGCTTGGAAATCTTTTGTTTGTGGTGCTGTGGTGTCTTGCCTTCCCATGTTGCATCCTGGTTATATCTCCTGCCCCGGTAAGCGACTCACATGCCCATTCACATGATGTAAAAGAAAACATGTTTCATCAGACCAGGCCACCTTCTTCCATTAATCAAAAAAAAAAAACAGCCGACACACGAATGCTTCTTCTTAATGCACTTTATTCCAGCATATGCAGCAGTAATAACATGACAAATGCATTTATCATATGCAGCAGTAAAAACATGACAAATGCATTTATCATATGCATATGCTGAAAAAAAAACTACATTTGTGTGCCGGCTGTTTTTTGATTTGTGGAACTGTTGTGGACTTTCCAGCACTCAGCTTTATCTTATCTTGCGGTGGAACTTGGGTAAACTATAGTGCACCCCACCTTCTTCCATTGCTCCGTGGTCCAGCTCTGATACTCACATGCTCAATGTAGGCGCTTTTAGCTGCGGACACGGGTCAGTATGGGCACCCTGACTGATCTGCGGCTACGCAGCCCCATACACAACCAACTGCGATGCGCTCGGTGCTCTGACACCTTCCTATCATGTGCGTGAATGTAAATATAAAACCTACACCCGTGCAAACTATACAGAGTAAATTATATATCAAAGTCCATTAATAATGAAAACAGATCCAATCTTCAACTGTGAGACGTGTTTGATCCACCACCAGTGTGTCAAGATTCACTTCTTACCGGAACTTAATGACCCCCCGTTACAGAGGGTCATAGAAGGCATGTACTGATAATATATTTCCTGGGCCCTCAGATACTCCTCCTGGTCTCCTTATTGCACACTTCCCAAACCATAGGTGGTATACCCAGCGCTCTTCACATCACCCTGCATGAACCAAAACTCCTTGGTATTATGAATAGCATGAAAGAAATAGATGCTCCAATAGTGTAAAAAACCTCCAATTTATTTAGCAAAAAAAAAAAACCTCAATTGCACTTACAAAAACGACGATGTTTAGAAGCCCAAAGTCCTGTGCGCCGGCCGGCACACACACGGACAACCAGTGCCTCCTAGATCTCCAACCACATACACGAGGTGACGTCAGCGCGTCGCTCCGCCCTACACGTTTCGTAATAGAGTTACGCCGTCCAGGGGTATACCACCTATGGGAGGGAAAGTGGTTGAGAATGTTTATTGAAAATACAATTGAACGTGGCCTTTTCTTTTAATCCATTTCAGACCAACCAACAGCCCCATTGCAGCAAAGGACAGAAAAAAATTGCCCCATCAATCTTTGCATTAAAGAGGAGCGGGAAGAAGAACTTCATCATTCCGCTGGTAAGTATTCAGTTTCTACAAAATAGAGATCCGTATTATGCATGGCTTTGTAATCAGTAATGTGTTGGATTGCCCTGAAGCAAGGGGTCCTGGTTTCAATACCTATGAAGCACACTACTTACACCCATCTTGTATGTTTTTCCTATGTTTTATGGGTTTGGTGTGCTGCTTGAGTTGTACGCTATAACCCAAAAATAGACAGTTAATTCTAAGGCCTCCTGCACACTGGGCATCAAAAACACCACTTTTAAGGGTGTTTGACTTTTTGGTTGGGCGAGCTTGGAGATGGCAGGTCCAGTGCTGAAGGTGTCAAATTGCACTGAGTTCCAGGAAGTTCATGGAATGCTGATGGGAAGCCAAGCTTCCTCCAATGATTAAGTACCCTGAGAAGTTACTCTGTACTTCTCCCCAGCCTGAGAAGCTGGCATCTTCTGTGAAAACTGCCCAGTTTATTAGGGAAAAAAATATTTTTTCCTGACTCCATTGTCAAAGTGGAAATCCACACACCATTCTCGCTCGATGGCTGCAACACAGCATTTAAAGTGTCAGTCTGCTCCTTAAGGCTGTGATACATAAAAAAAATGCTGCACCCTTTGCTCCCCTGTATCCTGAGGGAATCAGAGTGACAGCACCCCTGGAACCAGTTTAAAGGGCATGACCCTGACTTACATTGCCAGTAGTTATGGCCCCAAACAAGGGGTCAGGATGCTGAGAAAAAGCCCCATCCAGGTTTTCACCAATCCTGGTGGGCATACTCCAGGAGGAGTCTTCAGGGTTAGGGCTCCACTGGCGGGCAGACCACAGTCCTGGACCAAAGTAGTGCCCTCCGACTAATTTATTGTATTGCACCATGTGCTAAGGTGAGTGCCTTGTTTAGGACCCAGTACTTGCAGAAGCTTTATAGGCTGGCCCCACATCTTCTTTCTGATGGGTTCCAGGTACAGTTCCTCAAGGCTCAGTCTGGGAAATAACTAAAAAGCTGAAATGAGATGGTCACAGTGGCTTTGAGGCAGCTAAAGCTTGATAGCGGAATCTTGGGAAGAAGCAATAGACCAAAAGATAATGGTTTACTTCTCCTATTGGAGAGAAGACATCAATCAGTAAGGAAAGTAGTAAAATCTGAGGCTGATTGGGAGGGGGTGGCACTGTCCTTGTAGCTTATTTTTTGCCAGTGTCCAGTAACCTGAAGGTAGCTGCCCATAACCATGGTTAAGACTGAAGATCTGTTTCTTGTGCTTTAAAATTACAAAATGCAGTATAATGTGGAGTTTTTGTTTAATTTAATTTCAGAACAGCCAACAGCCCCAGTGCAGCAAAGTACAGAACAAATTTACCCCATCAAATGTCGCATTAAAGAGGAACCAGATGTAGAAGCTCATCGTGTCACTGGCAAGTATTCATTTATAGTTTATTAACAGTATGCATGGCTTTGTGATTGGTGATGCGTTGGATTGCCTTTCCTTGAGTTCTGGTTTTAATTCACACCAAGCGGCTGCTTATACCCATCTTATATGTTCCTCCCGTGTTTTTAATGGTTGGCTCCAGCTGCTTCTGATTCATCCTGCACCCTAAAAGTACGCTGTTATCCTCTCTTTTTAAAGTGATTGTAAACCTTCAACTTGTAAAACAACCTATTCTGTTTAAAATAGAAATGAAAGGCAAACATTTGTGTATAGATTTTAAAATAAAGTTCTAAATACATTTTCTCCCCCTTTTTTTTTCACAAGTGAGCACATTCCCTCTGTTCTCAGCTGCATAACAACTAGAGGAGGATAAACAGCAGCACACTGAGCTTCCCAGTGAAAGACTGTGCAGGCGGGGGTCAGGACAAGACTGATCACTGGAGGAGATAAGGCTGAGTTCTCAGCACAGCTAAAGAACTGACCATGTTGTGTCCTGTGCTTAGCTGGTTAGTTATTAATAGGAAAGCAGACAGACTGGCAGGTACACTGCGATTTTTAGCGGGACTGCCACATTGCAGGGGACAGATCGGACACTTTTGACACTTTTTTGCGACCGTTGACATTGATTACTGTATAAATGTCACCGACAGGGAAGGGGTTAACATTAGGGGCCGATCAAAGGGTTAAGTGTGTTCCCTGGTAGGTGTTTCTAACTGTATGGGAGCTGGGCCGACTGGAGGAGGAGAGAGATCGCTGTTCCTAATCACTAGGAACAGCAGATCTCTCTCTCTAACTCCCCTGTTCGAATGGGAATCCGTCGGTTTACATTGACAGATCCCCGTTCTGGTTCTCATTCCCACGATAGCGGGTGGTCGGCGGACTTTGCGGTCACCAGCCACCTGCATCAGGTACCCCACCATGCTGGTAATGCTCTTAAAGGAGCCGACCTTCCCCCTCGGCAATTTGAGGGAACGTGCCGACCTGCCGCTGTCGGCCCTTTAAGACGCTGTAGGAGGTGCGTGCCCGCAGCGTGTGCATGGAACCGATGCAAGTGCCCAGCGACAGGACCCTGGGACAGGTAAGTGTCCGAATTATTAAAAGTCAGCAGCTGCAGTATTTGTAGCTGCTGACTTTTATTTTTTTTATTTTTTTTAAGTGGGAACCTCGCTTTAATGGTTTAGCACTTTATGGATGCATATCAGATACTCATACTTATACCGAGCACTTTTTTCAGCACTGATTATTTGCACTTTATTTACTTTTTTATTGTCATTTTTGCACTCAAATGTACCTTTTTAGATTTGTACTTTATTGATCTATTTCAGGGGTGTCCAAACTTTTTTCAAAGAGGGCCAGATTTGATGAAGTGAACATGCACGAGGGCCGACCATTTTGCCTGACATTCTTTGAACCATTGAAAATTCGGTCTAAGTGTGTCCATCCGAGCGCTAATACGCGGCCCAACAAGAATTCTCTTGCCTTTGTCGCGCTCATTCCCAACACACAAACGAATGCTCTGCACTTTAGGGGGTACCGTTAATTCTTAATGGTACCCCACACATTGGAAAATGTAGGGTGCTTTTGGTGCAGTGCAATAAAAAAAAAAAAAAAGCTTGGGGGCTTCTTTCCCTGCATTTTTGTGAGTAGGGAAGTCCATTGAAATGAATGGGCTGCCCAGCACACAGTACGCAGCCACACAGATGTGAACCAAGGGCTTGTTCACATGTCAGGTTGGAGGGGCATTAAAAACACATGGTCAAGCTGTTTTTACCACCCCCAACTTCTCCCACTTTAGCTGCAGAGGGAGCAGCTGGGGGTGTACACAGGCTGTGGCTGCAGCTGGAGGTATACCCAGGGTGAATGGGCCTGCACTTCAAGTACACACAGTTGCGGTATAGTGATGCTGCTGTTTTTACGGGCTTAAAACAGGTGGTGAGGAGGCAACATAATGCCTCTTTACCGCCATTCAAATGCCTCTGAAAAGAGATCTGTGCTTGAATTGCTTTTCAGAGGAGCAGCAGTACTGGGTATTATCACACACAAGCCCTACAAAAGCAGTTTTGATGGTACAAGAATGGGGGGGGGGGGGGTCCGGATTAAAAGTAACATATACACAGACACATATACACACATGCAGACACACATACAGACAAATGCACGCCGCACACACACACATACATACAGACACATGTGCACACACACATACAGACACATACAGACACATACAGACACACACACACACACACACACACATACATGCACACACATACAGACACGTGCACACACACATACACACAGTCATACATACAGACACACGCATACACATACATACACACACAGACATACATACAGACACATGTGCACACACACACACACACACATACAGACACATGTGCACACACACACACACATACAGACACATGTGCACACACACACACACACATACAGACACATGTGCACACACACACACACACATACAGACACATGTGCACACACACACACACATACAGACACATGTGCACACACACACACACACATACAGACACATGTGCACACATACAGACATACATGCATACACACACACACAAATAAAGCCCTTTTTAACACTAATTTAGCTTGTAGCATAGTACAGTACCTTTGCAGCTTCCTCATTCAGCCGGGTACTGCACTGTAGGGGGAAGCAGAGAGCACAGCACACTCCTCTGCACTTTACTTTCACTTTTGAAGCTCACGGAGCTTCTCACAGTGCCGGGGATCGGGCTGATCTGACCGCCCTCATCCCACGGCACACTAAATTGAGAAAGACCAGGCGGGCCGTTCAAAACCGGACCGCGGGCCGGACTGTGGACATGCCTGATCTATTTAATAATTTGTTGCACGTAGGTGTTTCATTTTTAGACACATTGATTATGTATTTTTAATATTGCTTATACGCTGCACAGTTTACATACCAGTTTTTTTATTATCAGGTTTAGCAGTGGGTTCAATAGGTTTGGTTGAGACAGCATAAGATTGCGTTGTTTCTCCTTTCATTGTACTGTATCTGTAGTGTTTACTTATCTCTCTCCAAAGCCCTAAGTCCCGTGTCTTTCTGCTGCTCCGTTCTTCTGTTATCAGCATGATAACTTCTGACAAGCTCTCTGATACAGGAGATAAAAGCAGCTAGAAATTTATGTCGGGAGGGAACTTAGAGATGGATAAGCAGAGAGCTGGTCTATTCACAGTACAGCTCTGCAAGTTTCTTCATTCCTTTGCCTATGTGAAGGGGGTGGGGGGGGAGTTGTCTTTTCTCCAATGAGCTTACACACAGTGTATGCCCAGACTCCCGTCCCACTGCTGAAACAGGAGGAAACATTTCTAATACAATGTGTATTTTCTAAAGAATGTAGGAAGCTGAAGACAGCAGATATACATGTAAAACTTATGTAGGGAGATTTGTTTCATCTCTGTGTATCATCTGAGGCTGCTCCCTTCACTGGGTATATATGAGGTTTACATACACTTTTAAATTATGTGGGCATCTATAAATCTGTCACTTCTGACTTTGGCATAAGGGAAAGGCTACTGACAGAGCAGAACTTTTGTGGAGAACAGCAATTACCTATGCTGCGATCCTCTACTACACCTAGAAGACTGAGGACTTACTGTGAGTGCAGGGTGTCATGAGATCCTCCATCACTAAACACCCTATTGTTTACCATGTAGTGGTGCAGAGAGAGAGGGGCTGACATCATGTAAACACTCCTCTCTGCATCACTGAGGACCACCCAGCTTGGGGTAGAGGTGAAGAGGACCATAAGGCATCACGTGACCAGCCTGATGACTTTGGAAAAGAATTGGGGGGCAGGAGCTAAGAGTCCAGATTTGGGATTTTAAGAAAATCTGCCCCTTTCTACCATTCATGGAAAAGTGACAGGATCTCTTAAAAACTCATCCTAAGCACTGATGCACATCTTCCCTGTGCTCCTCCATGGTCATCTGTTGGTGCCCTCTGTCAATCCCCTGTATGCACATTAGGGGGTACGCTTGTATGACTGCAGAAGGAATACTGGATTTGAGTTGGGTCAGGGACTGATGAACCCTTAGAATAGAATTGTTTTAGTACATAGAGAAAAATTCAGTTTTTACATATTTAATGCACTTTTTCATGTCCCTCCAGAATCTCCCCAGTTCGTTCCTTTTCCTGATCAGGAACATGTTTATATTAGCGATCACATCAAGGAGGAGACAGAGGAGGGCCAAGATTTGTATATGTCTGTATCTGAGGACCCAGTCAGTCCAGGTAAGCACATTGTTCACCTTTTTTGTTGATGTCCACAGATTTATTTATTTTTATATAATTTTTGCACTGTTCAGTATTTCATTTGATGTAATTGTTATGGGGCATTTATGCTATTGTTTCACAATGATGCACAAAACAGTGTAGTTCCATTAATCTTTAATGGCATCCCAATGCACTGCAAAGTCAGCACAGAGCACCTGGAAACCATCTGTACGATATAGTGCCATGCCCTTTATATATGTGATGTGGTGTGGTGTGTTGGCAGCCCATTTAAATTGGTAACGTAATGTATTGAAAAAGTCTATAAGGGGCCCTTATGTTTGCCTCTTACAATAATAGCAGTACTTTTAGCTGTTTTGTAGAAGAGAGAGAGAAGTGGCGCCACCCAAGTGTAGTATTAATGTACAGGCTTTATTATCACAGGGTTAAAAACACTCACAAGACATAATTGATAAAAGTGCTCATCAATGGTACTCAGTCCTGGGGGGTCCTGCCATCCTGGAGGCTCTGCCGGTGTCATCCACGCTGCTGGAAGGAGATGGTAGGAGACACTGAGGTCCCTGTAGGTCCAGGAAGTCTCACGCTGGACCAGCATAGAACACACGGGCAGAAGTGACATCAGTGGAAGGGATGCAAGTCCCTACAGGGACCTCCGCGCCTCCTACCATCTCCTTCCAGCAGCGTGGCTGACACCGGCGGAGACTGCAGGACCCCCCAGGGCTGAGTACCATTGATAAACAGTTTATCAATTATGTCTTGTAATTGTTTTTAACTCTGTAATAATAAAGCCTGTACATTAATACTACACTCAGGTGGCGCCTCCCTTCTCTCTCACCTCTCTTCCATTTTCCAGAGTTGGACACACTCTTAGGATAGCTGCCACCACTAGCTGTTTAAGACCGATGGACTTATAGACTGAGCCTGTCTCTCTTTTTTTTTTTTTTAATCGATTGTTTTAGAGACTCGCTCTAATTTGGGCATATGCCCTCGGTGCACTGGATCTATCCTTTTTGTTTTGTACGTGTCTCTTACCTGTGTATCCTGCCACTATTCTAATTTTACTTTTATTACTTCCTGGAGAGAGTTGATTGTGCTGCAAGATTGTTGCTCAGTTTCCAAAAGTGTTGTCACCCACTCCCTGCAGCATAGACCCTCAGGTGTTGCCCCCCTGTAGGAAGCGTGGACAATGCCTACCTTTGGGGAGCGCTTAAATCTCCTCCCAGTCTTATTTTATCTGCCTGGAAATGGATGGAGGAAGTGAGATGAAGTGACAGTCATCAGTACATGCCACAGCTCCCGTGGAACAGAGGAAGATTGGAGGCTGAGTGGTCATGCAACCAATAAGTAAAGAATGCTATTTTCTTGCTCCTAGCAAGTTTGAATTCCATCAAAGCCTCTGGCTCATTCCTGGCATCTGCAAGAGACCAAGAATGGAGCCGTGTGTTGGGACAAAATATATCCAGTGAAGGAATACTGCAAAAAGTTTCAGTGCAGCACAGGCAGCGTTCACAGGAAATTACAAGCCAAGTAGATTTCTGGCAGGATGAACAGGAATTTTCTTGCACTTAATGGACAGATATGATGAATTTTTATATAAAAATTTTATTTTTAACAAACCAAAATAGAGAAAATAGGAGTAATGGCGCGTACACGCGATCTGACTTTTCGGCGGACTGGAATCCGTCAGACAATTCGATCGTGTGTGGGCTCCAGCGGACTCTTCCTTCCCAAAAGTCCGGCGGACCTAGAAATAAAACTTGCTTCAAATCTTTCCGACGGACTTGAGTCCGGTCTAAAAATCCAGTCGTCTGTGTGCTAGTCCAACAGACTAAAACCGATGCTAGGGCAGCGATTGGCTACTGGCTATGAACTTCCTTATTCTACATCATCACGTTCGAATCCATCTGACTTTTGGAGTGATCATGTGTGGGCAAGTCCATTCATTTGAAAATCCGGTGGACCTCCGCTGCAAAGTCCGTCGGATAGTCCGCCGAAAAGTCCGGTCGTGTGTACGTGGCATTAGAGTTAAAGTACACGTCAAGCCTACTCACTTGACTTATGTCCATGTAATATATGGATAGCACACACAAGGATCCATGCATTTAAAATAATATTCAAGTACATTTTTTTTTAAATAATAAATATATCAATACTGGTTTTGCCACAGAGCAGCCCCAATCTTTCTCTGCTCAGGTCCCAAGCTGGTGTCTTGTCAAATAGGGTCCTCCATCAGATGCTGTCCCCTGCGTACTGCGCATGCGCAGTACACAGGAACACAGATTCCGAAAATTGCCGAGGATGAACGGCGCCTGCGCCGTGAGTCCAGGTTCTATCCCCACTATCCAAGTGGACATAGAGTTAGAATAAAAAAGAGCCGAGCGCAGCGAGGCCGAGCCCGAAGCGTGGCGAGCGAAGCGCCCTCTAAAATTCACAACCCTATGTCCGCTTGGATGGTGGGGCTACCACCTCCACTCACGGCGCAGGCGCCGTTCAGCTTCGGAGATTTTCCGAAGCTTCGTCTGCTCCGTACTGCGCATGCGCAGTACGGAGCGGACACATATTGATGGCCGGACTCTATTAGGCAGAACACCGGCACTCCTGGCCCCTCCCTCCTGCCAGTTGCCTGCAAAGCAAGCAGCTTGCAATGGGGGCACCCAAGCAGGCTCACTCCTAAGCCGTGGCTCTGCATGTACATTCACACACAAAGCCCCATCTCAGCCTGGCCCACACCCCCCTCCTCGTTGGCTCACTGGGTGTCTTAGCCAGTGAGGAAAGAGAGTCCCCAGAGAGCCAAGGCTCAGCCTCCAAGAGCCTGAGACAGCCATTCCTGCCACCTCTACAGCCTGACGCTCTTGTGAGCACTGGATGGGCAGAGAAGGGAGCCACTAACTGTCAGTCATCAGCTCTCTGCTCACTGAAAAACCGAGCGATCAGTTATCTTGGATTGTTCAGTTCTCAGCATTAGAGGCAGCGGGGGACAGATGCAGCCTTGGACAGATGCCACATCCACCTAGGTGAGAGTATGTATATATATTTTTTAAGAACCCCATACTTCTCTTTTAAGCAAAACTGTCATGAAATTTTATTTCTTTTTTCCGTCAGAAGAGTCTTTAATTTTGCTCTAACGTGCCTTGTCTGGTCAGGACAAAGTGTCAGCTTTACTTTGATCCCTCACTACGCCCTAGCATATAACTATCTGCTCAACATCAGGAGCCAAAGCAAATACTCAGTACTTCTGGCTTTCTATGGCTAAGCCCAATAGCGAAATAAGTCAGAGGGAGGAGATCACTTGGGTAATGTGACTGCTTTGGAATAAACATTTAGGTGGAGGATGTACCTTATGGCCCTCAGAGGATATCTGAACATGGTGAATATATCTTTTCAAAGTATTTTCTTTGGTGAGGATGGACCTGTACAGAGTCAGCACCCAGAGGTGGAGAGTAGTTAGGGATGATGTGTATTCTTTGGAATATGGAGGAACATGTAGCCAGTATATGTTGTTACGTGGGGAGTCCAAACGCTTGCCAGTTCCAGCGACTCAAATAACTTAATTTTGCTCCAAGGAAACTAAGAATCTGTAACTGTGGAGGTACCGTATGCATTAAACTGAATTTTGCCTTGCATGGGCAAGACACAGGTTTTCTTTAAGGCCTTGCAAGAGGAGGCAGCAATCGGTGCCACTGAAGTCTCAGAGATCAGAGCAGTTGGCTGGTGGTTTAAACCATTCGTGCCCACATAAAATATAAAGTGGTTGTAAACCTCAGACATAAAGACAAAGAATATCCCTCTAGAGTGTGCACTTGTCTCAATTAAGAGCGCTGTCATTTTTGTCCACTGCTTCATTCCTCCACTATCAACATGAGTCACTTCTGACAAGTTTTCCTGACACCAAGTGAAAAAAAGGTGTCTACTCCAGTAGATTGACAGCCTCAACTCTGTTCCTGTAAAATTGGAGGGTGTGCCCCTTCCCTCCAATCAGCTCTTGGAGCTCTCCTTACTGTGCTCTGAAGTGTGTAATTTCAGCTCCCACCCCCTTTTCTGACATCTCAAATAAGCTTTATAATTTTAGCACATTGACTGTAGAAAAGAGTGTAGATAAACATGTACAACTTATGTAGGAGGATTTGTTTAATCTCTGTGTATCACCTGAGGCCATTCACTTCACTGGGTATACAGCATGCAAGTGTTTACAACCACGTTAAATAACAATTTTCTGAGGTTGGCCTTTAACAATTAGAACTGAATTTTATTCCAAAGCCTGTATATAGTGAACGTTACTCTGGAAATATTCATCTGTCACTGTTTTTTTTTTTTTTTATCAGAATGTATGTACAAAGACGAAGAATATTTACCACCAAAAACTAACAACAAAAGGTCCAGGACACACAAGCCAAGATTGGAGAAGACCTCTTTTTCCTGCAAAGTGTGTGGGAAAGTATTAGGAAGTAAGTGGACTCTTGATAAACACCTACTGATACATACCGGACAGCGGCCATTTCCATGCAATGAGTGCGAAAAAAGTTTCTCATGTAAGAACCACCTGGATGCTCACAAGAGAAGTCATACTGGAGAACGACCATTTGCCTGCAACCATTGTGACCGGAGGTTCTTCAATCACCAGCACCTCGTCCTCCATCAGGTAGTCCACACTGGTGAAAAGCCATACTCCTGTCCAGTGTGTGGGAAAGGCTTCACTCGGCAATCCAGCGTGGTTAAGCACTCCGGTATGCATGCAGAACAGAAGCCATTTGTGTGCAACGAGTGTGGAAAGAGTTACTGCCAATACGCCAGCCTAGTTGTCCACCAGCGGCAGCACTCAGGGGAGAAACCATTTGTCTGCAAGTACTGTGAGAAAGCTTTTCCATGTAAAGACACCATGTTGAAGCATCAAAGGGCTCACACGGGGGAAAAGCCCTTTGCATGTCCTCAGTGTGATAAACGTTTCATTGATAAATCCAGCATGACTAAGCATAAGCGTAAAGTACATGCCAAGGAATCTAAACCGGCCAGCTGGCTAGGGATGGAATCTGATCAAATTTTAGTGACTGTGTGATCACTTTTAAAAAATATATATATTAAATCGTCAGCAGATATGCTACTTAACATGCTTATTGTATCCCTGCATTTTTACAGGAAAGTATGCACAAAACTGATATTGGAGTTGATGGTGGACTGGGATGGAGTAAGGAGGTGGTTGTACATAACGGCCGTATCTTTCTACACTTTGGCCATATGGTAGGTGGTTCCAACAGGTGAAGCCCCAACATTTGTGGCTAGTGCCAGAGATTATCGCTAAGCTTCTGCCTGACATTCCTATTGGTCAATTACTATGACTAGTAGCCCTGCTAGACGATCGGAATGTGCAGGATGTAGGAAGGAGCTAGATTTGGCACTATTGGAAAGTCCCGTAACGTTGCCTCTTAGAACCCCCTGAGGTTCAGCCATGATGGAAAGATTTAGAAAGCTACTAAAAGTGTGTGCACTTCATACCTGAAGAAGTTTGTCTTTTTTCCCCTCAGTGACAGACTCTTTAAACCATAGATTCTTATCGGAGACTCTTGTGTTGGTTAGTACAGATTCACTTTAATGCAATAAAAATAATTTTAATAACAGCATGAATCCTGAAATCTGTTATTTAAAGGGATGATGTTTGCTGGCCTCCTTTTTAAAGAGGCCCTGTTACTGGTATTTGTTGTGTGTGTTTTTTATTTTATTTTTGGATAAAGTGGAGAGGGATTAGAACCGCTGGTAGATTTTATTGCTGTCTGTGGCCTCATTAGGGAGATTCACCCTCATTATATGTCCTGTTTACCATTAGAGATGGACGAACTTCCGACGGGACGTTTCGCGAACGCGGCCAAAAGTTTGCGAACCACAAAGTTTGCGGCGGGACCCATTGACTTCAATGCCAGGCGAACCTTAAAAACCTACAGGTCATATTTTCAGCCACAAAATACTTACTAGCGGTGCACACATAGTCCCACCACATGGCCACTGACATAACACATGTATGAAGTGAATCTGGGATCGACAACTACAAGCATTCTTTTTTTATCTGTGAAATTTTGACAATTCAGGACTCAGGAGCGCATGAAGGCAATGGAGGAGAGGAAAGGTCAGGGTAGGCTATGAAGAGGGTGCAGGAGATGATCACCAGCACCGTGATAGAGAGTACTGACACCAGCACCGTGATAGAGAGCACTGACACCAACACTTTGATATAGAGCACTGACACCAGCACCGTGATATAGAGCACTGACACCAGCACCGTGATATAGAGCACTGACACCAGCACCGTGATATAGAGCACTGACACCAGCACCGTGATAGAGAGCACTGACACCAGCACCGTGATAGAGAGCACTGACACCAGCACGAGATATAGAGGACTGACACCAGCACCGTGATATAGAGCACTGACACCAGCACTGTGATAGAGAGCACTGACACCAGCACCGTGATAGAGAGCACTGACACCAGCACCGTGATAGAGAGCACTGACACCAGCACCGTGATAGAGAGCACTGACACCAGCACCGTGATAGAGAGCACTGACACCAGCACCGTGATAGAGAGCACTGACACCAGCACCGAGATAGAGAGCACTGACACCAGCACCGTGATATATTGTACACCTATACCAGTCTTTACAAGGACCTTTGTGGGCCTAGTAGCTAGTGATTTTCAGACTGTCCCTCAGTCCCTTCACTGATAAAAGACTGCTGCTGAAACCAGCAGTAATCTGTAGCACAGCCCTGCACCAGCACCCTATATATTGTACACCTATACCAGTCCTTAAAAGGACCTTTGTGGACCTAGTAGCTAGTGATTTTCAGACTGTCCCTCAGTCCCTACACTGATAAAAGACAGCTGCAGAAACTAGCAGTAATCTGCAGCACAGCAATGCACCAGCACCCTATATATTGTACACCTATATCAGTCCTTAAAAGGACCTTTGTGGACCTAATAGTAATAGCTAGCTAGTGATTAAACTGACTGCCCGTGCTGCACACAGCGTCCTGTCCCTACACTGACAAAAGACAGCTGCAATCACCAGCACAGCAGTGCACTGAACCCTATATACTGTACTACACCTATACAAGTCCGTAAAAGGACTTTTGTGGACCTAATAGCTAGCGATTTGTGTCACTACAGTCTGTCCCTGCTCCACACAGCAACCTCTCCCTACACTGACATAAGACAGAATGTAAAATGGCCGCCAGATCAGGTCTATTTATAAGGTAGGGGGAATGTCCAATTGTCCATGTGCTGAAATGTCTCCATTGGCTTTCCTGTACCCCATGATGAATGTGTCATCATGGGTCAAAGTTCTTTCACACTGTAAACGCATATGTCCGCCGGGCGAACAGCGGCAATAGTCCCCCGGTTTGGCGAATCGCAAACGCGCAAAATTTGCCGCAAACCGACTGCCGGGCGAACAGTTCGGCCACCCCTATTTACCATGATCATTGAAAGTGAAAGTAAAGAAAATCCCAGATATTGGGGTGTCCCCAGAAAAGTAATAGAAGGAGAAATCCTCCAATGGGGAAATCTCTCCAATGGGTATAGCTAGGTAAAACATTACAAATAAGTGTATATACTGTTTAAAATTGAGTAATACACTGTGTCACCTTGCTCTGCATATGCTCAGCAGAGCTCCATTCTGAGGCACTGCAGAGTGTGTAGAGGCTGATCTGCTGGCATAAAAAAAAAATCTGACTGAGATTATAACATCCCTTACTCTATCCAAAAGCAGAACTTTACCCATACCAGCTTGATAAAAGAAATTGTTTAGCAAGGAACATACATTTAACATTAATATTTATGCCACTAAAATTATAGTCCTTTCACAAGGACGGTCTGCCCGGCAGACTCCGCTTTGCTCCGCGGGGCGATTGCTCTGCTGGTTCAGGGTGATGATGAGAAGGTGGATGACCGGTCTTCTCCAGTTAGTGTGCTGCAACGGACCTCTCAGAGCACCGCTCTCCTCTATGGGAGCTCTGTTGAAAATGGTCCGCCTGTCCGTTTTCATCCGATTCGCCAGACGGATGGAAAATAGGGTCTCCATCCATCTGGATTTCACGACATGTCACCACTGACATCCGCCACTCCATAGGAGTGAATGGAGTGTCTGATCAGGTCTGCCTGAAAAACTGACCGGCAGACCTATTCAGAAAGCCCGTGTGAAAGAGGGCTTAGTATGTGCTCTAAATTGCCTCCAGCATTGTTCCTGTTTCTTCTTGCTGGAAGCCCAGAGCCCCTGAACAGCAGTAAATCATATGACGTCCTCCCAGAACGTGTCCCTCGTGGGACCACGCAGTGGCACAATCTGTCAACACTGTGTCCGCCAGACACAGCCGATGACTGATAACAGTACCATGTGGCCAGTGTTACCGATCACAGGAGATCACATGACAATTGTAAACAATGGATGGCTTCTGTACCATGTGATTATCTTTGACCAATCACAGCTAATCACAACAAAAGACACTGAATGAACCAATTTCATTCAGTAAAATGGTTGCTTATACCAATGAAATTCATCAATTGTGTGTAAAGATCACTTCCCCAGAGAACCGTGCATTGCTCTGGTCACAGTGTGTTGGAAAAAAAATTAAAAATATATATTTTTTTTTTACATACTGTCACCAGTCACTGTCTCTGATCATTGCCACAATAGTTATCTTATAACTCTGAACTACACTGGTGACAGTATGTAAAAACAAAAAAAAAACTCATCACAGTGAAGAATCAAGAAAAAGTCACTAAGTAGTCCTATAGAATCGTAAAGGATTTGATCGACTTTAACACGGGCCAAACTGTACTGGCTAAATGACTGGGTCAGAGCAACTCCAAAACTGCAGCTCCTGTGGGATGTCCCCGGTTGGCAGTGGTCAGAACCTATGGAAAGTTGTCCAAGGAAGACAAAAATCGTGAATCGGCAACAAGGTCCCAGGCAGCTGAGGCTCATTGATGCAAATGAGGAGTGAAGGCTGGCCTGTTTAGTCTGATCCAATAGAAGAGCTACTGTAGCTCAAGTTTCTGAAAAAGTGGAAGTTTAGCCAACATCTAATGCTGGCCATATACTATATGAAAAATCGCTATATATACCTTTTCTGGAGCCGATCCAGTCTTCAGCGGTGGATGTTCCGTGCAGGAGACAGCGGACAATGGCTAGGAAGTGACGTCACCCATAGACTTACTATAGGGCTTCCGTTTTTGGATATTATTTAGTCTCTGTGAAAGTTATAGAGTCTACAAGTTATGGTGCAAATCACTGAAAATTCATCACACCTGATACACTGATGGCCTTTGTCATTTCTTGAGGCCCTGAAATGTCGCAAAAGTACAAATACCCCCCAAATTACCCCTTTTTTAAAAGTAGACAGTACAAGATATTTAGCAAGAGGCATGGTGAGTTTTTTGAAGTTGTACTTTTTTCCCACAATTCTTGGGAAAATTAAGAATTACATTTTTTATTTATTTTTTCACAAAATTTTCATAATAACAAGTTATTTCTCACACACAGCACATGCATACGTCAAATGACACCCCAAAATACATTCTGTTACTCCTCCTGAGTATGGCGATACCACATGTGTGTGACTTTTACACAGCCTGGCCACACAGAGAGGTCCAACATGCAGGGAGCGCCATCAGGGGTTCTAGGGGCATAAAATTACACCTCTAATTTCCTAACCACCTATTACATTTGTGAAGGCCCTGGAGCCCCAGGACAGTGGTATTACCCACAAAATTACCCCATTTTGGAAAGCAGACACCCCAATGATCTTTTCTATGAGGCATAATGAGTCTTTTGAATGGTTCATTTTTTTCCAATAGTTTTCGGAAAATGTAGAAATAAAATTAAAACCTATTTTTTTTAAACAAAGTGGTAAGTTTATAAGATATTTCTAACTCAAAGCATGTACATAGCAAAAATGACACCCCAAAATACATTCTGTTTCTCCTCCTGAGTATGAGGATACCCCATGTGTGTGACTTTTACACAGCCTGGCCACATACAAAGGCCACACATCCAGGAAACATCAGGTGTTCTAGGAGCATAAATTACACCTCTAATTTCCTAACGACCTATTACAATTTTGAAGGCCCTGGAGCACCAGGACAGTGGAATTACCCACAAAATGATCCCGTTTTGGAAAGCAAACACCTCAACGTCTATTCTATGAGGCATAATGAGTCTTTTGAACGGTTCATTTTTTTACACAAGTCTTCAGAAAAACGTGGAAAGAAAATGAATCTTTTTCTTTTACACAAAGTTGCCAATTTATAAGATATTTCTAACACATGGCATGAATATACCAAAAATGACACCCCAAAACACATTCTGCTACTCGACCCGAGTATGGAGATACCACATGTGTGAGACTTTTACACAGCCAGTCCACATACAGGGGACCAACATTGAAGTAGTACCTTCAGGCCTTCTAGGAGCATAAAATTACACATCTCATTTCATACCTACCTATCACAATTTTTTTTTCGTAAAATCTTTTTTATTGTACCTATCACAATTTTGAAGGTCCTGGAGCATCAGGACAGTGGAATTACCCACAAAATGACCCCATTTTGGAAAGCAAACACCTCAACATATATTCTATGAGGCATGGGCTGCAAGTAGGTACTCTGGTACTCTGATGAGCTGGTGACAGGTACTTAGGTACTCTGGCTGGAGATAGATACTCGGGTGCTCTGATGGCCTGGTGACAGGTACTCGGGTGTTCTGATGGCCTGGTGACAGGTATTCGGGCACGCCAATGGCCTGGTGACAGGTACTCGGGCACGCCAATGGCCTGGTGACAGGTACTCAGGTAATCTGATGGGCTACAGATAGGTATTCGGGTACTCTGATGGGCTGGTGACTGGTACTCAGGTGGGCTGTGACAGGTACTCGTGTACTCAGATGAACTGTGACGGGTACTTGGGTACTCAGATGGACTGTGAAAGGTACCCGGGTACTCAGATGAACTGTGACAGGTACCCGGGTACTCAGATGAACTGTAACAGGTACCCGGGTACTCAGATGAACTGTGACAGGTACTCGGGTACTCAGACAAACTGTGGCTGGTACTCGGGTACTCAGACGAACTGTGACAGGTACCTGGGTACTTGGATGAATTGTGACCAGTACTCGGATGGACTGTGACAGGTACCCGGGTACTCAGATGGACTGTGACAGGTACTCAGGTACTTGAGTTCCTTAGATGAACTGTGACAGGTACTCAGGTGGGCTGTGACAGGTACTTGGGTACTCAGATGGGCTGTGACAGGTACTCGGGTACTTTGATGGGTGGTGACGGGTACTCAGATGGGCTGCGACAGGTATTCTGGTACTTGGATGGGCTGTGACAGGTGCTCGGGTACTTTGATGGGTGATGACCGGTACTCTTTATTGGGGGGGAATCAGCATGGTTGGTGTGTACTGTAAGCGGTAACAATATGTTACCGCAATCTCCTTCTCACACACGATCGGTGTGTGAGGAGGAGAACCCGGTAACGTCTCGTTACCGCAGATTGTTTACATTCTGTGACCGGCTGTGACTGGACACAGCCGGTCACATGGTAAAGAGCCAATTTCATTGGCTCTTTACTGCAATTGGGGTTGGGCTGTGTCAGGGTGAAAAGCCGCATCCCCGATCACCGCTCTGTGCACGCCCTAGGAGCGTGCACGAGCGCCGTGCACAAGGGCAATGCATGTGACCGGCTGTGATTGGACACAGTCGGTCACATGGTAAAGAGCCATTTGTTATTGGCTCTTTACCCGCATCAGGGATGGGCTGTGTCCGAGGGACACACCTCATCCACGATCGCCACTCTGGGGGGCACGCAGGAGCGGCGAGATACCGAGGACGTCATATGACGCCCGCCCAGGATGGGAGATCCCATCTGCGGACGTCATATGACTATGGCCCGATATTGAAGTGGTTAAATACCCATAGCGTTCGCTTGCCTATAGACAGGGGGATTTTTAAAGCGGTTGAATACCGCTGGACGTTTTTGTTTTCTTTCCTGCAAGATAAAGTAAAAATGTGCTAGTATGCATCGCTTATTAGCACATTATGTGAAACTTACCATAAAACAAAGCTGTTTAGCACCGCAATGTCAGCGATGCAGCAGCTTCCATCTTCGCCCGTCTTACTTCCGGGTTCGCGGGCTCCGACTCTGTGACTGGCTGTAGCCGCAATTATGTCACTCCTGCGCATGCATGCAGGAGCCACCATTCACGGCTCAGTGATGTCACTGGCTGCAGGTAGAGTAAATATGCTTAGGAGATATTTACACTACCTATAGGTGAGCCTTATTCTAGTCTTACCTATATGTAAAAAGGCAGTAAAGGAAGTTTACTTCCTCTTTAACCACTTGCTTACTGGCCACTTAAACCCCCCTCCTGCCCAGACCAATTTTCAGCTTTCAGCGCTGATGCAATTTGAATGACAATTGCGCGGGCATACAACACTGTACCCAAATGAAATTTTTATCATTTTTTTTTCCCACAAATAGAGCTTTCTTTTGGTGGTATTTAATTACAGCTGGGAGTTTTATTTTTTACTAAACAAACAAAAAAAGATGCAAAATAAAAAAAATAAAAAATCATGTTTCATAGTTTGTTATACAATTTTGCAAACAGGTCATTTTTCTCCTTCATTGAAATGCGCTGATGAGGCGGCACTGGTGGGCACTGATAGGCTACACTGGTGGGCACTGATAGGCACAGTTAAGGCGGCACTAATAGGCACAGATAAGGTGGCACCGATAGGCACAGATAAGGTGGCAAAGATGGGCACAGATAAGATGGCACTGATGGGTGTATATAAAGTGAGAAAAAACCGTGCTATCCACAAACAAATAAATAATAGCTGCCAGCACCGCAGACTTACTGCAACAAACAAAATGGTGAAATAATAAAAAAGGTGCAGCGCTTAGATTATGACAATATCTATATAATCTTTTACCAGTGTAAATAATATAATCAACAGGCATCATCTGGGGAATCCCTAGATGATGCCTGTTTAGGAGAAACGCGTCGGGAAGGGCTCGTTGAAGCCACTGCGTTGCCAGATTTTATTTCCATGCTTGTATTTGCCTGTAATATGTGAGTACCCATTTACGCTTTTAATGTTAATAAAAGTTTTAAACGGTATTTCACTATGAGGCTGTATTTTCTTATTTTTGGCCTATAATATACGTGGAAGAATCTCTGTCCTCAGTCACCCCAAAAGGTGGATAGCCATTTCATCTATTTTTGGGTCATATCTCTGTCTACTCTGGTACCCATGAGAAGTTACAAGTTTTGCCAGCTGTTTTTTCGTGTGGATTTACATCAATAAACTCGTGTGACTCACTAGGTATATACCTAACTGGGTCCATTACATCTGGTAAGCCTCCTCTCAAGTGGTGGTGGATTTCTGCAAAGTATTCACTGAAGTCACTATAACTTCTCAATATATATATATATATATATATATATATATATATATATATATATATTTTTTTTTTTTTTTTTTTTATTATTATTTATTTATTTATTTAAAAAAAAAATTAATCACAATAGGTGACTAGGTGAACAGCACTGGTGCTCATCAATTTAGGATTGGTCCAATAAATTCCTCTAATAAATAAGATCTGTAATAGAAATAGATGGAGAAATCACCCAAAACCCATCACTGTCTAATCATCAGAGAGAAGAAAGAAGGCAGAGTTCACACTGGCATTAGAGCAGGCGTTGAAGAGGTGTTTGAAGTGTAACTGATACCCAATGGGAAGCATTTCAACTCAATTCATTGTATTTATGATCATCATCATCATGATAATCACAATAGGGCTGTCAGGCACATGGCTGTTGCAGTGCTACAGTTACTCTATCCCCCTGTACCTTCTTCCAGAAACAAGTGCTGTCACTGTGCAGTTGTGTCACCTTGCCTGTGCACCACGATCCCCATCCTGTGGCCTTGCCTATGCAGTGGTTACTCTGCAGGCAGGGGAGTAGCTGAGACCAGCTGGAACTTCCCGGAAACACGACACCGGCTTTATCCGTCTGAGATCCCAAATTATAAAAAGTCCTCTCTCTGCTCCCATTTCCGTGGCCCTTCTGCTGAACTTTTGGGGTCCACAGAGCTGTAATTTATGTCCCGGCATGCCTAGGGGCCAGGTCTTCTATTAAAAACAGCTTGCACTATAGATAAATGGCATGTTTGGGTGAAGGGCCCAGGGCCCCCTACCAGAGGACTGGTTGTACTGCCTTATCAGCGGCCCTGATTACATGTTACAACCTAATACAGTTTAGCCAGATTTTGATAAGTGTCTACCCAGCTTTTCTCTGCCTAGAGCACTATGGTAAGTGTCCCTGGAAATGTCTTTTAACCACTTCCCGCCTGGCCTATAGCAGAATAAGGGCTGAGCTGTGGTTGTGTTATCCTGACTGGACATCATATGACATCCAGCAGGATAAGCCGTGATTATGCGCCTGCGTAGACACGCAGCGCGGCGATCGGTGGTGTGGTGTATCACTCTGACACAGCACAACTCCAATTGTGCTAAAAAGCCTATGATGTAGGCCAGTTGTTTTGGAACTACATTTCCCATGATATTCATGCACTCTGCAATATAGTTGAGCATCATAGGAAATGTATTTCCAAAACATCTGGGGTGCCAAAGTTCACCATCACTGATGTAGGCTCTTTACCACGTGATTAGCTGTGACCAATCACAGCGTGTAACCAGGAAGTTCTGGTAAACGGCTTTCCTCAGTTCGGGCCGTCAGGGATAGCTGATCGGCGGCTCCCTTGTCGGGGGGGGGGGGGGTCTGTGCTGATAATCATCACATTGATTATCAGCACTGCCCCCATCAGAGGTGCCCACCACAGCTGCAAATCAGATGCCAGTCAGTGCCCATAAAAATGCCAGTCAGTGCCCAAAGTGCCAATCAGTGCCCATCAGTAACACCTGTTAGTACCCTAAACAGATGTGAATCAGTGTCCATCAGTAATATGGGCACTAATATTACTGATACTGGTGACCCCACAATAGGCATAAAACTTTTTTGCAGAAGGGAGTTTAACAAGACGCGTGGCCACTCATTAAAATTAGAACAAAAGAGGTTTAACTTTAAACTACATAGAGAGTTCTGTAAGAGCGGCAAGGATATGAAATTCCCCTCCACAGGCGGTGGTCTCAGCGCGGGGGGGCACCTGAACGACTGAAACATACAGGGATATACAATGTAATACTGACATATAATCACACTTGGACTTGATGCACTTGTGTCTTTTTTCAACCTCACCTACTATGTAACTATGTTAGCAGCCATATACCCTTCTGTGTTCTCCACCTGCCTACAATTGTATCTGAACATTGGTGAATGAGTGGTGCCATTTTTTTTATTTGGAGGGGGGGTTCAGGAGGTGATGCCATTGCCTGCAATGCTAGGGTTCCAGCGCTCATATGTAGCTGTTTCAGTGAACCACCTTCATGCCAGGCACAGGGCACAGAGATGAGAAGGTGATCCTACCAGCCAATGAGGCCATAGGAGGAAATATTGAAGCCACCTTCAAGGTCAGTGGGAGTAAGAAAATTACATTGTTGGTGTCGGTAGGAAGAATAGTGCCCCATCATTGGTGTCAGTGGAATAGTGCCCCAACATTGCTATCAGTAGGAGGAATAGTGCCCCATCATTGGTGTCAGTGGAATAGTACCCCATCATTGGTGTCAGTGGAATAGTGCCCCAACAATTCTATCAGTAGGAGGAATAGTGCCCCATCATTGGTGTCAGTAGGGAGGAATAGTGCCCCATCACTGATATCAGTGCAATAGCTCCCCATCATTGGTGCCAGTGGGAGGAATAGTGCCCCATCATTGGTGTCAGTAGGAAGGAATAGTGCCCCATCACGGATGTCAGTGCAATAGCTCCCCATCATTGGTGTCAGTGGGAGGAATAGTACCCCATCATTGGTGTCAGCAGGAGAAATAGTGCCCCATTACTGGTGTCAATGGGAGGAATATTGCCCCATCATGGGTGTGAGTGGGAGGAATCGTGCCCCACCATGGGTATCAGTGGAAGGAATAGTGCCCCATGATTGGTGTCAGTGGGAGGAATAGAGCCCCATCGTTGGCATCAGTGGAAGGAATAGTGCCCCATCATTGGCATCAGTGGAAGGAATAGTGCCCCATCATTGGCATCAGTGGAAGGAATAGTGCCCCATCATTGGTGTCAGTGGGAGAAATAGTACCTCGATTTTCAATGCTGCTGGCTCCTGCTTTCTCAGAGTTGCTTCCCTGAACTTCACAGGAAAGAGTTAACAGTGGACAGTGCAGTTTCCATGGAGTCTTTTTAGCTTGGAGGAGGAGCAGTGAAGTGCTTTTTCCTCCTGGGATATGGGGCTGTGTGTTTCTATTGGTGCACACAGTGTAGAGAAACACAACCCTAGTCCCTGCATGCAAGGGTGGCTCCATAGAATGCGGCAAGGAAAAAGGTGCCACCCTAAAACTAGAAACCTGGGGTAGCGGTCAAGGTTTACAAGATAAAGAAGCCAATAAAGTACTGCTGCAAGTACAAAAAAAACTGCAGTTTTAAAATCACTTAGGCCTGGGTTCACATATGTGCGGCCGCGCTTCCCAACATGGGATCTGGTGAGTCCCTGTTCACCGGTTCAGGTGCGAATCAGGTCTGAATTCACACCTGAACCAGACCCAAAGACGCACAGGACCGTTTAGGAATGCGGACCATGGCCGCCCCGGACCTGTGTGAACTGGCTCTATTGCGAGTGGGGTACACTCACATGCGACTTGGATGCTGGGAAACCCGCAGTGAATTCGCAGATATGTGAACCCAGCCTTAAACAGTTGCCATGTTTGTTTACTTTATTAATACCTATTTTCTTCATTCATTGTTGTATCTCAGTGCTGCTGACCCCTTGCTGCCTCTTTGCTGATACTTCCTGCCTCCTGACTCCAGGGATGACTACATGGCATTTCTCAGGATGAGCTTCCTCATGGTGACAACAGTGGACCATGCTTGTTTAATGTGTACAAATGGGAGATGGGGACAAAGAGTTGTCACCCTATAACAGGAAGTGCCTGAAGAAATATAAACATATCAGGATCACCGGAGATTAGTAATGAAAGCTGCAGATTTACATAGATTGAAAATTACTTTAAAAGTGACATTCACATGTTAGAGCTTATAGGAGATTTTATTGATTTGGTTTACTGTAGTAGGAAATGTATTACAAAAAATGTAATATATATTATGCTGCCATCAGGGCCAGATTAAGAACATCGTGGGCCTGGTGCTGAGGATTTTGGTGGGGCCTTTTATAAACAATAAGTAAATAAAAATGCTAACTATTTTTTGTTATAACAAATTAAATTAAAGAGAGAGAAGGAGGATGAGAGAGAGAAAGAAAGGGATGAAAGAGGTGTGAGGGGTAAGGGAGGGAGGATGACAGAGAAAGGGGGGGATGAGAGAGAGAGGATGCACATGAGCATGTGTGGGAATGACATCAATGCAGCCTGGCCAAGGCAAATGACGGAAGGCACAGAACCCAGAAGGAAGTCCGGGTGAAGGTGGAAGTGCCCAGGCCCCGCTGGATTGATCACAGCACAGCACTGGAGGGCTCAGTCTGACAATTTAAGTGTGCCCTAATGTGCTAATATGCTGGGCATACTTGTACATTATGGCATAACCTACCCAAGGGCCTCTAAAAAGTAGTACTGTTAGAAAAGTTTACTACCGCTTTACTATCACCGGAGCCTCTCATGGGGCCCCTACTGACCCTGTGGCCCTTGGGCAGTGCCTAAGTACATGGATGTCAACATTTCAAAAATATTTTCAGGGACGCTTTTTTTTTACAAGTGCTATATTTAGAGTAGCTGACATCCCCTATGTTCCTCTATACATCACAATAGTAATTACAAAATAAAATAAGTACTAATAATGGGGCAGAACAACAATGAGGACTGTGAGATTTCCTTTAGTTGAACTGACAAAAGTGCCCATTCTAGAGCTGGTAACATTGAGGAACATATAATTTTAACATATAATTTTAACATATAATTTTAACATATAATTTTAAAGAACAATTTTTGTAGGTAAGAGGCATAGGGGAGGAGTATGGATGGTATAAAAGTGGGAAGTATGTGCAGGTGAGGGAGGGGAATGTGGAGGGTCTAACAGTGGGCCCTATGTACATGAGAGGAGTGCAGAGGGTATGGCAGAAGGCACTTTGTACAGGAGAGGAGTGTGGAGGGTAAGACAGTGGGGGTTATGCACAGCAGAGGAGTGTAGAGGGTATGACATTGGGCACTATATATAAGAGAAGAGTGTGGAGGGTATGACAGTGGGCACTATGTACAGGAGAGTAGGACAGTAAGCAGTAATTACAGGAGAGGAGTGTGGAGGGAGGGTATGACGGTGGGCACTATGTATAGGAGAGGAGTATGGAGGGTATGACAGTTAGTAGTATGTACAGGAGTGGAGGGTATGACAGTGGGCACTATGTATAGGAGAGAAGTGTTGGAGGTATGACAGTGGGCACTATGTATATGAGAGGAGTATAGAGGGTATGATAGTGAGTAGTATGTACAGGAGAGGAGTGTGGAGGGTATGACAGTGGGCACTATGTATAGGAGAGAAGTGTTGGAGGTATGGCAGTGGGCACTATGTATAGGAGAGGAGTGTGGAGGGTATGACAGTGAGTAGTATGTACAGGAGAGGAGTATGGAGGGTATAGCGGTGGGCACTATGTATAGGAGAGGAGTATGGAGGGTATGGTGGTGGGCACTGTATAGGTGAGGAGTGTGAAGGGTACGACAGTGGACACTATGTACAGGAGAGAAGTGTATGACAGCGGGCACTATGTACGGGTGAGGAGTGTGTAGGATATGACAGCGGGCGTTATGTATAGGAGAGAAGTGTGGAGGGTATGACAGTGAGCAGTATGTACAGGAGAGAAGTGTGGAGAGTATGACAGTGGGCACTATGTATAGGAGAGAAGTGTGGAGAGTATGACAGTGGGCACTATGTATAGGAGAGAAGTGTGGAGAGTATGACAGTGGGCACTATGTATAGGAGAGAAGTGTGGAGAGTATGACAGTGGGCACTATGTATAGGAGAGGAGGATGAAGTAATCTGGGGAAGAAAAATGTAAAGGTTTGTGGAAGGATGATTAGGGACTGCGTAGTGGTTAAGCGGGCCACACATGGATTGAAATTACACCAATTAAGCAGAGACCAGCCATAGTAGATCTATGTATGGGCTAGCTGGTTTTACACAAGTCAACCTATTAACCGACTTGAGTACAACCAGCCTGGCAGGTTTTCCCCAAAACAATCAGTGCTGCCAGCTATAGTTAGCAACACTAATCATTGTATTCACTGGCAGAACTCGCCCCATTCACAGGTCAGCAGGGGAGAGGGTGTGTGGGGACAGGCTGGGGAGAGATACTAGTCAGTCCCTGGGTAGGCGCTGGTTAGTATCAGAGCCAGATACACACAGGTTACATACGCCACAATCGTTAGAGCGAGAGCGATAATTCTAGCACTAGACCTCCTCTGTAACTCTAAACATGTAACCTGTAAAAAAATTTAAAGCATGGCTTAATACACAACAAAAAATCGTGATAATTTTAGTGTTTTTTTTATGAATGAAACAGTTTCTTTCCAACATAAAAAGTTGAAAATACCACCATTTTATTCCATAGGGTGTCGGCTAAAACAATATATAATGCTTGAGGGTTCTGAGTAATTTTCTAGCATAAAAAAATGATGATTTTTACATGTAGGAGAGAAGTCTCAGAATGGGCCTGGTTGCCAAGGGGTTATTTATCATAAGTAATATACAAATAATTATTATAAGCACTGTGAGGTCATCCTCTCAGTCTGCTGCTGCAGAGTGTTCCAGCTTGTATTTATACTGCCGCTCTGTATGTAGCTTCTGAAAGGCTGCGCAAGGAGCCCCGTATCTCCGGAACCATAGATGATAGCAGCCCCATATTTTAACCAGTGCTGGGGTGGGTCTTTAGCTACATACCCCCCAAATATGGGGTCTCTGTGACTCCTGATCGCCGAGCTACAATCCTCGAAGTCGATCTTTTTTTTTGATTTTTTTTTTTTTTTTTGGGCAAATGGGCCTATCTTGAGAAAGGGGCCTGGAGCTGCAGCTCCAATAGCCCCTATGTTAATCCGGCCCTGGCTGCCATATATAGGGTATTAAAAAATCATACCCCTTAAAATAATCCCAGTTAGTTGCATTGCAGACACAGTTCTTGTTTTATCCAGATATATTTACTCACTACAACTTATAACATCCAAGTAAAAGGTACAATGTATCTGCAGTAGTGGAGTCCAAGCCACACCCCCCACCACCAAAATGATTTCATTGTCCTATAAATCTGCCATTCGGGAGTCACATGTCTAGAAATAATACTTCATGGGGGTCCCCACTGCAGAGAATTCCCCTCACTTCCTGTCCTGACAGGAAATAAAGACATATCTCCTTAATGGGGGAACAAATCAGTCTGTGACCATCTTGTGTATCATGTCTGCAGTCTCTGACCGTCTCCTGCACTATGTCTGCAGTCTCTGACTGTCACCTGTACTATGTCTGCAGTCTCTGACTGTCACCTGTACTATGTCTGCAATCTCTGACCATCTATTGTACTATGTCTGCAGCCTCTGACCATCTTCTGTACTATGTCTTCAGCCTCTGACCATCTTCTGTACTATGTCTGCAGCCTCTGACCATCTTCTGTACTATGTTTGCAGTCTCATGTCCGCACTGTCTCTGACCATCACTTATATCATGTCTGCAGTTTCTGACAATCTCCTGTAATATGTCTGATGTCTCTTACTCTCTCTTGTATCATGTCTGCAGTCTCTGACCATCTTTTGTATCATGTCTGCAGTCTCTGACCATCTCTTGTATCATGTCTGCAGTCTCTGACCATCTCTTCTATCATGTCTGCAGTCTCTGACCATCTTGTGTATCATGTCTGCAGTCTCTGACCATCTCTTGTATCATGTCTGCAGTCTCTGACCATCTTTTGTACCATGTCCCGCACACAGGAGCAGCTGGTAACGGCACAGTATAACCAAAGCACTGGCACGTACGTGCCCACGCTTAAGACCTCTTTCACACTGGGGTGTTTTTCAGGCGCTTTAGCATTAAAAAAAGCGCCTGTAAATCGCTTGAAAGAAGCCTCATTTGCAATGCCAATGTGAAAGCCCAAGTGCTTTCACACTGAGATCCCTTTCACACTGGGGCGTTTTTCAGGTGCTTTAACTTTAAAAAAAAGTGCCTGAAAGAAGCCGCAACTGCAATCCCAATGTAAAAGCCTGAGTGCTTTCCCACTGAGGCGCTGCGCTGGCAGGGCGTCAAAGTCCCGCAAGCAGCTTCTTTGCAGCGCTTTTGGAGTGATGAATACACCGCTCCTAAAGCGCCCCTTCCCATTGAAATCAATGGGAAGCGCCTGCAAAACACCTGAAAATCGCTTTTGGCAGCAGTGCTTTGTGGGCGCTTTTAACCCTTTATCTGGCCACTAGCAGGGGTTAAAATAGCCCCAATAGCGCTCGAAAAACGCTGGTAAAGCGCTGCTAGTTTAAGTGGCGCTTTACGAGCGTTTTTCGGGTGCTGACATTGTGAAAGGGCTCTTAAAGCACTTGGGCTTTCGCATTGTGATTGCAGATGAGGCTTCTTTCAAGCGCTTTACAGGTGCTTTTTTTTAACGCTAAGGTGCCTGAAAAACGCCCCAGTGTGAAAGGGGTCTTAGTGCGCCTGACGTCGGCACATGCAGATACAGGGATATCTCCTAAACCGTACAGGCTTAAGAGATATCCAGTGTAGCTACAGGTAAGTGTTACTATAGGGCTAGGCCTACCTGTAGCATAAAGCGGTTGTACAGGGTTTACAATCACTTTAAAGGGATGAGGTGGCAATTCTAGTTTGACCGGCGTTAAAAACACCCTTGCACGAGATCTATTAGAAAGCACATTGTTCACACTAAGCGTTAGTGTTGCTCCAAAATTGAAGTCTCATGGTAAGTCAGGAGGCATTTGAAGCCTTTCAACACCTCCCATTCAAGTCTATGGTAACGCTCCACAAACGATCCGCCAGGAATTTTCGGTGTCGTTGCGGCTCGTTAAAATGTATTTATTTCTGTTGATTTCCACTGAGGAGCAGTTTTAATGCTCATTAAATGCTATGAAAACATGGATAGAGCATTTACGGAGCGTTTTTAATGCTTGTAAAAACCCCATTCTAAAGATCATTGACGCCTGTCTGATGCCATATAAACACTATAGAAGCGTTTGGTGAGCGTCAGAAAAGTAGTCACGTGTGAACGAGTCCTAAGATAATCATCAGCAGAATGATTTCTATTGTCAGGAATGAGGACATCTCATGTGATCTGATGACAGCTTCTCTTCTATCTCCAATGTAATCCTGCGCACAGATCTCTCACCTTACATGTCACCCCCATCCCCCACTCTCCTCCTCTCCTCCATGCTCATTGGCTGCTGCACACACAAGGGGCCCCTCCCCCTAGCCTTTGGGGGCTGATGGGAGTTGTAGTCCCAGGATCTCCTCCCTGCAAAGCCAAGCTATCCCAGCATGCCCTGCAATCCATTCGGTGACAAACATCCAATCAGAGCTGGGACTCGGCATTGAGCTGTCTGGACTTGTAGCCAGTAAGACATTTCTGCTTTGTAAGCACTACAAGTCCCACAATGCCTTTGGGGAGCTGCAGAGGTGAGCCAATGAGAGGTGAGAGTCAGCAGCCCCGCCCACTCACATGGTAGAAGCAGGTAAGATCTTTGTTGGGGTAAAAGTTGTGTGTTTGGTGTGTATAGGATCATCCATGTGTGCTGGGGGAGGGGAGATCCATTTCTATGGAGGGGAGAAAAGATTTATTCCTGGATCCTCCTTTCTCAGATCATAGGATGGAAGGATGGGAAGTGTTACTTTGTGTAGACTTTTCTCATCCTCATCTCCTATCAGTGGAGGACACAGCCCCTCCCACCATCCCCATTTCTATCACCTATCGTGCAGCTCCTGTCACTGTCCATAGGAGGCGCCGTGTCCGTCCCTGATCCTGGTCCTCCACTCCACCTCTGGGGGGTCACCCTCCTCCATCTCCACTCATCACCTCTGGGGGTCACCCTCCTCCATCTCCACTCATCACCTCTGGGGGGGGGGGGTCACCCTCCTCCATCTCCACTCATCACCTCTGGGGGGGGGTCACCCTCCTCCATCTCCACTCATCACCTCTGGGGGGGGGTCACCCTCCTCCATCTCCACTCATCACCTCTGGGGGGGGGGTCACCCTCCTCCATCTCCACTCATCACCTCTGGGGGGGGGTCACCCTCCTCCATCTCCACTCATCACCTCTGGGGGGTCACCCTCCTCCATCTCCACTCATCACCTCTGGGGGGGTCACCCTCCTCCATCTCCACTCATCACCTCTGGGGGGGTCACCCTCCTCCATCTCCACTCATCACCTCTGGGGGGGTCACCCTCCTCCATCTCCACTCATCACCTCTGGGGGGGTCACCCTCCTCCATCTCCACTCATCACCTCTGGGGGGGTCACCCTCCTCCATCTCCACTCATCACCTCTGGGGGGGTCACCCTCCTCCATCTCCACTCATCACCTCTGGGGGGGTCACCCTCCTCCATCTCCACTCATCACCTCTGGGGGGGTCACCCTCCTCCATCTCCACTCATCACCTCTGGGGGGGGTCACCCTCCTCCATCTCCACTCATCACCTCTGGGGGGGGGGTCACCCTCCTCCATCTCCACTCATCACCTCTGGGGGGTCACCCTCCTCCATCTCCACTCATCACCTCTGGGGGGGTCACCCTCCTCCATCTCCACTCATCACCTCTGGGGGGGGTCACCCTCCTCCATCTCCACTCATCACCTCTGGGGGGGGTCACCCTCCTCCATCTCCACTCATCACCTCTGGGGGGGGTCACCCTCCTCCATCTCCACTCATCACCTCTGGGGGGGGTCACCCTCCTCCATCTCCACTCATCACCTCTGGGGGGGGTCACCCTCCTCCATCTCCACTCATCACCTCTGGGGTGGGGGGGGTGGTATGGAGAGGAGATGGGGATTTATCATGGTAGGAATGATAATGTAAAATGTATAAATAATAAACCAGAAGTGTAACCCTTTGATTGCTGGTGATGTATCCCTGGTGTAGTGGCTGCCTCTCCTCCTATATAGCCAGGAATGGTGGAGACGTTTTGTGGCCATCAAAAGGTTAAAATGAGCCGCAGAAGCTTCTTATCAGAGTTTAGGGCCTTTGCACACAGGGGGATTCCCTTCCTATCAGCTGGGGGTCTGTGATTGGAGGATGATCGGTATAACAGACTGCACTCTGCTCTATGGGTGGCCAGGTGTAAGCCTTCTCATCTGTCTGGTTATTTATGGCTACATCCCATCTGGTCAAAAAGCAGCCAAGGATGCAGTCCTCTTCTGGCATTTTATTGGACCTGGTGGTAGGTAGGTAGGTGTAAAGTTACAGTGACAGATGGGGAACACATCAGCCTTCTCAGCAGGGACTTCACAGCGCTCCAGGACTTCATTCCAAGGTGAGTATTTCATAATGTGCTAGTATACAATGCATACTAGCACATTGTGCCATTGCCTTATAGGGTGATTTTTTTGAACATCAGCGGTTTACAATTGCTTTAAGACTAGTGGCCATAGACTGTACAATCTCCTTTAGATCAACCAGCAAATGTAGTATAAGAGCCTGTGTAATTTCATACAGATTGAATGCTCAGGTGTGTCCTCCTATTACATTAATTTGGTAACTCAAAAGAAGATTGTACAGTGTATGGCCATCTGTAGATCCCTGTCAGTTTTTTAGCAGAGGCCCTGAGGAATATTATTTTTTTTTTTTTTAGTCGTGACAGCTTTTGGGATATTAGATCCGAACAAAGCCGATCTGCTTTGTTCGGGTCTTCGGCCAGCCGGCGGAAGTGCCAGGAGACCCGGGCAGAGAGGGGGAGGGGGGGTTGTCCCCACTCGCTAAGTGAATAGCGACCGCACCGATAATCGGTCAACCCCCTAATTCACACTGCATGCAACTGGTGACATCATTGGTGTACCTGTGCCATCCCTTCAGAGGACGAAAACCCGGATGGAAGACCAGGTGAAGATGGAAGCATCTGTCAGCGGTGACAGCGTGGAGGGTTTTGTTCTAAGGCAATTATTTCATAATGTGCTAGTATGAGATGCATACTAGCACATTATGCCTTTACCATGCAATTTACTACTGCTTTAATACCCACAGAATGTTTTTCTGATTATTGACTTCGATAGTCGTATACTGTAATTGAAAAGAGAGGCTCGCTGTATGATGATGGAACATGTGATAACATGCCTCTTTCTGCATTTGGATATACATACATGTGTTGTATGCTCTGTAACTTTTTAACTGTTTTTACATTTTAAAAAGTCTACAGTTGGGTACAAAGACTACCGTATTTATCGGTGTATAACACGCACCCCAATTTTAGGTGGGAAGTTGAAGGGAAAAGAAAAACTTACATTTTCAATAAAGAACTTTGAAGCAAAATTAGGGTCGCAGCTCATCAATGCATCCTGCTCAGTGCCAATCTACAGCCTCTAAATTGCCCATCAATGCACCCTACTCAGTGCCCATTTGCAGCCTCTAAATTGCCCGTCAATGCACCCTGCTCAGTGCCCATCTGCAGCCTCTAAATTGCCCGTCAATGCACCCTGCTCGGTGCCCATCTGCAGCCTCGAAATTGTGCGTCGATGAACCCTGCTCAGTGTCCATCTGCAGCCTCTAAATTGCCCGTCAATGCACCCTGCTCAGTGCCCGTCAATGCACCCTGCTTAGTGCCCATCTGCAGCCTCTAAATTGCCCATCAATGCACCCTGCTCAGTGCCCATCTGCAGCCTCTAAATTGCCCATCTGCAGCCTCTAAATTGCCCATCAATGCACCCTGTTCAGTGCCCATCTGCAGCAATCAAATTGACCAGCAATGCAGCCTGTTCAGTGCCCATCTGCAGCCTCGCCTTTCCCTTTCATTGCAGCCTCGCCAGTGTTGGATCAGAGGGAAGAGGAGGAGCGAGCACCGCTGAACTACACAGAGCCACGATCTCCTGTGTACCCGTCACTCACAGCCATGCCTCCTGGCCCTGCTCATATGATAGACAGAACAGTGGCCCAATGCGGGGCCAGGAGGCGTGGCTGTGAGTGCCGGAGTGCCAGGTACACAGGAGATTACCGCTCTGTGTAAATCAGCGGTGTTCGCTCCTCTTCCCTCAGAGACCACAGAAATCATGTATTTTTTATTGGCAACAGTCAATTAACATACAGTTGCATTGTCAGAATGGCATACATAGATTAAAACTGACAGAGTATGGGTATGTTGGTTTACAGTGTTTTTAACATAGAGCAAAACATATATCAGAACAACTAATATTGAGTGATTACTATATCTCAAATGCAAACCATAACTAAAGAAATCATGTATAACACGCAGCCACAATTTTACCCTGATGGTAAGGGGACAAAAGGTGCGTGTTATACGCCGATAAATATGGAATTTTGTGAGTGGAATTTGAAGGAAAGATATTCTAAATAATGGACTTCTGCCTCCTTTCCATTTTTATTTTTATGTATTTTTTTTTTTTTTTTAGGGTGCTATGAAGCTTTTCAAAATATACCTTATCTATCCAGAGAGAGAACTTGCTGAGCTTATCTAATATGGTGAAGGAGAGAGAGCAGTTGGCAGAAGCCATATTAAATCATGCCCTGGAGATCATCTGCTTGTTGACTGTGGAGGTAAGGAGGGTTGGCTGAAGGAGTAACATGGGGAACCAGCCCTCAATGAAGAGAGATGGGGGGCTTTGCCGAGCCGTGGCTGTGTGTGTGAAAGGACATGCAGAACAGCGGCTCTGGAGTGAGCCTGGTTGGGTGCCCCCATTGCAAGCAAGCTGCCTGAGGGGCCAGAAGTGTTGGTGGGGTACCTGATAAGAGGAGGATCAGCGCTACTCTGTGTTTTTTTTTTTTTTTTTTTTTTTTTTTTTTTCCCCATCCCTTTAAATTCGTAGCAGGTTAGAATTCACGCAGTGTACTTTTGCTTGTGATTTACTTACCCCGACTTGTTCAAGCCCCGACTTTTTCATGCCCCGACTTAGTTGGGGTAGGCGGAACACTTTGCTGGGGGTGGGTCAGCCCGACACTTGACCTTTGACCTCTGGGACACGCCTCCTGACCTTTGACCTCTGGGGAGGTCCCTATTCTAATCCCTGAGTCCTAACCTTGTTCTTCTAGGGGAAACCCTAACCCTAACCGCAACCCTAAACCCTAACCCGCAACCCTAAATCTTAACTCTAGCCATGATCCCAAATAACCTTTTGACATACGAACTTTAACTCTAACTCTAAGTGTATCTCCACTTTATGACTCCCCCACCCTAAAACCCCTACCTTTCCCAGATCCCGCTCGGTTTGTCAGAAAAAGGGTAAAAACATTTTTTTTAGGCTCGGTCGCTATCGCGACCTCGCCCCGTAGAGACTCAGTTTGCATTTTTTGAAAAAAATTTGCGCAAATGCGCGCGCTAAGCACTTACCACGACTTGTTCGAGCCCCGACTTTTTCATGCCCAGACTTAGTTGGGGTAGGCAGAACACTTTGCTGGGGGTGGGTCAGCCCGACACTTGACCTTTGACCTCTGGGGGACACGCCTCCTGACCTTTGACCTTTGGGGGAGGTCCCTATTCTAATCCCTGAGTCCTAACCTTGTTCTTCTAGGGGAAACCCTAACCCTAACCTTGTTCTTCTAGGGGAAACCCTGACCCTAACCCTAACCCGCAACCCCATCACTACAGGCCATGCCAGTCTGTCCGTTTGGTATTTTTAAGTTACAAATGCTTATAATATCACTTTAACCTAACCCTGACTTGTACTTCTCAACAACATTGTCCCTTACTTGTTTGGAGAGTTCCTTGGTCTTCATGGCAGTGTTGGGTTAGTGGTGCCGTGGTGCCTCTTGCTTAGGTGTTGCAGCCTCTGGGGCCTTTCAAATAGGTGTGTGTATGTAATGACAGATCATGTGACACTTAGATTGCACACAAGTGGACATCATTTCACTAATTATGTGACTTCTGAAGTTGCACCAGAGCTTTTTATGGGCTTCATAACAAAGGGGATGAATACATACACACATGCCAATTATCATTTTTTTATTTCTGAAAAATAGTTTTATGTATATATTTTTCTAATTTTACATTTTACATCACCAACTTAGACTATTGTGTTCTGATCCATCACATATGATTCAGATTAAAAAAACATTGAACTAGACGGGGGGGGTTGAATACTTTTGCATTGCACTGTATGTCCAGACTTCTGCTCTTTGGCCCAGGTCTTACTGGAATATATGACTGAGTTGTCTACAAGTCCATTTTTCTTTTCTTGCTCTCTCTGTGCAGGATTTTATTGTCGTGAAGAGACCCGATGGGACCCGATGTTCATTCAGCATTCGTGCCACAGAGGTCAACCAAAATGTGTGTTTCTCCCCTTCAGGATGTCCAGAACTCTTGTTTACTCTCCTGGGAATGGAGGACAAGACTCAGAAGATGATTGCGGAGTTGGCCAGCAAAATTGTCCGGCTGTTGACTAGGGAGGTGGGAAAGAAATTCATAAGAGAAAAACAAAACAAAAAACTGGGTGAACAATCTGCCTAGTTCTTCGCCCACCTGAACCCCCTGCAGATGGTAGTTTACAAACATGAGCTGTAAGTCTGTTAATTTACAGCAGTATTGTTATTGCCACAAAATGACAGATCCCTGGCTAGCTTTATTTTGTAAAGAAATTGGCTGAGGACCTGTCATCTATTGGGAAGTAATTGCCCAACCCATTTGTTTACAGTCAGAAGCCAGCTAAGGATCTGTCATTTGCTACAGTTTTAGCAGCAGGACAACTTGTGACAAATGAGTGGTCAACCTCACACCACACGGTCACTGATTCCTATCAAAGAAACTTTCTGCCTCACCCTGCACAAAGATTTTTCCAGTCTGCGGGACCACAGTCTAAGTGTCACCAGACTGAGAACAATTGTCACTGAGTTTAGTTACCTAAGAAATTAATCCTTTGACCGCTTAAGGGCCAGCCACCGCAGTTATACTATGACAATGTGGCTCGATCCCGCAAATCGCTGTAGGTGTACATCGGCTCGTGGGGGAGCCAGTCAGCGGGTGGGGCCACTACTCATGTCAGGAATGACAGATCCCTGGCTATCTTCTGTATGTAAACAAACGGGCCTGGGATCCTAGGTGATATTGCTTGCTCAGTGACATTACGCAGGACAGGTTTGTTTACAATCAGAAACCGGCAGCACTGCTACCAATGGTAAATGACAGATCCCCAGCCATTGTTTATAAGCAATGGAATTTTTAAAGGCGCACATCATCCTACTGTGCAACTTCACATGCAGGTTTAAGGCGCCCCAAAGTATGTTAATTATGTTGTTTTTTGTGTATTTTTAAAGGGCTTGTAAAGGTAAAAAAGAATTTCACCTTAATGCATTCTCGGGGGCCGAGTGATACAGTAAGTGGCTATAGCCGCCGGCTGTATCACGGGAGCGCGCCCGCAAGTGCTTCTCACCATGCGAGGGAGCTCGCATGAATGTGAGAAGTACTTGCGGGGGGAAGCCGAGACAGCCGCCGAGGGACCCCAGAAGAGCAGGTTCGGGACCACTCTGCAAAACAAACTGCACAGTGGAGGTAAGTATAACATGTTTGTTATTTAAAAAAAAAATTCCCTTTACAATCCCTTTAACCCCTTTCTTACTGACATAACAGATATGTGCAGCCTCATGGAAGTGGCCTTTTTTCAATGGGGCCGCATATATGCGTATCTCCCTTTGTACTCGTCTCACCCTAATGAGCCCTAGACTGTTGTTTCTGGGTCACCTGATCGCTTTGATAGCCTCTGATTGGCTATCACAATGATCAGTCACTGTGAGCCCGCCCCTTTGTTTATTTCCTCCTATGAATAAAGAGGAAGATGCATTGTATTTTCCTCTACTTGAAAGAGAGGAAAATGTAAACAAACCAAAGTGTGTAATAAAAAAAAAAAAAAAGACCAGGGTTAGTGTTTAGGGTTGGTATCAAAGGTCACATTTTTGGGTAGAATTAAAGATAATAAATATATATATATATATATATATATATATATATATATATATATATATATATATATATATTTATTTATTATTCATTTTTATTTTATTTTTTAAGCAGTGTGTTTTAGGCAGGATAAAAAAATTGCAAAATGTTTCTGGGCTGTACTACGGGTACAAACAACAACTAACATTCACATATGTGGTATTGCTGCAATGGTCAGAAGTAGAATTATTTATTTTGGGTTAGGTTCCATGCACACAGGATGTTCAAAAAAGTCTTTCTGGACGTCGGATTGCTGGCAGAAAAACTTGCTTTTAACATAGGTTTTTAAACACATTTATGCGTGTTTTTCAGCTTACATTCAGCTCTGCAATGTAAAAAACACTGATACATTTTTTTTTTTTTTTTATATTTACCTGTATATTTCTTGCTATTATTTATCAGAATTTACCATCAAAGAATAAGGCCTCATGCACACTGAAGCTGATAAAAAAAAAAAAAAAAAAACTCCCAAAAATGTCAATTTAACAGCCCTTAAACTCCCCTCTATGCTATCCTATGTGTCCATGCACACATGGACGCTTTTTTAAGTTTATCAGCAGGGGAATTTATGGGCTGTCGTCTAAATGCCTGAAAATAATGTTCAAGAGCAGTTCACCCAATCACAAAAAATGCTGAAAAACGCTTTTCCTTTGATAAAAAAATAAAATAAATCTAAGATATTAATTACCATTTACCACCAAAAAAGCCCAAATCGACCTGAAAAAAACAAAGTATAAGTCACATGGATACACTAAGTAGTTGTGACGATATGTACAGTTTTACTAACACATGTCAAAGCTGCAAAATTGGGCTTAGGCTTTTAGATTTGTTTTATCCTTAGGCGTGAAGGGGTTAATGTTGTCCTTTTAAGCCCATTAAAAAAAAAAAACTCTACCAGTTTAATGTTAATTTTAAAACATTCTTTTGCATTGTCACATATTCCCCATGGCAAGTTCTAGCTATCAATTTTATTTATTTTTTATTTATTTTTTTTTTTAATAAAAGCTTGCGAATTAGCCTTGGAAAAAGGGCAATTTCCCTATGGGTTCGGTGAACCTCCAGTGAACTGACTTCTGCTCAGTTCGCTCATCTCTTATAACTTTTACTGCTGCTCAGTGCTGTGAAATGTATAACACGTTTTTAATAGACCATGTCCAGTAGGTTGGAAGGTTTTAATGACTGTTGTAAGGAATGATTACATGTTGGCCAAGCATGTATGTTAATGCAGTTTTGGTGGCAACATAATCTCTGGGGAACAACAGAGAGGGTTCTGGATGCTATTTAGGTTTACTCACGTTATTTCATTTTGCTCCTTCTGCTTGTTCTTCCAAAGGTGTCTTATCCTATATAAAATGCTATGGTGCTCCATCTTTTATTTCAGGTACCTGTATCGTGTGCGGATGCTGCTCTCCATTTCTCGAAGGATAAATGGGAACATATAGCAAAACCTTGGGAACAATATAAGAACAAACAGGACACCTGGACCATTGGTGAGAAAACTGATAAATGTAGCTTTATAAATGTGTTTATACTCGGGTAAGCTTAATTTCAAACCACACCTTCAGAATTGTAATCCTTATAGGACCATGGAGATTCCAAAGGTGATCTGGAATTTCTTCTCCTCTAGCGAAATCAATAATAAAAGAGGCACATTACTATTTTATAAACTCATCTCCTCCTTTCCCCCAAATACCAAGACTTCTAATATGCTTAAGTGGGACAGTGGCCTTTCCCAATCATTTTCATGGGAAACATAGTACAAAGCCATAAGAATTAATAACTTGACATCCTCCTGCATGGAACACTGGGAAAACTCCCAAAAAATACTAAATCGTTGGTATTTAACACCATACAGACTTTCCAAAATGTTCCCATCTTCATCCCCCCTATGTTGGAGATGTAACACCCGAATAGGTAATATATTACATACATTATGGGGAGGTAAAGCTTTGTCCAGTTTTTGGAAGTCCATTTCCTCATTTATATTCCTCATTAATCTAATAGCACTCACACCGGCAATGGTCTGAACTTAGATATTTGCCCAATCAATTATAGGACTATAGTAGCCAATATTTTATTGGCCGCGAGGCTCGCCATAACCAGATTATGGAAATCCACTTTAGAGCCTAACCTATCAGATGTCATACTAAAACTCAATTCTATAGCCCATTTTGAACTAATGCTAGGACATAAAAATAATGCTATAGCTAAATTTACAAAAGTTTGTCTTGCATAGACTTTACATCCTAGAGTTTCAAATTTCCTAAAATATAACGAGAACGACAAATTTTGTGTTTCAGGTAAATCATTTAACTAATGCCGTGTACACACGGCTGGACTTTTCGACAGCAAAGGTCAGACGGAACAAATCAGTCGGACAATTTGATCGTGTGTGGGCTTCATTGGACCTTTGCTATTGAAAAATCAGACGGACTTTAGATTTAGAACATGTTTCAAATCTTTCCGACAGACTCGAGTCCGGTCAAAAAATCAGTTCGCCTGTATGCTAGTCCGACGGAAGAAAACCAACGCTAGGGCAGCTACTGGCTATGAACTTCCTTATTCTAGTCCGGTCATACGTCATCACGGTCGAATCCGTCGGACTTTGGTGTGATTGTGTGTGGCCAAGTCCGATTCAATGGAAGTCCGTCAAAGTCAGACGGAATTCAGTCCGTCAAAGTCCGGTCGTGTGTACACGGCATAAGGGATTGAACTGAAATGGTAACTTCCTCTCCTTTTTCCTTCTTTTCCTCTTTTTCCTAATGTTTAGCAACCTACCATTGTTTACAGAATGTTCCCGTTTGGGGTAAACAAGGATTGATTTATTATTCAAGAGTAATACACTATTAGTTGTATTGTACTGCAAACAAATCATAATAGATACTGGTAAGGTATTTTGGTCACTTTTTTATAAGTCTTATACAGTATATGTGTAAGATGAAATTATTGAGCCAAAATGTTGATGTACTACTTTGTTATATATCTGAAAAACCCAATAAAAATGAACTAAATGTGTTTATAAACTTATCTTTGAATTCAATTATTGAGCAAGCTGCATACATCCTGAAATGTTAAATGTGTGTACCAGAACCCTGAAAGATTTATCTTTTTGTCTTGATGTCGTCCTGAAAAAAAGAGCAGTGTGTTTCCTATGCCCAGACGCTTCTGTTCTGGTTGTGATTGGGGAAATACGCTGTACATGCATTGATAGACTCCAATAAGCGATTGTTGTTTACACGAGTACGGCTGTGTACAGCCAGTTACTTGAATTGGTGGCGGCAGAATAGATTTAGGTGCTGCAGAATATATAAACTTCTGCAGCTTATGAATGTTTGCATGCAGAGTGACGGAGCTTCCTCTTGCAGTGGAAAAAGGCTTAAAGTGGAGGTCCGCCCTAAAAAAAAAAAAACATAAAAATGCTTCTAAAAATCTGAAAAAAAAATGCAATGAGTTTCAAGCCTCAGTTAAGCATAAGTTCAAAGAGACATGTATACAAGTACCATCATCCTAATCAATAATTTTTTAAAAGAAACAAGAGGTTATGAGGCAACTGTAACTAATGTGACCAAACCTACAAGATTATAGAACATCTCTGGAGTATCTCGGTACTTATTAGCACAAGTAAATCGAAAATAATAAAAAAAAATTTTTTTTAATAATACTCAAGGAGAAAAATTATACAAAAAAAAATACAGTCAAACATAGAAATAAAAACCATACACCACAGCTATACAATAACTATCGGGTTTTCCCGTAAAGTTTATGTTGAGGGGTGGCGTAGCGAAATTCCTCTACCGGTTTCGCGGTCAGAAACCGCTTCTTCAGGAGAGAGATCTACAGGGTAGACAAATATAATAGGGTATAGTAGAAAAACAGCAATATATATAACAAAAAAGCAACATAGTTTTACATTGATTAAAATTAGAAGGGCTCACCAATACAACCAGTAGCAACAGGTCACAGGGCCCGCCAAATTCCCCCAGCGGCGAATGTGGGGGGAGTATATAGGACTGGCTCTGGTGTAAAAAAAAAAAAAAGGGTGAATTAGAAATAATAATTAATAAAGGATTAATAAAAGTAGAGTGAAAGAGAACACCAAGTGTGGGGGAAAAAAATAAATTATATATATATATAATTTTTCCCACACTTGGTTGGCTGAGATGGCTGTTGCTAGGCAGATCGTCCTAATCTGCCACTTCCTACTCCGTGGTGATCTTCATTCTTCTCCTCGCGTTGTCTTCTGGGGAACGGGGCGCACTGTGTTCTGGGAACTGTGTGTGTCCGAACACAGCTGGCCATTCACAAAGCGTCGCACAGCAGGAAACGGGCAGTGAAGCTGCAAGGCTCCACTGCCTGTTTCCCTTAGTTCGAATGGTGGCACTGGCACCCGATCCGATGGACGGATCAACCGCAGGCGGCTGACATCGCGGGCACCCTGGACAGGTAAGTGTGCTTATTAAAAGTCAGCAGCTACAGTGTCTGTCTGTAGCTGCTGACTTAAAAAAAAAAAAAAAAAGTTTTTTCAGCTGGACCTCCGCTTTAATGAATAAAAGATCATTAAAGTGATTGTAAAGTCTTGTGTTTTTATACTTACCGGCTCTGTTTCAGTGGATTTTCAGAGCAGCCTAAATCCTCCTCTTCTTGGGTCCCTCTTCTGTACTCCTGCCCCCCCATTGAGTTCCCCCATAGCAAGCAGCTTGCTCTGGGGGCACCCGAGCCGAGTAACAGCTCCGTGTGTCCATTCAGACATGGAGCCGTGGCCCGGCCTCTTTCCTGATCTGCTAGCTGACTTTGACAACAGCAGGAGCCAATGGCACTCCTGCTGTGTCTCGGGCTATCAGGAAGGACAGTTTGAAGGCCGAGACACTCGTGGACATCGCTGGATAGAGATGGGGCTCAGTAAGTATTGGGGGGGGGGGGGCTGCTGCACACATAAGGCTTTTTTTTTTGATAAAAAAAAAAAAAAACGGAGTTTACAACTCCTTCAATTAATTCCAGAGTAAAAGAAGTAGCAAATTTAAGGTAGGAGGCTGGTAATAAAGTGAATAATGCAGAGTTTTCTTTTACTCTATTTCAGAACAGTCAACTGCCCCAGTGCAGCTCAGCACAGAAAAGAATTACCCCATCAAGTTCTGCATTAAGAGGGAGCTGGAAGAAGAAGCTCATCATTCTGCTGGTAAGTATTTAATCTAAAGGTTATAAAGAATGGAGATCAGCAGTATGCATAGCTTTGTACTTGCTGATGTGTTGGATTGCCTTGAGCCACATGGGTCCTGGTATCAATTGTCATCTTGTATGTTCTTCCCATGTTTTATGGATTTGCTCTGCCGCTTTAGTTTCCTCCCGCAACCTAAAAATGATTCTGTTAGTCTAAAGCTGAAATGTAACCACTTGAAGACCATTTAAAAAATGATCCACCGAGTAAATGGATACCTAACATAACTTGTTTACAGGTTGCCAGTTTAGAGTAAAAGCAGAGGTCTAGCACTAGAATTATTCCTCTCACTATAACATTTGCAGTGATACATCACGTGTGGTGCGAACACAGTTTTTATGCGTATGCAACCTTGTTTCTCTTGTTTCAACATTTTGTCTCTTCGCGTGAACATGGGGGTGGGGAACAGAGGCACTTTAATGTTTTTATATTAGTATGTTGTTTATTAAAAAAATTATTTTTACACTGTCCCTTTCAACCACTTGCCAACTGAGCACTTTCACCCCCTTTCTGGCCAGGCCAATTTTCAGCTTTCAATGCTGTTGCACTTTGAATGACAATTGCGCAGTCTCAGTTTCACATGAATCGAGTTTTCTTTTGGTGATATTTGGTCACCACTGGGTTTTTTATTTTTTTGCTAAACAAACCAAAGAAGACCAATTTTGGAAAATAAAAAATAAAATTATGTTTTCATAGTTGGATGGATGGATATATATATATATATATATATATATATATATATATATATATATATAATGTGTATCTCTCTTTTGCAGAAGTGCGCTGATGAGGCTACACTGAAGTGTGCTGATAGGAGGTGCCGATGAGACTGCACTGATGGGCTCTGATAGGCGGCACTGTTGGCACTGCACTGATAATCGGTGCCTTGATTATGACTGCTGATATCCCTATAACACAATCCGGTTATTGGCTCTTTTTCTCTCTTCCTGTCAGCGCAAAGAAAGAAAAGCCAATAATCGGCTTATGTGGACATCCGTGAGTAGTTGTCATTGGCTGACAGCTGATCACGTGGCAAAGGGCTGCTGTCATTGGCCCTTAACCCCAATCTGTGATCAGCTGAGTCCAAAGGACTTAGCGATCACAGAGCGTGCTGCAGAGGGCACAGGGGAAGCCTGTTCATGGGAGAACTTCCGGCAAAGTAAGCCTGTGCTGTAGTCGTCATTCGGCTACAGCAGGGGCAGGAAGGGTTTTCATTTTTTATTTTTTTAACACTTTTTTATTCCGAAATGTGAGCATCCCTTGTGATAGAAATAAAGCATGACAGGTCCTCCTTTATGGAGACAGCTGGGGTCTATAAGACCCAAGATCTCTCCTCTACCCTTTGAAAGCATGAGATTAAACAAAAAAACATTGGTCTAATGCCTTCCAGGGAAAAAAATGGTTCTGTTTACATCTGCCCTCACCAAAAGTGATGAAAATGCTCATCGCTACCAGTCTCCTAGACCATAGAGGTGTTGGGAGCAGCCCGGTCTCCAGTCACCTCTATTGTAAACTGGCACAGCAGCTGGATCGGATAGACTGGAGGTGGGGGGGACCCACCAGGAACTGGCGGCCCACCAGCTGTTGCAGAACTATAAATTCCATGAGGCCTTGCAAAGCTGACAGTTACAAGCATGACTCCCCTAGGCAGAGGCATGATGGGACTTGTAGTTCCACAACAGCTGGAGGGCCCCCAGTTTGACACCTCTGTGTGCTACGATTGCTTTTACTTGTTAGAGAATTGTCCGCTGCAAATTTGCATCTGCAGCCATAACCCCGGTATAACCACTTGCAGTCAATCATGTACATGTATGTGATTTGGCAGCAAGCAGGTAATCTACTTATATTTTGCTTTCCCTAAATCCAGACGATGTATTTTCAGTACAGGAGAGGAGCCTATACAATTGTACATGACTGAATGTGAAACTGCAGTTCAGCTGTAAATATAACTTTGAAAGAATTTAGTTATATCTGTAGTGCGGAAAAATATCTGTTCATCCTGCCAGAAATCTTATGAGCGGATTACTTCCTGTGCTGAGTGATTAGATTAGCATTGATTCCTGTGCACCTCCCCCTCTGTGTTATGTGGAAAGGGGGGGAGGGGGGTTCAAAAGCTGCAAACCCATTCCATTGATTTATTTTTCTAGGAAAGTGATGGAGAATATTATGGAAAATGAATTTGTTTTTTAATATTTTGTCCTTTTCTTGTTGGAAAAACCAATAATGTAGCAGACAAAATTAATGTTTAGGTATATCTTGAAGTCGGGTAAACTTTTGTTCCACACACAGGCAGAGTACTGGAGAAGTTCAACAAATGTTAATATAGAGAATTTATATCTATATACAGTGGTGCTCATAAGTTTACATACCCTGGCAGAATTTATGATTTCTTGGCCATTTTTCAGAGAATATGAATGACACAAACTTTTCTTTCACTCCTGGTTAGTTTTTGGCTCAAGCCATTTATTAGCAGTCAACTGTGTTTACGCTTTTTAAATCGTAATGGCAACAGAAACTATCCAAATCACCCTGATTAAAAGTTTACATACCCCAGTCCTTAAGAACTTGTATTGCCCACTTTAACATCAATAACAGCTTGAAGTCTTTTGTGGTGTTTGTGAATGAAGCTCTTTATCTTCGCATTCCTCTTGGCAAAAAGCCTCCAGTTCCTGTAAATTCTTGGGCTGTGTTGCATGAACTGCACATTGAGATCTCCCCGGAGTGTCTCAATGATATTGAGGTCAGGAGACTGAGATGGCCACTCCAGAACCTTCACTTTATTCTGCTGTAGCCAATGACAGGTCAACTTGGCCTTGTGTTTTAGATCATTGTCATGTTGGAATGTCCAAGTAGGTCCCATGCGTAGCTTCTTGGCTGATGAATGCAAATGTTCCTCCAGTATTATTTGATTTGACTGCATTCATCTTGCCATCAATTTTGACAAAATTTCCTGTGCCTTTGTAGCTCAGCGATCCACCTCCGTGTTTCACACCAGGAATGGTGTACCTTTTCATCATAGGCTTTGTTGACTCCTCTCCAAATGTAGTGTTTAAGGTTGGGGGCAAAAAAAATCTCAACTTTGGTCTCATTCCTCCAAATGACTTTGTGGCAGAAGGTTTGAGGCTTGTCTCTGTGCTGTTTGGTGTATTGTAAGCGGGATACTTTGTGGCATTTGCATAGTAATGGCTTTCTTCTTGCGACTCGACCATGCAGCTCATCTTTATTCAAGTGCCTCCTTTATTGTGCATCTTGAAACAGCCACACCACATGTTTTCAGAGAGTCCTGTATTTCACCTGAAGTTATCTCTGGGTTTTTCTTTGCATCCCGAACAATTTTGCGGGCAGTTGTGGCTGAGATTTTAGTTGGTCTACCTGACCTAATTTTCCATGTCTCAATTAGAGTTTGAACACTGCTGTTGGCGTTCTCAATTCCTTGGATATCTTTTTATATCCCTTTCCTGTTTTATACAGTTCAACTACCTATCCTTTGACAATTTTTTTGCTTTCCCCATGACACACACAGACACACACAGACACACACAGACACACACACACACACACTACAAGCAAACAGGTCACAGGTGAGGATGGTTAACTTTAAAAGCCATTCAAACCCCTTTGTCAACTTGTGTGCATGTTATCAGGCCAAAATCACCAGGGTATGTAAAATTTTAAATGGGGTAATTTGGGTAGTTTCTGTTGTCATTATGATTTAAAGAGTAAACACTGTTGATTGATAATAAATGGCTTCAGCCAAACACTAACCATGAGTGAGAAAATTTTTTGACTTATCATTCATATTCTCTAAAAAAATGGCTAAGAAATCATAAATTCTGCCAGGGTATGTAAACTTTTATATGCACAACTGTATAGGGTGGAGTAACAGAGGAGCTAAAGTGAAAAATACAGTTTTTAATGTGAAGTTTTCTATTAATCTGTTTTAGACCAACCAACATCCCCAATGCAGCAAAGTACTGAACCAAGTTACCCCATCAATCTCTGCATTAAGAAGGAGCCAAAAGAAGAGTCTCGGTATGTTCCAGGTAAGTATTTAATATGAAGATTACAAAGACTAGAGATCAGTAGTATGCATGGCTTTGTACTTGGAGATGTGATGGGTCGCCTTGAAGCACGGGGTCCAGGTTTTAATTCCCACCATGCACACTGCTTACACCCATCTTGTATATTTTTATATACATATTTGCTCTCGCTTCATTTCATCCTGCAAACCAAAAATATACTGTTCATTTAAATCTAAAGTTTAATCTGCTTGTATTTCTTCCTTTAATTTTTTTTTTGGGGGGAGGGGGGGGGGGTTTAAAAAACTTAATTTATTTTATATAAAATACATAAAAAAAACTAAATATTTTAAAGCTTAATCAACATGCTAATAAATATTCCAATAAACACTTTCCATTTTCACCACATACTTTTATTTTCTCTGTGATGTCATCACTTGGTCTCTTCTTCTAGAGGCGATTCAGTTCGCATTGTGCGCTATACATGTATTTCATTCATTCATTCATTCTTCTCTATGCAAGTCAGGCAGATCATGGCTGGTAGGAGGATGCTGACTTGGCTTCCTAAAAACATCACAACGCCCTTCCTTAGTACTCTCGGGAGTGTTCAGCTCTGGTGCAATCAGTGGGCTGGCTCCTAAAGGAAGCAATGCAAATATCAAGATGCCTTGATAGGCGGGTGTCCGCCTGGAGGAGTGAGTGTTTCTAGGCAGACTGTATTGGCATGTAGATGGCCACATGTGCTGATGAGACTCCATGATTAAAAGAACTGAAATCCAATGGATGAAAAGGGTGGGTCAGAGACTGTAAAGCTGGGGAGGAAAGGGCTAGATGTTGTTGTATACCCTTGAGCCAGGAAATGAGCTACGCTTGATCTGATTTGCTGCAACTTCTATTTCACACTGAGAGCCGCTCACAGTGTGCAGGAAAATTGGAGTAAGCAATTTTCAGTACAGGAGGGAAACCTTATACTGTCAAACCCGAGGAGTTCAGCTTTAACCACTTCCTGCCTGCGCTATAGCCGAAAGACGGTTTACTTTGCCGGGAGGGTGTCCCTGGACATCCTCCCGCGTGCCCCTTGTGGCACGTGAGTGGTGCACTCTGTGATCAGCTGAGTCCGATGTCGGGGTAAAGGGCCAATCACAGCGGGCCATTACCACGTGTTCAGCCGTGTCCATTGACAGTTGATCACGGAAGTAAGCACACGCTTTTTATCAGCTTATCTTTTTTCACAATGACATCGTGAAGAGAGAAACGGAGAGCTGATAACTGGCTTGTGTTAACCACTTTCAGACCGGACCATTTTGCTGGTAAATGACCAGAGGTCTTTTTACACTTTGGCACTGCGCTGCTTTAACTGGTAATTGCGCGGTCATGCAATGTTGTACCCAAACGAAATTTGCGTCCTTTTCTTCCCACAAATAGAGCTTTCTTTTGATGGTATTTGATTGCCTCTGCGATTTTTATTTTTTGCGATATAAACGTAAAAAGACCGCAAATTTTGAAAAAAAATGATATTTTCTACTTTTTGTTATTAGAAAAATCCAATAAACTCAATTTTAGTCATACATTTAGGCCAAAATGTATTCAGCCACATGTCTTTGGTAAAAAAAAAGTCAATAATTGTATATTTATTGGTTTGCGCAAAAGTTGTCACATCTACAAACTAAGGTACATTTTCTGGAATTCACGCAGCTTTTAGTTTATGACTGCCTATCTCATTTCTTGAGGTGGTAAAATGGCAGGGCAGTACAAAACCCCCCCAAATGACCCCATTTTGGAAAGTTGACACCCTAAGGAAATTGATAAGAGGCATGTTGAGCCCATTGAATATTTTATTTTTTTGCCGCAAGCGATTGAATAATGACAAAGTTGTCACTAAATGATATATTGCTCACACATGCCATGGTTATATGTGGAATTGTACCCCAAAATACATTCTGCTGCTTCTTCTGAGTACGGGGATACCACATGTGGTCGACTTTTTGGAAGCCTAGCCGCGTACGGGGCCCCGAAAGCCAAGCACCGCCTTCAGGATTTCTAAGGGCATACATATGTCATTTTACTCCTCACTACCTATCACAGTTTTGAAGGCCATAAAATGCCAAGATGGCACAAAACCCCCACAAATGACCCCATTTTAGAAAGTAGACACCCCAAGCTATTTGCTGAGAGGCATGTTGAGTCCATGGAATATTTTATATTTTGCCACAAGTTGCGGGAAAATTACAAACTTTATAAATTTTTCACAAAGTTGTCACTAAATGATATATTGCTCACACATGCTATGGGCATATGTGAAATTACACCCCAAAATAAATTCTGCTGCTTCTCCTGAGTACGGGGATACCACATGTGTGGGATTTTTTGGGAGCCTAGCCGCGTACGGGGCCCCAAAAGCCAAGAACCGCCTTCAGGCTTTCTAAGGGCGTAAATTTTTGATTTCACGCCTCACTACCTATTACAGTTTTGAAGGCCATAAAATGCCAAGATGGCACAAAACCCCCACAAATGACCCCATTTTAGAAAGTAGACACCCCAAGCTATTTGCTGAGAGGCATGTTGAGTCCATGGAATATTTTATATTTTGCCACAAGTTGCGGGAAAAGTACAAACTTTTTTTTTTTTTTTTCACAAAGTTGTCACTAAATGATATATTGCTCACACATGCCATGGGCCTATGTGAAATAACACCCCAAAATAAATTCTGCTGCTTCTCCTGAGTACGGGGATACCACATGTGTGGGATTTTTTGGGAGCCTAGCTGCGTACGGGGCCCCAAAAGCCAAGAACCGCCTTCAGGCTTTCTAAGGGCGTAAATTTTTGATTTCACGCCTCACTACCTATTACAGTTTTGAAGGCCATAAAATGCCAAGATGGCACAAAACCCCCACAAATGACCCCATTTTAGAAAGTAGACACCCCAAGCTATTTGCTGAGAGGCATGTTGAGTCCATGGAATATTTTATATTTTGCCACAAGTTGCGGGAAAAGTACAAACTTTTATTTATTTTTTTTTTTTTTTCACAAAGTTGTCACTAAATGATATATTGCTCACACATGCCAGGGGCATATGTGAAATGACACCCCAAAATAAATTCTGCTGCTTCTCCTGAGTACGGGGATACCACATGTGTGGGACTTTTTGGGAGCCTAGTCGCGTACGGGGCCCCGAAAACCAAGAACCGCCTTCAGGATTTCTAAGGGTGTAAATATTTGATTTCACACCTCACTACCTATCACAGTTTTGAAGGCCATAAAATGCCAAAATAGCACAAAACCCCCCAAAATGACCCCATTTTGGAAAGTAGACACCACAAGCTATTTGCCAAGAGGCATGGTGAGTATTTTGCAGCTCTCATTTGTTTTTGAAAATGAAGAAAAATAAAATAATGTATATTTTTTTTCTTTTTTTCAATTTTCAAAACTTTGTGACAAAAATGAAGGTCTGCAAAATACTAACCATACCTCTCGGCAAATAGCTTGGGGTGTCTCCTTTCCAAAATGGGGTCACTTGGGGGGATTTTGTGCTATCTGGGCATTCCATGGCCTCCGAAACTGTGATAGGCAGTGAGGAATGAAATCAAAAATTTACACCCTTAGAAATCCTGAAGGTGGTGCTTGGATTTTGGGGTACCGTACACGGTTAGGCTCCCAAAAGGTCTCACACTTGTGGTATCCCCGTACTCAGGAGAAGCAACAGAATGTATTTTGGGGTGTAATTTTACATATAACCATGGCATGTTTAAGCAATATATCATTTAATGACAACTTTGTGCAAAAAAAATAAAAAATAAATAATAATGTATTTTTTCCACAACTTTTGTCAAAATATAAAATATTCCATGGACTCGACATGCCTCTCAGCAAATAGCTTGGGGTGTCTACTTTCTAAAATGGGGTCATTTGGGGAGGTTTTGAACTGTCCTGGCATTTTATGCACAACATTTAGAAGCTTATTGTAATTTTTTTTTCATGCAGCCTGTGGGCTGAATGAAAAAAAAATATTGATCGGTGGGTATGCCCACCATTAGATACCACCCTTCATCCACCCACTTTCTAATGGTGGGCATACATGCACCATTTATATATGCCGAAGCATGGGGGCATCCTCCCGCAAAAGGTAGGAGCAGATCGCTCCTCCACCCCTTATGCCCCCATGCTTCGGCATATATGCTCTTTTTTAACTGTGGTGGTGAAATCACCCCCGACAGTGCTGGAGTCGCGGCTTTATGTATCATGGGAGCAAACGCTGTTGCTGTCAAGATAAATAAATCCACGCTGCAACTGAATGGCGTACCTGCTAAGCAAATGATGGTTAACAATAAAACAAAGTAACATTACAGTATAACAGTAAGACGTACCATACCTGCAAAGCAAATACAAAAAAAATAGCAAAAAATAACACATTTAACACAATCTGTGCCTAAAATATATATATGCCGAAGCATGGGGGCATCCTCCTGCAAAAAAGTTATGCCACGTACATACGTTCAAACTTTTCCACGGGCAAGCCCTCCGTCGGAATTTTGACTGTATGTACGTGGCATTAGGAGCAAAATCGCTCCTCCACCCCTTATGCCCCCATGCTTCGGCATATATGCTCTTTTTTAACTGTGGTGGTGAAATCACCTCCGACAGCGCTGGAGTCGTGGCTTTACGTATCGTGGGAGCAAACGCTGTTGCTGTCAAGATAAATAAATCCACGCTACAGCTGAATGGCGTACCTGAAAACAAAAAATGGTTAACAATAAAACATTGCAGAATAGAATACAGTACAAAGGAGCAGAACAATAGAGAGAGAGAGAGAACAATAAAACGACAACTATTTTTGTTTTTTTTATTTTATATTTTTTTTGGTTTTTTTACTTTTTTTTTTTTTTTTTTAACACTTTTTTATGTAACTTTAACACTTCTGTTGTGTCGGTTTGGGTCTCTCAAAATGTGATGGCATCTTGGGAGACCCTGTGAACGTGTGCCTAGCCTGTGCAATGCTGTACCCTACGCTAATACTCAACTAGTTCATGGTAGCGTTCAAAACACTCACCCTGACAAAGACCAGGATTGCCAGGACAGCGGGGACAATAAGAACGGGTGTCACGCCTAAATCCGCGCTTTCTGCAGACACGACATTTTCTTTGGGGGGCTCGTTGGGTAGGGGTACTCGGGAGGACATAAGAATAATGCCTCTCATGCAGCCGGCTTACTGCATCTGGTAGGGGAAGGTGAGGTGGAGCACCGCCTGGATACAGAAGGGCTCTGACGATATCCTCCTGGAATTTGAGGAAGGATCCAGTCCGTCCTGAAGCTTTGTGTAGTACATAAGCATTCAGTATAGCCAATTGGAATAAATAAACAGATACTTTTTTGTACCAGCGTCTGGACTTACGGGCAACTAGATACGGCGCCAACAACTGGTCATTGAGGTCCACCCCTCCCATGTTAAGGTTATATTTGTGGACACAGAGGGGTTTCTCCACAATACCAGTCGCCGTAGGAATTTGGACCGTCGTGTCTGCATGAAGGGAGGTAAGAACGAAAACATTCTTATTATCCCTCCACTTCATAGCGAGCAAATTATTACTGCGCAAGCAGGCTCTCTCCCCCAGCCTAAGACGGGACTCTACAAGCCGCTGGGGAAAGCCCCGGCGATTAGGTCGCACGGTGCCACATGCTCCAATCTGCTGATCAAACAAGTGACTAAACAGTGGCACGCTTGTGTAATAATTGTCCACGTACAAGTGGTACCCCTTTCCGAATAAGGGTGACACCATGTCCCACACTATCTTGCCAGCGCTTCCTATGTAGTCAGGGCAGTTCTCCGGCTCTACGTGACTATCTTTACCCTCATAAACCATGAAACTACGTGTATAGCCTGTGGCCCTGTCACAGAGCTTATACATCTTGACCCCGTATCTGGAACGCTTGTTGGGGACGTATTGTTTGAATGACAAGCGACCAGAAAACTTAATCAGGGACTCATCAACGCAGACAACTTGATGGGGAGTAAACAAGTCTGCAAAACGTTGGTTGAAGTGGTTTATGAGGGGCCGAATTTTGTAGAGCCGATCGTATTCAGGGTCTCCACGAGGACGACAGAGTTCATTGTCGCTGAAGTGCATGAACCGCAAAATCTGCTCGTATCGTGCCCTGGACATGGAAGCAGAGAACACGCGCATATGGTGAATTGGGTCAGTGGACCAATATGACCGCAACTCACTCTTTTTGGTTATGCCCATGTTGAGGGAGAGGCCCAGAAAGATTTTAAATTCGGAAACCGTAACTGGTTTCCATTGTCTGGCAAGGGTGGACTGGGGAATAATGGCGATGTGTTGAGCAGCGTACAAATTGGTTTGGTCCACAATAGATCTATAGAGATCTTCGGTGAAAAACAGTGAGTAAAAGTCAAGTGTCGTAAAATCAACTGTTTCCACGTTAATGCCAGGTTGGCCAGTGAATGGGGGAAGTACGGGTTCTGCAGAAGTGGTGGGCACCCAAATAGGATTGGCGAATTCTGCAGGAAGGGCACTATGGGTACGACGGGCCTGTCTTTGTCTTCTTCTTGGTGGCAGCGGGACACTACTTGTGCTTGCCACCTCGCCAGCTTGAACTGCACTTATGGGACTCGCCACGTCACCACGTGTTACTGCAGTGCTGGATGTAGGTCCAGGGTGTACTAGGCCGCTGGTGCTTGCCAGTTCACCAGAAGGATGAGCGGCTCTAGTACGTCTCTGCTCCATACGAGTGGCCTGCGGTTTATGCACCTCAACAACAGAATACATTCGGGATCGGGCACACCTGTCCCTAACAGAGGCCTCATCTCCGTCGTCAGAGCTATCTGTCATGGAGCCGCTGTCCTCTACAGGATCGTATTCTGAGCCTGAATCTGACAGATGAGTGACGTCCTCTTCACTATCTGTCATGCTCAGAAACGTGTAGGCCTCTTCACTAGTGTACCTTCGCTTTGCCATTTTGGGCTCTAAATTTAGGGGTACACTAGTGAGACTCACAGGTAAAAAAGCACCTAGCCTGTCAGCGACTGTTTCAAAACGCTACAAAAAAAACTGTTAGCGATCGCAGGGATCAAGCCTGACTCTGCGAACGCTGCAGTTATGTGTGTTGTGTTTTGTAAGTGACAGTGATCGATCGATACTGCACTTGGGTGGGCTGGGCTGGGCTTGGCGGAGGGGCTAAACGCAGGTGCTAGCGGGTATCTGGGCTGATCCCGCTAACAATGCGTTTTGGGAAACCTAAAATGCAGGCAACGCTAATATAGATCTGATCAGATACTATATTACTAAGGGAGGTGTATGCTTTGCGCGTGGGTGTTAGCGGTACTGGCACTAACCTGACGCTGGGGCGACGCAGGCCTTATCTGACCCTCAAACTTATATCACCCGCCGGGTGATCAGGGGGTTAAACCTTTATTAGGTAATAAATGGCGGGTGCCCTGAAACAAAAAAAAAATAACTAACCAACCAGCGTCACCTGTAACAGTTATATGGTGATCACTGGTGAAAGGGTTAACTGGGGGGCAATCAGGGGGCTATGCGGTAGTATATGGGGGTCCCTGACGCTATAAAAAGCTGCAGCGAACCTAAATACCTACCTGCCTAACTAGCGTCACCTGTGACACTAATACAGCGATCAGAAAAACGATTGCTTATTAGTGACACTGGCAACAGGGGGTGATCACGGGGTTAAACCTTTATTGGGGGGGTTAGGGGGGCACCCTAGAGCTAAAGGGGGCTAGCCCTAACTGCCCTAACAGTTATTACAGTCACAAATGACACCAATGCAAAAAAAATAAAATAAAAAAATAAATAAAAAAATATGCAATTGGTGTCACTGTGACTGGGGGGGGCAGGGGTGATTGGGGGGTGATTGGGGGGTGATCAGGGGGTTGAAAAGTGTGCCTGGCGTGTTCTACTGGTAGTGTAGTGTTAGGTGCAACTCACGATCCTCTCTCCTCGGTGCCGGAACGAAAAAGACCGACACGAGGAGAGAATACATCACTTCCTCTGCCTGTGTTTACATTACAGGAGAGGAAGTGATGTCACCGAGCATTTTCATTCGTCGGGAGCGATCGCGAGGGGGTGGCCATGAATGAATGGCCGTCCCCTCGTCCGGGATCGCTCCCGAACGAATACCGACCGCCGCAGGCACCGGGCGGGGGCCCGATCGGGCCCCCGACCCGTGGGCAGGCAAGGACGTACATGTAAGCCCTTATGCCTGCCCGTGCCATTCTGTCGACGTACATCGTCGTGCGCCGGTCGGCAAGTGGTTAAAGGGACATTGACACTGGTTATCAGTGCAGTCCCAACAGTGCCCCTCCAGTGCTTCCAATCAGTGCCCCCTCAGTGTCGACTGTCAGTGCTGCCCATCAATTCAGCCTCATCGGCGAAGGAGAGAAATTACCTGTTTACTTTACTTCATTTTATTTTTTTTTTTATTTATTTTTTTTAGACCAAACTATGGAAAATGTGTTTTTCATTTGTTTTTTCCTTTTTTTATATATATATATATATATATATATATGTGTGTGTGTGTACGTTTTTGGCCTTTTTTCCTTTCTTTAGCAAAAAAAAAAAAACAGTGGTGGTTTCATATAAGTACAGTGTTGCATGACCGCACAATTGTCATTCAAAGTGCGACAGTGCTGAAAGCTGAAACATTGGCCTGGGCAGTAATGGGGTGAAAGTGCCCAGTAGGCAAGTGGTTAAATAGAACTCTGGAAATGTTTTGTTGTGTTTAATAAAAAAAATGTCTGTGTACAAAAAATGACCTATTGATCTGACTCAAAATCTTTTGAGATGATTTCTTCCTGTCTTCTCTGCCTGTGCTAAATGCCAATGCTTACCAATTCCCCCAGCTTTCTGGTGGTCTGTACAGTAGCTGCCAATGTACTTCAGTGAATATGTTATGGGGGAAAATGAGAGAGGATGTTAATGGAAAATACAATTCAAATGTGCAGTTTTCTTTTAATCTATTTCAGACCAACCAACAGCCCCGGTGCAGCAAAAGACAGAACAAAGTTATCCCAACAAATTCTGCATTAAGGAGGAGCTGGAAGAAGACCCTCATTATGTCACTGGTAAGTATTTTTAATATGGTTACAGAGAACATAGATCCGTATTATGCATGGCTTTGTACTCGGTGATGTGTTGGATCGCCTTGAAGCAGGGAGTCCTGGTTTAAATTTTCACCAAGCACACTTGCACCCATTTGTATGTTCTTTCCATGTTTTTATTTGCTTGATCTGCTGCTTCATTTTCATCCTGCAGCCAAAAATAAGCAGTTTTAAAGCACATACTTTTGCACTTCTGACCAAGGCAGCCTGTGTTATTTACACCTAACCTTCGTGCTCTCATGTATTTCTGACCAATGCAATTTGTGTTACTTACTCCTGTCCTCTGCGCTCTTCTGTACTTATGATAAATGCAGCCTGTGTTACTTACTCCTGACCTCTATAGTCTCCGCTACTTCTGACCAATGCAGCCTGTGTTACTTACTCCTGGCCTCCACAGTCTCCGCTACTTCTGGCCAATGCAGCCTGTGTTACTTACTCCTGACCTCTGCTGTCTCTACTACTTTTGACCAATGCAGCCTGTGTTACTTACTCCTGACCTCCGCAGTCTCCGCTACTTCTGAAAAGCGCAGCCTGTGTTACTTGCTCCTGACCTCCACACTCTGTCTATTGTGTCTGACCAATGCAAACTGCAAACTTTGCTTACTCCTGGCCTTCCCACTCTGTTACTTTTGACCACCAATTCTGCCTGTGCTACTTACTCCTCTCTCCCCTGTATTGTGCAGTACTTACTCATGAACTGTGCATTCTAAAATACTTACTACTTACCAATGCAATCTGCATTACTCCTGATCCATGCACTTTACGTTTTTTTTTTTTTTTTTTACTCTGGAATATTGTGTTACATGCTACTGAGCTGTGTGTGTGTGTGTGTGTGTGTGTGTGTGTGTGTGTGTGTGTGTGAGCTGTACAGGGCCCCATGCTTTCTAATAAGGGGCCTGCTGTCACCGAGACAGAAAGTGATGGTGAATTCAAACTTTTACTGCTTCTAGCACAGAGGGTAAGGGGCAAATCTTCTAGTAGGGGCCCCTGTTCTAGTCCATAATCTGTGGGGATTTCCCAGTTGTTAAAGACATTTTCCCTTTCTGTTTTGTGTCCTAGACAAGAAGCATTGAGCCAGCCAAAAAGGAAAACCATGTCATGGTTTATACCAATTCCCAAATCTATTTTCTTAAGAATAGTTCTAAACCCAGTCTGCAAAATTTTTTTCATCATACAGAACGCTGGTCTCCAGACTGCGGCCCTTCGCTTGTATCTACGTGCCTGGTGGGGCATGAGTTCTCCCACTAATATGAGGCACTATTCCACCCATTGAAACCAAAGATGGGACATAAATCCTCCCTGACACCAATGATGGGGCAGTTTTCTTCCTACTGCAACATGGGTGACTTATTTCATTCCACTTATACCAGTGATGGGTCCTTGTTTACTCCAACTGACACTGGGGCATTTTCTTCTTCCACTGGCCACAGCCCAGCCCCCCTAAAGTCTGAAAGACTTTAAATCCTCAAAAAATTGTGCGCTGTCCCTTTTTTAATTATTAAATCTTTCACTATAATCAATACATGACGCACAAACACAAACAATGTGTAAATTAAGAGTGATATGGACCTTAAATGTCCAGGGCCAGATTAAGAACATCGTGGGCCTGGTGCTGAGGATTTTGGTGGGGCCTTTTATAAACAATAAGTAAATAAAAATGCTAACTATTTTTTGTTATAACAAATTAAATTAAAGAGAGAGAAGGAGGATGAGAGAGAGAAAGAAAGGGATGAAAGAGGTGTGAGGGGTAAGGGAGGGAGGATGACAGAGAAAGGGGGGGATGAGAGAGAGAGGATGCACATGAGCATGTGTGGGAATGACATCAATGCAGCCTGGCCAAGGCAAATGACGGAAGGCACAGAACCCAGAAGGAAGTCCGGGTGAAGGTGGAAGTGCCCAGGCCCCGCTGGATTGATCACAGCACAGCACTGGAGGGCTCAGTCTGACAATTTAAGTGTGCCCTAATGTGCTAATATGCTGGGCATACTTGTACATTATGGCATAACCTACCCAAGGGCCTCTAAAAAGTAGTACTGTTAGAAAAGTTTACTACCGCTTTACTATCACCGGAGCCTCTCATGGGGCCCCTACTGACCCTGTGGCCCTTGGGCAGTGCCTAAGTACATGGATGTCAACATTTCAAAAATATTTTCAGGGACGCTTTTTTTTTACAAGTGCTATATTTAGAGTAGCTGACATCCCCTATGTTCCTCTATACATCACAATAGTAATTACAAAATAAAATAAGTACTAATAATGGGGCAGAACAACAATGAGGACTGTGAGATTTCCTTTAGTTGAACTGACAAAAGTGCCCATTCTAGAGCTGGTAACATTGAGGAACATATAATTTTAACATATAATTTTAACATATAATTTTAACATATAATTTTAAAGAACAATTTTTGTAGGTAAGAGGCATAGGGGAGGAGTATGGATGGTATAAAAGTGGGAAGTATGTGCAGGTGAGGGAGGGGAATGTGGAGGGTCTAACAGTGGGCCCTATGTACATGAGAGGAGTGCAGAGGGTATGGCAGAAGGCACTTTGTACAGGAGAGGAGTGTGGAGGGTAAGACAGTGGGGGTTATGCACAGCAGAGGAGTGTAGAGGGTATGACATTGGGCACTATATATAAGAGAAGAGTGTGGAGGGTATGACAGTGGGCACTATGTACAGGAGAGTAGGACAGTAAGCAGTAATTACAGGAGAGGAGTGTGGAGGGAGGGTATGACGGTGGGCACTATGTATAGGAGAGGAGTATGGAGGGTATGACAGTTAGTAGTATGTACAGGAGTGGAGGGTATGACAGTGGGCACTATGTATAGGAGAGAAGTGTTGGAGGTATGACAGTGGGCACTATGTATATGAGAGGAGTATAGAGGGTATGATAGTGAGTAGTATGTACAGGAGAGGAGTGTGGAGGGTATGACAGTGGGCACTATGTATAGGAGAGAAGTGTTGGAGGTATGGCAGTGGGCACTATGTATAGGAGAGGAGTGTGGAGGGTATGACAGTGAGTAGTATGTACAGGAGAGGAGTATGGAGGGTATAGCGGTGGGCACTATGTATAGGAGAGGAGTATGGAGGGTATGGTGGTGGGCACTGTATAGGTGAGGAGTGTGAAGGGTACGACAGTGGACACTATGTACAGGAGAGAAGTGTATGACAGCGGGCACTATGTACGGGTGAGGAGTGTGTAGGATATGACAGCGGGCGTTATGTATAGGAGAGAAGTGTGGAGGGTATGACAGTGAGCAGTATGTACAGGAGAGAAGTGTGGAGAGTATGACAGTGGGCACTATGTATAGGAGAGAAGTGTGGAGAGTATGACAGTGGGCACTATGTATAGGAGAGAAGTGTGGAGAGTATGACAGTGGGCACTATGTATAGGAGAGAAGTGTGGAGAGTATGACAGTGGGCACTATGTATAGGAGAGAAGTGTGGAGAGTATGACAGTGGGCACTATGTATAGGAGAGAAGTGTGGAGAGTATGACAGTGGGCACTATGTATAGGAGAGGAGGATGAAGTAATCTGGGGAAGAAAAATGTAAAGGTTTGTGGAAGGATGATTAGGGACTGCGTAGTGGTTAAGCGGGCCACACATGGATTGAAATGACACCAATTAAGCAGAGACCAGCCATAGTAGATCTATGTATGGGCTAGCTGGTTTTACACAAGTCAACCTATTAACCGACTTGAGTACAACCAGCCTGGCAGGTTTTCCCCAAAACAATCAGTGCTGCCAGCTATAGTTAGCAACACTAATCATTGTATTCACTGGCAGAACTCGCCCCATTCACAGGTCAGCAGGGGAGAGGGTGTGTGGGGACAGGCTGGGGAGAGATACTAGTCAGTCCCTGGGTAGGCGCTGGTTAGTATCAGAGCCAGATACACACAGGTTACATACGCCACAATCGTTAGAGCGAGAGCGATAATTCTAGCACTAGACCTCCTCTGTAACTCTAAACATGTAACCTGTAAAAAAATTTAAAGCATGGCTTAATACACAACAAAAAATCGTGATAATTTTAGTGTTTTTTTTATGAATGAAACAGTTTCTTTCCAACATAAAAAGTTGAAAATACCACCATTTTATTCCATAGGGTGTCGGCTAAAACAATATATAATGCTTGAGGGTTCTGAGTAATTTTCTAGCATAAAAAAATGATGATTTTTACATGTAGGAGAGAAGTCTCAGAATGGGCCTGGTTGCCAAGGGGTTATTTATCATAAGTAATATACAAATAATTATTATAAGCACTGTGAGGTCATCCTCTCAGTCTGCTGCTGCAGAGTGTTCCAGCTTGTATTTATACTGCCGCTCTGTATGTAGCTTCTGAAAGGCTGCGCAAGGAGCCCCGTATCTCCGGAACCATAGATGATAGCAGCCCCATATTTTAACCAGTGCTGGGGTGGGTCTTTAGCTACATACCCCCCAAATATGGGGTCTCTGTGACTCCTGATCGCCGAGCTACAATCCTCGAAGTCGATCTTTTTTTTTGATTTTTTTTTTTTTTTTTGGGCAAATGGGCCTATCTTGAGAAAGGGGCCTGGAGCTGCAGCTCCAATAGCCCCTATGTTAATCCGGCCCTGTAAATGTCCCACATGCAGGGTTCTGGGCAGTGATATGCAAACAATCAGTAAATTAAATTAAATAATAGTCCATATATATATATGTGAAAAGTGCTTGATGTGCAGTATGCTCTCAAAGCGCAAAAGTGCTCCTTTAGAGAAGATGGCCACTTACCAAACTATGTGGAATACCGAGTTACAGGGATCATAAAGACATAATATCTAGCCACTGGTTGGTAATATCCATATCCGAACCATCTTGGAAAATTTCTCTATAAAGGATTGGATCATACAGGATCTGCTCTCATAACATCCTTGAATTGCTTACCAATAGAATCACATATGGGAAGCCAGCAGGGAGAGACTCATAGTGCAATACAACAGGAAATAGTTTATTAAAAATGGTTGCATCCACTTGCATTTAAGTAGTGAATATCGGGCTTCACATTAAAAACACTCTGGTTGCAATATCTCCTAACCCGCTGGCACGCGGTGACATCACACACACACACACACACACACACACACACACACACACACACACCGCCCGGCGCGTTTCCCCAAAACTGGCGTCCTCTGGGATTGGAGATTGACCCTCTGAATCTCTCCCTGCTTGCTTCTCATATGTGATTTTATTAGTGAGCGATTTGAAGGATGTTTTGAGAGCAGATCCTGTATGATCCAATCCTTTATGGAGTAATTTTCCAGGATGCGGTTCTGATATGGGTATTGCCAACTAGTGCATGGATATTATGTCTTTATGGTCCCTGTAATTCGGGATCCACATCATTTGGTAAGCAACCATTTTCTGTAAAGGAGCACCTTAAGCACTTTGAGAGCATACTGCACATCAAGCACTTTTCACATATTTGGACTATTATTTGATTTAATTTACTGATTGTTATTGTACTTTTGGATATATTGTTTGCATATCACTGCCCAGAACACTGCATGTGGGACATTTAAGGTCCATATCACTGTTAATGTGCACATTGTTTTTGTTTGCACTTCATGTATTGATTATAGTGAAAGATTTAATATTTAAGGGGACAGCGTACAGTTTTTTTTTTGGAGGATTTGCTATTTTGCCCAGTGTCGAGAATATATAGGCTGCAGCAGCCCCATTAGGTTTATTTAAATAGTTTCTTGTGCTGCACAGAGCACAAGAGTTTCTTTTATATTATTGCTCTGAAAGACTTTAAACTGCCTCTTTTTGTTAAAGAGGAAGCAAAGTCTTCCCTTTTTAATTGTACCTACAGGTAAGCCTAGAATAAGGTTAACCTGTAAGTAACGTAAATATAGCTTAAACTTGCACCGTTTAGGAGATATTTATTATATACGCTACCGCCAAAATCATCGGCGCATGCGAAATGAACGTCCCGGCCCACTTGTGCAGTTTCTTCAGGGCCCATGCCGTGACCAGCGGCTCCCATGTATGCATATGCATGGGAGTGACGTCATCACGGCTCTGTGTTATTAATGGCTAACTTTTGCGGGTACAGGGGCTGCCAACTTGATCCTACTTTGCTTGCTACTGTGTCACTAACCTGTAACGAGCATGGTCGTATCTGGTATCGGGACACCCGATATATTCATGTTTATTCTGAGTGGGGGATTTACAATGTAGGGAAGCCAGGATAATGATGGCAGCCTTGAAGTGTGCAATTTCAGATGCAAGACAGCAATGGCAGCCTCCATATTTTACATCTTTGAAGAAAACCTGTCCTATATGTAAGCATTTCAAAACGCTATATAGATCCAATGATATGGGCAGGTCCAATTTTATACAAATCCTAATGTTCTGCATGTCCAACCATTATTTTTGTTAAATGTAGGTGTCTCCTTTACGGAGACCCTAACTATTCTGTCAGATAAGATCTGTACAGTTACTATGGTAAGGGTGAACTATTTCCTTGTAATCTGAGTGGGCTACATCCTCCCTTTTCAGATGGGACATCAGACCTTCCTTCCTCATCAGAGTATATTTCAAGAAACCTAGAAAGAAAACCTCTATCTACTGTAAATATTCACCTACCTTTTATGGAAGCCCAAAGTACATCTGAATTTGAAATTAAGCTTGAACCCAGTGGAGAGTCCTCCGATGACACTGAGGACAGTGTGGATGCAGGTAAGCAGTTAAGTTGATTGGACATCTTTACATCTGTCACTTCTGACTTTGAGTGAGGAAAAGGCTCCTCACAGAGCAGATTATTCATGGAGAACAGCCATGGTCTATACTGTAGTCCACTGCTTCACCCAGAAGACTGAGGACATACTGTGAGTGCAGGGTGTCATCGATGCCCTATATTTACTATGTAATGATTCCGAGCATGAACAATCAGAAGACTTTTGAAAAGATGAGAAGAAAAATAAATACATCAGCATAACCTATAGCAGGGGGCCTCCAGGGGAGAAAGAATGGCCTTAAGGATGGGGAAGGGGGAACCAGGAGCCCAGAGTTGGGCTTTGCAGTACATCTCTGTTTGCTTATTCATGGAAATGTGACAAGTTATTTTAAAAACCTATCCCAACCACTGATGTGTGCCGTCCTTGCACTCCTTCACTGCCCTATTCCCTTTTTGGAACCCTCAGTCAAACCCCTATGCACATTAGGGTGCATTTTTATAACAATAGAAGGAATGTTGGTTCATGAGCTGCTCTGTAGGGAGCACTGAAGAAATGCTTGCATTCTAGTTAATCACAGGTGTCCTTCCAGTATGGAGGAGCCAGTAGAAAATAAGTGATGTAAGATGGGGGAGGGGGGGGGATCCATAGGCCTGTGTAAGCTACTTCTTCAGCAACTCATATATAGCCTACATTCACTCTTAGTGGTTAAAGGGTTGTGGGAGAGCAACACTTAGGTAAGTGTATGCATCTATGGAGGTACACATCAAAGCGAACCTGTTACCTAGAAAACTTTGAAGTGCCTCTATGACTAAGTCCCTGTGGGTGGGTAAAATGCATAAGAGCAGGGCCTGATTCAGATTCAGAATACTGTAATAATTCCAAAGAGAAATTTAGTGGAGCAGCTCTGGATGAGTTCTCATAATGCTTCATGTGGGTCAGGTTGGAAGAGCGGTGTCCCAGATGCTTAATAGATACCTCCTGAAAGTGAACCTGTTGCTTTGCGTTGTGTGGACAAGGCATAGGTTCAATGTAAAGCCTTGTAAGAGGAGGCAGAAAATAGTCCATTGAAGTCTCAGAAAGATTTAGGAAGTTGGCTGGTAAAGTAATCTGAAGGTACCCACATAAAACAGAAATATATGTTTTCTGTGAGATTGGCTTTTAACAATTTTAACTCCCGCCACCCATTTTAAATGGACCTCTAAAGCCTGCATGTAGTGTACGTTACTTTGACCCTCAAGTGTCCTCCTTTTCTCTAGCAGACTACAGAGACGAGGACTATTTACCGCAAGAATCTAACCAAAAAATGATCACAACATGCAATTCAAGTTCAGCAAAGACGTCTCCTTCATGTGAGGTGTGTGGAAAAGTATTGGGCAGCAAGTCGACTCTTGAGAAACACCTACAGATACATACTGGACAGCGCCCATATCCATGCAGTGAGTGTGAGAAAAGTTTTTCGTGTAAGAACCACTTAAGAACTCACCAGAGAACTCATACTGGAGAACGACCATTTGCCTGTGACCAGTGTGACCGGAGGTTCATCAAACACCAGCACCTCGTCCTCCATCAGGTAGTCCACACTGGTGAAAAACCATACTCCTGTCCAGTGTGTGGGAAAGGCTTCACTCGACAATCCAGCGTGGTCAAGCACTCCAGCATGCATGCAGAAAAGAAACCATTCGTGTGCAATGTGTGCGGCAAGAGTTACTGCCAATATGCCAGCCTGGTTGTCCACCAGCGGATGCACTCAGGGGAGAAACCATTTGTCTGCAAGTACTGTGAGAAAGCCTTTGCATGTAAAGCCACCATGTTGAAGCACGAAAAGTCTCACACTGAGTAAAAGCCCTTCCCATGTCCTCGGTGTAATGTGCTAAGAGTTTAACTGATAATTCCACCCTGTCTAAGCACAAGCGATAAGTCCATTCCAAGGAGCCTAAATTGTTAGCGGATCTGATACCTAGCTAGGAATACCAGGTCCCAGTCTGCCCAAAACTGATATTGGAGTTCATAGTGGATGGAAAGGCAGCAGCAGCAACATAACTGCAGTATCCTCCCAAACCTTCCTATCATGGCCAAATACCAGGCCGCTCTGACGCTTCTGGGTAGAGCTGGAGATGGTCGCTAAGCTCCTGCCTTATGTTTCTATTGGCCAATCACTGTGATTTATTAGTCTTGTAGAAAAGGGTCCACTAGCTTCAGAAGCATTGCCTCTCATAACCGCCTGCAAAAACTGGGGTGTAGTTCACACAGGCAGCAGATTGTACCTTTTCCCTTCAGTGACTGTCTTTTCAAAGTAAAATTGAAGGCACAACTTTTTTATTTATTTATTTTTTTTTTATGTTGGGATTTCCATTTTTTTGAATCCTGTTTTGGAGGAAGTCAAAGGAAACCTCTGAAGTGAAAGGATTGTCACCAGAACTAGTGTCCCTATTGGAAGATTTTCATTTATTTTTCTTGTGGAGACGACCCAAATTTGGGGATTCTGTTTCACTCTCAGTGAAAATGGTAAACGGAGTTAATTTCTCTGAATGAAAAAACAGATGTCAGGTTATTATTGCTATGTGTTCTGTTCTGTCTGCACTGTAAAGAAAACAACAACTAAAGTTTTTTTTCTTTTTTTTTTTTCCTTTTTTAGTTCTAGTTTAACCACTTCAGATTTCATACCTGCATACCCCTACGGACCAGATAGTTGACGATAACCAACTTTGTCATTACTAAAGAAAGTAATACAAATTACTTTTGTAATTTGTAGTTTGGCCAAGACCAAACCATGATTTTTTTTTATTTTTATTTTTTTTGACGGAAACCAGGCTTTTTTTTTGTCAATGTTAATTTCTATGGAATCTATAGACAAATATATATATATTATTTTTTTTTTTCTGTTTTTGTGTCGATTTGAAAATACTGTAAATAAAAAAATATACATTTTATTCTATGTGTTCTATTATAAATTACAATAAAATTAGGTTTTAGCATGGCAAGTTTTTGTAAATGGTAAAAAAATTAAAATAATTGTTAAGGGGGAAAAGGAGTTAATTGGGGTTAAAGAGAAACATATTTTAAAGTGGAACTTTATCTTAAAAAAAAAAAAAAAAATGCAAACAAGCAAGATCTTTATTGCAGAAGAAAGATCCTATGTCTCTTCTACATTCAAGTTACCAGCCTGACCACACTGTACTTTTCGGCTTGGCCAATGGAAACTGCCAGGAATCAGTTCCCGGAAGCCACTGCGCTGAAGATGTTAGCAGCTGACAGAGATCTCCATGGGATCACAGCATTGGAGAACAGGTGAGTATAGTTCCATTTAAAAAAAACTAAACAAAAAAAAACACTAGCAAGATTTCTTTGATAAATCATATGCAAATCAAAGGTCACACTATTAATCCAAGTATTCTAAAGCAAGAAAATTTACAGCCCACAAGATATTATTGGAAAATGCAAGGGAAAGGATTATATCAAACAGCTGCCACTAATAATTCGGTGATGCACCTAAAGCACTAATCAAAAGAAACAGCAAGCGGCGCTATTTTGTAATCCTTATACCAATGCTTTAGGCTGATCAATATATAGTCAAAAAAATATGCTACTTCTATGTGCAATTATAAACCTTAATGTGCTAAGTTCAAAAAACACTAGTAGTAATAATATAAATGCAATGATCTATATGACCACATAAATCAGAAGTGACATCACTGTTAAAAACATCAAACACTGCAATACAATGATATCACAGCTCAATGTACAAAACATAAAGTGCCAATACTGCAAAAAATAAAAAACAGAACAAAAAACAAAACAATGCAAAATGCTACAGAAAATAGTGCAGTGCTCTAGGAAAAAAAAAGTGCAACGTGCAGTAAATTAGGTCACTCAGAAAAATCCACAAGTGTTCCAGAGACAGGTATTCCAGAAAATCCAGTTCAACTTAATGCTGAACGGATCCTTTTAAAGTGTGTTTGAATCATTAAAAGGTGACGCCCGATGTGATCCTTCACCATCCAAACTATAATGATTCATCAGAATTAATGGCTGGTCAAATTTATAAACCAGCTACTGCACTTTATATTATTATTACTGCTTTTTGAACTAAGCACGTTAATTTTTATAACTACACATATCAGTAGCATATTTTTTGAGAAAAACATTTATATATATATAATATACATACACACACACACAAAAGTGAGTACACCCCTCACATTTTTGTAAATATTTTATATTTTTTTCATGTGACAACACCAAATAAATGACACTTTACTACAATGTAAAGTAGTGAGTGTACAGCTTGTATAGTGGTGTAAATTCACTTTCCCGTCAAAATAACTCAACACACAGCCATTAATGTATAAACTGCTGGCAATAAAAGCGAGTACAACCCCTAAGTGAAAATGTCCACATTGGGCCCAATTAGCCATTTTCCCTCCCTGGTGTCATGTGACTCTTTAGTGTTACAAGATCCCAGGTGTGAATGGGGAGCAGGTGGGTTAAATTTGATGTCATCGCTCTCACTCTCATACTGGTCACTGGAAGTTTAACATGGCACCTCATGGCCAAGAACTCTCTGAGCATCTGAAAAAAGAAAAAATGTTGCTCTACATAAAGATGGCCTAGGCTATAAGAAGATTGCCAAGACCCTGAAACTGAGCTGCAGCCCAGTGGTCAAGACCATACAGCTGTTTAGTAGGACAGGTTCCACTCAGAACAGGCCTTGCCATGGTCGACCTTCGAAGTTGAGTGCACATGCTCAGCATCATATCCAGAGGTTGGCTTTGGGGAAATAGACATATGAGTGCTGTCAGCATTGCTGCAGAGGTTGAAGGGGCGGGGGTCAGCCTGTCAGTGCTCAGACCATATGCCGAGCACTGCATCAAATTGGTCTGCATGACTGTCGTCCCAGAAGGAAGCCTCTTCTAAAGATGATGCACAAGAAAACCAGCAAACAGTTTGCTACAGATAAGCAGACTAAGGACATGAATTACTGGAACCATGTCCTGTGGTCTGATGAGACCAAGATAAACTTATTTGGTTCAGATGGTGTCAAGTGTGTATGGTGGCAACCAGGTGAGGAGTACAAAGACAAGTGTGTCTTGCCTACAGCCAAGCATGGTGGTGGGAGTGTCATGGTCTGTTGCTGCATGAGTGCTGCCGGCACTGAGGAGCTACAGTTCATTGAGGGAACCAAGAATGCCAACATGTCCTTTCGGGGACTTGGCCTGCAGGGCAATATTCTAACATAACGACCCCAAACTGACCACTGCCTTGCTAAATAAGCTGAGGGTAAAGGTGATGGACTGGCCAACCATGTCCCCAGACCTAAACCCTATTGAGCATCTGTGGGGCATTCTTAAACGGAAGGTGGGGGAGTGCAAGGTCTTGAACATCCACCAGCTCCGTGATGTCGTCATGGAGGAGTGGAAGAGGACTCTAGTGAGTTCCATGCCCAAGAGGGTTAAGGCAGTGCTAGAAAATAATGGTGGCTGCACAAAATATTGACACTTTGGGCCCAATTTGGATAGTTTCACTTTGCGGAGTACTCACTTTTGTTGCCAGCGGTTTAGACATTAACAGCTGTGTGTTGAGTTATTTTGAATGGACAACAAATTTACACCATTATACAAGCTGTGCACTCACTACTTTACATTCTAGCAAAGTGTATTTTTTTTCAGTGTTGTCACATGAAAAGATATAAAATTTTTTACAAAAATGTGAGGAGTGTACTCACTTTTGTGAGATATAGTGTGTGTGTGTGTGTATATGTATGTGTGTATATATATATATATATATATATCGGGCTAAGGCATTGGGATAAGGATTACAGACTAGAATAACTTGCTTTTTCTTTTAATTAACATGAATAAAATTGTAAATGCAATAAATCTGCAAGTGTCATTTTACTCGAGCAGTTGCATTTTGACAGCTGCTTCTGCTGTGTAAAACAAATAAATTACCGGCTGTCATTTTAAAACCAGAAATGCATCCTAATAACTTTATATATGCTTTTTTCTTCAAGCAGTTAGTACCGCTCACTTTAATTTAACAAACAAAACCATAAAAAAAAATAAAAGTCTGTACTGTAATAATGGGTGGTCATTGCAGACCTTCTTGAGACCCTAAATAAATAGAAAAGGTATCTTTAATGTAAGTACACAAAATATAACAGATGGTGCAATAAAAGTATGAATAAAAGTTTAAAAATATCAACAAATTAAACATATTTATAGCGCTAAAGCTATTTGTTAGAAAGTTTTATGTTTTAAAAAAAGAATTTCATGGAAAATGCAGAAGCATTCTATGCTCTGAGGGATGATAAACATGCTCCATTAAAGCCTACATTTAAAGATGCCCGTACGCTAGTTGAAACAAATATTCATACAAAAATTCTCAGTACATTGGGTGACTTGACGAATGCCATATGAAAGTACTTAAAGCGGAGGTCCACCCTAAAGTGGAGCTTCCGCTCATTGGAACCCCCCCCCCCTCTGGCGCCACAATTGGCACCTTTCAGAGGGGAGGGGGTGCAGGTACCTGTACAGTACAGGTATCTGCACCCACTTGTGGAGTAGATTCTGCAGAAGCTACGCCCCTTTCCGCAGAATCTACGCCCCTTTCCGAAGGTCCCCCGCTGCCTGCTGGGAAACACACGGATCCCAGAGACAGCGGGGACCATCCTTATTGCACAGCACGACTCGCGCATGCGCAGTAGGGAACCGGGAAATGAAGCCGCAAGGCTCCACTTCCTGATTCCCATACCCAAGATGGCGACAGCAGCACCCGAGAGACGATCAAGAGATCGGCTTCGGGTGCCGACATCGCGGGCGCGCTGGGTGGGTAAGTGTCATTATTTTAAAAGTCAGCAGCTGCAGTATTTGTAGCTGCTGGCTTTAAAAAAAAAAAAATGGCAGACTCCCGCTTTAAATAGTGTGGCTACGCCAGTGATCTCTACTAGCTTCCTGGTCCCTGTGAGTAGCTACCCTGCTGAATTCTGGGCACCAGAGGGTGGCTGCTCAGCACAGGCACCATCCATACATAGCTTTACATTTTTTGGATGAAATGGTATGATGTCATCACCCAACTTGTGAGGGCTTGCCTAGGTTGGAGTGTGCAAATACACACAGCCCACAGTAACAAAGAGATAAGCTACCTGGGCTGTGAATCTGTGCACGGGGGCTTGACAGGAATAGCCAAGGGATAGTCTAAGTAAAGCCGTTGTTAGGGATTCCAGAAGTCAGAATAAACGATAAGCAGAGTCAGGGTCAGAAGCCGGAGTGAGTCTTGGAAGCCTGTAACTGGAGCACAGGAATACTGAAGCCTCAGGCCCCTTTCACACGGGGCGGATCAGTAATGATCTGCCCCGTGATGATCCGCTCGCTCAGCAGGGATCGCTCCGTTGTCCCCGCTGAGCCGGCGGCGGACAGGGCGGTCTCAGCACACTGTGCAGGGACCGCCCTGTCAGCTCTCCTCTATGGGGATCGGACGAGCACGGACCGTGTTCATCCGATCCGCTCTGCAGACGGATAGAAAAATAGGATTTTCCTCCGTCTGCAGAATCGGACAGTAGTGGAGGCGGACAATAGCGGGTGTCTGCGGATATTCATCCGCAGATACCCGCTATCCCATAGGGATGCATGTATGTCCGTATTGCATCTGCAAACGGATGGATGAAATACGGACATACTGTCCGCATGTGTGAAAGGGGCCTTAGGCAAAACAGGAGACAATGAACTGACCAATCCCTCAGAGTGAAGCAGTGTTTTATACCCAGCTGATTAGGTATCCTGCCTCAGCTGATCCAGGAATGACAGGTACTAAACAACAAGATCCAGAGTATGGTCCTAGTATTTTATTCAGAACTGTGCAAAGCTGGAAAGCAGGCTGAAAGGCACTGAGGTGTGGCTCAGAGGTAAGGTAACAGGAGCACTAAACAAACAGTCATTAGTTCAATACTACCCAGAGCCACTTGGGGCGTGACCACGCCTGGCCGTCTAAAAGACACAGTAGGGACCGTCACACAACCTCTCCACCTCATCCAATGAGAGAATGCTTTACATGAACTCAGAAAATGAGTGTTAAGTAGCCAACCAATGAAACACATTTGATGTGGATGGGAGAATCCTTCCTGCTGAGCTTCTGTATTCTTCCCCCCAGCAGAATGCAATAATTGGTGTTGCTGACTATAGCTGGTGTCCCTAATCGTTCTGGAAAAAAAAAATCGACAGAGAAGGAAACACATTAATAGCCTGCAAATGCCATGCAAGTTGTGTCGTGTCAGGGTTGGGATTCAAACTGATGAGCCTTGTGCTGCAAGGCAAAAGTGCTATCTACTCTGCCACTATGTTGCACCAGGTCTGCTGTAGAACCTGCATGTGCTGGATTCAATTCTGACCCCTGCTGGTCATGAGTAAGCAGTGTCCTGTCAGCACAAACATTTTCTTAGAATCCTACAATGCTTATTGCCATTAATTGGGTCAATAAACAAAGGACTGCTATGGAGGACCATTGAGGAAACGTCAAGCTCCTGTCCTGACAGGTAAGATTAAGGACTACATTCCTGATATGTGCCTGCTGTACCATGTACTTGTATGAGAATGTATCCTGTTTTCCTTGTATTGCTTCCTTTGTGTGAAATCCCTGGTGTTCCTGCCAGTCCCTCTTCTTTCCTATTAAAAACAGACCACACTAAGCATTAGAGCACAGTGTGGTCAGTGTTCTGGCTGTGCTGGGAACTCAACCTGCTCTCCTCCAATGATCAGATTTGTGCTGATACGCGTGTAACCCCCCCCCCCCCCCCCCCCCTTCCACACAGCCATTTACTGGGAAGATCAGCGTACTGCTGTTTCTCCTCCTCCACCTTTCTGAGCTCCTTATGGAGCTGTTAATGGAGGGAATGTGATTACTTCCAAAAATTGAGAAAAATAGGTGTATGTAATGCTTTTTTTATCTGTACACAAATGTTTTGCATTTCAATTATATTTTAAACTTATTGGGTTATTTTACAAAGTAAGGGTTCACATACAGCAGGCAAAATAAGTATTGGACACATCACCATTTTTCTTGGTAAATATATTTCTAAAGGTGCTATTGACATGAAATGCTCACTACATGTCGGTAACCACCTATGCAATACATACATGCAAAGAAACCAAAACAAATAAGTTCAGAAATTAAGTGATGACTAATAAAATTAAATGACACAGGGAAAACGTATTGAACACTTGAAGAAAGGGAGGTACAAAAAAGACATGGAAAGCCAAGACACCAGCTGAAATCTATCGGTAATTAGAAAGCAATCCTGCCCCTTGTCAGAGCAAATGATGGCCTATAAAAAGGCGTCTCATTAAAACAGGAAAGGATATAAAAAGATATCCAAGGAATTTAGAATGCCAATTGGCAGTGTTCAAACTCTAATCAAGAAGTGGAAAATTAGGGGTTTTGTTGAAACCAAACTACAGTCAGGTAGACCAACTGAAATGTCAGCCAAAACAGCCAGGAAAATTATTCGGGATTCAAAGAAAAACCCACAAATAGCTTCAGGTGAAATACAGGACTCTATGAAAACATGTGGTGTGGAGGTTTCTAGATGCACAATAAGGAGGCACTTGAATAAAGATGAGCTGCATGGTCCAGTCGCCAGAAGAAAGCCATTACTACGCAAATGCCACAAATTATCCCACTTACAATACACCAAACAGCACAGAGACAAGCCTCAAACCTTCCTGCACAGTCATTTGGAGTGATGAGACTAAAATTTAGCATTTTGGCCACAACCATAAATGCTACATTTGGAGAGGAGTCAACAAGGCCTATGATGAAAGGTACACCATTCCTACTGTGAAACATGGAGGTGGATCGCTGATGTTTTGGGGGATGTGTGAGCTACAAAGGCACAGGAAATTTGGTCAAAATATGGCAAGATGAATACAGTATGTTATCAAAAAATACTGGAGGAACATTTGCAATCATCAGCCATACTTGAACATGCCAACATGACTGATCCAAAACGCAAGGCCAAGTGGACCTGTCATTGGTTACAGCAGAATAAAGTGAAGGTTCTGGAGTGGCCATCTCAGTCTCCTGACCTCAATATCATTGAACCCCTCTGGGGAGATCTCAAACGTGCAGTTCATGCAAGACAGCCCAAGAATTTACAGGAACTGGAGGCTTTTTGCCAAGAGGAATGGGCAGCTTTACCATTTGAGAAGATAAAGAGCCTCATCCATAAATACCACAAAAGACTTCAAGCTCTCATTGATGTTAAAGGGGGTAAAACACAGTATTAAGAACTGAGGTATGTAAACTTTTGATCAGGGTCATTTGGGTAGTTTCTGCTCTGATTATGATTTAAAAAGAATAAGGGTTGGATAAAGGGGAGGGGGGGGGGGGGGCGGCATCACTGTAAATACATGTGTGGTAGCAATACAAACCAAATTTACCGTAGTATTTTCAAAAGGTTGTCAGGTAAGTCTTTTTACCATTTACCATACCATTGTTCCCAGGGGAGCCATATGAATGAGGGTTTTTTATGTGACAGTATAGATTCATATGTGTAATGTAATTGTACTAATGTGACTACTTCTGTTAGTGTTGGGGTAGTGTGCGATTTCCAATATCTAGTTATGAATAATCTTGTTGCAAGGAGTATATGTGCGGTTTTCAGTCTGAAGGGTGTAGGAAGTGAATTCCGTTTTATGTTTAGGATAGCTAGTTGTTGTTAATGGGATAATAATGAAGCTGCTTTGCTGGTGATACTGATGGAGTTATTGCAAAGAAGTTTTCAAAGGCTTTTTTTTTTTTCTAGTGAGCCTACTCCCAAACTGTCATTTGAATTAAAACACAGACAAGTATTATTCTCCACAATTTTTTTTATTGTGCATTAAAAAATGAAAATTATACATGCTATCTGCCAATAGAACTTACCAAAAAGTGCATTCTGTACATCCAAACATATAGAAAATATACTAAATCAAATCATTATTCAACCAAAAAATTCAATAAAAACCTCATGCATGTGTGTCCTGCTTCTTAAAGTGGTTGTAAACCCTTACAGACAACTTTGACCTACAGGTAAGCTTAGATTAAGGCTTACCTGTAGGTCCAAGAAATATCTCCTAAACCTACACGGTTTAGAAGATATTTGCAAAAAGACAGGCACAGCTGTCTACAGCGCATGCACCGTAGACAGCGGCGCACAGGCACACTGTGCATGCCGCTGCTAATGGCGATATGCCGCGTGTGACGTCATCGCGGCTCCAGCCAATCACAGTGCCGGAGCCACAATACCCGGAAAGAAGATGGAAGCTCCGTGGAAGAGGGGACAGCGGTGACATCGCTGGCTCCTGTGTCAGGTAAGTGACACATAATGGGCTACTATGCGATGCATAGTAGCCCATCATGCTTCCTCTTTGTTTCCCTGCAAAGGTAAAGTAAACCCATCAGAGGGGTTCAACAATGCCAAGAGTTGGTGAAAGCAGGGATCCGTCATCCAGAGATAATTCCGAAAATCATCTGGATTATTCCGCTGGAGCTCCCGCAGCAAAGGCATATCACATAATTCGTCACGATTAATAAAGCAGCCAATTTGGTCCAAGAAATCCTCCTCCTCCTGTTCCTGGACTGGACTTGGGTCAAAGCAATAACTCCAAGGCCAATAATAAATAACACATTATCTCCTCCGATTCTGCAACATGTCTGGTTGATGAACAGCAGTTCAGAAACAAACTGAAAAGCACAAATCAACACTCGCCAAACTTCTACTAACATGAAATTAGCAGAAGGAGCTCAAAGGGTGGCGCTAAAGAGCTGAAAAAGCATGTAGTACGTCACTACGTTCGTGTTGGCTGACAATTGTGTGCCGTTTGTATGCAAGGCAAGTTTGGGGCCAATGCCCTTGGGACAAAAGTCTGCGGTTTTGTCTGCAGAAAAATACGATCGTGTGTAGGCTTAAGGCTGTTTGCCATTGCTGATCAGAAAAGCGTGTTTGTCTTCTTCTCAGTCTTTAAAGGGTTTAGACTTTTGGAATGCTAGCTTTAAATTAGTGAGATTCCTTTTGGAGTCTGTACTGTTAAGAAATAGTAATTCCATATTTTGTTTGGTATAACCCCTTTTAGGTGTGGGTGTGCTGTAAGACCATTGTTGAATTCTATATAAATTTATATAATCATTGCTGGGTGCATTGTATGTTGTTTGTTACTCCATAGTGTGGCTGGGTGTGTAGTTACCCAGTCTTTCAATTGGGATAGTATGGTGGCTATGTAATAGTCTTTTAAGTCAATGTAACCCATTCCCCCGATAGTCTATGCTTAAAACGTTTTGTATGACTGCTTCTGGGTTTTTTGTCCTGCCAAATGTACTTGTGTATGATGGATTGGAGAGAGTTGATGTAGGAATTCGTGAGTGGTATAGGTAGTGTGCAGAAAATATATAGCAATCTAGGGGGTATATGCATTTTAACCACTTGCTTACTGGGCACTTAAACCCCCCTCAGTCCCAGAGCAATTTTCAGCTTTCAGCGCTGATGCACTTTGAATGACAATTGCGCGGGCATACAACACTGTACCCAAATGAAATTTTTATCATTTTTTCCCCACAAATAGAGCTTTCTTTTGGTGGTATTTAGTTACAGCTCGGAGTTTTATTTTTTGCTAAACAAACAAAAAAATAATGCAAAAAAAAATCATGTTTAAAAGTTTGTTATAAAATTTTGCAAACGGGTCATTTTTCTCCTTCATTGAAGTGCGCTGATGAGGCGGCACTGATAGGCTGCACTGGTGGGCACTGATGGGCTGCATTGGTGGGCACTAATAGGCTGCATTGGTGGGCACTGATAGGCTGCACTGGTGGGCACTGATAGGCATAGTTAAGGCGGCACAAATAGGCACAGATAAGGCAGCACCGATGGGCACAGATAAGGCGGCACTGATGGGCAAAGATGGGCACATAAGATGGCACGGATGGGTGGCACAGATGGGTGGCACGGATGGGCACTGATAGGTACCACTGATAGATGGGACTGATGGGCACTGATAGGTGGCTCTGATAGGTGGCACTGCTGGGCACTGGTAGATGACACTGATGGGCACGGATATGTGGCACGGGTGCAGCACCTTTGTTAAGGCAGATTGTGGGCACTGCTGGGTGGCACTGTGGGCACTGCTGGGTGGCACTGTGGGCACTGCTGGGTGGCACTATGGGCACTGCTGGGTGGCACTGACGGGGGCACTTATTTTTTTATTGTTGCACTGGCAGGGGGCAGGTGGGCACTGGCAGTGCTGGCCATGATCGGGACTGATGTCCCAATCACAGCCGCCGGTGATCGGCTTTTTTTTTTTTCTCCTCGCGCTGACAGCGCGAGGAGGAATAATAGCCGATTACCGTCTCCGTTATATCACATGATCAGCTGTCATTGGCTGACAGCTGATCACGTGATAAGGGGTCGGGATCGACCCCTTGCACGGATCGGTGATCAGGCGAGTCTCGTAGACTCGCCGATCACAGAGCGCGCCGCGCGCTCCCCTCAGGGGGCGCGCAGGCCGCTCGCGCACGGGACGACGTCAATAGACGTAGTCCCGGAAAAGGAGATCCGCGCTGTAGCCGTCAATTGACTATAGCGCGGATCTCAAGTGGTTAAAGGCTGCTAGCCTTTCAGACCATGAGAATTCATATTTTGAAAGTTTTGCTGTTTCCTTAATAAGCATTTGTTTACTGTCGTTTTTACTAAATAGCTCTTTTGCGGATTTTGTAAGTATAATTTCTAGATAGGATATGCCTATGTCAGCCCATGGGAATGTGTAAAGGTTACTGTCACGGTCGTTCCACTATCCCGGTCGTTCAAGGAAGACTTACCCGCAGGTTCCCCGTACAAGGGGATCGTCGGTGCCTTCGGACGCGGGTTGGCGCTAACGAACGCAAGGGAGTGCACGTAGTCCCCAACAGGCGCACGCGGGTGCGCGTTGACACGAGCGGGCGCACGCGGGTGCGCGACGAGCCGAACGGGCGTACGCGGGTACGCGGGGTCACGAACGGGAGCACGGCTACCCGCGGGGGTACGCAAACGTACCGTGCGACCGTTCGTGGCGCCCAATTGCCTATTTAAGGGACCTGCTCCTGCTCCTCAGTGCTGTCCTGTCTACAGCGTTCCCGAGACTCCTGCTATCCGTTCCTGTGTGTGTGCTCCTGATCCTGTACCCGGCCTGTTCCTGGACCTTGCCTGTTTGCCGCCTGCCTCCGACCCTTTGCCTGATTGACCTCGCTTCTGCCTTCTGCTCTGTACCTCTGCTGCCCGATTGTTGCCGACCCAGCTCGTCCCTGACCACGCCTGCCTATCTACCTGAAGTCCAGCACTGACTACTTCTGCGGTTCCTGCCTGTTCACCTGTGCCAGCTGTCCAGCAGTTCCAGTCCAGCACCCAGCGCTGGTTGCACCTGCCGTTCCAGTCTACCACCTGTTCCGGCTTGCCTACTACCAGCTATCAAGCCTGGCACTTGTGTCCTCCGGACTCCTGAATCCCTGTTCCCATCTCCAGGGGCTCTCGAGCCAGAGGCTTACGAGGCGCCGCTCCCTGCACGCTTGGGCTCTCCAACCAGGTACGTGACAGTTACGTAGTAAGTTGCTGGATGTACCTTCTATTCCCAAATCGAGAATATAGGTTTTATTTTATTTTACCTTGTAATAGGTAATCATACTAAATCACTGCAATATAGATTGTAATGAAGCCAGGGAAGATAGGGGATTGGTAATCCTCATTATCACATCATCCGCAAACAAATTGATTTTATGTTCTAAAGTGCCAATTCTGAAACCTGTAATGTTTATGTTCTCATGTGTTCTGCCAAGGGTTCCATTAGTAGGTTGAAGATAATTGGCGATAGAGGGCATCCTTGTCGGGTGCCATTAGTAATTGGGAAAGGCTTAGAGAGCATCTCAGATGTGTATACTTGGGCCGATGGTGTTGAGTAAAGAGCCAGCATGGCGGAGAGGATATGACCTTGGAATCCAAATTTGTGGTGTGTCGCTTGCAGATATGACCAGTGGACCCTATCAAATGCCTTCTCTGCATCCAATGAAAGAAGAAGAGAAGGGGTCCGTGTTGACCCAGCACTATGGATTATATTGCTGAGTCTGCGGGTTGCATCAAATGTTTGTCTCCATTTTGTGAAGCCGGATTGATCTGGGTGGATTAGTGGGGGCATAATGTTTACTAACCTGGTTTCAATTAGTTTGGCATAGATTTTTGTGTCTATATTGAGGCGTGAAATTGGTCTGAGGTTTTGGGGTGAAGTAGGTTCCTTGCCTGGCTTCGTCAATTTTTTTATCAACGCTTTTAGCATTTCCTGTGGGTGAGAAGAGGAGGAGGCAGCGCCATTACACAATTGCGTCAAAAAGGGTGCTAGATCTGTTTGGAATTGTTTGTAATACTCCCCGGGAAGAATGTCTGGTCCAGGGAATTTGTTGGATGGTAAGGTTGAGATAACATCTAAAATTTCTGGTAGTGTAAATGGAGCAATTCGTTTGGATAGCTGGTCTTGGGATAATTTGGGGAGATTGCTTTCTTGTAAGAGATCTATTTCTTCTATGGAAAGTTGAGTAATAGTAGATTCACCTTTTAGATTATATAGTGCGTTGTAGTAATGACTAAATGCATTGGCTATAGCTTGTGGATCAACTAGCTTTTGTGTTGAGGTAGGGTGGTACAGGTGTGCAATTTTGGTTTTAAGGTAATGACCTTTGATTCTAAGGGCCATTTCTTTCCTTGCTTTGTTTCCTGTAGAATAGTGTTTACCTTTGAATTGTTTTTGGGTTTTTGCATACGATTCTAGTAACAAATTTCTTAATTCTTGTCTGAGGAGTAATAATTTTTCTTTCAGTTTAGGGTCAGAATTGAGTATGTCTAGATGCTGTGATCACCGTCTCTTCTCTCTAGCACTTAGTTGAATAATAATTCCTCTAACGGTGGAAGAGATGACAAATTATTGGTAGTTATCGAGACGGGAGCATGGTCTGACCATAGATGAGTCGGAGACTTTGGCTAGTGTCCATTTGTCAATTAAGGAGAAGTCAATCCGGGTATAGATATTGTGCCGGTGGGAAAAGAAGGAATAGTCACGCTCTGTGGTATGGTGACATCTCCATACATCATACAAGTCATTGTTTTGTATCAAAGTTCCCATAGGTGAAGTGAGTCTGGTGTTGCGAGAAGGTGTCCAGAGAATTGTCTGGTACGATATTAAAGTTACCGCACATAAGGTAACCATTACGGAATTTGTTGATTTTTTTTTTCATTTGTTTAGAAAGGAGTCTAATTTGTCTGGTATTGGGTGCATACACATTGACAATAGTGTATCTGATATTGTCTAGTGCCCGATATCTACCTTCTATGTCTTTTATGCTGTTGGTAAAGCATGAAGGCAAGTGTGTTTTTGATTGCAATCATAAGCCCGTTTTTCTTGTTGGGGCCCTGATGCCTGATAGATGTGGGTGAAGTGTTTGTTAGTACATTGGGGTTCTGCAGTATTTTTGAAGTGAGTCTCTTGTATGAAGAGAATGTCCGTGTTAAATTTTTGAGCTGTGCACCAGAGGGAAGCCCTCCTTGCAGGATGATTCATTCCTTTAGCGTTGAGCGACAAGAACTTAGGCATCTTGTTGTGTGGATTAAAATACTGTGCTAAGTAAGATATTTAGTTATATGAAGGAATGCGTCTACTCAGTAGGATCAGATAGTTAACATCTCTGGAACGCCGAATACTCTTTGAATGCTCCTAGGGAAGAAAATGAGGGTAAAAGTAGAACAATAAATTGGATGTGAGATATGGTCAGGTAGTGAGAAGGGAAAAAGAAAAAAGGAACAAGACAACAGATGATAGCAGCCGACTGTGTCTGAGACTGCTGTGTATCTACAGGATGTAAGATCGTGGAACAATTTGCAACGAACAAAGCATCCGACCAGAGATGTGGTGTGTGGATCCGGTTATGAATCCACTATTCTGACAGGGTTTAGTGCTTACCAGCATAGGGATTCACATTGGAGTTCTGGTTGTGCTGACGTAGATTGGTCAGGAATGATTCCCCAATTGCATAGACATTTTTAGGCCCTCTTCTACTGTGGAAATATTTGTGTTTAAGTCCATTTTTGGTGACTATACTTTTGGTAGGGAAACCCCATCGGTATGGAATCTTCTGGTTATTTAGCAGTTGTCTCCTTAGTTGGTGAATGTGTTGCGAGATATCCGCATATAGTTGGAGGTTGGCATAGGCATGAAAAAATTGTATCCTCATCAAAATATCACAGGGGATTTCCGCTGGGAGGTGTGGGTGTTTGGGTAGGCGGTGGATGTTGTCAGAATAGCAGCAATTTTCTATTGTAAGCCGGTCGGTGCTGGAGCTGAGGGATCAGACGTCCATCTTACTCAACGGTTGGCCACGCCCCTGCACAGCCTCATCTTTCAATCACATATATCTGTGCATGAATGAACTACAAGTTTTGTCTGCCACCACGGCTGACAGATGTGTATTTCTTAATGGAATATGAGTGTGGTTATTGCCACATTAGCACTTCCTCCAACTCTGTAAGGTTGTATTTCAATGAGCGGCACGTTTGCTGCACCTCTAAGCCCTTGTACACACGGTCAGACATTCCGACGGAAAATGTCCGATGGGACCATGTTGTCGGATAATCCGAGTGTGTGTGGGCTCTATCGGACTGTTTCTGTTGGAATATCCGACCGACAAAATTTTAGAGCTGGGCTATAAAATTTTCCGCCAACATGATCTGATCGGACTTTGTCCGATCATTTGTAGAGAATTCCGATCGGACAAAGTGCCACGCATGCTCAGATCAAATTCCTAGACCAAAGCTATTGGCTACTAGCCTGAATGTAGTCCAGTCATAACGAAATAACGTCATCACATTACGAACGATTGGATTTACCGACAACCGACCGTGTGTATGCAACACCAGTTTCAGACAAAATCCAACGGATTTTGTTGTCGGGATGTCCGACCGTGTGTACAAGGGCTAAGAAGTGATCTGCATAAGCAGGGCCGCTGATAAGGTATTACAGCCGGTCCTGTTTTACCGGGCCCAGGCCCCATCCGTTAAACAGGGGGGCCCACGGCAGCTTTATTCGTTGTTTCTGCCTAAATTAATAAAAGGATTTTACAGGCTCACTGCCTGCTTTAACCCAATAATTGCTGCTCCGCAACTGCATACATTGCTTCCCCATCTGCTTGAATGGATGGCCTTCTGTGACAGTACTGAACGCGACGTGGTCAGTAGTTTTTAAGCAGTGTGAAGCCAAGCATCGTGACTGTGGTATGCCAACACCCCTATTTGTGCCTTTGCAGCTTAAATGCATAGGATGCATTAAGGGGAAAAAACACCTGGCAGTCACCCGTTTTACTTAGCTAAGCCCCTTCATCTCTTCAGGTGAGGCGCTGACCCTCTCTCCATGGTGTTCCGGTTCTTGATTGGATAGATTGATAGCGCAGCCATTGGCTCCCGCTGCTGTCAATCAAATCCAATGATGCGGACACCGGGTGGTTGGGGCATTAATGTCTGCGGATGCAAATGCTTGACTGGGGAGCGCACCTGCAAGGTAACTCCCCCGGGTGAGCGCTTCTCCTAGGGGGTTATTTGATGCGGGGAGGAGCCACGAGAGCTGCCAGGGGACCCCAGAAAGAGGATTGGGGCCACTCTGTGCAAAATGAGCTGTACAGTGGAGGTAAGCAAAAGGGAAAGATCTGCTGTTTGCACCCTTCCCCCCTCATTTGGCACTTTTTTGGGGGGGGTACCTGGTTTTGAGAGGTACCCAGTCCCACTTACAGCTCAGATCACAGCGGTGAACTGGGCTGAAAATTTAGCCCCCCCCCCCCCCAGTCTTCTGGGACACATCACAGGTCCCAGAAGATGGTGGGATGTTACTATAAAAGCTCCATTTAGTGGTTAAAATGAATGTGAAATAAGATGTCCGCTTGCCACCTTCTCACTGTATCCTTACTGTGGAGGAGTGTGGGGTGTAGCATGATGGCGGCACTGAAACGACACTTCCATTACAAATTCTGATCGGCTGCCGAGTAGGGCTGCAACTAACGATCATTTTCATAATCGATTAGTTGGCCGATTATTGTTTCGATTAATCGGTTAATAACCTTAAAAAAAAAAAAGTGGGTCAAATTGACATTCATTTTCAACCACAGTCACAGGAGAATTTGGAAATAGAAAATGTCTTAGTCAAAAGGAATTTTCAGACAGTGTATGTGGTTTTCTTTCATTCAGCGAATGTACAAAGATTTTTCGTCTGAATATTCTCATCTGAAAATTGATCCGTGTGGCTAGCATAAGGCTCGGTGTACACACCTATGCAGTTTGCTTTTGATCTGTTTCTGCAGTGCTTTTTGCTGTGCGTTTTTGATTTTTGCACACGTGATTTTACTGCAATTTGCATTTTTTTGGGCAGATTAAAAAACACAAATTGCTGCAAAAATGCATTACATGCTTTTCTGCAGCTTCTCCATTGAAGTATATTGAACCAATAAAGCACCATTTTGCGTTAAAATTCCCTGACCCTTTCAGATGTGAACGTGTCCCATAGGAACTGTAGCGCATTTCTGCAAAAAGCACCATAAAAAGCATAGATATGAACCAAATCTAAGACGTTTAGTAACATAATGGGGTTAAAAAAAACAAAAATTAGCCATTTAAAAAGCAGATAATCACTACTGGAAGGGGTTCATTTTTTTTTTTTTTACTGTAGAACAGTGAAAGTAATATTTACAGTAACGATTTGCTCTTTTTGTACTATAAAGGGCAATTTTTTTTTTTTAACCCATTATGTTACTGGCCGATTAATTGATTAATTTCATAATCGATTAGTTGTTTCAGCCCTACCGCCGAGTCTGACGAAACATCTGCTGTAAAGCCACAAGGATTCTCCTGTTTCTCTTACTTCAGATGTCGGTGTTTCATCAGATTAGGTGACCCGTCAGATTTTGTAACGGAAGTGACGTTTCCTCACAGCCATCTTGGTACACCCGCACTAGTCGGGAGTAAGCCTACAGTCAGAAGGCAGGAAGAGGACATCTTTTTACATCCATTGGAGTTTTGCAATTCACACGTATTTTTACCAGTAAACTCAGCTTATATAGTGAAATCCGTCTGACTGTTTAGATGTTGAATTTTAAAAGCAGCGGCGAGCCTGCTGATCTCACAGGTTTGCTGATCTGACAGAACATCACTGCTTTGAACATTCAACATCAAAAGAGTCAGACGGATTTCAAATCCTGTATTTCACTATATAAGCATACAAAAACGTACAAAAACGCCTGATAGGTGTCCAATCACAGTGCCTGTTGTTTCAGCCAATCAGGTGATGGGTAACAGACCTGAGCACCTGATTAGCAGAGAGGTGGTTTAGTGTTAGGAAAGTGCTTTTCTAACACACCTTGGTGAACTGCGAGCGCCAAGTATGGCGCTCGCTGTTTACCTTTTTTGACACCTATTCGGGTGCTTCAAAAACACCCCTGCCACTGTAACCCGAATAAGGGGTGGCAGTGGCGGCCACGGATAGATTCATGCAATGCAGCAGAAGCAGGTAAAATCTTTTTTGGGGGTAAAAGCTGTTTGTTGGTGTGTATAGGATCATCAATGTGTGCTCGGGGAGGGGAGATCCATTTCTATGGAGGGGAGAAAAGATTTCTTCCTGGATCCTCCTTTCTCAGATCATAGGATGGAGGGGATAGGAAGTGTTACTTTGTGTAGACTTTTCTCATCCTCATCGCCTATCAGTGGAGGAGACAGCCTCTCCCCTCTCCTTCATTCCCCAAGGAATTCCCTTAATTTGGAGGGATTTCCCCTCACTTCCTGTTTGGTTATGGGACAGGAAGTGAAGGGCAATCTCTGCAATGGGACACAGACTCTCTATCCAAAATGAGGAAAAAAAAGTTTTGCCTATAGTTCTACTTTAATCATTGTGAAGTTGGGGCTGAATTGATTATATATAAATACTGTATTGAGTGTTGTTTCCCCTTGATAATCGAGTGTGATCACTTTGCACTTTTTTTTTAAAAAATAGACAAAATACAGCGATACTGTTTATTGTTTGATCTATTTTTTTTTTTTTTTTTTTGAAGGAACACATACAATGTGACGTCTCTCCCCTTACGTGTCAGCACACTCTGCTCCACTCCTCCTCCCCTCCATGCTCATTGGCTGCTGCACACACAATGGGCCCCTCCCCCTAGCCTCTGGGGGCTGATGGGAGTTGTAGTCCCAGGATCTCCTCCCTGCAAAGCCAAGCTATCCCAGCATGCCCTGCAATCCATTCGGTGACAAACATCCAATCAGAGCTGGGACTCGGCATTGAGCTGTCTGGACTTGTAGCCAGTAAGAGATTTCTGCTTTGTAAGCACTACAAGTCCCACAATGCCTTTGGGGAGCTGCAGAGGTGAGCCAATGAGAGGTGAGAGTCGGCAGCCCCGCCCACTCACATGGTAGAAGCAGGTAAGATCTTTGTTGGGGTAAAAGTTGTGTGTTTGGTGTGTATAGGATCATCCATGTGTGCTGGGGGAGGGGAGATCCATTTCTATGGAGGGAGAAAAGATTTCTTCCTGGATCCTCCTTTCTCAGATCATTGGATGGAAGGATGGATGGATGGGTGGGTAGGGGGGATAGGAAGTGTTACTTTGTGTAGACTTTTCTCATCCTCATCTCCTATCAGTGGAGGACACAGCCCCTCCCCCACCCTGCACCTCTCCTTTATTCTCACTAAAGAGTGCAGATTTATGAATCGCTCCAGTACAATAGCTGGCTGTCAGAATATCCTAAGGGTTAGTTTACACTAGTGTTTCTCTCTGAAGAGTGATCTACAATTTGAATCGCTCTTCAGAGAGCATTTGCTAGGCCTGCGTTGGCAGACTGCCTTAACCCCTTGAACCCTGTGGACCTCCATTCATTTTTGCTCCAACACGTTGCAAAGCATTGCACCCACAGCGCAAGTACACCCCCCTCAGCTCAACCCCGTGGTTTTACCACCCCACAACGGCTTGTGTAAACAAGGTCTTATCCGCTTGCCTACAGGGCGCTTTTACCCCCTTCCTGCCCAGGCCAATTTTCATCTTTCAGCACTGTCGCACTTTGACAATTGCGTGGTCATATGTCGCTGTACCCATATGACTTTTTTTATAATTTTTTTTTTTTTCACACAAATGGAGCTTTCTTTGGGTGCCATTTAATCACCACTGGGTTTTTTTTATTTTTTGTGTAATAAACTAAAGACCGAAAATCTTGAAAAAAAATAATATATTTTTCATAGTTTGTTATAAAATTTAGCAAACAGGTAATTCTTCTCTGTCATTGATGTGCGCTGATGAGGAGGCACTGATTGGCTGCGCTGATGAGGAGGCACTGATTGGCTGCGCTGATAATCAGGACATTGATATCGATGTCCCTTTCACACAAGCCCATTATCGGCTCGGCTCTCCTCTCCTCTAATCATGGTGTCAGCATGAGGAATGGTTATAACTAGGGATGTGCTCAGGCGTGTTCGGGTTCCTAGTCCCAACCCACCTAAACCAGAAAGCCATCGCTGCACACCACCAATCATGAGCAGCCTAGTCAGGGCGTGTGTCTGTGCAGCTACGGCCTGGGAAATGCCTCACTGCCTATGATTGGTGGTGTGCAGTGACGGCTTCCTGACAGGATTGCTTAGGTGGGTTGGGACTACGATCCAGGCACGCCTGAGCCCATCCCTTCTGATAACCGACTTTTGTTTACATCGTGATTGGACACACCTGATCACATGGTAAAGGGCCACTGTCATTGGCCCTTTCACCCTGATCTGTAACCAGCTGTGTCCTAAGTATACAGCAATCACAGAGTGCGATTATGGGCAGACGTCACATGATGCTCTCCCAGAACTGACCAGCCTCACCGTAGCCATCATTCAACTATAGTGCGGTTGGCAAATGGTTAAGGTGCCGAATCAGATTGGGCGCGATTTGGCTGACAATTATCTGCCAGGTTTCTTTGATTTTTCTTTTGCAGAAGGTTTTATTGATAACCATAGCAATTTCACAGTTTGTACAGAGCAGTGATTCTCAAGCAGGGTTCAGTGGAACCCTAGGGTTCCTCCACAGGTTGCTAGGGGTTCCTTCAGAATGGGGCCATTTCTGCCTCTCCGATAAGTTCCCACTGTTCCCAAGATCCCATTGATTTTTTTTAGCTATCTGTAAGGAGATAATCCTTCCCAATGACCACAAGTGTGCGGACCATTCTTCCCAATGACCACAAGTGTGCAGACCATTCTTCCCAATGACCACAAGTGTGCAGACCATTCTTCCCAATGACCACAAGTGTGCAGACCATTCTTCCCAATGACCACAAGTGTGTGGACCATTCTTCCCAATGACCACAAGTGTTCGGACCATTCTTCCCAATGACCACAAGTGTGCGGACCATTCTTCCCAATGACCACAAGTGTGCGGACAATTCTTCTCAATGACCGCAAGTGTGAGGACCATTCTTCCCAATGACCGCAAGTGTGAGGACCATTCTTCCCAATGACCGCAAGTGTGAGGACCATTCTTCCCAATGACTGCAAGTGTGAGGACCATTCTTCCCAATGACCGCAAGTGTGAGGACCATTCTTCCCAATGACCGCAAGTGTGAGGACCATTCTTCCCAATGACCGCAAGTGTGAGGACCATTCTTCCCAATGACCGCAAGTGTGAGGACCATTCTTCCCAATGACCGCAAGTGTGAGGACCATTCTTCCCAATGACCACAAGTGTGAGGACCATTCTTCCCAATGATCACAAGTGTGAGGACCATTCTTCCCAATGACCACAAGTGTGCGGACCATTCTTCCCAATGACCGCAAGTGTGCGGACCATTCTTCCCAATGACCGCAAGTGTGCGGACCATTCTTCCCAATGACCGCAAGTGTGCGGACCATTCTTCCCAATGACCACAAGTGTGAGGACCATTCTTCCCAATGACCACAAGTGTGCGGACCATTCTTCCCAATGACCTCACAAATTGTAGATTTAAATTTTTTAGCAGGGGTTCCCCGAGACCGGAGAACTATTTCAAAGATTCCTCTGTGTTGAAAAGGTTGAGAGAGGCTGGTGTAGAGAATGCATCATGAATGAACATAACATGAAATTTAGCATCTTATAAATAAAATAAGTATGCTAGTAAATGTGTTGGACACACTAAGGTTTCAGGAATGCCATAGGACCACGTCCAATTTTTAACAAATACTTGAAGAGTTTGTCTCAACAGGGCCTAACTGTAAATAGTCCTGAGTATCTATCCATGTAACCATCTCATCCAAGGCTATGCCCGGTGACCAGATGGATTCTTAGGTGCAACTGAGAAGTAAGAGTATTGAGAGGGAGGTTAAAGAAGAAATAGGGATTGAGATTAGCTAAGAAGGGAGGAGTAAAGAAGTGGGGGGGGGGAGAAAGAAGAGGAAAAGGGGGCGGGGTGGGTCCTTGCAGTGGGGAGCAAGAGTGCATTAAATCTGAAGAAGGGTGGTGTCAAACCTGGTGGGTTTAGTATATTCGACCCATGGCCTCCATACCTTCAGGAATTATCACGAGTGTCAGAAAGGACAGCAGTCAGCTTTTCGTTAACCATTATATCATCCATGCAATTCTTAACCGCCTCAAAACTTAATACTTTTGTCTTGGCTTCTTTGATTTTTCAATGGAAGGATGTTGGGTGAGCTGGTGCTGACTGGGCCACCCACTGATTGAATGTTGGACAGTTCATTAGGAACTGGCTAAAATTCACTCAGTGTATGGCCAGCTTTCTTTTGATAAATACACGTGGTGTTCTGATATTGATTAACCCACCAGTATGTGCCTGGTGTGTGGGATGCACCTGGAGGAGGCCCACACAGGGAGAACCAACTCACTCCATTGGGTTTTCAACCATAGATCCAGATCATCTACTGACAGATTTCTTTTTGTTGTTTTCCAAAATATTTTTACTTTTGTAATTCATCTTCCATTTGTTTCTTAACATTCTTACTTGCATAAAAAGTAAAACTAGGTTTATGCAACAATCTTGAGGGTTAACTACTTGTTTTGCCTAGCGGATGATGAATGCGGTTATGTACTTACCTTATTCCTCACTCTCGCAGGCTTCCTCCTCTTTATGCAATTGGTTCCTCATAAACTCTTCACTGCCTGAATGGTCACAGCTCTCTGATCTCATCCTGTACAATGCAGGTCCAGCAATCCTACATTGTACTGGAGGACACAGAGGGCTCCCTCAAAAAAAGGAAAGACATCCTAGATAACTATCTTCTGCCTCTTTTTAGGGTGCTATGAAGCTTTTCAAAATACACCTTACCTGTCCAGAGAGAAAACTTGCTAAGCTTAACTAATATGGTGAAGGAGAGAGAGCAGTTGGCAGAAGCCATATTAAATCATGCCCTGGAGATCATCTGCTTGTTGACGGTGGAGGTAAGGAGGGTCGGCTGAAGAAGTAACTTAGGGAAAGCAGCACCTGAACTAGATGTCCCCTTTAAGTGCAATATATTGGATACAAATAGAACCCAACATAGGATTTTCTTGTGCAGGAATGGGCCTATGAAAATGTACTTAAAAGGGGAGATTTACTAAAACTGGTGCAACTGTGCATAGTAATCCATCGGTTTCCAGGTTTTAGCCCCCGTTCACACTAGTGCAACTTGACATGTGATTTGACAGGTCCAAATCACAAGACAAGTTTCACCCTATTGTTGACAACGGAACTGTTCAAATCAGTGCGATGGCGAATTTGCGTTGCCACATCGAATTGAAAAAGAAGTTCCTGCACTATTTTTGGAGATTTTGGGTACGACTTGCATAGTCATCTTTGCATGAAGTTGCACAGATGTCAACCGAGTCACACCTGAAGTCGCACTGACATGTGGTTTTGAAGTTGCAAAAAAGTCTGATTCAGTGTAAATGGGGCTTCTTGTAAAGCTTGGTTGTACAAGCTAAAGATAGAAGCCGTTTGGTCGCAATGTAATACAGCTACACCAGATTCTAAGTGTAACAGTTTTAGTAAATCTCCCCCAAAGTCTCTGCTGATCTGTGCTTTCCCCAACAGGCCCTGTTATAATTTAGCATAAAAAGGGCCTGCCATACTGAAAAAATAATATGCTCACCTAACACTTGAGTAGGCCTTGGAGTCCAAACTTTTATTTAGAGCTATGGAATTCCCTTGTTGCACAATTTAAAGTGCAAGTTCATCTTTTCAGAAAAACTGAAAAGGTGAACTAACAGCCTATCCCTCCCCAATACCCTCCTGTACTTGCCTTCATGGCTAATGAGCTGTTCGTGCCCATGCAGCTGGTGTAGCAGCCAAGGGATTTGAAATTACTTCCTTCTTCTTTTCTCCCTTCTTCTTTTCCCTTCACCCTTCTTCTCTTCTTTTTCTTCTTCTTTCCTTCCTTTTTTATCTTTCCTTCCTTTTTATCTTTTCTCTTTCCTCTTTCCTTCCTTTTTTCTCCTTCCTTCCTTCCTTCCTTCCTTCCTTCCTTCCTTCCTTCCTTCTTTCCTCCTGCCTTCTGTTTCCTCCTTCCTTCCTCCTTTTCCTTCCACTCCCCCTTTATGCTTTCTCCTTCCTTCCTTCCTTCCTTCCTTCCTTCCTTCCTTCCTTCCTTCCTTCCTTTTTTCCTTCCTTCTTCTCTCTCCTTCCTTGATGCTTATTATCCCTCCCTTCTTCTTTCTTTGTCTCTTCCCTTCTTTCTTTGTCTCCTCCTCCTTCCTTCTCCTCGCTTCTTCCTCTTCCTTTTCTTCTTCCTTCTTTTCCCTTCTTCCTCACTTCTTCCTCTTCCCTTCTTCCTCACTTCTTCCTCTTCCCTTCTTCCTCTTCCCTTCTTCCTCTTCCCTTCTTCCTCTTCCCTTCTTCCTCTTCCTTCTCCTTACTTCTTCTTCCTCCCTTCTTCCTCTTCCCTTATTGTTCTTCTCCTTCCTTCTCCTGTTGGGTTTTTACTGCTATCCATTAGAGAATTTGCTCACTTCTGACAATGTTTTATCAGACAGGAAGTGAGGAAACATCTGCAACTGTGTTCAATACAGAAATAAAAATGTGCCATCAAAACTGCATGTTTTTTAAGGAGATTTCAGTATCTGAAATTCTCTTTTTGGTATGCTGGCCATTTTTTTGCTTTATGGATTTGTGGGGTGTGTCTGTGGGCAATGCACCTGGGATCAAGTGTAGAAGATGAATGTGTGGGATGTATGATAGGACATAAATAAAATATGACAGGAGTTCCAGTCTACTCTACTTTACTTAAAGCGGAGCTCCACCCAAAAGGAGAAGCTCCCCCTTGTTTGCTTCCTCCCCTCTCCGCTGCCATATTTGGCACCTTTAGGCAGGGAGGGGAGAATGGGTATCTGGTTTTGACAGGTACCCGCTCCCACTACTGGGTGACTTCACTGCAGCGAAGTCACATCTAAGTTTGGCTCCCCTCCTCCTTCCCCGCTACCAGGCCATTCACAAACCGCAGCGCACTTAGCACATGCGCAGTAGATAGCTTGCTGTGTTTCCCTTATAAAAAATCGCAGTGACGGCACCCAAGAGCAGAATGAAAAATCAGCTGGGGTGAAGAAAATACTGGATTCCTGGACAGGTAAGTATCCTAATAATAAAAGTCAGCAGCTACAATATTTGTAGCTGCTGACTTTTATTTTTTTTTCTGAAGGAGCCTGGAGCTCCTCCTTTAAGAAAATACTTTTTTTTTTTTTTTTAATTCTGTATATTGTGTTGATGGAGGGTTCCTATCACTTTGTCTGGTAAAAGTTGCAGGTAGGGTCAGAAGTGAGGGCAAATCTGTCCAATAAGGGCATGAATGGCAGTAAAAAAGCTGACACCTACTCTTTTCAAACTAAGAAAATAAGTTTTGGATTTACATGTTAATGCTGCAAAGGCCATTAAATAGGCTCCTTCATTCATTGCTTTTTGTGATCACAATGGGTCATGCCCAAGGTCTTTCTGGTTAATATAGAAGTCTGCTTGGACCCAGGACAGTGGCTGCACCTACCATTTGGCCATGCCTTTAATATACATTCAGACACCTTTTTCTGTGGCACAGATGTGAGTAGAATATTTTATTGAGTGGTGATTTTCCTTTCCCAGTAGATCTCTTCCTCTCTTTGTGTAGGATTTTATTGTTGTGAAGAGACCTGATGGGGCCCGATTCAGCATTCGTGCCACAGAGATCAACCGCAATGAGTGTGACTCCACTTCAGGATATCCGGAGCTCTCCTTTACACTCTTGGGAATGGAGGACAAGACTCAAAGGATGATTGTGGAAATGGCCAACAAAATCATCCGGCTGTTGACTAGGGAGGTGGGAGATCCAATAACATTTTCTCTAACTACTCTGCTAAACGGCTAGTAACTATATCTTAACAAGGTTTAGTCCTTGCTTTTGAGGTGACCTTGAGACCTCCTAACAGATGGTCTAGATATCTCATGGCAAACACAAGTGGTCATAAAATGTATCTAGGTTACAAATTAACTAGCGTGTTACTGGGTCTTTGCTCTGAAATTCCAAAAGACCAAGGGTGTGAATTGTATAAATTCTACTACCTGTATAGTTACAGATGGCATTAAGATGTATACCAGGTTTACAATAAATACATGTAGACTAAAACATTTGAATGGTTGTTCTAGTTAATGATTACTGTATAAACAGTTCTGCTTACGTTGGCCAAGCATGCATGTTAATGTGTTATGCCTTGGTGGCCGCATTATGGTTGGAGGGAAAATACTGCATCTTCAGGTTTCCTGATGTTACTTCATTTTTTTCCTTCTGCTTGTTCTTCCAAAGTTGACTTATTTTATATAAAATGTTTTGGTGCTCCCCTTTTTTTTCAGGCGTTTGTAAAGTGTGAGGATGTTGCTGTCTCTTTCTCTAAGGATGAATGGGAATACCTAGAAGGACATGGAGAGCAATCTAAGAACAGGCAGGACGCTTCTACCATTGGTGAGGACAATAATAACTATAACTTCAAAAATCTCAAGAAAAATATAGAGCTAAGTGTGACTTAAAATGGTTCTAAAGTCATAAGTGGATTAAAAGGATTGTAAAGGCCGAAGGCTTTTTATCTTAATGCATTATGATAAAAAGCCTTCTGTGTGCAGCAGCCCCCCTAAAACTTACCTGAGCCCTATCTAGATCCAGCGATGTCCACAAATGCCTCGGTCATCCGGGACTCTCCTTCCTGATTGGCTGAGACACAGCAGCCGTGCCATTGGCTCCCTCTGCTGTCATTCAAACTTAGCCAATGAGGAGAGAGGGGTCAGGGCCGGACCGTGGCTCCATGTCTGAATGGACACGCAGAGTTGTGGCTCGACTCGGGTGTCCTCATAGCAAGCTGCTTGGTGTGGGGGTACTCAACAGGAGGGAGGGGCCAGGAGCGCCACAGAGGGACCCAAGAAGAGGAGGATCTGGGCTGCCCTATGCAAAACCACTGCAACAGAGCAGGTAAATATAACATGTTTTTTATTTTTAACACACAAAAAAAATGAGACTATAATATCACTCTAATATCAGGGTAAAAAAACCTTTTAACAGCTGTTTTTCCCCATTTTCCCCTCCTAAATACTTACCTGTGTCCTGTATCCTTCCAGGGCTATGCCCATCTGCAGATGCTCTCCCCCTTCTCTTTCGGGTTTAGCTGAGAGCAGTGGGAGCCATTGGCTCCTACTGCTGTCAGTTAAATCCGTTAAGGAGGGAATGGGCCAATCCACGCAGTGTGTGGCTCAATGGATGCACACTGCCTGACACGGGATCAAGTTTGCACATGTGCCACTACAGTAAACAGCTTCCTATGGTTGAACACGGAGGAGGGAAAGAGCCTAGAGCACCGGCGGGGGACCCCAGAAGAGGACGTTTAGGGTTTCTCTGTGCAATACTATTGCACAGAGCAGGTAAGTATAAAATGTTTTAATTTAGGAAAAAACTGTGACAACCGCTGTAACAAATATGTTATCTTCAGTCTAATGCCAGGATCTGGAAATGTCAATTGAGCCTAACCAGCACCCTGGCATTTCCTTCTGAAAAAATAGCAGTGTGTTTCCTGTGCGTAGACACTCTTGTGCCTTCCTTGAGTCTCATGACTGCATATCTGCAGTGTAAGGCATTGCTGCCATTTGATTGCTAATGTCACCAGATTTGGAGTCAGATTTTGTAATGTAATTACCGTGCTGATCACTGTTCTCCTTGCTGGAGAGAAAGCTGCACCTGAGGACCCGCAGTGCAAATATCTGCCTTTTTCAGCTTTACTCCTTCTGTGAATCTGTGTTTCCTCCATTTCTCACCATCCAGTCATTAGTTTATTAGTCATCTAACGTGAGGAAGCAAAGCCCTGCCTCTTCCAAGATCGCCTCCTCCAAACAGAGACACAATGCAGAGCAAGACACTAAGGGGTTTATTTACTAAAGGCAAATAGACTGTGCCCTTTGCAAGTGTAGTTGCTTCAGAGCTTAGTAAATAAGCAGGAGTGATGGAGGATATTTATGGAAAATACAGTTTAATGTGAAGTTTTCTTTTAATCCATTTCAGACCAACCAACATCCCCAGTGCAGCTCAGTACAGAAAAAAATTACCCCATCAATCTCTGCATTAAGGAGGAGCCGGAAGAAGAACCTCCTCATATCACTGGTAAGTGTTCAATTTGTAGATTACAATGAATAGAGATCAGTAGTAGCATGTCTTTGTATTTGGTGACTTCTTGGATTTGCTCTGAAGCACAGGGGTCCTGGTTTCATTTTCTACCAACCACACTGTCTACATCCATCTTATCCACTTGACCTCCGGATGTTTTATGACCAGGCCATTTTTGTGTGATACTGCACTGCGTTACTTTAACTGACAATTGCAAAGTCCTGCAACTCTGCACCCAGATAAAATTTGCCCCTTTTTTTTCCCCACAAAAAGAAATGTATTTTTGGTGGTATTTGATCACCTCTGTGGTTTTAAAATTTTTAGCGCTATAAACTAAACTTCTAAAGAAAAAAGAAAAAAAATAATTTGAAAAAAGCAAGACCATATTATTTCCTTTCTGCTATAAAACATATCTAATAAAAAATGGTCCATTCTAATTTCTTCAAACATTTAGGCCAATATGTATTATGCTGCATATTTTTTGTAAAAAAAAAAAAAAAGTCCCAATAAGAGTATAATTCTTGTCCACATCAGTGCCTAACCTCACAGATGCGTTTCTGGAAGAATGGTCAAACATTCCCATAGACACACTCCTAAACCTTGTGGACATCCTTCCCATTAGAGCTGAAGCTGTTATAGCTGCAAAGGATGGGCCAAACCATTATTGAACCCTACGGACTAAGTCTGGGATGCCATTAAAGTTCATGTGCGTGGATAGGCAGGTGTCCCAATACTTTTGGCAATACAGTGTATATGTTCCTTGCTAAAGAAAATTATTCTTTATTGTTATGAGTAAAGTTACTCTTTGAGTGCAGGTTTACTGTTTGTGAGGTCTCCACTCAGGCTTCTGGATTGGGTGGAGGGTGATGATTAGTGATCCAGATCCGCAGCCTTATAAGATATCCACCTCATACTGCGCTCATGTAATGTTTGTCTATTAGGATTTGTATTGAGAGCAGAACAGTTTTGTCCAATAGATCTATACAGTTACTATGGTAAGGGTGAACCATTTCCACATAAAATAAGAGTTGTACATTTTCTCTTTTTTAGATGGGACCTCAGCCCGCCCTTCTTCAGAGTTTATTTCTAGAAGCCCAGAAAGAAAACCTCTATCTACTGTAAATGTTCACCTACCTTTTATGGAAACCCAAAGTGTATCTGGATACGGCTTTATTCCCTCATGTGATATTAAACCTGAAGCTGGTGGCGAGTCCTCAGATGATACCATTGACAGTGTGGATGCAGGTAAGCAGTTACTTATATTAAATGGATATCTTCACCTTTTGTCAAATCTGCCTTTGGGAACAGGTTCCTGACAGAGCAGAACATTCATGGAGAACAGTCCTTGTCTACTACTGCACGCGAAAGACTAAATACATACTGTGAGTACAGGGCATCTAGGACCCCCTGACACTACAGCACCCTACATTTACTGTATAATGGTGCAGAGAGCAGGGTTGACCTCATCAAGTCAGCAGTGCTCTCTGTATCACTGATGGCCACCAACCTGGAGTAGAACATAGCATAAAGTAGGTGGACTCCACAGGGAGAAGGAAGATTTGGAGGTGGAACTGGGACTCCAAAGTTGGGCTTTAATGTAAATCTTGCCTTTGCCCATGCAGGAAAATGTGTCGGGTTCTCTTAGAAGCCCATCTCCACTAGAGGCTGGCCGATATTTGGCCTTTTCTAAGAAATCGGTATTGGCCGATTACCTCCCTTCCCCACACTCCACTGGCAGTTTCACCCACTGAGCGGATCTGTGCTCAGTGTGTGCAACTGAATGCAGAGAGAGGAGCTGTCAGAATTCAGCGGGAACCGCGGTAGGCGGGACCCAGATATCAAGCACCAGCCAATGGCATGGGATCTGGGCGGGCCGCTATGTGTATGTGACCCTGCCCACTTTCTTAAGCAGCCCAATCATTGGCTGGTGTTTGATAGCTGCAGGGCCCCGCCCACACCAGGTCCCACCCACCCCCGACATCATGCTGAATTCTGACAGCTGGTCTCTGCATTCAGTTACATCAGCCTTTCTCAACCTTTTCAACACAGAGGAACTCTTGAAATAGTTCTCCGGTCTCAGGGAACCCCTGCTAAAAATTAGAAATCTACAACTCATGATACATTAGTGTGATGGTCAGTGAGAAGAATGGTCCTTACACTTGTGGCCATTGGGAAGAATTACCTCCTTACAGATAGCTAAAAAGATCAATGGTAACAGTAGGAACTTATCCAAGTGGCAGAAATGTTGCAATGCTGAAGGAACCCCTAGCAACCTTTGGAGGAACCCTGGTTGAGAATCACTGAGTTACATATAGTGTAACTGAAACTGACAAATCCTGTTAGTGTGAAACCTGCCAGTGCCAATTGGGGCAACCAGTGGCACCTGCCAAAAAAATAAAAATGGGCTTAAAATATCGGCCGAAAAAATCGGCATCATATATCGGCCAGCCCGATTTCTAAATATCGGCATTGGCCAGAGAAAAACCCATATTGGTCGACCTTTAATCTCCACCAATCATCAAATCCCTGTATGTATATTAGGTGGGTATACCGGTACTGGTATGACTATAGAAGGAATGGTGGCTTATGAACTCTGTAAAATGCCCACCTACAGATAAACCTTGTTGAGTTTGTTTTACTACAAAGAGAGGAAATCTTTTCTTCATACATTTAAAAGCTTTATTTTTTTTCATGTCACTTCAGAATCTCCCCAGTTCCCTCATTCTTCTAATGGGGAACAAGTTTACAGTAGTATTGAATACATAGAGGAGGAGCCAGAGGAAAGCAAAGATTCATATGCGTCAGTATCTGGAGACAGGAGCAGCCCAGGTAAGCACATAGTTCACCTTTTGTTAAATTTTATGTCCAGGCAACCGTGTTTTTAATGAATATAATGTATGCATTTCTCAATCTTTTATTTCATGTCATTTCTATGAGCCTGTTCACCCCATTACATTGCATTAACACAGTAAACATTGTGGTGACATTTTATTTTGAATGGCACCTCAATACACCTACCGAGGGCAGCAGAGCACGCTTGTAAAGCACTGTATATTGTGGTGCAATGTCCATTAACCCCTTGGCTTCTGGAAGATTAACACCCCCCCGCCCCCCCCCCCCCCCCCCCCCGTTCATGACCAGGCCATTTTTTGTGATATGATCCTATTATTTTAACTGACAATTGCATGGCCATGCAACCCAGTTAATAAATTACATTTATGTCCTTTTTTCCCCACAAATAGAGCTTTCTTTTGGAGGTATTTGATCACCTCAGCATTTTTACATTTTTTTGCAGTTTTTTTTTTTTTAAACAAAAAAAGACCAACAATTTGGGGGGAAAAAAACTACTTTTCTTTTATTTTATTTTTTTACTTTCTGCTCTAAAAAAACATATCCAATAAAAAAAAAAGTTAAAATAAAATTTCTTCATAAATTGAGGCCAATATGTATTCTTCTACTTATGTTTGGTAAAAATAAATCCCAATAAGGGTATAGTGATTGGTTTGCAGAAAACAGAGTGTGTGTGTGTGTGTGTGTGTGTGTGTGTGTATGTATGTATGTATGTATGTATGTGTGTATATATATATATATATATATATATATCTATCAATTTTTTTTTTTATACTAGTAATGGGGGCCATCAGCTACTTATACTGGACTGCAAAATTCTGGCGGACAATTGAACACTAACACTTTTGACACTTTGCAGGAATCAGTGACACAAATAGTCCTCGTATATTGTATTGTAACTGTTTGCCCTATATAAATCATGTATAATAATACAGTGAACAGTGCTAAAAATATGCACTGTCACTGTACTAATGACACTAAATGGGAAGGGGTTAAACATCTAGGGTGGTTAAAGAGGTTGTAAACCCTCATTGTTTAGAATGCGTTAAGGTGAAAAACCTTTTTTAGTGTTGCAGACCCCCCCCCCCCCCCCCCATTTTACTTACCTGAACGCTGTCATCCTCTGTCCGGGACACGAGACACCAGCTGGTGTCTCGTGTCCCGATTGGATAGATTGATAGCAGCGCAGCCATTGGCTCCCACTACTATCAATCAAATCCAATGACGTGGCGCCGGGGGCGGGGCCGAGTCCTGCATTCTGTGTGAATGGACGCAGATGGGGGACTCGGAAGCGCGCCTGCACGGCTGTCCACCCAGTGGACACTTGCTGCGAGGAGGAGCCACCAGCGCCAGCGGGGGACCCCAGAAGGAGGTTCGGGGCCACTCTGTGCAAAAGGAACTGCATAGTGGAGGTAAGTATGAAATGCTTGTTATTTAAAAAAACAAGGGTTTACAACCCTTTACAGGGTTAATTGTGTGCTTAGCCAGTGTTTGTGTGCTGTATGTAATGCTTTTACTAGGGGAAGAGATGCTTTGCAGGGACAGAAAATCCACCCCCTTCCCCCTGTCAGAGAGATCTTGTTTATATATGCAGCTCTCCATTCTGAGTTTCTGCCCAATAATCAGTGGGTTCTAGCTGACATTCAGTGGTCGAAACCCGCAGATCGGCTTCTGCTGTGATTTATTCACAGCAGAAGCAGCGAGCGTGCCCCCTGTAGGTGGAAGTGAAGAATCACTTATTTATATGTGATCCTGCACAGGAGAGCCACCCTATAGCAGTAAATCTGCTATGGGGTGGTCAGTAAGTGGTTAGAATATGTGTTGGCAGCCCATTTGAATGGGCAATGTAGTGCATCAAAATTGCCTAGATAGGCTTTTACACTCACCTCCATATTTTTGCAGCAGATCTTACCTGTTGATCCTGCCACCATCCCTTCCTGGAGAGGGTTGACATCTCTGCAAGATTGTTGCTCATATTCTAGCAGTATCCCACCCTCTGCCCGCAGTGTAGGTACTCAGGTAATATCACCATGTAGGAAGTGCCCACCTCTGTGGAGCACTTACAGTTCCACCGAGTCTCATTTTGACTGTCGGGAAAGGTAGTCCTACATGGGAGGAAAAAGAAGGTTGACGTTATGTACATTTGCCTATCAATATACACCCACAACTCCTGTGGTAAAGAGTAAGAACGAAGTGCTGTCACAGGGGAGTCCATATCCCTGCCCTGACTCCACCAAACCATATAGCTTACCTTTTACTCCCAGTGGATGAACAGAGTAGTGGGCGAGCAACAGTTAGGTAGGTATATGCTTCTGTGGAGGTACACATCAAAGAGAAACTGTTGCTTTGTCTTGTGTGGGCAGGGCACAGGTTCAGTTTATCCTCTTGGAGACTAAGCCCTTTTTTTTGTTAAAATCAGTATTTTTTGCTAGAAAATTACTTAGAACTTCTAAACCTTCTACATATATATATATATATATATATATATATATATATATATATATATATATATATATATATTTTAGCAGAGACCCTAGAGAATAAAATGGCTGTTGTTGAAATATTTTATGTCACACCTTATTTGTGCAGCGGTCTCTCAAACGCAATTTTTTTGGAAAAACTACACTTTCATGAATTAAAAAAAAGAAACAAAACAGTAAAGTTAGCCCAATTTTTTTTGTATAATGTGAAAGATGATGTTACGCTGAGTAAATCAATTCTGGCTTTGTCCGGGTCTCCGGCCAGCTGGCAGATGTGTTGGCTGGTGGCTCGAGCCTCTTGGTGGGACAGGAGAGCCCGTGCGAGCTGCGGAAGGCGGCCGATGCTGATTAGCCACATTGGTTATTACTACAAGAAAGCTGACTGTATGCTCTAAAAAATGGTACTGGGGTGAGGCCTGTAGCTGCATGCATCACCCCAGTACAACCCCTCAAAGCAGAAGTACGCATATTTGCGTTACATTGGCGTGAAGGGGTTAAAGTGGTTGTAAACCCTCCCCCAAAACTTTGTCCCATGTAAATAAGCATAAGAAACCCTAATGAACACTGCTTGTAGATATCTCCTTACTTGCTTAGTATTGTTGTAATCCTTTTTGTTCTTTAGAATGATGTCACTGAGCATGCCCAGATCTCCCCTGATTTATGGCACACTCTCTATGTGCTTGTCTATCTGTTATCAAGATTTCCTACGGCACACCACTGATATCCCAGGAGGCTGCAGAATTATTCAGAGCTTCCTTCTACACACCATGTGACATCACATGGAGTGTAAACCAGGGCATGGAACAGCAGTACTGCAGACTTATCAGCTGTTGGACTCACACAGGAAAACACTATATAATCAGCACAAGTAAATACTATGAAATAAAACAAGTCAGCTATGAACAGGGAAGCAGGGTTGCCATAGAAACGTTGGATTGAGAAGGAGGCTTGGTTAACAGTACAGGAAGTGCTCAATATAAGGGCAGAAATACACTCCCCTGTGGACTCAGAAAACAATACTTAAGATGGCGCTGCCTTACCCCTGGAAACAAGTTTTTTAAAGTTTCTTTAAACAGTAAGTAATATGTGATTTGGGCTGGATTACAGTGGCTATAGTTTGATAATTACTTATTATAATGGACTAAATGAAAAGAAGCATCAGAGTGGGAGAGTTTACTTCCTCTTTAAGGCCTTGAAAGGGAAGGCAGAAGGTAACATTGAAGTTTTCAATAAATTTTAAGTGGTTGTCTGGTGCCCATGTATTACTGAAATCTCTGTTTTCTCTGAGGTTGACCTTTAACAATTATGACCGAATGGACTTCTAAAGCATGTAGAGTATATAATGCACATTACTATGGAGATTCTGAACTGTCCTTCTTTCGGCAGGTTGTATGTACAAAGACGACGACTATTTACCACTGAATGCTAACTATACAAGGGCCAGGAAACACAAGTCAAAATCGGGAAAGGTGTCTCCTCCCTGCCAAGTGTGTGGGAAAGTATTTGGCAGCAAGTCCTCTCTTGAGAGACACCTACAGATACATACTGGACAGCGGCCATTTCCATGCAATGAGTGCGGTAAACGATTCTCCTGTAGGAACCACTTGAACACTCACAAGAGAAGTCATTCTGGAGAGCGACCCTTTTCCTGTAACCAGTGTGGCCGGAGGTTCATCAATCACCAGCACCTCGTCCTCCATCAGGTAGTCCACACTGGTGAAAAGCCATACTCCTGTCCCGTGTGTGGGAAAGGCTTCACTCGGCAATCCAGCGTGGTCAAGCACTCCGGTATGCATGCAGAACAGAAGCCATTCGTGTGCAACGAGTGTGGCAAGAGTTACTGCCAATACGCCAGCCTGGTTGTCCACCAGCGGCAGCACTCAGGGGAGAAACCATTTGTCTGCAAGTACTGTGAGAAAGCCTTTACATGTAAAGCCACCATGTTGAAGCATCAAAAGGCTCACACGGGGGAAAAGCCCTTCCCATGTCCTCAGTGTGACAGGTGCTTTATTGACAATGCCACCCTGTCTAAGCACAAGCGTAAAGTACATGCCAATGAGCCCAACCAGCCTAGCGGGCTAGGGTTGGAATCTGTTTGATACTTGCTTTCTATGTCCCCTGCCCATTTTGCACTTTTAAAAGAATAGTCTGCTAAAAACATTTGTATATTTGAGTTCATGGTGGATGGGGAAGGGGAATGCTAGAGGTACTTTTACATAACACTGTCCTCCCAAACCTTCCTGCCATGGGCAAATGCCAGGCTGTTCTGATGGGCAAAGTTCCAACATTTTTGCGTAGTGTTGGCAAAGTTCCTGCCTGATGTTCCTATGGACCAGTCACTATGATTAGCAGTTTCACTTGACAATAGGAACGTGCAGGATGTAGGAAGAGGTCAGCTGGCTTTAGCACTAGTGGAATTTTCTTCTCAGAGCTGCCTATGGTTCAGCCATGAAGGAAAGGTTTAGAAGGTTCCTGCAAGTGTGTGCAGTTCATACCTTCCTCCCTCAGTGACAGTCTCTTTAAACCATTGATCCTCACAGCCTAGTACACACTATCAGTTTTTTTATTTTTCATTCAACCTAAAGGGCTAAACAAAACAAAAACTGAAGAGCTCAGGAGAAGCCGCTGTACTAACCACCCAATGTTCGTACATCGATCTCTCCGCTGAGCTATTGTGTTCTGACAGGGGGGACGCCCCCGCCATTGTCTGAGAGCGCTGATCGGGTGCCAATTGGCAGACCTTTTTTGGTTATGCCTCTTGGACAGAAGCCGGCTGAATGGCCAGCTTCTATTATTATTGTTATTATTATACAGGTTTCATATAGCGCCAACAGTTTTCTCAGCACTTTACAACATGAGGGCAGACATTAAGGTTACATTACAATTTGGTGCAAGAAGAATCAAAGGGCCCTGCTCATTAGAGCTTACAATCTATCACACCAAATGGTGTACACATGGGCCGAATGTTCAATAGAAACCAGCCGATGCTGCCCGATATTCGGCCCGTGTGTACGGCTCTTATATCTGTTTGAGACTGTGTTGATAAGCTACCTAGGCTTAAATTCCTAGGTCTGCATACCTGCTGCAGTTATTGTGATAGGTTCCTTGTTGGAGTTTTATATTTATTTTATTGTATGGAGAATATCACAGGAGTAACTGGAATACACAAAAATCATCAGGAACATCCAAAACTAAATTCTAAAATTCATTACATTTAAAATTATTATAGTCAAAATTAAAATTGTGTAAAATGTTATTCTTGCTTAACCACCTATCCACATACTGTAGGTGTATTAAGACTTAAAAAGCAAAATGGAAAGTAAAGGCAGCCATAGACTGTTTGAATCTGGGATGGTTCAGCGAGGACGCGCCGACATTCAAACCATGTATGGGCGGGCTGATTGTACAACCAGCATGTTGGATTTGTTTATACATTTACTGCCAGCAGCCATAGCAGCTAGCAATAAGCACTGCGTTTTCTGCTGGCAGGGACTGCTCCCTATGCCCCCTGAGAGAAGAACACAATATATCCATGGGGGGGATTTCCCCATCGACACTGACTGTGTTGATGGGGGAATTTTAGTGTTTTTTATTTCTTGCAACCAAATCACTCCATCTATGGCAGGCTTAAATAGAAAAGGAATGCTTTATAATGTGCAGATGGGGCAGTTGAAGTGTTTGTTACCCCAGCATTTCATATTCCTGATATTTGCCTCCTGTACCATGTACTTGTATGAAAAAGTATCCTGCTCTCTTCGTATCGCTTCCTTTATGTGAAATGCCTGTTTTTTTTTCTACCAGTCCCTTGGCTTTCCTATTAAAAACTGAGCACTAAGCAGGAGAACACACTGTGGCCAGTTCTCTAGCTTTTCTGGGAACTCAGCCTGTTCTCCTCCAATGATCAGAGTTGCCCTGACACCTTCTCTGCACTGCCTCTCACTGGGAAGCTCAGTGTGCTGTTGCTTCTCCTCCCCCAGCTCTTCTGCAGCTGAGAACAGAGGGAACATGATCACTTATAAGAAAGGGGAAAAAACAGGTATTTATTTATTTTTTATATCTATACACATATCTATACACAAGAAAGACAGGAACTCTGTGATTTCCCCTGTCAGAACAGATATTTGCCTTATTTCCACAAGCAGATACCCGTTCTGTCACTATGAGGAACAATTGCGGGTGGCCGGTTGACCTGGAGTCCTCTGATTGGCTCCCCCCGCTGGCCAATGGGAGCACGCGCGGGCTCACAAAAGCAAGTTCAAGAGCAGACGTACACCTATGGCGATTTGGTCAGCAAGTGGTTAAAGAGACATTGGGATCTAGATATTCACTAACGTTTACCACATGCAATAACATGGTCACGTGACTAATTTGCATCAATGAACGCATGTTGTAAATAAAGTCCAATTCACAAAACAAAAATAACCATTATACAGTATTTACCGCACAATGGAAAATATGTCTGTAAATATTGTCAAAAAAACGTGGTAAGCTCTTAAAGCGGAGTTCCTCCCAAAAATGGAACTTCCTCTTTAAGGAAAGGTGACCCCCTGCCATGCCACATTTGGCATGTAATTTTTTTTGGGGGGGATACCCACTTTTTAGAGGGTTGCAGCTCCCACTTCCTCCTGGTGCACCGCAAGGGAGATCACCTCTCCCCCTCCCTCTCGGCAATCATCTGGGGCACGTCACAGGTCCCAGATGATTGCCTGGCCAGTCACAGCACGCCACGCGGCTCACGCATGCGCAGTGCATCCCCGGCTGTGAAGGTTCGTCTGGGCGCCCACAGTGACAATGCCGGCACTGCAGAGAGGAGGGGGAGAGGAGTGGGGCTTCGTTCCCCCGCATCGTTGGACCCTGGGACAGGTAAGTACCTGATTATTAAAAGTCAGCAGTTGCAGTATTTGTAGCTGCTGACTTTTCTTTTTTTTTTTTTTTTTAAGCGGAACTCCGCTTTAAGTCGAAGTCACAAGCAGAGCAGAAAGTAAAAAAGCATGCAATATTTACCACCAGGCTTTTTTTTTTGCTGGCGGCATCACATGTGGTATTTGTCAGAAACAGCCTGCCCCCCCCCCATAGCTGGTTGCTAAGGAATGGGCCAGGAGAGATGACTCGTCAGCTGTCAGTGACTTTCCTCCTGCCCAAAAGCACCCCCCCATATTGAGGGCATGTGGCCTAGTATTTAGGAGGGTGGGGGCACTTGCTTGTCTCCCCCCCACATTTTCCTATGACCTGCTGGTCTGCATGCTTGGATAAGGGTCTGGTATGTATTTTGGGAAGGGACACCATTTTTTATTTTTTTTTCATTTTGGCATGGGGTTTCCCTTAAAATCCATACCAGACCTGAAGGGCCTGGTATACTGTGGCGGTGGCGGGGGGTGCCATGCTGTTTTGTTTTCCATAATTTTTAATTGCTGGCATGTTCTTTTTACATTCAGCTGTCAGCTGATAAATCATCCGTTAAGCATGCAGCGGGCCGCTCCTTAGCAACCAGCTATGTGCTATAAAACTGTTTTACCTCAAGCTATTTTACTGCCCGTTATTTACCTCTTAGTGAATTGACCCCCATTGTCTCTGCCTATTTAGGACCCCCTTCCTGAACCCCTGACACTCACCTTAGCAGCACTCCATCACCCCTCCAACCCATTTCACGGCATTAAAATCCATTGTGGTGATGATGTCACTCCCTCAGTCATGTGACATTGCTTGGACTAACTGATTTGTCTGCTGGACCCAAGCACTGTCACAGGGGAGGAGGGGTTATATGTTTACCCATACCTGAAAGCACCAGGTATTGTTGCAGCCTGCAATGAAGGTTGGAGTGGTGAGGGAGCACTGCATATAGGGTGGGTATCATGGGTGTGGGGAGCCCTTTCCAAAGACACTGTTACTTTGCCCTGAATGGGCAAGATGGCAGTATCTCACTTTAAGTGACACTCGTGATAAACACTGGACCTCCAGAGCTTTGTATTTTCAAGCAATGTATCAGTTTTGCGCACTACATAAGAGATGTAAAAACACCATATTATCCATTTATACATTCATGTAAAAATCTAAGGGGAAAAATGAACAGAGCATATCCTACTATAGTGTGTACTTGCCCCAATCCAAAGCAGTAATTGACACCAGTCAATCCCAGGTGATGGCCTCCATCCAGCACACAACAAATGATTGACAGCCTCAGCTGTGCATGTTTTCCTAAGGTACTGCAGGGAGGGGGCGTGCCTATTCTTTCCACTCAGGGATCAGGTTACACACATTGTGACATCAAATCCCCACCCCCTGCCTGCTACAGCTGAGAAAAATCCTTTGATCTGTGTGTTTTAGAAGAATATACAGGAGAGATTGCTGCAACTACAGGTACAACTCACGCAGAAGTTTCATCTCTGTGTATCACCTGAGGACCAGTCACTTCACCGGGTATATGTGAGGCATTACAACCACTTTAAAAGGATTGGATAAACCTAAACACTTATACTTGAATATCTGCTAATATGCAAATCCCCACAAAGAACCCCTTAGACTGCAAAAGAGAGGAGCTGCATTCTAGGTCAATCAGGATTGTTTTGCACTGCACTTTAAGTCAACGGTTTAATTATACTTACAAGCGGAGGGAGCAGAGGGATAACTGCATCAGTTTGCTGCTGCTCATTTATCCAGTCAGGATAATCTAAAAGGTTGGTAACCAAACTGTATTAACTTTGTAAAAAAAGAAAAGGAGGTCACCAACCTGGCTGTCTGGTGGGGATCCTTAGATCACAGGATTGACTGAGCAACATCGCAAAGCATTTGGTAGTTAAAAACGGGTAAAAGGATTTAGATTTCAATTGTGTATTCATTTGTTTAACTAGAATTCAGCTTACATTTTTGATATCTAGAGAGCGCTTATTACTGGTACAAGTTTAACACTTGGAGGAGTCATTCCATTTTCACAAGGAAATGTGCTAGAAGGGATGAGCCAACAGTTGGGTTCGAATTTTTGCTGTTTCCCTGTTTCCTGACAAACATCATATATAGAAGCAGTATTTCTACCCCTCCTGTATATGGTACAGAGCCTTAAAAAAGTATTCACACCCCTTTAAAATTTTCCACATTTTGTCATGTTACAACCAAAAACCTAAATGTATTTTATTGGGATCTTATGTGATAGACCAACACAAAGTGGCACATAATTGTGAATGGAAGGAAAATGATAAATGGTTTTCAAAATGTTTTACAAATTAATATGTGAAAAAGGTGGAGTGCATTTATATTTATCCCCCCGAGTCAATACTTTTGTAGAACCACCTTTCACTTTTTGCGTTTATCTCTATCAGCTTTGCACATCTAGAGAGTGAAATTCTTGCTCATTCTTCTTTGCAAAATAGCCCAAGCTCTGTCAGATTGGATGGAGAGCGTCTGTGAACAGCAATTTTCAAGTCTTGCCACAGATTCTCAATTGGATTTAGGTCTAGAATTTGACTGGGCCATTCTAACACATGAATATGCTTTGATATAAACCATTCCATTGTAGCTCTGGCTGCATGTTTGGGGTCGTTGTCCTGCTGGAAGACTCTAACAGGTTTTCTTCTTATGCCGCGTACACACGAGCGGACTTTTCGATCGTGTGTGGGCTGCATTGGACTTTTGATTCGCAAAAGTCTGACGGACTTTAGAAAATGGAACATTCTAAATTTTTCCGCCGGAACTCCGCCGGACCCGGTCCCTCCGAAAAATTTGCTCGTGTGTATGCTATTCCGACGGACTAAAACCGACGCTAGGGCAGCTATTGGCTACTGGCTATGAATTCGAGTCAAGTCGTACGTCATCACGTTCGAATCCGTTGGAGTTTGGTGTGATTGTGTGTGGCTAAGTCCGCTCAGTTGAAAATTCCGTCAGAACTCTGTCGGAACTCCGGCAGAACTCCTTCGGAAGTCTGTCGGACATAAATCCTCTCGTGTGTACGGGGCTTAAGATTGCCCTGTATTTGGCTTCATCATACTTCCCATCAACTCTGACCAGCTTCCCTGTCCCTGCTGAAGAAAAGCATCCCCACAACATTATGCTGCCACCACCATGTTTCACGGTGTGTTTAGGTTGATGTGCAGTGTTAGACTTCCGCCACACATAGCGTTTTGATTTTAGGCCAAAGAAAAGGAATTTTGGTCTCATCTGACCAGAGCACCTTCTTCCATGTTTGCTGTGTCCTCCTCATGGCTTCTCGCCAACTGCATACAGGACTACTTATGGCTTTCTTTCAACAATGGCTTTCTTCTTGCCACTCTTCCATAAAGGCCAAATTTGTGCAGTACACGACTAGTAGTTGTCTGTGGACAGACTCTCCCACCTGAGCTGTGGATTTCTGCAGCTCCTCCAGAGTTACTGTGGGCCGCTTGGTTGCTTTTCTGATTAATGCTCTCCTTGCCCGGCCTTTCAGTTTAGGTGGATGGCCATGTCTTAGTACGTTTGCAGTTGTGCCATACTCTCCATTTTTCGATGGATTGAACAGTGCTCCGTGAGATGTTCAAAGCTTGGGATTTTTTTTCTTTTATAATATATATTTTTAATATATATATATATATATTTTTATAATATAACCCTGCTCTAAACTTCTCCACAACTTTATCTCTGACCTGTCTGGTGTATGCCTTGGCCTTCGTGATGCTGTTTGTTCCCTCACAAACCTCCTGAGGGATTCACAGACAAGCTGTATTTATACTGAGATTAAATTACACACAGGTGGACTCTATTTACTAATTAGGTGACTTCTGAAGACAATTGGTTTCACCAGATTTTAGTTAGGGCTATTAGAGTAAAGGGGGCTTAATACAATTGCACGCCACATTTTTCAGATATTTTATGTGTAAGCACTGTAGAAGCGGTATTTCTACTCCTTCTGTATATGGTAGCTTCCTGCTGTCACTGGTTGCTAAGGAAGCAGTGAGTGATAGCACCTGCTGTGTCCCCAGGAACTGGTGTGACATCACCAGGAATTCCTGCCATATAAGTAAAGGGTTGGAGACGGTGGTAATTTTTCTCCCTTTTTCTTTTTTCCCCAGTGGGCATTATGATTGACGAGGGAATTATTTTGGGGATTTTAATGTTTTTAATAAAACACTTGTCAAACATTTGTGTATTTTTACACTATTCATACACTATTTTTAGACAACCCCTTGACTATTAGCCCAGAAAAAAAGTTCAATACCCAGGGCAGTTCAGCTCATCCTTAGTTGGTACGAATGAACCCTTAAGCCGGCCATAGACGGTCCGAATCTCGGCTAGTTCTTTAGGGACTGGCCAAGATTCAAAACATCTATGGGCAGGCTGAATGTACCCAAGTTGATCGATGTACAACCAGCCTGTCGGATTTTACATGCGATTATTGCTAGCCGCTATATTTGCCGCTAGCAGGATTCCCCCATCAGTGTTGAGGTAGCCATGTGTCTGACTGTTCTGTGAGATATCTGGCTGTGTTTGGCAGCCCTTAGGCTTCATGTACACTACAGCTCCTAAACTCAACTCCATACAAGCTTGTATGTCCATGTACACATAGGCTTTTAGCAGAGTTTAGAAGCTGCTGTGGTTAGGTGAGATTCAACCTCCCTCTCCTGAACAATGTTTCGGAGTCACGCAGAACCCCTTCATTAGATGCCTGATGAAGTCCTACAAGACTCCGAAACGTTGCACTTGTCTTTGTGATCTCTTTCCAATGAAAACCTTTGGACAGTAATTGAAGATCCTTTGTGTGCTGGCAAATATGTACGCTTTCTTGATGTTTCCAGGATCCAGCTGGTAATGGCTACGGCACCCACCATTGATGAGCCTTGTTTCCAGGATTGTGTGCGATAGGAATACAGACACAAATGTTTTTGTTTTGTTTTTAGTATAATGAACAGGTTCACCTATTGGGCTTCTTAGACACTATAAAGGGTGACTAAGAAGCCGATTCCAATAAATGAATCGTCACCAAAGGTGAACTTTGATACAGAATGGCAGGAATCTCTTCTCTCTGAATCTAACTAATCAGGGAAGAAACCTCTCCTGTAGAAGCAGAGAATTCTTTTGAATAATCTCATGCAGCCTCTTGTCAGGAAATACATTGTTAGAATGTTAATATGATGTGTTTTACCACTGCTCGACTTAAGTCTTACATTAAGTTTAAATCTAGAGCAAATAAAAATCTACTATGCATTTCTTGATTTGACTCCAGTCCTATATAAGGGATCTACCATGAATGAGAATTATTTATTATAGGTACTTATTTATATAGTGCTGTCAATTTAGGCAGCTCTTCGCATAAATATGGTACATTCAAAGCAGTCCCTGCCCTCAAGGAGCTTACAATCTAAAGGTCACTGACTCACATATGGACGTATTAAGGCCAATTTACACAGAAGCCAATTAACCTACCAGCATATCTTTGGAGTACTCGGAGGAAACCCACTCAGGCGCAGGAAGAAGCCACCAACAACTAACCTAAATTCCAGAAAATTCTAAAATTGTAGGGCTATTCCATCTGTGAGAAAAGTCCCATTTTTATTTTTTACTCAGAAGGCAGACTATCAGAGCCCATGTGAAGCAGAATTCCAGAATAAACCCAACTAATCGTTCAAATGCATCCTCCACCTAACATGTTTACAGCGGAACTTTACCCATAAATTGATAAAAAAAAAAAATAATGTTCTTTAGCAAGGAACATACATTCCACATTAATAATTATACTACCAAAATTAATGTGTGCTGTAAATTGCCTCTAGTTTTTTCTTGTTGGAGGCTTCTATTTTGCTGAAGCCCAGATCCCCTGAGCAGCAGTAAATCTTTAGGCTGTCAGCAGATCAGCTTCAGAGTGGTACAGTGTATTACTGGATTAAACAGCATAGGCACTTCTTTTTAATGTTTTGTATAGATCACTTCAGGTTGGCCTCTTGCAGGTATAGCTATCAGGACTTTTCTGATTAGAGTTCCACTTTAATATTAGTTAGGCTTATCCTGGAATTTTACTAACACCTTGCTTTATGGTCCCTTACCTGCTTTAGGTTGGTAAATAATCTCAGCCTGTAATACTCCCCCTTTATCCAAAGTTGTACCTCAATTTCACTACAAGCTATCCATAGTCTTTTGGGTTAAATGATGCTAACATTGTCATTCAACTGACTGGAATGCCTCTCGTAGTGAATTGAAGCAGTGAGCGATGCTGCCGATTTGTCAGGGCCACTCTCTGCATCAGCCATAGAGGTGTACAGGAGGAAGACCCAGCACATCACATGAATGCCCACTTCCCGTACAGCAGGGATATGCAATTAGCGGACCTCCAGCTGTTGCAGAACTACAATTCCCATGAGGCATAGCAAGACTCTGACAGCCACAAGCATGACACCCAGAGGCAGAGGCATGATGGGACTTTTTTAGTTTTGCAACAGCTGGAGGTCCGCTAATTGCATAGCCCTGCTGTACAGTGTATGTATATAAACATCCTGGATGGGAAGCTGTTATATTGGGATCATACTGTAGCCATGATCTTGGTATCAATTTTTACAGCCAGAGACTGGCATTCTGGTAAAAGTGATCTGTGCTGCTTCATAACCACCCGATCACTTGTACAGGGCTCAGAAGGGGACCTCTCTCCTGCTGCCATTCTCAGGCTCTCCCATCCCACCAGGGAGCCCGGGCCAGCTGCAAGCAGTCGGGTTGGTTGCTCACAAAGGAGATGAAGAAATATCAGTTCCCCCATCTCCTCTGTGACAAATGAAGCCAGAAGCAATGAGGATTTTGTCACTTCCAGGTTCAGTGCTGCGTACCAACCAGGGAAGCATCTGGTTGTACTGATCTGTTTGATCAGATGTTTTGAAGGGCAGATGATGGGCAGATGAAGGGCTCTGACCTCTCCATAAAGAGTACCCCTCGCTGTCAAAGTGATGATGTTGTTCATCCCATGTGATAGCAAAAAGTTAATACACCCCTGTGCTCATGTAGGAATGCAAATGCCCACGTAGGTCCGGCATGCATATGCAAACAGGATTTGCACCACACCTGAACATTATTTTTTTGAAGCTGCCAGCTATTTGTTTCAGATCAGTAAGACCCCTCTCACACTGAGGCGTTTTTCAGGTTCTTTTGGGCTAAAAAATATCGCCTCCCCTGCAGCCCGAGTGTTTTCACACTAGAGGGGTGCGCTTGCAGGATGTTAAAAAAGTCCCGCAAGCAGCGTCTTTGGAATGATGTATACAGCACTCCTCCGCATAGAAATGTATGGGCAGTGCTGCTGAAGCAAGTGAAAAGCACTTCAGTAGCGTCGCTTTTTGGGTACATTTAAAGAGGAAGTAAACCCTGATGAGTTTACTTCCCCTTGGTCTCCCTGCAAAGGCAAAAAAAAAAGCATAATGGACTATTATGCATCGCATAGTAGCCCATTATGTGTCACTTACCTGACACAGGAGCCAGCGAAGTCACCGCTGTCCCCTGTAGTCCAGAGCCTCCATCTTCTTCTGAGTATTGTTGCTCCGGCCACTCTGGGAGGGGGGGGGGGGGCAGTAGAGAAGTACTATAGGTTTATTTCAGCGATATACAGCACAGTTTACAAAATGTTTTACGTACTAAGTACAGTGGAACCTTGGTTTACAAGCGTTTTGAAAGACGAACAACTTTTTTTTTTTTATTCTGACTTGGTTTGTGAGTGTTGTCTCACAAAACAAGCAGAATTCAAGCTAATGGGGTGTGCAGTCCCGCAGTTGGCCAGAGGTGCTGAGGCGCCGGTGACACTCAGAACAGTTCTGAGCCGTTCGGAAATACTTGGAAACACTCAGTTTCCCAAGCCTTTCCGAGTTCAGCCGAGCTGTCCTCGAGTATTTCCGAGGCTCTCTGGCACCCCCCCCCACCTCTGGCCACATGCGGTACTGCATGTAATAGAAGTCAATGCGGGACAAATTACCATTGTTTCCATTGACTTCTATGGGGAAACTCGCTTTGATATGCGAGTGCTTTGGATTACAACCATTCTCCTGGAACGGATTATGCTCGCAATCCAAGGTTCCACTGTATTCACATCAATTACTGGTTCAGCAGGGACCTTACAATCTAAGGTCTCTTTCTCACATACATAGTAGGGACAATGTAGACAGGTCCTATTTAACCGACCTGTATTTGGAGTGTGGGAGGAAACATATACAAACTCCATGCAGGTAGTGTTCTGTCCATGATTTGGAAAAAGGGATCCCAGTGCTGCAGGGCAGAACATCTAACCACTAAGTCGCTGTGTTTTTAGATCCGCTACCTGATTCCTTCTACTTGTCCAGCCAAGCACAATGTATTCGTGTGTCTATTTGTCAATCAAGCAAGTCAACAGCTATAAACAAAATAGTGAAATTCTTTAATTCTGGTCTCCACATCAGCTGCAAGACCTGCACAGGAGTCTGCTACATTTGTTTTTTCTATGCAGAAGTTACGTTCTGTACACCTATTATTATAAATCAGAGTTTGCAGCACTAAAGGGGCTTGACTCGACTTTCTCGACTTGATGCACAACTGTAAGGCAGCGGAATACACCAGTAAAAAGGACATTTGCAAATGTTATACCCTGGTAAAAGATTTCTAAATCTGTTATGAGATTCATTCTCACTATCCAGTCACATAGTGACTTAAAGCTGAACACTGAGCAACAATATCAATTTTATATTTTACTCAATAGCCAAAAAGGATATACATTCACTTTTTGTATACCAAATGCCTTCACAAACCCAGATATTACCTTGTAAGAGTAGCACTGGCATCATGACCGTTCTGTGCATAGGCTGTACAAAAAGCAGAACTTTTGGAGGTGCCTAGCAGGCCCCACTCACTACAGGATGCCTGCAGAGAACTACAGGGAGGGGGTGAAAGAAAAACAAGACCATCACACTGCACAAGGAGAGAGCTGCAGTAATCAGTCTTTACTTCATGACACTCCAAGGAAAAGATTCACACTGGCTTACTGCACAGATCTGCCTGTGCTAGCTGTGTGTAAATCACAATACTGGCAGAACAGAACTGAAATGATTTGGACAAGTAAAACAATTCAAATATACACCCACAAACACTTTATTGGAAACAACCGTTTATCTGCTTATTCATGCAATCGGGTAGCCCAGCACGTGGCGGCAACACAAAGCAGAGTTTTGGTAGAAAAAAAACAAATAAACGCTTGAGCTTTAATTCATTTTAATAGCCAGAATAAATGACTATTCTGGCCAAAGAAATGAATTCATGCTCAAATGTTTGACACCTGTAAACTTGTCTAAACGCATTACACACTTTTACAAGCATCAGGCTTTTTTTTTTTCTACCAAAACACTGCTGCCAGGAGGAAGGTCTTCCAGGAGGGTTGCCAAGAGTCCTGTGTGCATAAGACCTTGGTGTTGACATCATTAATCCATGAACCCAACCTGCCTTGTGTCAACAGTTCAGGCTGGTCGTGTGAGCGTGTGGAGAAAGAGGTTTTAGCACACTTTGGCCCCTTTCCCATGAAGGGGACTCATTGAGATCAGCAGGCCATCTGTCCATTCATCTGAGCAGAGCGGGTGGATGAGCTATCTGCGTCTGATCAGTTTATGCAGCATAGACAGAGCCCAATGTGCTCAATGGGCATCAAGGAGTAAACACTACTAAATACTTCTCTGGTCATTTAGACTGGACTGCCCTCCGATCCACCTAGACAGAGGATGGCAGATTCCCAGTTTGTTTAAAAAAATAAAAATAAATTAGCAGACCATTTTGGACCAGAGGTAGATGAGTGTAAACAGACACAAGTCCAGTTATACCCGCCTATTCATAGGGGTGAATGAACCATCCGATTAGGTCTGCCTGAAAAACTGACAGGCAGACCTGATTGAACTCTTCATGTGAAAGGGACCATAGGGCATAATAATGTCATTCAGTGAGCACTTGAATGCCACAACCTCTGAATAGTAGGGCTGCACCGATATCACTTTTTTAAAAAAGACTGATTACAACTACCGATATTGTTTTTTTTAACCTCCCTGGCGGTATGATTATTTCAGATTTTAGGTGCTGAAAGCGGTACCATTATTTTGCATGGAAATTTGGCGTTTTATATCGTAGGCCTGTAATTCTTAGAAATAATTCACTTAATTCCATCCAAACAAGAGTCTAATAGACATCCCGGGTATGATAAAATTTGAAATATTAAATTATAACATATAAATATAATAAAATACATAACTATAAATAATTATAAAAAAATAATAATAATAATACAAATTATTCAATAATGTAATCAAATCAAAAACACTGAAATGTGCTGTGTTGCAGAATTGTCGCTGTCATTACTTTTAGTGTTTGATGAGGAATTTCCCCACAAATCACTATCACTCAATTCTGCAAGTGATTCTAATTTATTATCACTGTTTTCTAGCTGGTCTAAAACCACTTTTGATGTAAACGGCCATTTTTTGGTTGCTATGGACAATTTCCAGTTTCCTGGCTTAAAGAACAGTTCTTATAATATAAAACTGCATGCAGGACACTGGACAAACCACTATAGACAAAGGGGATGTGTAATTATTTGATACAGTACTGTAATATTATAGTATACTGTATCTATACTGTGTTTTTTACTTTTTGAAATTAGCGCCAAACTCCGCCCCTGTGCGTCGCAACGCTTGCAGGGAACAGAGCTCTGCACTGTCACAGATCGAGCGAGACGCGTCGGCTCCCTGATCACAGTGGTGAGACATCGCTGGATCCAGGGGACAAGGTAAGTAACCCCTCCATGGATTCAGCGATGCGATCCCGAGTCTGGCTCGGGAATACCACTTATGGTAATCAAATCTCACCCCAAGCCAGACTCGGAAATACCGCCAGGGAGGTTAAGTACTTGCAGATACCAATTACTGATACTTTTTTAATGTCATGTGACAGTGGCATTGATATGTGACACTGAGGCATTTATTTTTTACAATTTAACTTTTAAATATTTATTACAATTCTTTTTTTTATTTTTATTTTTTATCAGCCCTGTTGGGGGGCGTGGCATTGGTGAGATGTCAGGGGTCGAAACCTTTGAGACAGGGAAAGGGACTGAGGTCAGATTTCCCAGTCCCTTTCTCTGCAGCCTCAGTCTCAAAGATGAATGGCCAGGAGACAAGAGGCTCCTCCCCATTCATAAGCAGTTTACAATGCTCAGATATGAATGAACAGTCAGTGATCACTGACTGTTCAATCAGAAAAGAAAGGATCCAGTAAATTGTGTATTTACCCGCTCTTTATTTACCCGCTCTTTCCTCCGGTCTCCATCCTGACAGATCCAGGGGGCAACGACAACCAGAGGAGGACACAGGGGACAATGTGGCGGTGGGGACAGTTACAAGCAACGATCTCCCTGTGTGGCTTTCGATAAAAGCAGCAGGAGGGAGAGGAGGAGAAGCGGCTATCGGCTGCATTATTGAAAGCCACTCAGGGAGATCAATGCTTATAACTGCCCCCACCACCGCACCAATCATCTTTGAGGATGCCCAGGCATTGGATCAAGCATCGAAGAAATTGCACGAGTACAAGTGCGCATGCAAATGCTCGGTATCGGTGAATCCCTACTGAATAGTAATGTAGCCACCAAGGAAAACCACTGACTTGTTGCCAACATCCCCAGAATGTACAATAGCAAATTGGTAAACCCCAAAAATGGTACCTTACAGGCAACAAAAAATGTATAAGCGAGGATAAAATATGCAATGGGGCTGATTTACTAAAACTGCAGAATGTAAAATTTGGTGCATCTGTGCATGGCAGCCAGCTTCTAACTTCAAATTGGTAAATTAAGCTTTGAAAAAAAAACAAAAAACCTGGAAGCCGATTGGTTTCTATGCCGAGCTGCTCCAGATTTTGCACTCTCCAGTTTTAGTAAATCCACCCCAAAGTTTATTATACCAAGTTAAAAGCATGGAAACAATCATTACCATCTTGAAGGGGAACCCCTGCTCTACACATCTGAGACCTTACGCAATACCCTACACTAGACCCCTAGATACCATTGATCCAAGTATTGGTTGGTGTGCTGTTGGGTGGTCCCAGTGTGAGACATTTAGAGCCCCTTAGGAGTTGGTTGCTGGAGGTTCACCAACTGATGATAATGGAGGACAGCCCTCTGCTTTTATGCTAAACAGTTGTTTGGTGTCTTGTCCTCCTTGGATGAAGACATTCTGCCATCTTTCCTCTGCTATGCCTGATAAAAGAAAGCATTCTCTTCTGAAACGCGCTGGGACAAAGGGGAAACTTACAGCAATCTCTTGTTGGTTTACAGAGTACTCAACTGGTGTTTATGCATTTTATTGTACCTTTTTGCATGGTTTAAATACTTTTAACTTGTTATAATGAACACTGTATACTTTATCCTAGCTTATAAATCTTTTGTTGCCTGTAAAGTCCAATTTTTGGGGGTTACCAATTTGCAACCTATCTGAATATTGTTGCTGACCATGCTCATCCCTTGGTGGCCACAATTCAGTATACTGTAGTGTTCCTAATAAAGTGTTCGGCGAATGTAATCATTTCAAAAGTGTGGCTAGCCATGCAGCTGATATTTTGATCTGATTATTAATTTAATGAAAACTAGTGTACATGCTGAAACAAATCTTTAATATCACAATCTAATAAAGAAAACACTTGTAATTGTCTGTTTTTACCATAAATTTTACTCCCTGTTCATTTCACACCACATTTCAACTGGTCCCTCTGTAACAAGTGGAGACTGACCCAATCACTGTTATCTTCTCAGTTTTCCCTGCTTCATTTTAAAAAAAAAAAAAAAAAAAAAAAAAAAAAGGGGGGACACCAACCTCAAATTGTCCTTTCATTAAGCACCTAGAAATATATATTATAGCTTTACACATTTTTATGTATTGTGTACACTTTTTAAGCAAACTTGGAGATGGGGTTTGCTTCCTTTTTCTCTGCTCTATTCAACACCAATAAAACTTATGGGGCCTGACCATAATCACAAGTGTGTCACAGCTCAGCCTGATCCTTGGTCATGTCTTATTTACTGTCCAATTTACTGTACTGTGCAGTGCAGTGATAATCACACCTCAGTAGAAGAACATAAAAGGATGATCATGGTAAGAAGGAGAACTACAAATTAGAATGAGCTCTGAAATTTAACTTAAATTACATCCTCGGGGGAAATTAATAACTCAGTAGCAAGTCAGTCCCATCCAGGAGACATCAGGCTTCAGCTACGGATCCAGAGATGTAGTTTCACTTATAACAGCAAATAAATAAGGCTCAAAAAAAGTTAGGCACCAGCTGTATTCTCTTGGAGGAATTTCCTACCTGGTCCTAGGATTTTCCAGCTTTCTTAAAGGAAGTAGTAATAGTCTTGTAACAAGGGTATGCTTCTACACTAATCCCCTAAATATCTACATTAGGCAAATATAAAAGAGGAAAAGAAATAAAAATGAGGCTAAAGTCCCTTTAAGCATTCTATCATGACACACGTTCATAAATAGTCTGTCTGCCGCCTAGGCGGGGCCTACTTGCATACGCACAAGCAGGTGGCAATGCACTTTCCAAATTTCAGGTGCTTTTTTTAGCTATTTAAACCTGAAGGATCATTTCCCCAGGGGCTCTTGTTTTTGCGTGGATGACACTTGTGCACTACAGAGTTAAATTTGGTGGAGAACCGTTTGCCACACTCGTTGCACTGGTGAGGTTTCACTCCATGCACTACGGCGTAATGTCTTGTGACGCTGGACTTATACTTGAACAGTTGATCACAGGCGACACATCGGTAAGGTTTCTCTTCGGCCAGGTTGGGCACTTGGATCGGCGACTGTCCTAAGTCACTGTCATCGTCGTCGGTTATTATGGAAGGCTGGTTGTACGGTCTGTTGTTTGTGCCACATATAAACCTCTGGCTGATGCTCCAAATGTTCTGGTCGTATCGATATATTTCAGGATGGAGCTTATCCAACAAGGTGGCTTCGGTGCTGAGGGGTCTTACTGTGCCATCTTCTTGTATCTCCTCTGTCATCTCGAACCTCATAGCCTCGCGGTAGAAAGGGCCTCCAAAGGATCGTTCTCTAGCCACATCCATCTTCATGGATTCAGCTACTAAAGAACAAAAAACACAAAACACATTATATTGGTAAGACTGTGAAATACAATTAAAACAGATGTGGGGGCAGAAGTTGAGGTCTGCCTTGGGTCAGGAGTTCTTCGGGTGCACAAAAGGAAATCTTTTTAAAAGCAGAACTCCAGAGTTTTTACTGCATGCTCATTCCAGGTTAGTTACTCAAAGCAATGAAGCCAGAGGACCAGTATGACAACCAGGAAAACTGAATATTTAGAATGAGAAGCACCAATTGTAAAGTCTCTTTTACACATACCTAAAGATGGGAAGGGCTAGAAATGGAAGGCCCGTTTTTTTTTTTTTTTTTATGATATATTATTATTATTATATCTATAACATGGTATTCAAACTATACAACATGAAGACCTTTTTGATTTCTGAGACTTTATGTAAAGTCTTAAATTATTGCAATTTCTATCACCTGAAGACAAGCAAAACCTGGAATACACTGCACTTCTCAAAACAAGAGAAATGCATACATTTCTGCCACTTGGGGGCACTGCAGGGGAAAGGCTTAGTTTGCTTGTGGGCTCCATATTGTACCTCCTACAGCTGAGTGATTGTTAGGATACAGTAGATGATAGTTCCTGTCTTCTCAGGCCTTAAATTGGTTGTAAAGGCACACATTTTTTTTTTTTTTTTTACTTCCATGCTTTAAGGTAAAAAACCTGTGTGCAGCAGCCCCACTCAATCCAGCGATGTCCACTTGGCTCTCAGGGGACTTGCACTCCCGATTGGCTTTTGCCAGCAACAGGGAGCCATTGGCTCCCGCTGCTGTCAATCACAGCCATTGAGCCAATCAGGAGACGTAGGGGGTGGGACCGAGCTGCAGCTCTCTGTGAATGGACACACAGAGCCACGGCTCGGGAGCACGTCTGCTTGAGTGCTCCCAGACCAAACTGCCTGCTCTGGGGGCACCGAACAGAAGGGAGGGGCCAGGAGCATCAGCGTGGGACCTGAGAAGAGGAGGATCTGGGCTGCTTTTTTTCTTTAAAAATAACAAAGACTTTAATATTGCTTTAAAAGTTCACATTTCTTGCACCCATATTTAGGGTGTAACAGTCAGCATCAGACCCCTCTTCCTCTGAATAACCCCCTGCCCCCTCCTTTGTGGCAGCAAGCCAGGAATCTTTTCCCCGTACTCGCTACCACAATTCAAAGAAAGTGCGGCTGAGTGGGGCTCCTCCCACATGGCCATGCCACTGATTGAAAGATCTCTGGGATACTAAAAAACTACAAGTACTGACAGCCTTTGTGGTTGTCGGCTTGCAATTCTCAATGAACTACCATGGTGCTATTGAGCGCTCTGGTAGTTCATCAATTCTTCCTGTCAGTGTAAGGCCCCTTTCACACATGTGGACATTATGTCCGTATTTCATCCATCCGTTTGCGGATGAAATACGGACATACATGCATGCCTATGGAATAGCGGGGGTCTGCGGATGAACATCCGCAGACACTCGATATTGTCCGCCTCCGCTATTGTCCGATTCTGCAGATGGAGGAAAATCCTATTTTTCTATCCGTCTGCAGAGCGGATGAACACGGACAGACGGTCCGTGTTCGTCCGATCCCCCATAGAGGAGAATGGGGCGCTGACAGGGCAGGGACCGCCCTGTTATCCGCCGGCTCAGCGGGGACAACGGAGCGATCCCCGCTGAGCAAGCGGATCATCACGGGGCGGATCATTACTGATCCGTCCCGTGTGAAAGGGGCCTAAAACTGCCTGCCTGTATGATGTGTGATGTACAGGGCAGACAGCTTACACTAACAGTCTGCAGGAGACCTGAATAGCATCAGCAATCTGATGAACGCTGGTGCAATACTTTCCATGCTTATAAAACAAAAAAATAGTAAATGTACATTTTTTTTTTACCTGCAAAAAAGTGAACTTATCCTGTAATTGACAGGTAAGATGGTTAATTTGACAAATGAGTTTATCTGTATAACCTCTAAATGATTCCTATTAATGTTCTCCTCCATCACAGCATAATGTTTACCTGTAGTCTGGTCAGTAAAATGGCAAGACCAACATCTGGAGTTTGGAAACATTTCCACACTACAAAGCTACAATTTGAAAATATTGTGAGAAGAAATATTCTTTTCCAAATGCTACAAAAGATGACAAAACACATCCTGGCATGCCCTAAAGACATTAAAAGAATACTAATTTACTGAAAAAACTGTAATTTTATTTCAGCCATAATACTTTTATATACACTGCATTTCACCTTCCCAGTGTAACAAAATTAACTTTCAATTTGTAAAACGAATCCACGCTGCTTTTTATTTTATTTTAAATTTTAAATTGTTTCTGAACCCCCCCCCCCAAAAAAAATCTCTCGTGGCTTCAAAATTTCTAGAATTTTTATATCTCTACGCAATACCAGTACAACGGTTGACTTGTTGGCAGAAATGTTTTTATTATCTCACTAGAAATAAAGGAATGAGACTAAACAGCTACGCCTGCTGACTTACCACTAGCTGTGTCCTCTTCACTGTCTTCTGAGTCACTTTTACCCTTGTCTTCAGATTCATCTTTCTCCTTTTTGTCCTTTTTACTCTTTTCATTGTCCTCATCCTGTTTTGGAGCAGATGAGGCACCAGCTGAGACCTCAGTCGTGGCATCATTTGTAGCATCAGCTGTGTTATCATCCGGGATATCATATGAGTCACGCTGTAACTCTCCAGCATGGAGGTCTGGCAATTCTACAATATGGAAACAAGAATAATTGTAATAAAATTGAACTAATTTTAACAGTAAACCTGTGTTCAGTCAAAACCTAACATGACTGCACACTATAAGGCCCGATTTACACTGGTGCGGGAACCACATGCAAGGAATTGCACCGCATTACTGTTCAAATCACATGCAATTCTGCAGCAGTGCAATTTGAGCTGTTCAAAAATTGTGCAGGACCTTTTTTTTGCAGCACCAGAATCAAACCCATGCGATCCGATTCTACAAAGCGCACTGCGGTTTGTGAACCAATTTTGGGGTGTCGGTAAACTAATATACACACCCCCGCAGTGGTTTACATAAATGGGGTGTGATTTTGATGCAGTGCGGAAACCGCACAGAATTCTCTGTGAATTCCACACCGCATGTGAACAGGGCCTAAATGAACTGCTATATATGTTGTAGAGCCAAACAGGAACCTCAAACATGGCATTATTCAAATCTGGACTGGAGCTCCAGGGGTCAAGCTCCCACCCTCCCACTGGTTCCATATCCACGATGGATTTTGTAAAAAAAAAAAAAAGGTGTATGTACTTGTATTGTTTATGTACAAACAAGCCAAAAGAAATTTCATGAGCAAAACTAGTAAAAAGATAGGACTTTAAGGTACCAGAGAATTTATTATTGACTTCATATGTAAGAATTAAACATTATTTTAGTTAAAAAAAAATATATACATTTTTTTTATAAAAAAAAAAAAAAAAAACATATATTTAAAAGATGTATCTTTAACCACTTTCAGACCGGACCATTTTGCTGGTAAATGACCAGAGGTCTTTTTACAATTTGGCACTGCGCTGCTTTAACTGGTAATTGCGCGGTCATGCAATGTTGTACCCAAACAAAATTTGCGTCCTTTTCTTCCCACAAATAGAGCTTTCTTTTGATGGTATTTGATTGCCTCTGCGATTTTTATTTTTTGCGATATAAACGTAAAAAGACCGCAAATTTTGAAAAAAAATGATATTTTCTACTTTTTGTTATTAGAAAAATCCAATAAACTCAATTTTAGTCATACATTTAGGCCAAAATGTATTCAGCCACATGTCTTTTTTTTTTACACAAAGTTGTCACTAAATGATATATTGCTCACACATGCTATGGGCATATGTGAAATGACACCCCAAAATAAATTCTGCTGCTTCTCCTGAGTACGGGGATACCACATGTGTGGGATTTTTTGGGAGCCTAGCCGCGTATGGGGCCCCGAAAACCAAGAACCGCCTTCAGGTTTTCTAAGGGCGTAAATATTTGACTTCACTCCTCACTACCTATTACAGTTTTGAAGGCCATAAAATGCCAAGATGGCACAAAACCCCCACAAATGACCCCATTTTAGAAAGTAGACACCCCAAGCTATTTGCTGAGAGGCATGTTGAGTCCATGGAATATTTTATATTTTGCCACAAGTTGCGGGAAAATTACAAACTTTTTTTTTTTTTTTTTCACAAAGTTGTCACTAAATGATATATTGCTCACGCATGCCATGGGCATATGTGAAATGACACCCCAAAATAAATTCTGCTGCTTCTCCTGAGTACGGGGATACCACATATGTGGGACTTTTTGGGAGCCTAGCCGCGTACGGGGCCCCGAAATCCAAGCACCGCCTTCAGGCTTTCTAAGGGCGTTACAGTTTTGAAGGCCATAAAATGCCAAGATGGCACAAACCCCCCCCCAAATGACCCCATTTTGGAAAGTAGACACCCCTAAATTTAGGGGTACACTAGTGAGACTAGGTAATAAATGGCGGGTGCCCTGAAACTATAAAAAAATAACTAACCAACCAGCGTCACCTGTAACCGTTATATGGTGATCACTGGTGAAAGGGTTAACTAGGGGGCAATCAGGGGGCTTTATGCGGTAGTATATGGGGGTCCCTGGCGCTATAAAAAGCTGCGGCGAACCTAAATACCTACCTGCCTAACTAGCGTCACCTGTGACACTAATACAGCGATCAGAAAAACGATCGCTTATTAGGCTGGGTTCACACTGGAGCGATGCGGGAACGCCACGAATCCGCGGCGGGTTCCCGCATCACATGCCTCCCGGCGGCAGTTCACACTGCCCTATGCGAACTGCTGGGAGTGTCAGTGAAATGTTAATGACACCCCCAGATCAGTTCGCATATCGCAGTGCGATCTGCAAACTCGGATCGCATGGTGTGAACACCCATGCGATCCGATTCTGCTGCGGACCAAAAAAAGGGTCCCGTGCGAGTTTGCGGCGGGTGCGACACGAATTCAGCCATACTATCTGTATGGCTGAACTCGAATCGCACAGAGATCGGATGTGATTTGCACTGCAGTGCGGTGCGAATCACATCCGTTCTCATAAACCGCTGCAATGTGAACCCAGCCTTAGTGACACTGGCGACGGGGGGTGATCACGGGGTTAAACCTTTATTGGGGGGGTTAGGGGGGTACCTTAGAACTAAAGGGGGCTAACCCTAACTGCCCTAACAGTTATTACAGTCACAAATGACACCAATGCAAAAAAAAAAAAAAAATGACATTGGTGTCACTGTGACTGGGGGGCAGGGGTAATTGGGGGGGTGATCAGGGGGGTGTGAGTGTGCCTGGCATGTTCTACTGTGAAGTGTCGTGTTGGTGCAACTCACCGATCCTCTCTCCTCGGTGTCGGAACGAAAAATACCCACACGGAGGAGAGATTACATCACTTCCTCTCCTGTGTTTACATTACAGAAGAGGAAGTGATGTCACGAAGGATTTCTATTCGTCGGGAGCGATCGCGAGGGGGTGGCCATAAATGAATGGCCGCCCCCTCATCCCGGATCGCTCGCGAACGAATACCGACCGTCGCAGGCACCGGGCGGGGGCCCGATCGGGCCCCCGACCCGCGGGAAGGCAGGGACGTACAGGTACGCCCATATGCCTGCCCGTGCCATTCTGTCGACGTACATCGTCGTGCGGCGGTCGGGAAGTGGTTAAAGACATTGTACACCACAAACGCTTAACTCATAACCCAACAATGATACCTCATCACTATGTGATACATGAGCGTGCAATTCTTACAAATTCACCTTGTAACAAATCACAACAATCTTCATGATTCTTTATGCATTTCATAGATAAAATCTACTTCCTCAGGAGATGTGCAGGTTATGAGATATAGGGGTTGATTTACTAAAGGAAAATCCACTTTGCACTACAAGTGTACTTGGAAGGGCAGTCACTTTAGATCTCAGGGGAAGATCTGAAATGAGAGGAAGCTCTGCTGATTTGATCATCCAATCATGTGCCAGCTAAAATGCAGTTTTTCTAAGTGCACTTGTAGTGTACTTTTAGTGCAAAGTGGATTTGCCTTTAGTAAATAACTCCCTATGTCTTCTTGAATCAGTCCTTTTGCAGCCTCTATATGTTCAGAGCAGAGCTGTGCAATGCAGTAAAAGCTCAACTGACCTGCACTGCGGCTCAGTCCTTTCCCAATCTGAATGCTGCTGCACAAAGGATTACAGGAGGCAAGTACATTCGGGTCATATAATATTTAAAGGATAGGTTCACCTTTGGAAGCATGTTACATGTTCCACTCGTTCCCACTTCTTCAGCCTCTCCTTGGTTTCCTGCCTCTGAAAGTAGGCAGGGCTCTTCTCCCCCCGCTGGCTTTCACCATTTAAAAAAAAAAGATGCAGCCATGAGGAGCTCCTCCCACCCGGCCACACCATTCATGGGAAACTACAAATACCTACAGCCTTTGGTGAAATACCAGGGTGCTGTTGAGTGCTGTGGTAGTCCATTCTTCGTGTCAGTGTGTATCTGCCTTCCCGTATGGAGTTCCGAGTAGAGAGATACACTGACAGTCTGCAGGAGACCTGCATGACACTCGTGATCTGCTGATTGCGGATGCAATGCTTTCCAGGGTCCTAGCAAGAAAAATAATAAATGCAAATTTTTTTACCTGCAAAAAAGATGTGCATTTATTTTAAAAACGTGAATTTATCCTTTGAAATGCATTTAAGCACTTTTTTTAAAGAATACATATGCAAATTAAATAGGGACCTTTTATAAATGTTTTTATTTTTACATTCAAAATGTATAAGTTTAAAAAATGTACAGTTACCCAGGTCAGTATTTTCTGTAATCTCCACTGTATTGCTGGGTGCATCCGTATCCATGATGACATCTTGGTAATCTTCCTTATGCCCTTTGACATAGTCCCATTCTTCCATAGAAAAGTACACAGCGACATCATCGCACTTCACAGGTACCTGCAGCATTGCAATAATGTTTGTGCACAGTAACAGGAATCAAATTTGTGGCTTCAAAACCAAACACAGACAACAACAAACATATATAAACACTCATCACAAAGGCCTGTGCCAAGTTTTAGTCTCCCCTCTCAGGACGCAGATTAGCGGGAGGGGTGGAGTGACACAGTCAGTGTCTCGCCTGGTCCTGACATCTGTGGGAGAAGCAGGAGATGTGGTGGGCCAGATGGAACATATTTCCTGCTCTTGTAGGGATGACTACAGTTGAAGGCGGTGGAAAGCCTTAATTAGGACCCCTGAGAGCCCCATGCAGCCTATAGGCTGGCAGTTGGACAGCACAGGTGTAGTGGATGTAAGGTCCTCTCTGATAAAAACAGACCTTCCCAGCCAAACAGTCCCTCTGACCAAGTCCAAAGGATGCCAAGCTTGAAGAGGAGCTCCAGGCTCCCTCCAAATTAATAAAAATTCAGCAGCTACAAATACTGTAGCTACTGACTTTTATTATAGGGACACTTACCTGTCCAGTGTTCCAGCAATGTCCTCACCCGAGCTGATTCAAAGGATTTTGAGTTCAACCTGTGTCACAATCTGTATTGTTATGATTTGCCAAAGTCGCCTTGAAGTTACAAGCAGATCGCAATGCAAACTCACGACTTTGGGGTCGCAGCAGTGTGTACCGAAGCTTAGGTCCGCCAAAAAAGGAAGGGGGAAAATTTGTCTTTTGTGGGTGGAAAGGGTGCTTTGGAGCAAAACATTTGCATGTTTGTTTTGAAAGCAACACTTTTCCCATACCCATTTCACATGGATACTTTCTTGGACTTGATAAACATAACACAATGCACTAGATGTATACATGTACATGGCTTTGTTTCACCACTGTATTTTTGTGTATTGTACACATAATGTTTGTGATGAATTTCCTTTGTAGTTTCTCTTGTATATGGTATAGGGGTACGTTATAAGTAACTAGCACTAGGGTAGGAGAGTAGAAGGTTTCTCACTAGTTGAGAAAAGATTGTCTGGTAGAACTGAACAGAAGTAACACCCAACTAAAAAGGTGAAATGGTATACTTACCCCTCCAGATTTTGGATGGATACAGCAGTGTGGAAACTTTTTCTTTACAATGACGTATTTCTGAAACACAGAGTGCGAGATGAGAGAAAAAAACATGGTGGAATCTGACAATAATATTTAAAGTGGTTGTAAACCTTTACATATACCTAGTGAAGTGATAGGGGATGCACAGAGATTAAACAAATCCTCCTACATAAGCTGTACCTGTATCTGCATTCTTCTCTTCTCTACAGCCATTCAAAGTACAGTTTTTTTTTTAAAGCTAGTCTGAATTAAGGGGGAGCTGAATTCTGCAGAGCTCAGTGAGAAAAGCGGACAGCTGATTGGAGGGAAGGGACACACCCCCTTCATACAGCACACAGGGACAGACCTGAGGCTGTCAATCAGCTGGAGGTCCCTCCCGTCACCATTTTTTTCTCTTGCTGTCAGAAAAACTTGTCAGAAGTGATTCATGCTGATAGCAGAGGAAAGAAGCAGCAGACAGAAATGACACTTAGTGCTCTGGATTAAGACAAGTACATACTATAGAGTGATATGCTTTGCTCATATTTCATGTATGAGGTTTACAACCACTTTAAGGCAGTTCAGCTGTTAGGATGTAACAAGTCAGAGCATGAACAATTATAACGTACTGAAATTCCACAACAATCTAACAACTTCATGCTTTTTATAAACAAACTGCTGCATTTAAAAAAAAAAAAAAGAAAAAAAAGATAACCCTTGGGGGATATGGCTACCGTCAAGATGGCCCGGACGTGCTTGAGAGGAGCTCCGTTAGCCACTCACAGTATCCGTTGCAATCCTGTATATTCCTCGCAAAATTTGGTCCCCTAATTAGCCGGCTGCAGTGTCCTGACATCCTCATGAGAAAAGGTGGTTCATCCGCGGCTGCGGATCGGCTAAAGGAGTATGCCCGCTCTGAAAGGTAAGATGGCGCCTGCAGCCCTCCTCACACGAGGAGCACCAGAACAACTACCTTGGACACTCCTAAAGGCCTGGACAAGCAGGCTAAGCTTACCTTGGAGCAAGATAATGCTCATCTCCTAAGTGCCATTACCGCCTCTCTCAGGGGAAAGATGGAGGAGATCAGGGTGGGCATAGAGTTGCTGCTGCAGTCTCTTTGTATTCACAGCGCTTCACATTTTGTTATGTTACAGCATTATTTCAAAATTGATTAAGTTCATTATTTTCCTCAAAATTCTACAAACAATATCCAATGATGACAACATGAAAGAAGAAGTTTTGCTTGAAATCTTTACCAAATTTTTTTTAAAATAAAAAATCTTTGCTTTGCTCAATACTTTGTTGAAGCAGCTTTGGCACCAATTACAGCCTCAAATCTTTTTTTGTATGATGCTACAAGCTTGGCACACCTATTTTTGGGCAGCTTCTCCCATTCTTCTTTACAGGAACTCTCAAGGCTGTAACATAACAAAATGTGTAAAAAGTGAAGCGCTGTGAATACTTTCCAGATGCACTGTGGTGCATTGTAACAACACATTACAATGCCCCAATACAACAAAGATCAGCATTGAAAATTATTTTTTTAAATTATAATAAAAAATAAATAAAAAAAAAAGGATTTCCATCAGCTATTTTTTTATGTACATATATCTCAAAAACAATTGTAAGACAATAAATTTCCTTCAACCACCTTCAATGTAGTCCAAAGTGAAGCTCACCTCTCCTGTCAGCAGGTAGATAATTTCTAAAGCGTGGTTCAGGATCTTCTCAGATATCTGTTCCTTGGTGTGGCCCATTGTCATAGCTGAGGATGCCAAAGTGTCCAACATGGTAACAACTGAAAGCTGCCAAAACAAAAAGTATGTATACATGTTAGGCTACTTTCACACTGGGGCGGGCGAGCGCCGGCGGTAAAGCAGAGCTATATTTAGGACCGCTTTACCATCCTTTCAGTGGCGATATTCAGACGCTAGTGGCCGAAAAAGGGTTAAAACCGCCCGCAAAGCCACTTTGCCGGCGGGTTTGCAGTGCTCCCCCATTGTTTTCAATGGGAAGGGGCACTTTAGGAGCAGTGAATACACAGCTCCTACAGTGCTGCAAAGATGCAGCTTGCAGGAATTTTAGAGTGTCCTGCAAGCGCACCGTTCCAGTGTGAAAGCCGTCGGGGGTTCACCAATGTTCAACAATTTTCAGAGATTGGTGAAGTTCTGCCCATCTTTACTTCTAAGATACGCAGACTCTCCAAGATGCTTTTTTAAAATATTTTTTATAACAAATCATCTTACTGACCTATTGCCAATTAGCCTCAATAGTTGAAAAATGTTCTTCCAGCTCTCCCTGGTTAGTACCACTTACCTTGACAGCTTTTGGTTGCCCTGTCCCAACCGTTTTGAGACGCATTACTGATATCACTTTCAAAATAACCTTAATTTTTTTCATTAAACCTAGAGGAGCCTGGAGGAAGACACCGAGGAGGACACCGAGGAGGACACGGGGACAGTCAGGGGTGATTGGTGCAGCGGTGGGGGAGTTACAAGCACCGATCACCCCTGTATAAATTCCAATAAAGCAGCTGCAAACCGCGGGAGGGAGGAGGTGAAGCGGCTGTCAGCTCCTTTATTGAAAGCTATACAGGGAGATCGGTGCTTGTAACTTCCCACTGATCATCCCTGACTGCCCAGGTATCGGATCAAGCATCGGAGCATTTGCCAGAGTACAAGTACTTGGTATCGGCACTGAAACTAGTATTGGTGCAACCCTAGTTCACAATGAACCATGGAGTGGCTCACAGCAGGGGTCCGGTGCGTCCCTGTTCACTGTTTCAGGTCCGATTTCAATCTCAATTTTTGGCTGAATTCGGACCAGAAGAGGCACAGGACTTTTGTGCAATTCACACTGGAGCCGCTACAGGAGATGTGAGAGTCGGTCACAATATCTTGACATGTGAATTGGATGAAAATACACATCCAATGCGCAATAGTGTGAACCCAGTGAAACTAAAGTCTGCATGACTTTGCTCTCCTTCAAATGGTCCGAGGTCCCTCGCTGGCACCTTCCTGATACCGGGCTAGGGTTGTCTTCATTAGCCAGTGTAAAATTACATCAATACCACGCATGCGCAGGAGTTCAGTCCCCCCAGCACATAGGATTTGTATGGGGAGTGTAAACTGAGCTGCGCATGTGAAGCTGACAAGTGGTTAAAGTATAACTAAAAGGCAAAACTTTTTTCAGATTTGGATAGAGCGGGGAGGGATTGGAACCCCTGCCAGTTGTTATTTCTGTCTGTGCTCCTATTAGGCAGGTACAATGGGGAAGATTTACTAAAAGGGTGCACACGGCTGTGCTTTGGTAGCCAATCAAGCTCCTCACTTCAGCTTGTTCAATTAAGCTTTGGCAATAAGCCGCCCCCCCCATTTACAATGGCACGATTTGACATGACAAATTGCAGCCTATTGCCGGCAATGGCACTGTCCCAATCAGTGTGATGCTGACTTTGCTGCACCACACCATTTTCCAAAAGTAGTTCCTGTACTACTTTTGGTGACTTTGGGGGTGATTTCAATGGACATCTCTGCAGGAACCCGCACAGATGTCTTTCAAATCTCCCCTGAACGCGAACTGAAAGTTCAGCTGAATGATTTCAAACCTGCGTTCAGTGTGAACCTGGGCTAAAACCTGGAAGCCGATTGGTTTCTATTGCAGAGCTGCACCAGATTTTGCAGTCTCCAGATGTAGTAAATTCCCCTCCCACTCTCTATATTTGGCCTGCTGACCATTATTAGACTGAAAGAAAATCCCAATTTTTGTCTTTTCACCAAAAAAACAAAAAACAATGGAGGGAAAATCTTCCAATGGGAACACTAGTTCTAGCGACAACCAGGGAGGATCTCATTTTGGAGAGATTTCTTCTCACGTCCTGTTTTGGCTATGGGACAGGAAGTGAAATACCCCCAATGGGACAGAGATGGCAGAAAAACACCAAACAAGGGTTATAACCCTTCCTTACACTATCCAAAATGATAAAAAAAAAAAAAAAAAAAAAAAAACACACCAAAAAAAAGGTTTTGCCCATCGTTCTACTTTGGAAGTGTCTATAAAGGCAAAACTTTTAATGTTGGACAAAGTGGAGAGGGATTAGAACACCTGTCAGTTTTTATTGCCATCTGTGTCCCCATTAGAGAGAACCACCCTCTTATTGAAACGAAAGAAAATCACAAATGTTGGGTTGTCCCCAGATAAGTAATAAAGGAGAAATCTTCCAATGGGGACACTAGTTCTGGTGAAAGGGATTTCCTTTCACTTCCTGTTTGGCTATGGGACAGGAAGTGAAGGGAAATCTCCCCAATGGGACACAGATGGCAGATAACACCTGACGGGGTTATAATCGTCCCTTATGCTGTCCATACACTGTTAGAAAATCGTTCAATAACATTCAGCATTTTTTTTAAATTGCGTCTCTTCGCCCAAATGAAACTACCTGGGAATCAAGTAGAACACAGCAAACGGAGGGTTTCCTTATCAGGACCAATTACCCTTAACAATCACCTGCTATACACGCCAGGTGCCAGGACTATAAGGCACTTCTAAATGTGAGTGGAACTATTTTAATTTGTGTATTCATTAAACCTGGTTTTATGGCATTGCACAATGAATGTTTTCCTTTGTAATTTTCATCTATATTTATGAGGTGCACTCTTGCAGGAGATGTCATTTCAACAGGCTCCTAAGGGTATCCCCACATGCCTATTAGACCATACTAGTGATAGTTGGTCAACATCCAGGGTGAGTGTATATATATGTGGGGCATCCAGTCTGAACAGGAGATGTCAATTTAAAGTGACACTAAAAAACATATTTACAATTACAAAAACAAATAAACATACAAAAAAAGAAACCCCCACATACATACATTGGTCTTACATGGTATTTATACTAGGTAAAAAAACAAAAACAAAAAAAAACAAAAAAAAAACAGTCCCATGGTACAAGCCAAAAAAAATCAAATGGTCGTTAATATTTACCCAGTAACTAATGGAAAATGGGTCAAAAGATCATATTCCTCTAAGAGGTTTCTGAGGCTGTGGAAGGATCCATCAGCCATTTGGACCAAACCTTTTCATATTTGAGGAGACAGCCTCTATCTATAGGTTTCCCTATATAAAGGTAGGTTGTTGTTAAAGAGGAAGTAAACCCTAATGGGTTTACTTCCTCTTTCATTCCCTGCAAAGGTAAAGCATAATAGACTACTACATAGTAGTCCATTATGTGTCACTTAACTGACACAGGAGCCAGTGAAGTCACCGCTGTCCCCTGTAGTCCGGCGCATCCATCTTCTCGGTGGGTCTCGCTGCTTCACCACTGTCATTCGGCGAAGCCGCGATTATGTCACTCCCGCGCATGCGCACGGGAGCTGCCACTCGCGGCATATCGCTGTTGACCGCGGCGCGCTCAGGGCGCTGCTGTCTACGGCGCATGCGCCGTAGACAGCGGTGCCTGTCTTTCGGCATATATCTCCTAAACCGTGTAGGTTTAGGAGATATTTCTTGGACCTACAGGTAAGCCTTAATCTACAGTGCCTTGCGAAAGTATTCGGCCCCCTTGAACTTTTCAACCTTTTGCCACATTTCAGGCTTCAAACATAAAGATATACATTTTTTTATTTTTGTGAAGAATCACCAACAAGTGGGACACAATTGTGAAGTGGAACGAAATCTATTGGATAATTTAAACTTTTTTTAGAAAATAAAAAACTGAAAAGTGGTGCGTGCAAAATTATTCGGCCCCTTTACTTTCAGTGCAGCAAACTCACTCCAGAAGTTCAGCGAGGATCTCTGAATGATCCAATGTTGTCCTAAATGACTGATGGTGATAAATAGAATCCACCTGTGTGTAATCAAGTCTCTGTATAAATGCACCTGCTCTGTGATAGTCTCAGGGTTCTGTTGAAAGCGCAGAGAGCATCATGAAGACCAAGGAACACACCAGGCAGGTCCATAATACTGTTGTGGAGAAGTTTAAAGCCGGATTTGGATCCAAAAAGATTTACCAAGCTTTAAACATCCCAAGGAGCACTGTGCAAGCGATCATTTTGAAATGGAAGGAGTATCAGACCACTGCAAATCTACCAAGACCTGGCCGTCCCTCTAAACTTTCAGCTCAGATAAGGAGAAGACTGATCAGAGATGCAGCCAAGAGGCCCATGATCACTCTGGATGAACTGCAGAGAACTACAGCTGAGGTGGGAGAGTCTGTCCATAGCACAACAATCAGTCGTACACTGCACAAATCTGGCCTTTATGGAAGAGTGGCAAGAAGAAAGCCATTTCTCAAAGATATCCATAAAAAGTCTTGTCTAAAGTTTGCCACAAGCCACCTGGGAGACACACCAAACATGTGGAAGAAGGTGCTCTGGTCAGATGAAACCAAAATCGAACTTTTTGCCCACAATGCAAAACGATATGTTTGGCGTAAAAGCAACACAGCTCATCACCCTCAACACACCATCCCCACTGTCAAACATGGTGGTGGCAGCATCATGGTTTGGGCCTGCTTTTCTTCAGCAGGGACAGGGAAGATGGTTAAAATTGAGGGGAAGATGGATGCAGCCAAATACAGGACCATTCTGGATGAAAACCTGTTGGAGTCTGCAAAAGACCTGAAACTGGGACGGAGACTTATCTTCCAACAAGACAATGATCCCAAACATACAGCAAAATCTACAAAGGAATGGTTCACAAATAAACATATCCAGGTGTTAGAATGGCCAAGTCAAAGTCCAGACCTGAATCCAATCGAGAATCTGTGGAAAGAGCTGAAAACTGCTGTTCACAAACGCTCTCCATCCAACCTCACTGAGCTCGAGCTGTTTTGCAAGGAAGAATGGGCAAGAATTTCAGTCTCTCGATGTGCAAAACTGATAGAGACATACCCCAAGTGACTTGCAGCTGTAATCGCAGCAAAAGGTGGCTCTACAAAGTATTAACGCAAGGGGGCCGAATAATTTTGCACGCCCCACTTTTCATTTTTTTTATTAGTTAAAGTTTCAAAAATCCAATAGATTTCGTTCCACTTCACAATTGTGTCCCACTTGTTGGTGATTCTTCACAAAAAATTAAAATTTTATATCTTTATGTTTGAAGCCTGAAATGTGGCTAAAGGTTGAAAAGTTCAAGGGGGCCGAATACTTTTGCAAGGCACTGTAGGCTTACCTGTAGGTCAAAGTTGGTTGTAAGGGTTTACAACCACTTTAATAAGTTGCTTCCACATAGTCAGTGATCGGGGTAATTGCAAATATGTTCTTTATGTTTTTTGATTTTTTGTGTTCTGTATTTTTGAAAAATCAATAAAAACGTGTATTTGGAAAAAAAAGTGACACTAAACGTTCTTTGTCATTTAAAAAAAAAAAAATGATGTCATACTTACCTTCACTGTTCAGCTCATTTTGCACAGAGTGACCCCGAACCTCTTCTTCTGGGGTACCTCGGCGGCTCTATTGGCTCCTCCCCGCATCAGATAACCCCCTAGGAGAAGCGCTCTCCAGGGGGGTTACCTTGCGGGCACACTCCTGAGTGCAGCATTCTGCGTCTATAGGTGCCGAATGCAGGACTTGGCCCCGCCCCGCATCATTGGAGTTGATTGACAGCAGTGGGAGCCAATGGCTGCACTGCTATTAGTCTATCCAATCAAAAGCCGAGAACCCCGTAGCAGAGAGAGCGCTTCCCCGTGGGAAGTTCGAGGGTTCAGCTAACCAGGGGGGCTGGTGTCCTGTCGAGAAATGTCCGCCATGTCCGACGCAGCGCAGAGGACAGACGAGATGACGAAAGTCTCAGAAGATTAGCAGGTGTTCATCCACTCTACACAGTGCCTGTGCACTTAATACTACATTGTGTCACATGCTCCCGATGCTCCAACAACTCTGCAAGGGCCGGTGGGCCTACACAATGGCCAGAGATGGGGCGGTGAGAAGGGCGGGTACTTCAATGTTACATCAACAAGCTAAACCCATCCTTCAGTTCTGTAAAAGCGCCCCCCCCCCCAAAGATACGCCCATTTGACAAATGTAGTAGTAAGTGCGCAGGCGCCACGAAGAACTGATGAACAGCCATTAATCCTCAGACTCTTTTGACACCTCGTTTGTCCTCCGTACTGCGCAAGCGCTGCGCCTGCACAGTACAGGGCGGACCTCTCGTCAGAACACCGGTGACAGGTGTTTTTTAACCTTAATGCATTAAGGTGAAAAAACATGAACCTTTACAACCCCTATAAAGTTGAGTTCCACCCTAAAGTGGAACTTCCGCTCATCGGAACCCCCCCCCCCCCCCCCCCCCCCAGTGTCACAGTTGGCACCTTTCAGGGGGGAGTGCAGATACCGGTCTAAGACAGGTATTTGCACCCACTTCCAGGCATAGACTCCCACAGAAGTCTATGCTGTTTCCTGTCCCAGCGCGCGGTCTGCTAGGACCATTCCTATTGCACTGCACAACTCGCACAGTAGGGAACCAGGAAGTGAAGCCGCAACGCTTCACTTCCTGATTCCCTCACCGTAAATTGCGGCTGCAGCAGCCGAGAGCCGAGCGATCGATCGGCCTCAGCTGCCGACATCGCTGAACCCCGGGACAGGTGAGTGTCCATTTATTAAAAGTCAGCAGCTGTAGTATTTATAGCTGCTGGCTTTTAATATTTTTTTTCCCAGTGGACTCCCTCTTTAAGCACGAGCGTTTTATTTAATCACCAAATGAGATTATATTAACCCTTTCTGTGTTTTGCAATTTTTTTTTGCGTGTTCTGCAAGTTTTACATGAATTTGATCGACCCTAAACGCAGCACACTGTTTGTACATTCCTACTTTGCCATTTGCTTATTAGCGAGTTTTTGTTTTTTTGTACTGCAGCTGGAGTTTGACAATCAGTTCTTTTTTTATCCAAAGGCGCTAAGGTTTATATTTTTCTATCGATAGATGATGTCGCCCAATTAATCGATCGATAACCTGAAACAGTAACATTTTCCTCAATCGATGATACGATCAGCAGAAGTGATGTAACAAACGTTTGACCTTTGGGAATCCTCCCTCTGAAACGCGTCATAAAACGCTGCCATGCACGACACATCCGTCGTAGGAGGCATCGTTACATTCTGCTGGCACAGTCGTGGATTGGGGTCCAGCTATGGAATTTGAAGAGGAAGATAGCAATCGCTACGCTGGCAATCATGGCATTGGATAATGAGCAAAGCATAAAAAAGATCTTCCTGTTCATCGCTTGTTGGATACACCTTAACACGCGATGTTGATTTTTTCAAACTATTTTCAAATCGATTACATTACCGATCTTTCGAAAAAAACAATTGTTTTTTGAGAAAAAAAAATAAAAAATCCGACATCTTGGTTTGTTTTTTTGGCACAAAATTAGCAAAAAATGTGCCCACTAACATTTCCAAAGATGGAGCGTATCGAACGCTTTTTCTATCCGTATATATGGCCAGCATTAGTCTGTATTTCTATAATAAGGAGACCTGTGTGGAATACATGCCTAATGCCTTCACTTGCTGCATGCTTGTTCTATGGCTATTGACATTCCAGGTTCTCCCTACATAGGCCCCCTGGCACTATTATACTGGGAGTCAGCCTACGGCTTGTCCCTGTTCTTATCCTGCTGCAGGCCCTGTCTAGCTGTGTGCTCTGCCCTGCTGGGACTTGTAGTTCCACACCCGCTGTAGAGCCCCTGGCGGCTCCGTGTGTCCTCCCCCCACCGCCCTCCGTCCCACACATTCCCTTCTCCTCACAATTGATAGACGCCGGACAAATGAGGGCTCTCACCTTCCTTGGAAACGGCCTCGCTGCTGATTGGCTCCGCCGCCGTCACGTGACCTCAGCGGCAAAAGTCCCCGGTGGTTGTCGTCTGTAGAGCGACATCTATGGCAGCTGGCAAATCAGAGCGCAGACCCCGTTCTACCAATGGGAAGTGCGCATCTCATGTTGATATGCATAACCCCGCCCTTAACGGCGTATTAGAACGTCCCTTCTCCGGTTGGAAACGCCAATCGAGAGTTGACTTGACTTTCCCCGCCCTTTACCATGCCAAGAGTAGAGCGCCCACCACCTGCCTTTCAGCCAATTATAAGCCGACCTCGGGGTCATATGCATAATAGCCCAGCCCACTATACGTAAAGTTCTTTTTCTCCGCCCCTGATTTTACTGTTACTTTCGCTTTCCGACTTTTCTATGTACTAACCAATCGGATCTGCAGGTTATCCGGCTTATACCCTCCTCTAAAAGCGCCTGGCCAATCAATGCTCTGACAGTTGTGGCCGGTTTGGCGGGAGATTTGAACAGAAGATGTTGGAAGAGAATGCACATCTAAGCTTACAGTCCGGCCTTCTCCTGCATCACTCCCCGCCTGGGCGCCGCAGGTCTTCCCGGGGACTCATGGCCGGCCAAGGAAAAGCCAACAGACAGGTAGAGCCGGGCAATACAAGAGACCCTGACCGAGCACCTTAACATGTCTGTCTCTGTATGTGAGCTGCAGAATGACAGCCAACTCCCAGCAGGACCCGGATCCCTCCACATCTGTCCTGAACCCGGAACCCTCTGCCCCATATCTGTCCTGATCCCGGATCCCTCTGCCCCGTATTCCTTCACATCTGTCCTGGATCCAGATCCCTCTGCCCCACATCTGTCCTGGACCCGGATCCCTCTGCCCCACATCTGTCCTGGACCCAGATCCCTCTGCCCCACATCTGTCCTGGACCCGGATCCCTCTGCCCCACATCTGTCCTGGACCCAGATCCCTCTGCCCCACAACTGTCCTGTACCCGGATCCCTCTGCCCCACAACTGTCCTGTACCCGGATCCCTCTGCCCCACATCTGTCCTGGACCCGGATCCCTCTGCCCCACATCTGTCCTGGACCCGGATCCCTCTGCCCCACATCTGTCCTGGACCCGGATCCCTCTGCCCCACATCTGTCCTGGACCCGGATCCCTCTGCCCCACATCTGTCCTGGACCCGGATCCCTCTGCCCCACATCTGTCCTGGACCCGGATCCCTCTGCCCCACAACTGTCCTGGACCCGGATCCCTCTGCCCCACATTCGTCCACATCTGTCCTGACCCAGATCCCTCTGCCCCGTATCTGTCCTGAACCCGGATCCCTCTGCCCCGTATCCCTTCACATCTGTCCTGGATCCAGATCCCTCTGCCCCACATCTGTCCTGGACCCGGATCCCTCTGCCCCACATTCCTCCACATCTGTCCTGGACCCAGATCCCTCTGCCCCACATCTGTCCTGGACCCGAATCCCTCTGTCCCCTGACCCGGATCCCTCTGCCCCACATCTGTCCCCGGACCCGGATCCCTCTGCCCCGGATCCCTCCACATCTGTCCCGAACCCGGATCCCTTTGTTTGCCCCGGATCCCTCCACATCTGTCCTGGACCTGGATCCCTCTTCCCCACATCTGTCCTGACCCAGATCCCTCTGCCCCACATCTGTCCTGGACCCGGATCCCTCTGCCCCGTATCCCTCCACATCTGTCCTGAACCCGGATCCCTCTGCCCCGTATCCCTCCACATCTGTCCTGAACCCGGATCCCTCTGCCCCGTATCCCTCCACATCTGTCCTGAACCCGGATCCCTCTGCCCCATATCCCTCCACATCTGTCCTGAACCCGGATCCCTCTGCCCCGTATCCCTCCACATCTGTCCTGAACCCGGATCCCTCTGCCCCGTATCCCTCCACATCTGTCCTGAACCCGGATCCCTCTGCCCCGTATCCCTCCACATCTGTCCTGAACCCGGATCCCTCTGCCCCGTATCCCTCCACATCTGTCCTGAACCCGGATCCCTCTGCCCCGTATCCCTCCACATCTGTCCTGAACCCGGATCCCTCTGCCCCGTATCCCTCCACATCTGTCCTGAACCCGGATCCCTCTGCCCCGTATCCCTCCACATCTGTCCTGAACCCGGATCCCTCCGCCCCGTATCCCTTCACATCTGTCCTGGACCCGGATCCCTCTGCCCCACATCTGTCCTGGACCCGGATCCCTCTTCCCCGGATCCCTCCACATCTGTCCTGGACCCGGATCCCTCTTCCCCAGATTCCTCCACATCTGTCCTGAACCCCTCTGCCCCGGATCCCTCTGCCCCACATCTGTCCCCTGACCCGGATCCCTCCACATCTGTCCCTGGATCCCTCTGCCCCGGATCCCTCCACATCTGTCCTGGACTCGGATCCCTCTGCCCCGGATCCCTCCACATCTGTCCCGAACCCGGATCCCTTTGTTTGCCCCGGATCCCTCCACATCTGTCCTGGACCTGGATCCCTCTTCCCCACATCTGTCCTGGACCCGGATCCCTCTGCCCCACATTCCTCCACATCTGTCCTGGACCCGGATCCCTCTGCCCCACATCTGTCCTGGACCCGGATCCCTCTGTCCTGTACCCGGATCCCTCTGCCCCACATCTGTCCTGACCCAGATTCCTCTGCCCCACATCCCTCCGCAGCGGTCCTGGTCCCAGATTCCCCCTACCCCGCATTTTGTGCTTCTGGCCCCAGATTCCTGTCTGACATCCCTCCACATCTGTTCTGGACCCATATCTCTGTCCCACACGTCCTTCTGATCCATTCCCCCTGCATCCCTCCACATCTGTTTCTGGCCCCAAATCCCTCTGCTCAGCATCTGTCCTTCTGGACCCGGGTCCCTCTGCCCTGCATGTTACCACATCTGGCCTTCTGGGCATGGATCCTGCCACCAAATGCAGCATGCCACTTGCCGTCGTCGCCTGCCTCCAGATGCAGCGTGTCGCCCGCCACCCGATGCAGCTTCCCACTATCTTGCCACCAGATGTAGAATGCCACTGTAGCCTGCTGCCAAAAATTACTAGATGCAGCTTGTCACTTTAAGAATTTAAGGACAATTTTTTTTTTTTCTGCAGTGAAATAAATTGTCTTACTCACAGCCTCTCCTCCGCGTTTCAAGAAAGCGGCAAACTGGCACATGCGCAGTCGCTACTGTGTTCCATCCTAGAATGAGAGGGCAGAAAAGCGGTGATGCAGGGCGGACAGTGGAAGATTTCATCTCTCTGCTCACCCACCGCACCTTGATCAGTGCAGCCTTTTGTGGCCCGGCTGCAAGAAGAGCACTGCCCGGCACTGGCCCGGGGATTGGGGACCTCTGCAATATATCATAGTTTGTGGAAACAAAGAAAAATGCGTTTTTTTTTTTTTTTTTTTTTTTTTTTTTGTTTTTTTTTTAATTTTCTGCCATTTTTCGTTTATTTACCAGAGAAGAATAAATCCAGTGGTTCCACCAAAAGAAAGCTCTATTTGTGTGGAAAAAAATAAATAAATAATAAAAATTCCCTATGGGTACAGTGTTGCATGACCGCACAATTGTCATTCAAGGCGTGACAGAGCTGAAAATTGGCTGGGGCAGGAAGGGGGTAAAAGTGCACAGTATTGAAGTGGTTAAAGCAGATTTTCACTCTCCCTATGTCCCTCTCTTACCCCCACCTGGTTGCGGGTCCTGCACTCTTAAAGCAAGTTCCACCCAAAAGTATAACTTCTGCTTTAAGCATTCCTCGCCCCCCTGACATGCCACAACACAGGTCCCAGAAGATCGGCTGGCCAATAGCAGAGCTCAGCTCGACTCGCACGCACGGTGCGCGCCCAGCTATGAAGCCGTAAGTTGTCACGGCCAGGTGCCCACAGTTGCTATGACGGGGCAGAGGAGAGGAGTGAGGCTCCGGGCGGCCGCATCACTGGACCGTGGGACAGGTAAGTGTCGGTTTATTTAAAAGTCAGCAGCTATACTTTTTGTAGCTGCTGACTTTTAATAAACTAAAAAACGGGTGGAACTCCACTTTAAGGTACTCGCCCACCCAGTGGATCTAGTGTTGTCCTGCGGAGATCTGCTTCTTCATCTCTCAACAGCTGTCCTACTGTGCCCAAATTCCTTCACTCCACAATACTCCACAGCCTTCCCTGTTTTGGACCCAGATCCCTTGGCTCTAAATTCCTAGACGGCTGTCCTCTACTGGACATGGATCTCTCTGCCTCACAATCCTTCACAGCTGCTCCTCTTCTGGACCCAGGTTCCTCTGCGCCCCCCTCCCTCCTCCACAGCTGTTTTTCTGGACTAGTCTGGAGTGATCAAACTCTTGTCAAATCCACTCGTGCCTTTTTTTTTTTTTTTTTTTTTACGGCATTACCTCCACCCCACTTTTTTGCACAGCGATCTCTTTTCTGGACCCTGATTTATCTGTCCTGATTTCCTCTGCAAATGCCTTTTTCCTGGACCAGTATACCTTTTTGATCTGAAGTATTCAAATTTCTGCATAACTGGTGCTTTTAGAATCCTGTAACTTTCCCTGGAAGTTTGGTTACCATTTGAAAATAGTGAGCTGTGTGAGATTTTCTGAATTAAGGTAGTACTAAGTGCATCCTGGGAGAGCACCCTAAGGTCCAGGTTATATCCCCCACAAGGCATCTCTTTACACATGTTATTGATTCCCCCAATTTTAACCTAACGCTTTCCCCTACATAAAGGTATACATTGTGCAAATGCTGGTGGTTGAAAGTATGGGTTGTGATGGCTTGTGCCACTGCCCCTGTGTAGATGGCACTGTGTGACGATTGTAACACCAGGGCTTGAACATTTTTTTTGTCTAAGACTGGAAAAGATTAAGTGCCATTTGTTTTACAAACACACCAAACAATGGGGGGCTTAAACTAAATTTTACAGTATGTGCTGATCACACCTTTTAGTCTAACCTAAATGCAAGTAATGTGTTTTTTTTTTTTTTTTTTTTCTTATAGGTGGAGCTAGAGAAAGTATTAGGAATAACTGTTTCAAGCAGCAGCAATTTAACTTGTGATCCCAACAATGGACTGATTGCCTATCCAGCAGGGTAACAGACTAAAACCTTTATATTTGTTTATTTCTGAGTATTTTTAATTCATAGGAAGTCCTGAATGAACCTTTGTGAAATCAATAGTTACATAGTTAGCCAGGTCAAAAAAAGACACAAGTCCATCCAGTTAAAAAAAAAAAAAAATATATATATATTCTCTATCATGCCAGCCCATATACCCAATTCTATACCCACAGTTGATCCAGAGGAAGGCAAAAAAAAACAGCAGAGCATGATCCAATTTGCTAAAGCAGGGGAAAAAAATTCCTTCCTGATCCCCCGAGAGGCAATCAGATTTTCCCCGGATCAACCTTGCCTATAAATGTTAGTACTCAGTTATATTATGTACACTTAGGAAATAATCCAGGCCCTTCTTAAAGCAATCCACTGAGCTGCCCATAACCACCTCTGCAGGGAGTCTATTCCACATTTTCACAGCTCTTACTGTGAAGAAACCTTTCCGTATTTGGAGATGAAATCTCTTTTCCTCTAGACGTAAAGAGTGCCCCCTTGTCCTCTTTGTTGACTGTAAAGTGAATAACTCAACACCGAGTTCCCTATATGGACCCCTTATATATTTGTACATGTTGATCATATCCCCCCTTAATCTCCTCTTATCAAGAGAGAATAAATTCAGTTCCTCTAATCTTTCCTCATAGCGGAGCTCCTCCATGCCTCTTATCAGTTTGGTTGCCCTTCTCTGCACTTTCTCCAGTTCACCGATATCCTTTTTGAGAACTGGTGCCCAAAACTGAACTGCATATTTCAGATGAGGTCTTACTAATGATTTGAACAGGGGCAAAATGATATCTCTCTCTAGAGTCCATATCTCTCTTAATACAGGAATGGACTTTGCTCGCTTTGGAAACCGCAGCTTGGCATTGCATGCTATTATTGAGCTTATGATCTACCAAAACCCCCAGATCCTTCTCCACTATGGATTCCCCCAGTTGTACTCCCCCCCCCCCCCCTAAAATGTATGATGCATGCATATTCTTAGCCCCCAAGTGCATAACTTTACATTTCTCAACATTAAACCTCATCTGCCACATACGGTAGTCGCCCAATTAGACAGAGCATTGAGGTTGGCTTGTAAATTGGAGACATCCTGTAAGGATGTTATTCCACTGCATAGCTTGGTGTCATCTGCAAAGACAGAAATGTTACTTTTGATCCCAGACCCAATATCATTTATAAAGATATTAAAAAGTAAGGGTCCCAGCACTGAACCTTGGGGTACACCACTGATAACCTTAGACCATTCAGAGTAAGAATCATTAACCACTACTCTCTGAATTCTGTCTTTTAGCCAGTTTTCTATCCATTTACAAACTGATATTTCCAAACCTGTAGACTTTACCTTTCACATGAGCCGTGTGTGCGGAACTGTTTCGAACGCTTTTGCAAAATCCAAATATACCACATCCGCCGCCACCCCTCTGTCCAAGGTTTTACTTACCACCGCATAAAAAGAAATCAGGTTTGTCTGACAACTTCTGTCTTTCATGAATCCATGCTGTCTGTTGCTTAAAATATTTTTTTCCTGCAAGAACTCATCTATGTGGTCTTTTATTAATCCCTCCAGTATCTTCCCAACTGTAGAAGTTAAACTAACAGGTCTATAATTACTTGGTAAAGACTTTGTTTCCTTTTTAAATATAGGCACCACATTGGCCCTGCGCCAATCCAGTGGTACTATTCCTGTCATTATTGAGTCCCTAAAAATTAGATACAATGGTTTTGAAATGACAGAGCTCAATTCTTTTAGGATCCATGGGTGGATGCCATCAGGTCCAGGTGCTTTATCCACCTTTATTCTGTCCAAATATTTCTGGACCATATCACTTTTGAGCCATTGTGGATTTGGGGCTGCGTCACTACCACCCCCATTATGGACATGAGCTCCCCCATGCTCCTTTGTATACACAGAGCTGAAGAAAGTATTTAATAAGTTGGCCTTAGTTGCTATGGTTGATTGAGCAAGCTGCTATACTTACACCCCCCTCCCCCCCCCCCAACTAAAAATAAAATTAAGCCAGCAGCTACAAATACTGTAGCTGCTGACTTTTAATATAAGACACTTACCTGTCTGGGGAACTAGTGATGTCCTCACCCTAACACTATCCAAAAATTCTGGATAGTGTAAAAGAGGGCTATACCCCCTGAAAGGTTTGTTTTTGCCACCTTTGTCCTGTTGAGGAGCTTTACCTTCACTTCCTGTCCCATAGTCAAAACAGGAAGTGAGAGGAAATCTCTGCACATTAAGGGAAAACCTTGGGGTCTCCAGAACTAGTGTCCCTATTGGAAGATTTTCCCGCCTTATTTTAGGGAGTATCAGTCAAAAAAACTGACTGATATTGCTTTAAGGGGTTTGCTTTATTGTAATAACAACCGATGCAGCTCGGCTGTTACCCTAAAATAAGACCTAGCGTGATTGTCGGTGTTGGCTGCAATATAAGCCCTACCACCCAAATAAGCCCTACTCTGTTTCCTCAAAAAATAAGCCCTACCCTGAAAAGAAGACCTACAAGGACTTTAACTAACTAGGGCTTATTTGGGGGGTAGGGCTTTTATTGCAGCTATCACCGACAATCACACTAGGTCTTATTTTAGGGGAAACGGGGGTATTACAAGCAGCGGGAGGGGACATTCAAACCCCCCCCCCCCCCACTGTTCGCCTGGGCTCTCCCGTCCCACCGGGTGGCCCGAATAACCAGCTGACATGTCCGCTGGTTGGCCAAAGACCAAACAAAGCAGCTGCTTTGTTCGGGTCTCGTCTGTAGTAACACAGACATCACTTCCTGGATTACTGGCATCTTAAAGAAGCCAGTTTAAAAAAATAAAATAAAAATTTAAAGTATTCAAAAACGCCAATCTTAACGTTTTAAATACTTTGAAATGCAGAGGAGGGGTTTGGGGTCTTATAGACCCGTGATCCCTCCATAAAGTGTACCTGCCAATGCCTATTACTGTCACAAGGGATGTTTACATTCCTTGTGACAGCAATAACAGTGATAAAAAGGAAATAAAAATGTAAAGGGACCGGGTTAAAAAAATAAAAATAAAAAAATAAAAAAAATGTACACAATATCAGCAGATGTGACCGAAATATCTGTATCGTATCGGCACTGAAAAACAATGTTGATCCCTAGCTTATTTATGATGCATAATATTTTTTTTTTAAATTTGAATATTTTGATATACAGAGTGCTTATATGTGGTGACCAAGAACCTGCAACCACATATATACTGATGATCGTCATGCTTTAATATTGTCTGTATGTATATTATTATTATTATTATTATTATTCTTTTTTTTTTTTTTTTTTGGTCATTTTATCAGTTTCAAATGCCAACCTTCAGATTTTTATTGAATTATTTCCTTCTTTTCTAGATGTGTTATTGTCCTTCTATGTCCAAGAAAAAACAAGCAAGCTCATATAGTCAATACATGCAGGTATCTGACTTCTTTTTGGGTTTGGGGGCCAGAGATTGATCTGAATTTCTGTAGACCAGTATTTCTGCTTTATGTGGAATATGTTTGTAGCGTTCATGTAATTGTTGGATTCTAATCCTAATTGGGCTATTTATTGTTTCTTCTAGCAAGACACTGAGTGCTTTATCCTTCTCACCAGATGGGAAGTATATAGTAAGTGGAGAGGTAGGTCAAACACTTTTGTTTAAATTCTTACCAGTGCTGGATTGTCTCTTAATTGTAGACCTCACTGCAGATTTGCCCCAGTTCTCTTCCTGTTCAGGTGTACAGACAGTCAGGCACACGACAACTCCAACAGTCTTGCAACTCCGTTGTTGTTGAACTTGGTTGGGGTGCAGAATGAGCTTTGGGATAGTCTGGATTTAGTGCACAGGTAACCAGAGGGCTCTCTACAGTGTAACTTCCCTCTTGCCAGACCCCAGGGGAGTAGACAATCTTGGGACTCCAAACTCAAATTCAGCATCTCTGGCACAGTTGCTCAAGGGGTTAAACGGCAGACAGCTACAATTATTTCCAGCAAATAGGGCCCCCCAACTCGCACTAAGCTGGGACCTTGAACTTCTGCAGACTTCAGCTAAATTGCCCATAAGGGCAGCAACCCTTCAGACTGGGATATTCTCCTCCTAGACCAGAACCCTGCTGTTCTAGGCCGTTAATTATTTATGGCCTTCTCAGCAAACTACTGGGCATCCTCCCCCAGGGATTGGCTGAGACCACATAAATATTTAGGTCTTCTTCCAACCCATTACACTCTAGAATCCATTAAAAAAGCAGGGAGAAGTAGTTGAGCCTGCAGCCTGTTAGACCCAGAGCAGCCAAAAATAATCACACACTGCTCCAATGTTTACAGAGGAGCCAAAAAACTCAACTTACCTGAGCCTTTCTAGCAACCTATTTTGGGAGGGCGCAACACAATGTTGTGAAATATTTTTTTTTTTTTTATATAGGTGTGTTTTTGCACTGGAGATGAATCACTTTGAATGTACCAAAGCTGAACTCCCAGGGACATACAAAATGTACCCATGCCATGGGGCTCCCCCTTTTCCCACCTGCACTGCAATGGTTAAATTCTCATTTGTTTTTTGCCTGGGGTACCTGTGTAAAAAAAACAACTTTTTTTAACTTTACCCACCCTGCTCTCACAGTGTTCCTTATTACCACCACCTATAGATGGAGGAAAACAATGTAACACTTGCCTTATTCCACTGCTCCCCTGGCATCCGGTGCTGGCATCCTCTCACTGAGTCGTAGGCAGGCCCTCAGTAGACCAGTAGCATTGCAGGAGGAGCCTGTGGCAGCGAGGTATAAAGGTTTGTGAACATTGCCGTATAAAGTAAATTCCGGCATATTTTCCAGCCAGGGAGCCAACAAATGCTGTGTAAGCCACCTATACAAGTCAGTCCCTATAAACGCGTATACGTCTGTACCTGTAGAAATGTGTAGCCATCAATTTTCATCCACAGTTATGTACGCCCGTGGCCATATGCATGTTTACCCTTGACTTCCATAAGTGACTGTATCCAACACCAGGAAAACACTGGAATTTTTCCTATATGGCCAGATTCAGTTAAAGGCAATGATTCTTAAGATGGATAAAAGTGTGTTGTTGGTGTGTGTGTTTTTTGCTTATTTTTTCTTTATTTTAATTTTTTTCTTTATAGATGCCCTAAGCATAAATTTGCATTTAACCCTTGCAGTGTGAGGGTAGCTCCTCTGCAAGGACAGGTTCCCCCCCCACCTCCCCCCAACAAACTTTTAGAAGTCTTTCTTTCAACAGCCTTGCGCACATTCTTTCGACTTTTTTTTTAATTTTTTTTATTTTTTATTTCCTCTTTTCAGAGTGGCCACAAGCCAGCCGTGCGGATCTGGGATGTGGCAGAGAAGGCTCAGGTTTCTGAGTTGCTTGGACACAAACATGGAGTGTCCTGCGTCTGCTTCTCCCCCAACATGAAGTATGTTGTTTCTGTGGGATACCAGCATGACATGGTGGTCAATGTATGGGACTGGAAGGTAAGAAACTTACTAGCTGAGCCCCTGGGAACATCTATAATAGAGGGTTAACAGGGCAGGTGCAAGGGTTTTTGACACCCTAGGCAAACATTTTTTGCACCCTATGACTCCACCCCCTTTGCCCTGCCCATATGACAGGAGGCGGTACTATACAGGAAACGTCGGCTCTGCTTCCGTTAGAGCCGACTCCTTTCTTCACACTGATGCTCGGGAATGGCGGGACAGGAACCCGCAATCTGGGCTTGCGGACCCACCATCCCAGAGCAGGAGGTGGCGGCCACTTCAGAGGGTGCCAGCGGTTGGGCACCCCTGCTGTAAGACATGCATTATGTGTTTATTTCTGTGTGGAGGCCTCCACTCCTCAGCAGCTGGGCACACATGACAGCTGGGAAGGCTGTCCTGTCTGTGGAGGAGGAGGTCTCCATAGGAGAAGAATAGGCCCTGGCAACATTCAGTCACCCATCCATAGGAAGCAATGTATGGACACACACCCTATATACCACTACATACAATGTCAGTGTTCTTCACTCACTGGCCAGGGTTCTGCAGCTAACGGCCCTGCCAGGAACAATCCCTGCCCCCCAAGCTCCAACTGTCACCAGTCACCGACCCAGCAGCGCCCGCTACTCCTCCTATAGGCTAGAACACATGCTGCACCTGTACAGGACAGGCCAGGAGGGAGAGTGGCCTCTACGAATGGTGGTGACACGAGGGGGGAGAATCAGGGGTCACACACATGATTTACCGGAGACACAGGTCATTTATAATAGAGGTGCGCAGTGGATGTTTGCTTCCATTCCACTGGGACATGTCAGTGCTGCGCCTCTATAATGACACTAGGGAGTGGCTGCCTGAGTTGCATCCAGCAGAGGCATCCCCTGCATGCCTCTGGAAAGTCTCTCAGAAGTTACATAGTTGGTCTGGTTAAAGACACAAGTCCATATAGTTCTCCCCCCCCCCCCCCCCCCCCTTAAGTGTACCCCTTCAGGTACACTTAAAGCCCATCTCTGGTTAATTCTTTCTTTGAATCTCCATGCGGGGTGGCTGTTCAAGCACTGTATGGGTCAACTGCTCGTTTTGCCTAGGGGTGAGCGGAAAGGATATACTCGCCCGATTCTTTTTATTTTTATTTTTATTTTTTTTCCAGAAAATGGCGCTCTCCCCATGGTCCAGTGGTGGACTGTTCCTGGTCTATGGAGTCTGCTCTGAGCTTGATTATGTAAGGAACAGTCCATTATTCAAGACTGCTGGAGTGTGGGGGTGCCAGACTTGTGCTTGGAGGATCAGGTAAGTAGATCTCTGCTGTCGTCTCCCCTAGAAAAAAAAAGAGCAGTTAACCCTTGTAGTGCAGGCACAGTCCCACTGCACGGGGGATTTATTTATTTTCGCCCACAGTGGGGCTTTGAACAGGAACTCTACTCTCAATGATGCTTTTTTACAATTTTTTTTTTTTTTTTTTTTACATAATCCACTGGGTTGTTAAACAAAATACATGCCTACCCACCCAGAAAATACAGCATGATCTGTTGTAAGCCGCCGCTCCATCCTAGCACTCTGGGTCCTGTGCTGCTATACTCTAATCTGACATAATCAGAAGGCCAGCTGACTTTTGCTGTTTTTGCAGCCAGCCCTCTGATAAAGTGGCGCAATACAGTGGGCATGGCCAAGTGCATACTCGGCATGGTAGAAACTGAGTGGGTGGTGGAGAGGAATATGATGGCAACTAAAAGAAGGTGAAAGGTCCACTTTAAAGTGAACCTGTGTTTTTTGCCCATCACAACGGGTCCATTTTTATGCTGGGAAAAACAGCTGCACATACCTTTTCCTTTTTATCCCTCACTGCTCTGTTCAGTCCCCTTTTGAGAGAAGAGAGGGAACAGCTTGGAGCTTACACAAGGCTGAGGATTCTCCTCCCATGACTATTTGGCTAAGGGTCTGTGTTGATGGGCTTTGGGCTTGGTGGCTTTGGTTTCTGAGACTATTCATAAATGATTGACCGGTGCATTTTTACCGGTTAATAATGGTGCGTTTTTACTTTATTTTTTTTACCATTGACCCCCTTTTCTCTCATGCATTAAAGGTAACATGTTGCTTTGTATTGCATAGAAAGCATGGGCTTGCTTTAAGGGTACTAAACACAACCTTTTTTTATACACTGGAAAAAAGAGGAAAAAGGGATGCACTAACTATTTTTAATTAATTAATTTATTTTTTTACACCATTTATTGATTTAAAAAAATAAATAAATCGAGTGATGTACTCACAAGCTCATTAATACAATCCAAAACAGGTATGCTAGGTCCTCTGCACCAACTTGTTATCACTAAAGGAAGCCATGCAGGTCTAGAAGTCTAATGCGTTTCAAAGGGGTGTCCCCTCTTCAGGCCAAAAATTCTAAGCATTTGACCCGGTAGTGTCTACCCATAGCCTAGACCTAGAGGATTTTGAAGTGTGAATTATATATAAAATATTTTTTTAACCTCCCTCCCCCCAATATATGTATATTACCATTCTATGCCATTTGAATATCTCCACAGAACAATAATGTGGTTGCCAAGAACAAAGTCTCCAGTAAGGTCAGCGCTGTGTCTTTTTCTGAGGACAGCAGCTATTTTGTAACCGCAGGCCACCGTCATGTCAAGTTCTGGTATCTGGAGACTTCAAGGCAATCTCAGGTATGTAAAGCTTCAGCCTTGTGGCGGAGATTTTGAAATATAATATTTTATAGCAAGGAGCTCCAAGGGAGCCATTGTGAGGACTTTCTAATTTACTATGCCCCTTTTTTATATTTATAATTTTTTTTTTTTTTATTTCTAGTTGCTATAGTTACTCTTCTCTCCTCCTGTTGGCCTCTTCCCCCTCCTTCTCTGTGTAGTCTCTTAGAACTGAGATTTATGAAGCATTCTGAAGATTTAGATAGATTTATTTTTTTCTTCTCAATTGTATAACTTCTAGATGTGCCTGTGTATCCATTTCCTTCCCAAGAGCTAAACTACAGGCAGCTCTATAAGGCACACATTGGTGTAGCTCTGGAACTATAAATATATTGTGTGTACAAATTTATTACGTGTGGTTTTTTGTTTTTTATTTATTTATTTATTTTTTCTTTATTGTAAGCAATATACACAAAGTACCTAGGTTTGTCTTGGTTTCTACCTCCTTGCAGTCTACTGTACAGCAGATCTCGTAGAGGGGAAGGGGCAAAGCAGCACAAGGAGCCATTGGGTGTGTCATGGTGCAAGGAGCATGCCGATAAGAGGAGAGCAGAGAAACAAAGATAAGCTCATCAGTATGCTGCTCCTAATTTCACTTTGCAGTAACAGGGTAGAGGAGACCTGTGTGTAAAACTGCAGCAGAATATGACCACGTTCCCTTCCCTATTAGTTGTAGGTTTTAGGATTGAATGGACTGAAATGCAATACCTTTTTGCCTGAAATAAATGGCGTGTGTGTGTGTGTGTGTGTGTTTTTTTTTTTTTTTAAACCTGTATTTCAATGGTAGTGGTTTGCCTGGAGTTGACCTTTTTAAGCTTGCTATACACGAGTCAACATTCAACCTAGTGGGTCAAAAAAAAAATGATCCCATTCTCCCCCCCCCCATCCACATATTTTAAGAATTTATTGGGGGGAGGGGGAATCCTCCCTGCTGTGCCTTTGCATGCTGACAGTGGGGAGACTTCCCACCTTCTGATTATACTGATCAGTGCTGCAGTTTGTCTGTGGTGTTGAATAGGCAAATGCACACTGAGAAGAGTGGTTGAAAAGAAGTGAGTCGCTAGAATGACTTCTCTTTAACCACAGTGGTCACACATGGATTGAGATTGGGCTGGTCCCTGCTGAACCAGCATCATTTCAATCTGTGTATGGCCAGCATTAGGCTCCATGCACACTAGCAGCTCCTACACTTGGGTTTAGGAGCTTTTGGCTTTTTTCCTTTTTTATTTAGCGTCTAAACTCAACTCCATAAAAGCCTATGTGTCCATATACACAGGCTTTTAAGATTGGTTGCGGTTGGGGGTTCAACCTCCCCTAACCTTCCTCATGAACACTGAAGAATCGCTTTCAGGATAGGAACGCTTTGACCGCCGGCCCTAAAATCGTGTTGCATTTAGCGTTTTTTCATGGCTGCCGGTAAAAGTGAAACAAGTGTACATGAAGTTGAGGCTTGGCTAAATCAAATTCTGCTGCTTTAGTGTAGATGTACAATGCATAGAAGACGGGCCTATATGCATGGGACACAATGGCTGCCGTGTTGGTGAAGTGTAACCTGAGCCCACCGACTTTGTGGTGGTCAAGGATGAGGAAATTGTCATGTCAAAGCCACATTACACTGGAGAATAATGGTGGTCATACACGTTTTGAAAAATTGATCATTTATGTTTATTGGAAACAATCGATTTGAATAAGTTGTGGACTATAGACCGATTTATCAATCGATATGCCACACGTGGCAAAGCGGATTTCAATTTAAATGTTAAGAAGAAATGATTCTAACTTGCAATTGTAAATTATCAACATATATTTTTTTCCACTATGTAATCTCATTGATTGTATTGTATGTATTGATTGTATTCATGAAAGTATCACAGTGCTGCTGACTGATTTCAAACATTTGATTAACCTTTCTCTTTGGCTGTTCGATGTTGTGGCTTTTTGATCGTTTGATTTAATTGCTTTGATCAAATCAAAGTGTGTGTGTGTGTGTGTGTGTGTGTGTGTGTGTGTGTGTGTGTGTGTGTGTGTGTGTGACCATCGTTCGATGGTGAGTCTAATACTAATGTTCTGCAAAGCCTTGTGCTTGTTACCATGATGCCTGTACTGTGTTCTATGTAGGTGCTTGGCCATGTTTCAGAAGAATATGTGCTTTTGCCTTATTCCAGGAGGTATATTATGATAGTGGCCTACACAGCTTGCCTTCTCATACTGGTGCTCATTGTCTAGAGTTTAATTTTAAATGCAAAATGTATGTCTGTTACACAATATGTCCCAACTACCTTGCTATATGATCTGATAAAATCTTTGAAACCACTTGTATAGTCCGATCTGAACTTAGCCAGCATGGTAACTGTAAGTGACTGTGTTTTTAGGTTGGGACGGTCCCTCTGGTGGGCCGCTCTGGACTGCTCGGTGACCTCCACAATAACGTGTTTGGTGGTGTTGCGTGTGGCAAAGGCAAGAATGCTGGAAGCACGTTCTGCGTATCGTTTTCTGGAGTTCTCTGTCAGTTCAATGAAAAAAGAGTCCTAGACAAATGGTTGAAATTAAAGGTGAGACGGATAACTGCTAAGAACCGTTTGTATTTTCTGCTTTTGTTGTATGGAAACTGAGCGGTCTTGTCATGAGGGAGAGATAACCTCAAGGAACATGTCACCAGCACCACACACAGTATGGTCTCCTCATTCATAGCCGTGTTATATTTATCATCCTTGATTGTGGGCCGAGGCCTAGACATTGACACCAGTCCATTGCAATCTGCCATCACGATTTGTAGTTGTCTACTGGCTTTAAGCTGTTTTTACATTTAAAACTAAAAGACCTCATCAGTCAAAACCATTGCAAAGACGTTTTTATATTAGCAAACAAACTGAAAAAAACTCCATCAATTGCAGCCTCACTGTGCCCCATCAAAAGCAGCCATTGTGCCCATCGAATGCCCCCCACCCACCATCTGCCTGGCACTTCCCTGTCTATGATTGGCTAAAACACAGGCGCTGTTGTCCAATCCAGTGACTGGTAACAGACCGGAGAGGCGGTTCAATGTTAGAAAAGTGGATGAATATTTGCTTTCCTAACACGGCTGGGTGAACTGCGAGCACCAAGCATGGCGCTCGCTGTTTACTTTTTTTTTTTTTAATTAAGCCTATGGCCCTAATCAGGTGCTTCAAAATCGTCTCTCCCGCCGCTGTAATTCAGGTGCCTGAAAAGGGACCAGATGCCTAAATAGGAAGTGGCAGCGGCGGCCATGGATAGATTTATGCAATGCATGAATCTATCTATTGGTGATAGAGGGGGCGGCACCCGTACACCCTTATGGACGCACCGCCACTGCTAGTCACATTCAACTAGGCTGTAAGGGTGAAGATTTTTAGCTAGTTATGGTGCCTTAGTTGTCTCGATCCATTCACCATAAAATGTGATAGTATGTTCCTGTCATTGGTTAGAACCAAACAAGCTGTTTTCATAAACTGCAAAATTCAAACTTTTAGGGGCCATTCACACAAGAATGCCATGTGAGAAACCCGTGTTTTGTGCCGGTTTCTTACACCGCATTCCAATCGCGCTGCCCTTGCAATCTGCACTGGTTGTCAGTGCAAAGTTAACGACCCCTCAAATGCAGGCTGTAAATAAAGTGTGTTTTTCCCACATTGGATCACATGGTACTTTGCAGTGCATTTCCAATAGTAGTGCATGCGCTACTTTTGGTGCGATTTTTGTTTTCTTTTTCAGCTCAATCGAAAAAAATGGGCTGAAATTGCACTGCATGTGAATCGCACAGGAACCGCAGTGACCTGTGTGGTTCACTTGCCATTACTACTACAGCAGGCCGTAGATAATGAGATTTTCTTTCCTACAACCATGGGTTGCCGCTGGCAATCTCATGCCAAAAATAAGAGATGCTAGTTGTACCCAAGTGTATTGATGAATCGACTTTGGTACATTAATCAAATCTTGGCCGGTTCAGCAGGAACCACATTTGAGGGATTTTAACCATCTGTGGTTGGCTTAAGGGACAGATGGCATTCATCAAGGATCTCTCACAGGGCATGGACTTGGCTGCATCAAGCCCCCAGGTCACTTCCCAGGTACTCGCAGACGTACTAGGAAGATGCAATAGGACCAATCGGGGGGAGTAGGTTGGTGACTTGTGAGGAAGCTAGCAGGAGCATTGACGAGAGATGTTTGCATATGCCCGGTTGGAGGAGAAGATGGGTATATGGAATGTGCCCAGATGCAAAGGCTTAAAGATGTAGTGTTGAGGTGAACAGAGCATACTGTGAACAGTGCCTTCAAGCAGGAGCGGCCGGTGAAGTGCTTGCAGCCAGAAGCGACAGGAATGGTATATCGGGGGGGGGGGGGGGGGACAGTGCCAGGAGCAACAGGAATAGTGTATTGGGGGGGGGGGGGGGCAGTGCCAGGAGCAACAGGAATTGTGTATTGGGGGGGGGGGGGGGGGACAGTGCCAGAAGCAATAGGAATGGTGTATGGGGGGGGGGGACAGTGCCAGGAGCAACATGAATGGTGTATGGGGGGGGGCAGTGCCAGGAGCAACATGAATGGTGTATGGGGGGGGCAGTGCCAGGAGCAACAGGAATGGTGTATTGGGGGGGGGGGGGGGCGACAGTGCCAGGAGCAATAGGAATGGTGTATGGGGGGGGCAGTGCCAGGAGCAACAAGAATGGTGTATGGGGGGGCAGTGCCAGAAGCAACAGGAATGATGTATTGGGGGGGGGGGGGCAGTGCCAGGAGCAATAGGAATGGTCTATTGAGGGGACAGTGGCAGGAGCAATAGGAATGGTGTATTGGGGGGGGGGGGGACAGTGCCAGAAGCAATAGGAATGGTGTATGGGGGGGGGGGACAGTGCCAGGAGCAACATGAATGGTGTATGGGGGGGGGCAGTGCCAGGAGCAACATGAATGGTGTATGGGGGGGGCAGTGCCAGGAGCAACAGGAATGGTGTATTGGGGGGGGGGGGGGCGACAGTGCCAGGAGCAATAGGAATGGTGTATGGGGGGGGCAGTGCCAGGAGCAACAAGAATGGTGTATGGGGGGGCAGTGCCAGAAGCAACAGGAATGATGTATTGGGGGGGGGCAGTGCCAGGAGCAATAGGAATGGTCTATTGAGGGGACAGTGGCAGGAGCAATAGGAATGGTGTATTGGGGGGGGGGGGGACAGTGCCAGGAGCAACAGGAATGGTGTATTGGGGGGGGGGGGACAGTGCCAGGAGCAACAGGAATGGTGTATTGGGGGGACAGTGCCAGGAGCAACAGGAATGGTGTATTGGGGGGGGGGGGGACAGTGCCAGGAGCAACAGGAATGGTGTATTGGGGGGGGGGGGGGACAGTGCCAGGAGCAACATGAATGGTGTATTGGGGGGGACAGTGCCAGGAGCAACAGGAATGGTGTATTGGGGGGGACAGTGCCAGGAGCAACAGGAATGGTGTATTGGGGGGGGGGGGGACAGTGCCAGGAGCAACAGGAATAGTGTATTGGGGGGGGGGGGCAGTGCCAGGAGCAACAGGAATTGTGTATTGGGGGGGGGGGGGGGACAGTGCCAGAAGCAATAGGAATGGTGTATGGGGGGGGGGGGACAGTGCCAGGAGCAACATGAATGGTGTATGGGGGGGGGGGGGCAGTGCCAGGAGCAACATGAATGGTGTATGGGGGGGGCAGTGCCAGGAGCAACAGGAATGTTGTATTGGGGGGGGGGGGCGACAGTGCCAGGAGCAATAGGAATGGTGTATGGGGGGGCAGTGCCAGGAGCAACAAGAATGGTGTATGGGGGGGCAGTGCCAGAAGCAACAGGAATGATGTATTGGGGGGGAGGGGGCAGTGCCAGGAGCAATAGGAATGGTCTATTGAGGGGACAGTGGCAGGAGCAATAGGAATGGTGTATTGGGGGGGGGGACAGTGCCAGGAGCAACAGGAATGGTGTATTGGGGGGGGGGGGGACAGTGCCAGGAGCAACAGGAATGGTGTATTGGGGGGGAACAGTGCCAGGAGCAACAAGAATGGTGTATGGGGGGGGGGGGACAATGCCAGGAGCAAAAGGAATGGTGTATTGGGGGGGGGGGGCAGTGCCAGGAGCAACAGGAATGGTGTGTCAGGAACATTGCCAGCAGCCAGGCAGCAGCCAGGGGCAACAGATGGGGTGTACCAGAAACAATGACAGCCAATACTCAAGGTTTATCCTATAAACTGCATGGATCAAGAGGCGCAAGAACAAAAGAGGCACACAAGGGCAGGTTTGAAAACCTTGTGGGACAAACCTTGCTTTTGCGTCTTTCCACTGAGTGCGCTGGCCCTTTACGGATGCAGCTGAGTGATGCATTGTCATCTGAGCTGCGGCACTCGGGATAAAACCTGGAGGTGTGCATGGCTACAAGCCCTAGCAGACATACTGCTGGAACGGGGAAGGTAAGTATCCGCTACAATTATAGACTTCCAGTTAAATTGCTTGAATGCTCAAGAAAATAATAAAATCACGAGTGGCAGATTGCTATGAGGCACTCCGTTGTATTCCAATTTTTTTCAGTAAAAAAAAAAAAAAAAAAAAATGTTTTTGTTAAATGTTTTCCAACTCTACTCTCCTGTTCCCGTCACTGTCAGGTGTCTGCCTCCTATTGCCTGTGTGTCACGGAGCAGCTTGTGTTCTGTGGCTGCGAGGAGGGCATTGTCCGAATCTTTAGCGCTCACAATCTCCAGTATGTGACCGATTTACCTAGACCTCATCACCTGGGTGTGGACGTTGCTCTGGGGCTTGATCCAAGGTAATGCAAGTGCAATTGCTAATGTAGTTTTGTAGTGTTGAAAGGGAATGTGTGGTTTGCTCATGCTGGACAAAGCCAGAAGTTTACCTTTTAATGCCGCCATCCTGTGCATAATATACTCTCCTTTGCTTGTACACTCTGGCCAGTCCACTCAGCACTGGAGAGCGATGCAATCAGCCCAGTGTTATCTCCTATTAAATCTCCCTTACATGTGCCTGAGTCTCCCTCCACCATGTAACAGACTAAGCCAGTCACCAAGCACCAGTGCTGTCATGTGAGAAGATTCACACACGTTAAGGAAAAGCTGTTTCTTTATTTTTCTTGATCAGTAAGTGCAAAGCTGTGATCTAAAACTGAGTGTGTTGTTGAACATTTGGGCCACATTTTCTATCAGTGTCCTGACCTGGGAAAATTCCAATAAAATGAATTTAACTACAAATCGCACTTATAGAAAACTAGTCGTCTCTTCTTCTGTGTCACATAGTTGCGTCCTCTGACTGCTGTGGTTCCTCCTGCCAACCCAACCCATAGTCATTGCAGGCTAGATGGACAAGTAGAATCCTGTGTAGTGTGGCTAAAGGAATCTAAATCCCTTATGTGTTTTTCTGCAGTGAAAAAGTGAAAAAAAAAAAAATCTCCTTTTTCTCTTTCTTCTCCTTTCTCTCTTTCTTCTCCTTTCTTTCTTCTCTTCTCTTCTCTCTTCTTTCGTCTCTTCTCTCCTCTTTCTTCTCTTCTCTCCTCTTTCTTCTCTCTCTCTTCTCTCCTCTTTCTTCTCTCTCTTCTCTTCTCTCCTCTTCTCTTCTCTCTTCTCTCTTCTCTCTTCTCTCCTCTCTCCTCTTCTCTTCTCTCCTCTCTCCTCTTCTCTTCTCTCCTCTCTCCTCTTCTCTCTCTCTCTCTCTCTCTTCTCTCTCTCTTCTCTCTCTCTTCTCTTCTCTTCTCTTCTTCTCTTCTCTTCTCTTCTCTCTTCTCTTCTCTTCTCTTCTCTTCTCTTCTCTTCTCTTCTCTTCTCTCTTCTCTTCTCTTCTCTTCTCTTCTCTTCTCTCCTCTCCTCTCCTCTCCTCTCCTCTTCTCCTCTTCCTCCTCTTCTCCTCTTCTCCTCTTCTCTCTCTTCTCTCTTCTCTTCTTCTCTTCTTCTCTTCTTCTCTTCTTCTCTCCTCTCCTCTCTCCTCTTCTCTTCTCTTCTCTTCTCTCCTCTTCCTTCTCTTCTCTCCTCTCTCCTCTTCTCTTCTCTCCTCTCTCCTCTTCTCTTCTCTCCTCTCTCCTCTTCTCTTCTCTCCTCTCTCCTCTTCTCTTCTCTCCTCTCTCCTCTTCTCTTCTCTCCTCTCTCCTCTTCTCTTCTCTCCTCTCTCCTCTTCTCTTCTCTCCTCTCTCCTCTTCTCTTCTCCTCCTCTCTCCTCTTCTCTTCTCTCCTCTCTCCTCTTCTCTTCTCTCCTCTCTCCTCTTCTCTTCTCTCCTCTCTCCTCTTCTCTTCTCTCCTCTCTTTCTCTTTCTTTTTTTCTCTCTTTTTTTGTCTTTTTTTTTTTTTTTTTCTCATCCTCTTTCTCTCCCCAAGTGATCAAATTACCATGTTACACAAAGTTAAAACAATTGGTTAATAAATTGTCCAAGCATCTGACCAACCAATTTATATGATCATAAGGATAAAATTCTCCTGTGCCAGTAATTATTCCCTGCATATGATTATGGTGATTCACTGAGGCTAGTGGAGCGACACTGACGCCACATCTCGCCCCTGACTCGCATCCAAATCGATGCTTGGACCACATGCTGGCTCCATGGGATGGAGCGGATGAACCACCATACATGCGCTGAAATCTGTTTAAACTTGTGAGTTGTTATTGTTACTCCTAAATGTCATATTAGTTGCTGCACTTAGATGGTGCTGCTCTCCTTCTGTTCTGCATCTCCAGAGCTCCTTCTAGCTCGTACCAGAGCCTGCATCTGTCCAAAACCCAGTACCCTACTCTCTGGGACTTCAATTGCTTCTGAACTTGCATTTCATGAACTTTCATCTTATGAACTTCTTCTTATGACAAAGTTTAATTGCCCCCTTTCGCCCCACCCAGCCAAAAGTGTGCATATGAGTGTTTTATTTATGTATACAGCATAATCATATGCAGGGAATCATTACTTGCACAGGTAAGTAGAATTCTGCTGCTTTTGCATGGTTATGCTCTTTGGATTCCCAGCCACACATAAGGACATTTTAAAATCGCCTCTTATCACCTTCCTTCCTAACTATTCTGCCCTACACATGGACCTGGCTACTAGTTCTGACTACATTTTGACTTTAAGAGTATGTAAACCCTAAAGCAGGTCATAGATTATATTTTGATAAGGGAATCTAGTGTTTTTTTAATTTATTTTATTTCCTGCAACCCGTTGTTGCAGGAAAGGAAATCGCTAGATCCCCCTCATCAACACAATCCATGTTGATGGGGAAATACCTTCCACTGAGCTATTGTCTTCTCCCGGTGGGAGGGGGCACGGGGAGAGCACAGGGATTATTGCTAGTGGCTATAGCTGCTGGCATTAATCGTATATTAAAATATGACATGCTGGTTGTACCCAAGCCGATTGATGGATCAACTTTGGTACAATCAGCCTGCCTGGACTGAATCTAGGCTCGTCCCTGCTGAACCGGCCGAGATTTAATCCATTTTTGGACAGCTTTACAACAAACCTCTTATCGCTATTTTGATCTGTTAAATATTCCAAGACGATGATTTCAGGCATTTTGTTTTTATACCTGATGATAATTTTTTTTGTATTGTACTGGTTTATTACAAAACGTATTGAATAAAAAAAATGCAGAAAAAGAAGAAAAAAAAAAAAAGAGAAAAATACCAATATATAAACCTTTTTGTTGCTATATCTGTTCGGCAAGTGCCAAAAATACCGGTTGTTCCTGCCAGAGATCTGATAACGCCCTGTGTGCTCTGCAGCACTCTTGGCAGTTATATTGTTCCCTGTTATCTCCTGAGGACTGCATAACTCTTCCCCTCTGTTATGGAGAAGAGGTAGTCCTGTTTTAGGTTGACAGTGCTGCTCCTCCAGAGATATAGTGTAGTAAGTGAGCATTGTCACCCAGGAACCAGAAATGTTGCTGGCAGGATCTACAGATAAAAAGAAGAGGAAAAAAAAAATGCAATCCTGCCCTCTAAGGACTAGTAAGCTGCAATATGTGTTCTTTGGTTTATGTATGCTATAGCTGTAATTTTCAGTGTATTATCTCTCTTGCAGCTCTCTGTTTGTAAAGCAGGCAGATTCCGGTTATGCGGACACTTGCGCCCTGGTATATGATGAAGGCAATCAGTGGCTGTGCTGTGTGTATAATGACCACAGTATATACGTGTGGGATGTCAGCAACACCCGAAAGGTTGGAAAGGTGTACTCGGCTCTGTATCACAGCTCCTACATCTGGAATGTGGAGGCAAGTTTTGTCTAATGCTGTTGTGCAATTGGTAAGCTATCTGTGTATAGTGACCTTCCGGATCTGAGACTAAGCTTGAGTCTGTGTCATTTAGGTGCATCCTGACATTGGAAAGAAAATGCATTTAAGCCAAGGCTCATTTTTTACTTGTTCTTCTGACAACAGCATTCGTTTGTGGAACCTGGAGAAGAGCCTGTACCCGACTCAGAAGAGGAACATCTATAGTAATGTAATGAGTATTTTGGTAAATGTGTGTTTAACCAGTTGAGGTCCGGGCCATAGCCGAATGACGGCTACAGCGCAGACCTCTTTCTGGGAGGCCGTCATAGAGCATCCTCCCCTGTGCATGCGCCCCACGCTGTGATCACCGAGTCACGGAGACTCAGCTGATCACCGATCCTAGTAAGCTGCCGGTCCTGGCTCCTTACCATGTGATCAGCTGTCAGCCAATGACAGCTGATCACATGATGTAAACAAAAGCTCGGTGATCCATTTACAAAAAATAAAAACCGCAGAGGTGATCAAATACAACCAAAAGAAAGCTCTATTTGTGTGAAAAAAATGTAATTTGGGTACAGTGTTTGTATGACCGCACAATTGTCATTCAAAGTGCCACAGCGCTGAAAGCTGAAAATGGGGGCTCCTGTCCAGACCAATTTTCAGCGCTAAGTGCCCAGTAAGAAAGTGGTTAATAATGTGTTTGGCAGAAGGCCATTATTTTATACTTTTTTTTATTTTTTTTTTATTTTTATTTTCCCCCTTTTTTTTTGTTTTTTTTGTTTTAAGGAATTACACAAAGTGATATATGTTGAGAACAATATTCAGTATTTGAAGGACATCTCTGCCACTAATGAAAAGCCTGAGCCCAAAGACTCAAAAAGCGGAATTCGTGTCCTGAAAATCCACAATGATGGGCTTCAGCTGGCATCTGGAGACCGGATGGGAAATATAAGGTATGTCAACACGATATCACCCCCTTTTAAATGCAGACTAAGCTGTCCAGTCCAACCTTGTGACTTTCCTGGGCTAAGTTGGAAGAAGAGGAATTGTCTTGGGCCGCACATAAAATACAATAATAAGGATAGTTCATGAGCAGAAAGTCGGGTCAGACCATGGATAATGTACCTATCTGAGTAATAAGCCTCTTCTTCTTCCTTCTTCTTTCTTCTTCTCCTCAAAGGTTTCTCAAGCTGCTCATCAGATATTTGGGTTTTAATTTTGCCCTTCGTGTGCTTTATCTGTAAATAGTTGCTCACAAATGTAGGTGTTGTGTGTGTTTTTTTTTTTTTTTTTTTTTTTAGCCACATGTGTAAATGCATGATTTTTACAAAAGTCCCCCAAAAAATAATAATTCTTAAGTAAGTTTTTCTATTTTTTGTGTTGGGCTGTATTCGTAGCCGTCTTGAGTCACAGGTTGGACATCCCTGCTTTACAAATTACACATACTTGCAACTTCTTCAAAAAACATGCAGATATGGCTAGCTGACAGGCAATGTGTTCTGACACTTCTGGGTAATGCTGCCCCATCACATCTCTACTAGTCCATTACTATGATGGACTGCCTTACTGGCCAATAGGAGTATGCAAGTGGCAAAAAAAAAAAAATGATGAAACAATCAAGGATTTGGCTGTATCTGCAGGCTCTTTAAACGTGCACCTCCTAGGTATGTGAACCTTTTCATCACGAAAAAAAACAAGGGTAAAAATTCTCTTTAAGGGCTAGTCGCACACTAAAACATTAAATTCTAGTGTGCAGACTGGCGTCCGTTTTGTAAAGGGGGGGGGGGGGGCGGTGTGATGTGCTGCTCCCCTCCTTTTTTGATTTGTACAAAGTTAAACTCCATTTCAGTTCCTTCCCTGCAGTGCGGTGACTTGCAACACCATCCGAAGTACTGTGGAGTCTGCATATTTCACATCATTCATCACACAAGTGCTGCGGTGTGGCCGGGTCATATGGAAAACAATTGTTTTCTATGTGCCCTTGATTGACTTGCATTCAACAGTCATCACGCATGGTGTGAGCAGGTCCCAACACTGCTGTGAGCAATACAAGTAAGAATGTATATCTTCTGAGTGGGTGACCATCGCAATTACCCCTGGCAGTTGCCCATTATATTGTTCTTTCAGGAAGATGGATTTTGGGTACCTGGGTATGTATGAACCAGCAAAATTCCATTTTAGAAATGGCTGTTGGAGGGTTTTGTATTGTGTACACTTTGGAATTTTTTTTGTTTCCGATTTTACTGTATTGTAACAGGCTTGTCTATAGCTGGTGTGTGTTCTAGAGACTTTACATTTGTGAAATCCACCTAGGATTTATGATCTGCAGAACTTTGAGGAGTTGCTGACGATTGAGGCTCATGATGGAGAGGTTCTATGCTTGGAATATTCCAGTCCTTTGGCTGGTAGGTGTGACAAGAAATGTCCCATTGTTGTATACAGTTGGTGTGTAGAATATTGTTTTTTTTTTTTGTTTTACATAACTTTAAATCTAAATTTCCTCCTTCCCTGCAGGTGTGACATTGTTGGCATCTGCCAGCAGGGACCGTCTGATCCATGTTCTCTGTGTGGAGCGCAATTATAGTTTGCTGCAGACGTTGGATGACCATTCTTCGTCCATAACAGCGGTGAAGTTTGCAGGTGTGTTATATTCTATGGTTGACCACCTTATTGAGATGGGGGTGTTTTTTTTTTGTTTTGTTTTTTACACGCAGAGTGTATGTGTGTGTGTGTATGTATATGTATGTGTGTGTATATATGTATGTATGTATATATGTATGTATGTGTGTGTGTATATATATATATATATATATATATATATATATATATATATATATATATATATATATATATATATATATATATATATATATATATATATATATATATATATATATATATATATATATATATATATATATATATATATTCTACATCAGTGTATAACTTAAACTTTAATTAAAGAACTTTGAAGCACAATAAGGGCTAGTTTATACTTGCTTCGGACACACTTTGGTAAAGCTCTCTGAACGCCAGTCAAAGCTCATGTCACTAATTAAAATGGTTAGCTGTAAGTCCTGTTTACACCTTGCTTTGGTGGGGCTTCAATGAGGCTTCAGTGGGGCATCAAGAGAATGTTGCCATAGACTTCTGTGGTGGCTTTGAAGCACCACTAAAGCTACATGGGGTATAATTTTTAAAGCAAAATCAAGGTGTAAACCGGACTGTAAGCTAACCATTTTATTTAGAAGGAAGTGTAAACTAGCCGTTCATGTTTGAAGCTGAAGCAAGTGTAAATGAGCCCTAAGGGTCAAAGTCCATCAAAGCGGCCTTATCGGTGCCCATCTGCAGCCTTACCATTGTGTCCTGACCAGTGCCCATCTGCTGCCACACCATTGCCAATCAATGCAGCCTGCTCAGTGCCCATCTGCCTCCACAGCATTGCCCATCAAAGCAGCCTCACCAGTGTCGGATTACACAGAACCAAGATCTCCTGTGTACCCACCGCTTCCTCCCCCTCTGAGGCAGCCAGGAATCTGCGTATAGCGCTTGCTATGTATCATCAGGGACATAATGTACCAGTCATGAAGTGTGATCCATGTCCACCTGTAGAAGTCTTCTCCTTTATGCTCTCAGGTCCTCCCCACTGTGATGGGGAAAGAGTTGTGCCACTTGACTGCCCCATCCATTCATACAATTTGTAGTATTGTTTGCCAGAATGCAAAGCATTCTGTCAATGGAGAACGGTCAGCTGAATAATCGCATCTGCCTTATCCAATCACAGAACACTTTTCATTCTGGGAAAATATAGAATTGGTTGTATGAATGGAGGAGTAGGGTGAAACGGGTGGGCAGGCAGCGTAACCCTTTCTTTGACAAAGGGGCACGCTTTACATTTTGGAGGAATAGAGCTTTAACCTCAGTGCATGGAAAGGCTTCTTGACCGTAAACTGTAAAACTGGAATAGTCTCCCTTAAGAACAAGTTCTGGCCAGATCAGTGAATTGTTTTAAAATGTTTCCGGATGCTTTCCTAAATTCAGAAAACCTAACTGGCTACTAATATTTAGAGGTAATAACGCCAGCGATTGTTGATCCAGGGGATGTATATGATTGCCTTCTGGGGGATCAGCAAGGAATTTTTTCCCCTCACTGTAACAAATTGGATCATACTTTATTAAGGTTTTTTTGCCTTCCTCTGGATCATCTGTGGGTATAGGATTCTGTATATGGAGGTCTAATGTATGCATTCTCTTTATTAGGCAGAAGTCATGTCCCTGGTGCTACATACCAAAGAACCAAATAATAAGTTGACCATGTTTCAAATTTTCATCTGCGTGATTTGCAGTGTTTACAGTTGGGCAGTGTACTAGTGCCAATGTTTCACAGTCCAATATTTAAAATTGGAATTAAATAATCATGTATACCATAAGAATCTTTTATCACCTGTGGATATGTAGATCCAGACTATAGTGCACATGCTTGTTTTGAAATATTCAGTTCATCTAAGTGTGTGTGTGTGTGTGTGTGTGTGTGTGTGTGTGTGTGTGTGTGTGCATGCATGCGCACACCCAGCTCTGACAGCTTGCGGCTTCACAGCCACGTGCGCACGTCCTGCTGCGCCTCTTCAATGACCAGGCAATCTTCTGGGACCTGTGACATGTTCCAGAAGACTGCAGGGAGGGGGAGAGGAGGAGTTGCCTGGGCAGAAGTGGGAGCTGAGTACTTGTCGAAACGAATGTAATATGTTGGGTACCTCTGCGCCAACTAGTTAAATGAAGAAATGAAAAGGGTTACTCCTACCCAAAAATGGCTATGTGTAGTTGGTAGTGCCGCGCAGTATATAGAGGAAAAAAAGGAAAACGGAGAGAGGTAGATAAGAGAAATATAGTAGGAAGTGATAATTCACTACGATGGAAAATTAGATAGAGATATGGGAATGAACATATACTTTCAATGAGTTGTGTCAATAGTCACCTCTTACTTGTCAAAACTAGGTACCCCCCCCCCCCCCCCCCAAAAAAGGACATGCTAAATGTGGCATGTCAGGGGGTCAGGACTCCTTAAAACAGAAGTTCCACTTTTGGGTGGAATGCCACTTTTAAAGATGATCCTGTCTTTTCTGATCCTCTCTTCCACTGTCCCCAATCTAGTAATGCTAAGTCGATGTGTTCCCTGGTTCACGCCTCACCCTCTGTGTATTTTGAAAGCACTCTAATTATTCTCTCACACAAATCGTGTCAAGAAGTTGGATCTCTTTTTACAACTCCTTATTTACGTATTGTACCTTAATGTGAATGGAGCCCTATCAGTTTTGTATACACTAAATTTAGATCTCTCGCTTTTCTTTAAGGTAATGCAGAGGAGATGCACATGATCAGCTGTGGAGCAGATAAGAGCATTTATTTCCGTCCAGCCCAAGTGGTAATTAATGACTAGTAATCTATTCTTGATTGGTTCTCAATCTTGTGTTGTCTGAGATTCTGAGCTCTTTAAATCGAAGGGTGTGGGGTTTTTTTTTTTTTCCTCCCTGAAGGTGGCCATTCCAATCATGTGATTTCTGTGGTTGACAGTCACAGGATCGGAAAGTTCCTGATTGCAAGTATACATCTGGAGCTTTCTGGTACCCATTCATTACTGTGCTGGTAGCGTGCAGGGGGCACCTTCTCTGCACAGCAAAATCATTTACCTAAGGCCCCTTTCACACTGGGGCGGTTTTCAGGCGTTACAGCGCTAAAAATAGCGCCTGTGTAGCGCTTGAAAAAAACCGGCCCCTTTCACTCCAGTGTGAAAGCCGGAGGGCTTTCACACTGGAGCGGTGCGCTGGCAGGACAGCGTATTCCCCGCTCCTACCCATTGAAATCAATGGGACAGCGTGGGAATACTGCCGGCAAAGCGCCGCTGCAGCGGCGCTTTGCGGGCGGTTTTAACGCTTTTTCGGCCGATAGCGGGGGTTAAAACCACCCCGCTAGCGCCCGCAGACCGCTGCTAAAACGACCGCCGACGCCCGCACCGCCCCAGTGTGAAAGGGGCCTAAGGCTACATATATGCAGCCACGTTTTAAAGCCCACTTGCAGAGAAGCTGCATATATGCATTGTACGTCTGCTGGAAAGAGTTAATACAGGAGGTTGCTTGCGCACACACAGGCGCCAATCTGGGAACATTTTTAATGAATGCAAATGCATTCTCTGATTTGACCAGGTGGAGAAGGGAGGCGTTGACATCAAAATCTCCACCTCGTTCAGTCAGAGAATGCTTTCAATTCATTGAGAAAATACAGTCTTCTCTGAATGACTGCTGTGGTGAATGTGTGACCTCCTCCTACATTCATAAAGCAGCAGGACAGCTGCTCCACACAAGACCCAGAAACTAGCGAAAAATAGGGTCCATTTTGTTGGAAGGCCCCATCCTTGCATTAGTTTGCGGAATTACTTTCCCTATTCTCCAGGTACTTCCTGAAATTTGATATCACTGGACCTCACATCCAGGATCTTGGGATAGCTAAGGATCCTAAAACTTGCTTTAATCAGTTTTTTTAGAAATGGGGGGGGGGGGGGGGGGGGGCTGCCATACAAGGGAGGGCCCTGTAGTTTTGTCTAGGTCCAGCTTCAAAGAAAAACTAAATTTTAAGTGACTCTTTCACTTACCAACTGAGTGTTCTCATGATGTCCAATTGCATGTGTAGCGCACACACCCTAGGGAGCTGCTGAGAATGAACTAGACCCCCCCCCCAAGACAGGCACTCCAGAGACAGAACAGTAGTGACTTTATTTTTATTTTTTTATTTTTTTGTGGTTTGAGGGGTAATAACGTGGATGAGAGGTTATGGGATGCCCCCTTCAGCTTCAGCAAACTTTAGGAACATTCTTCCTATATACAGCTCCAAATTCTTCCTCCAGCACATACTTGCTTGGTCCAGCTCTGAAGATTTGACAGTCGCTAGCAACGGCCCATTACAGGAAGGGACTCGCAGCCCCTATGAGTGTAGAACAGTAGAGTGACACAGCTTGTACTTTCACATCACAGGTTTCTCTGTTATAACATTTTATGAGTGGTGGTTCAAATTATTTGATGGGCTCACCGGTGATGACTCCACGGTAAAATAACCAAATAAGACTAGGAATCTTGGAAAGCAATGTTGTTTCCTGTCCCAACACTGTGTGTGTGTGTAATTTTATAATTTCACTATTTTTTTTTTTTTTTTTTATATATCTTATGTTTAGCTCCCAGAAGGGATTCATTTCTTGCGTTTACACCATGTTGTGGAGAAAACAACCTTGTATGACTTGGATATTGATGCCACTCAGAAGACCGCAGCTGTGGCATGTCAGGATAAAACTGTAAGGTAAATGTTTATCACCTTCTGTGTAATTTCCTATACAAAATACAGGGAGTGAATCGATTCCAAAAAAATCTTTAAGCAGCAAGCTTGACTTTTTGAATCGGTAGGGTAGTTAACGCACTTTAATCAGACACTTGGGGTAATTCTGTCGCTTATATAAAAATAAAGGCCTTTTCTGCTTTTAGTTTGTTTTTTGCTTTGATTTTTTCGTGTGTGTGTGTGTGTGTGTGTGTGTGTGTGACCTGGCATCCTTGCTGAGATCTAAGGAGACGTGAGAAAAGTTTATGGTCCATGTTAACCTTTTTTGATACCCGCTTGCATGACCACCTGTTTGCACAGGGGTCCATGCCATAAGGTGAGAGGGATTAGACTGGAGGTGGAGGGATTGTCACGCTACTGTGAAGAAAAAAAAAAAAAAAAATATATATAATATATATATATATATATATATATATATATATATATATATATATATATATATATAATTTATGTCCGTGCTACAGTTTGAATTTAAAACGTATTTGTGTGAACTGAAGTTACCGTATATACTCGAGTATAAGCCGAGATTTTCAGCCTCTTTTTTGAGGCTGAAAGTGCCCCCCTCGGCTTATACTCGAGTCATCGCTGTCTGCCCGCTCGATCAGCGTGTCGAGCAGACAGACAGCGGCCATTCTATTCAAAAGCCACGCCTCCGGCTCCGCCTTCGCCTGTGATAGGCGGAACACTGAATTTCCCAGCAGCCTGTGTTCCGCCTATCACGGACATCGTATCATCCTCGTACTACGGACGAGGATGATACGAAGGCAGTGATAGGCGGAACACAGGCTGCTGGGAAATTCAGTGTTCCGCCTATCACAGGCGAAGGAGGAGGCGCGGCTTTTGAATTTTACAATGGCCGCCGAAGAGGGCACGGGACGGAGGCAAGGCAAGGCACGGCACGGCACGGCACGGCACGGCACGGGACGGGACGGGACGGGACGGGACGGGACGGGACGGGACGGGACGGGACGGGACGGGACGGGACGGGACGGGACGGAGGCAAGGCAAGGCAAGGCAAGGCAAGGCAAGGCAAGACACGACGGCAAGGCACGGCACGGGACGGAACGGAGGCAAGGCACGGGACGGAGGCTCGGGACAAAGGTAGGCTGGACACACACACACACACACACACACACACACACACACACACACACACACACACACACACACACACACACACACACACACACACACACACACACACACACACACACACACACACACACACACACACACACACACACACACACACATATATATATACACACACACACACACACACACACACACAGGGATGGGTGGATGGATGGAGACACACACAGGGATGGGTGGATGGATGGAGACACACACACACAGGGATGGATGGATGGATGGACACACACACACACAGGGATGGATGGATGGATGGACACACACACACACAGGGATGGACGGACACACAGGGATGGACGGACACACAGGGATGGACGGACACACACACAGGGATGGACAGGCATGTCTCACCCTCGGCTTATACACGAGTCAATAAGTTTGCCAGTTTTTTTGGGGGTAAATTGGGGGCCTCGGCTTATATTCGGGTCGGCCTATACTCGAGTATATACGGTAAGTCATGGATTGTGGAAACGAACTAGTGTCGGGTGATTGCATATAGTGTATACCACGTTTACCACTGACTAATGCAGAGTTGCAATGCAAGGAGATCAGCTAAAAGTAGTTGGATCTGTATGTGCGTTGTTATTAAAAAAAAAAATGGATCGAACATGAAAATTTTATCAATAACAGCCCTAATTTAAAGGTATTCAATCATGTTTCCTCTTTCCCGTCTTGACTGGAGACTAGGTTCCTGAAGTCCCTCTTTATAGGTCTTATCCCTCGACACCTTTCACCATTTGTTGCCCACATATAAATAAAGGAGTTGCCGTTTCTGCAGCAATCCCAGTACTTTGGTGTGAAGGGTCCCTCAATGAATATCAGCGGAATGCTTGCATTGGCCCAGCTGGTTCCATTTTGTAAGGCCAGTGGTGCTGATTGGTAGAGAATGGGGCACATGGTATATTACACATTTTTTATTTTGTAAATTTATAGGTTCTACAATGTTCTAAGTGGTAAGCAAGAGAAGACTCTCAAAAGCCCTCAGACTGCGGGAGCCTTATTAAAGGTAAGCCAGCTTTTTTGTTGGTCCTGGATGGTAGACGCACACATTTTACTAAACACTGAGAAACTCCCACAGTCGGCATTCGTGGTACAAATGTATATCTTGGAGAGGATTGGCTGTCAAGTTGTTGGCTGCAGTTGTGTCTCCTCTTGGATAGCCCTATTGTTCAAACTGTAATGTGCCAGATGCCACACAGCTTATGCCAAAACCTGAGTATTCATTCTTTACCTGTAATAACTGTGCAGACTTACTTATGAAACATTCAGATTGGCTCCTTTTATATAGCCACACTTATTTGAGTAGAACTGTGGGGCCAAGGGGACCTGCATTGTTGGTTCTGATTGTTAGCTGACTTTTGTAGTGCTTCAGATAGAGGTCCTCCAGCCTTCATCTCTACTACTTCAACTCTTCTGCCCTCCTCTCTCTTATTGCACTAAAGTTTGTATTTATGCAACATGTGGCCTTCTATAGGTTGAATAATTTTTGCTTCCCGATTTCTGGCCTAGGCCAAAATGATGTCCTACATCCCAGAATTCTTCATGGGCGTGTTTTTTTTTTTTTTTTTTTCTCTTTCGTCTGGAGAGGGGCTTTCTTAGTGAAGCACACCCTCCTGACTGCATGCCTGAGGTGAGGGCAGATTGATTCCAGGAAGTAAATGCTATATGAATCATCTGCCATTACTCAAGTTGGCTGCATATAGAAATGCTAGTTTTTTTTTTTATCTTAATGATTTAAGATGAAAAGACTTTTCTGTGCAGCAGCCCCCCTAATACTTACCTGAGCCCCATCTTTGACCAGCAATGTCCACATGAGTCTCAGCCATCCATGACTCTCCCTCCTGATTGGCTGAGACAACAGCGTTTTTATTGGCCCCCACTGCTATCAAAGTCAGCTAATTGGGAGAGAGGGAGCCGGGGCGGGGCTCTATGTTATAATGGACACTGGAAGCTGTGACTTGGCCCGGGTGGGCCCATAGCAAGCTGCTTGCTGTGGGGGCACTTGACAAGAGGGAGGGTCCAGGAGCACAGAAGAGGAAGTTCCAGGCTGCTCTGTGTAAAACCATTACACATAGGAGGCAAGTATAACATGGTTTTTATAGAAAAATAAAGAAGACTTTACAATCGCTTAATGCATGGAAACATGCATGGGGCAGTTTACTTTGAACAATAAAATGAATTAAATGGCATTTTCAGTTTGTGGTGCTCAGATACAGTGTAGTCCTGCTTTAAGGCCGGGTTTACATATGTGCGGCCCGGTTCAAGTGCGATTCAGGCCCAAATTGTTTGCCTGAATTCACACTTGGATCAGACCCAAAAATGCACAGAACACCTTTAAAACTCGCACCATGGCCGCATCGGATTTGTGTGAACCGGCTGGCTCTATTGAGAACTGATCACACTTGCATGTCATGTGAATTGGATGTGGTGAAAACGACATCCAATTCGCACAGATCTGAACCCAGCCTAAGTGTGAGTGGGCTCTTTTCATAAAGTAACTTGCGGCCATCTCTGTATCAATACTGATCACTGTTCTTCCAATTACAGGTGCAGATGGATCCCTCTGGAAGGTTCTTTGCAACAAGCTGCTCCAATAAAACCATATCTCTGTTCGACATGCAAACTGGGGAGAGTGTAGCCATGATGTATGGACACTCGGGTCAGTCTTCTATTTGTTACTTGGATGTATTTGGGGAGGGAGTGGAGTAGATGTTGTCCTCGTTATCATGTCATATCTATAATGTCACCTATAAGAGCTGAGCAAATAATACCCCATGTTTTAGTTAAATATTGATTCACCTACTTCATCTATCTGTTGCTAACTGTGAAATATTCCAGTGGCCGTACAAAGACTTAATCAGCAACTGTGAGATCACTGTTTGCCAATGGCAGCTGCAATTGTTGCTGGTGTGGTGTCTTCTCTTCAGTGCATTGAGAGGATAGATTCATTCTCTGCAAAAGGGAAAGGACAAAGATTGGTTGCAAGAGTTTCATATAAAACTTGTAGGCACCCAAGTAAAGTGGGAGATACACAACCTTCTGAGTTGCAACCCTTCCCCAGTATTGTAAGAAAATTGAACTAGACCAGTGATGGCGAACCTCGGCACCCCAGATGTTTTGGAACTACATTTCCCATGATGCTCATGCACTCTGCAGTGTAGTCGAGCACCATAGGAGCATCACTGAACTAGACTATTAGAAAACTGGAATGGCTGTTGACACAAGAATTGGGAGTAGAAGAGAATTTCTCCCATACCTGGGATGACTGGGTTTTATTACATTTCTATTTAATTTTTTTTAATTAAAATTTTGTTTGACTTTTGTGACTATCAAAATAGGCACTTGCTGCATATTATCTAAGGAATATATTCCCTTGTTATACAAGGGATAAATAATGTAATTTAAACAGTATCAGTTCTTCTATTCTTATCCACTGTATTATTTATATTATAAAAGTTAACTTGTATCTTTTAACTGAAAACCTTTAATAAAAATGTAAGATTTGGCACCAGTATCATTAATGACGAGTACTGGGGGGGGTGGAAGAAGTATCGGTACTTGTACTCCGGTCTTATATTTTCTTCTCGTCGGTGTTGAATTTGTGGCTGCTATAGTCCCTCTGTGCAGTATATAATCTATGTTTTATGCTTATTCTTCAGATATTGTTACAGATATGAAGTTCACATATGACTGCAAAAGGCTGATTACAGTTTCTGGTGACAGGTTGGTTGTAGCCTGAAAAATTTATATTTTTTCTTGACATTCGTTTCTTTTATAATCACAGAATTTGGGCCCATTAGCAGGGGCGTACTTAAAGTGATTTGTAATTGATTACCTTGTAAAACAACCCATATAGTTTGTGATCACATTTTCTGTTTCCTCTGATCTCGGCTGCATAGGAGCAGGGGACCGGACATACATCTGTGCCACCTATCGGTGCCGCCCATCAATGCCACCTCATTGGTGCTACCTCATCAGTGCAGCCCCATTTGTGCCCACTGAAGGAGAAAACTTACTTATGTACAGAGTTTTCAGTCTTTTTTTATTTTTATTTTATTTTTTTATTCACTTAGCAGAAAATATAAATCCCAGAGATGATCAAATGCCACCAAAAGCTCTATTTGTGGGTAAAAAATGATAAAAATTTAGTTTGGGCACAGTGTTGTATGACCACGCAATTGTCATTCAATTGCAACAGCGCTGAATGCTGAAAACTGGTCTGGGCAGGAAAGTGTATAAATGCACGGTATTGAAGTGGTTAAATATAATCCAGAAAGTTGCATTATAAAAGAAAATATGACATTTTGCTATGTGCGTGATTCCCTGCAGATATACTTAAAGTGGAAGTAAACTCTCCTATCGTTTTCATCCACAGAAGCTGCCATCTTGGCCTCTGTTTAATCTTCAGCTGCCACGGTGCTGCACATGTGATCCGTTATGACACCAGCCATTGGGTGGTTTGACAGTTTGCTTGAGAGCACAGCCAATGTGCAGTTAGCATTCCCGGCATGCCGTTTTTTTAAACTGTTTAAATTGATGGGTTTACTTCCACTTTAAATTAATGAGTGGTCCACTTTTCGTTGATGTTGTCTAGTTGAAATAGTTCCCAATCTCGCTATAGCCGAATGATGGCTGCAGTGCAGGCGAACTTTTCAGGGAGGCGTCATATATGACATCTGTCAGTGCTCCGTGCTTCCTGCGCACCTCACTGCGGTGCACCTCGGCAATGATTACCTCCGGAAGCAGCTGATCACAGATCGGGGTAAAAAGCCAAACCCTCAAACTCAGACTTCAGAAGCCAAACACCCTTGGTAGATGGGAAATTCTCACCTAAGGCACTGACTGAGCCAAGTGGCCATAATGCAGCATTTTCCTTTAGTAAGATCGTTCAGAAAAGATGCATTATGGCCACTAGATGGTGCTGACGACGATCATGGCAAATCCACATATTGCTTTACTAAAGTGATAGGGGGGAAATCCTGCCAAAGTGAGGGAGTCTCTGGTTGTCGTCAGAGCTAGTGTCCACATTCCTTTTCTGGGGACAACTCCAAATTTTTGGAAAACTTCTTTTACTTTTGATAATGGTGAATAGGACAAATAGTGTGACTCTCCCTAACAAGGACACAGACTGCAATGATCCATCTCCACTCCACAAAAATACCTCGGACAATCCAATAGTTTTTTTTCCCTAAAAAGAAGGTAAAAATTATCAGACCTAGAAATAGAACATATTTCATATCTGTTCCGACTGACTCAATTCCCATTGGGAAAACCGTTAGTCTGTATGCTGGTCTGACGGACCAAATACGGTGCCAGGGAAGCTATTGGCTACTGGCTATTGAACTTTCTTTTCTAGTCCCGTCTTACGTCATCATGTTCAAAACTAACAGACTTTCGAAAAGACTTAGTCCGTTCGTGTGTGGCCAAGTCTGTTCTTTCAGAAAGTCAGTCGGAAGACCGTCGGCCCTAGTCTGCTGGAAAGTCCAGTCATGTATACGCGGCATTAAGCAGTCCACTGGATAGTGTTTCGCTAATCATGCTACAAACTTTTTTTTTGTAGTTCTAAAGCGGAACAAAAGTCTCTATAGGCACCTGTCCAATGCGCCAGCATCTTCTGAGTGACGGTCTTCGGGCCTCTTCATTGGTTGGTGGGAAGAGGCACCACTTCTACACATGTAGGAGGCCGTCATCCTGGCAATTGGAGACCAGCCCAGCGCTGCAAGTTTAAGCTGCACATGCGCAGCTCCGTTTACTGTGCCGGAGGAGACCATGAGCGGGCAGGTAGGGGTATTTTATTACAAAAGACAGTGCATGTCTCTTCTGCAATAAAAGCCTGCCTGCTCGCAGTTTTTACGGCAGGACTTTAGATCCACTTTAGAAAATATTTCAAGTTATTTGAGTTATTGTAGAATCTTGCCATGCAGAGTCCCTATTCTAGTTTTACAGATGGGAAGTGATTTGGTGGAAGCCAATGAATCTGCCAGCTACTGTATGATGTAATGTACAAGGTTGCTCCCCTCAAACCATCTTTTCACCAAATTCCCAGGCAGTACAATCCTCTTTGCACTGCATTACCAGGTCGCACAAAGCGGCAGCACCCCTGGTGTGCAAAATCTTTCTTTCTTTTTTTTTTTCCCAACTTCAGCAAATGGGCAACATAACAAGATGTGTTTTGAACTTGATGTACTTGGTCATAACTATAAATGATGTTGAGTCGGAGATGCATCATCCAGTCCTTCTATTCAGGACCGCAGTATTAGCCACTTGACAAATCCTGTTTGACATCTTGTGTTTCCTGCAGCTGTGTGTTCATTTGGCGGCTGGATCCCAACATGACTACATGTATGAGGCAAAACCTAGATGAGAATTCTGTGGTCGGGAAAACCACTGCTGTGATGGATGGAAGTCAAGTTAATATTCGGTAAGCAGCCATATTTATATAATTGAGAAAAAAAAAAAAATATATATATATATATATATATATATATATATATATATATATATATATATATATATATATATATATATATATATATATATATATATTTTTTTTTTTTTTTCTTGACAAAAGAAAACTAAGAGTTAAAAAAATAAATAACTAAATAATTAGCAGTAAGACCTGTTTAACAACTTTCATAAGGCTTATACGTGAATTTTTTTTTTTAATGGATATTGGCTTTTTTTTTTTTTTTTCTAGGAGAGAAACTTTCTTGGTGGACTTTTTGAATGAGAGCTCTCAGGATGACTTGTTCTTGGATAAAAGTGGTAATACTGATGAGCCGTCAGAGGACACACCTTCTAAAGATTGCTTTGACACAGGTAGGTGCTGCACCTCAACAGTAGATTGCATATACCAGGTTTGAGGCAGCAACCCTGGGTACACTAAAACATTTGCCTTCCCCTCTGCCCAAGATTCCTGTGCATGTTCCAACTTGCAGGGCACCCTCTCTCCTCTCTCTCATGTCACCGCCTTCTGGTCGGGTAATAAGCTGCCCAGCTACCATGTGCTGCATAATGGAGACATTTTACTAGCAGGCATTTGTTTTTGTTTTTTTAGATCTACCATGCCTGCAGACTAATGGCAGGATGCCTCTCTGGGCCAGGAAACTGGTAAGACCAAATGATTACGTGAAACTTTTTTTTTTTTTTTTTTTTTTTATTATACAGGTTTTATATCCTGTATGATAATCTGCCTCACTTGGGCTTAGTAAAGTGATTGATAGAAATAGTAAGATCAATTAAAACTGAACAACCAACACAGATAAAACACAGTGCAGTTCTGTACTCAATACATCAAATTATTTTCTTTCTTGTTCATTGAGTGGCACAGGAAATTTTTAATGCTACCTACAACAGCATTGGTTATTGCCATTAAAAAAATAAAGACCAACTCAGAATAACTCCTTCTACTAGCTGCATGCTTAGTTGTGTTTTAATGTTCTAATCTAGGAGGATGGATGTCTCTTCCTCTGCTCAGCTTTTGTAACCTGTGTTTGTCTGAAAATTCTTTTTCCTCATTTAGGACTGTTCTCTACATTGCTGCAGGAGGTTTCCCCCTCTGATAGGCAGCTAACTAGTACTCTAGACCTGGAACTTAAAGTGATTTGTAAACGATCACCTTGTAAAATAACCCATTCAGTTCAAATGATAGAGGAACGGTGCGGCTCTTGGTGGACGTCATATGACGTTACCCCAGAATGGCCGCGCCATGTTGCTAGGACAAGGCTCAACCCAGAGCTCTATAATCACGTGGCTCTTTAACCATGTGATCAGTTGTGGCCAATCACAGCCAGTCACATGTAAACACAGAAGTACGGGTGATCAGATCTCATCGCCTCACGCTGACAGAGAGTGGTGAGGAGAGGAGCGCCGATCAGCTGCATCTCCTCGCAGGGAACAGCCACACTTGCAATCAGGGCACTGATCATAAGTGCCTTGATTACAATAAAGCCCCCCAGTGCCACCAATCGGTGCCCAAAAGTGCTGCCTATCAGTACAGCCGCCTCAGCGCCCATCGTTGAAGGAGAAAAATTACTTATTTACAAAATCTACTGACAGAAGCTAAAACTTTTTTTTTTTTGTAAAAAATAAAAAACCCAGCAGTGCTTAAATACCACCAAAGGAAATCTCTATTTATGTGAAGATAATAAAAAAAATGTATTTTGGGTACAGTGTTGCATGACCGCAATTTGTCATTCAAAGTGTGACAGCACTGAAAGTTGAAAATTGGCCTGGGCAGGAAGGGGGTGAAAGTGCCCTGTAGGCAAGTGGTTAAAATAGAAATGAACGGCAACATTTTTTTGATGGATAAAAACAAAATATGTGTTTGTTTTTTTTTTTTTTTTTGTTTTTTTTTCTCCCCCCACTTTTTCATAAGTGATCACATTCCCTCTGTTCTCAGCTGCATAAGAGCTGAGGGGAGAAGCAACCCTACTCAGAGCTTCACAGTCAATGGCTGTGAGGCGGGGGCATGTCAGGACAAGTCTGATCATTGGAGGAGACCACATTGAGTTCTGAGCATAGCTAGAAAACTGACCATGGTGTGCTCTTCTGCTTAATGTGGTCAGTTTTTATAGGAAAGCAAAGGAACAGCAGGCATTTCATACAAAGGAAGCAATACAAAGTCAACAGGATACTTTCTCATTCAAGTACATGGTACAGCAGGCTCATATCGGGAATATGAAATGTTGGGGTAACAAACGCTAACATTTAGGGACTAGCCTGGAAATGTTTTGGGGAACTAGGTTCTGCTTGGAGTGCTTTCCAGACTCTGGCTGTGGATCTAGAAAATGCACCACAGCAAATTTTTCCAGAATAATGGCATTGCCTCAACACTTCACAAAAAGAAAATAAATGACTTGTGCGCTAGCCAATAAACGTATTGAAACAAATGGAAGATGCCAACACTTAAGTGTTTCCCCACATGTAATAATAGTGAAAATTATATAGCAGTTCAGTGCTACCTTTTTTAAAGCAACAAAAATTAGAGATCAATTTGGCTCTTCAACACACATGCTCCCATAAATTCTAAATGTATAAAGGGGTTGATTCAATCAAATTTTATGACGGGTCTTAAACGCAGAGCTCCAATGCTAACAACAAAATGAGTGCAAAGTGGCAAAAAAGATGACTTGATAAATCAACACATTCATACAGTCCAAAAATTCAATGTCTAAAGAAATAATAGCCGTAAGGGTGCCCAGATCTCCAGTGCTTAACCGGATAAAAAAAGTTATGTAACGTTACAACAATTAATCAATAAAATCATAAATGGAAAATAGCACACAAATTGATAAAGAATATGTGCAAAGGAAGTCACAAGGTCTGTGACACAATGTGTCAGGAGGAGCCTCGTGCTTGTGATGCCCTTTTTTGTGATCTTTCTATGCCGTTTTACATCGACATATATAACTTGTGAATAAAACGGTTTTCATTATTATAAATGGGCCCAGATCGACGGTGCTGTAACGGGGGGAAAAAAGCGGTGTAATGCGACAAAAATTGACCAATAAATTGATAACCACAGATGGAGAATGGCACACAAATTGATAAAGAATATCTGCAAAATAGCAAGTGGTTATATCAATTAAAAGCAGCACAAAGTGTGTGTGTGTGTGTGTATGTGTATGTGTATGTGTATAAAATAAAATAACTAAATAACCCTACTGGGTAGTGAAACGCAGATCCCCGGTGCTGAAAAACAAAAAATAAAATAAAAAATTTGCAAACAGGCAATAAATGGCAATTTCATATATAGTGCATCCAGATTCCCAATGAAACAAAAGGTAGAAATATGTGAAAACCGCAAAATATTAATTGCTACAATTTCAAAAAGAGGTGAAAATCCATCAATCTAAGGATAAATAGTCCTTTTAAAGTGCTCATAGTCACTATTAAGTAGTGCCCAGTAATACAGTTAGAATACATGTAGAAACTCATCAGGGTTTACTTCCTCTTTAATAGAAGAGCAAACAGGTCTGACAGCGCTTGCATTACATATGCTCCTAACAGCATCTCCTTAGATCTCGTGCATAGGATAGGTCTCACCAGGGCAGCCATGAGAAATTTTATGGCCCCTTACACAGAGCCTGACCACCAACATTCTCCAGGGCTTGCCAAAGGGCCATCCTACCTAACCACTACACCACTGTGCCGCCCGGTATATATAAATGTGTGTGTGTGTGTGTGTGTGTGTATGTATGTATGTATGTATATATATGTATATATATGTATATATATGTGTGTGTGTGTGTGTGTGTGTGTGTGTGTATATATGTGTATATGTGTATATATATATATATATATATATATATATATATATATATATATATATATATATATATATATATATATATATATATATATATATATATAGTGTGTGTATATGTATGTATGGGGCCGGTTCATCTCTCCCCTCTCTCTGTACTAATCTGTACAGTGGAGGGGAGAGATCGGATGGAAGCAGCCATACTCTGCGATACCCAGCCATACTCTGCGATACCCAGCCATACTCTGCGATACCCAGCCATACTCTGCGATACCCAGCCATACTCTGCGATACCCAGCCATACTCTGCGATACCCAGCCATACTCTGCGATACCCAGCCATACTCTGCGATACCCAGCCATACTCTGCGATACTCAGCCATACTCTGCGATACTCCGCCAATATTACAGTGGGGGAGATTGTGGATATTGCAGTGGGGACGATATGGTGGTGGAATTTTCACAGGTTTTTGCAAATTAAATTATTTGCTGATCCGAAAAATGATCCGATCCGAGGAACGATCCGATCCGTGAGTTTTTTGATCCGTTGCACCCCTACAAATGACCTTGTTTGCTGACTCTGGTCACAGAGGACATAAGCACGCTCCTGCACCCTCTCATGCAGACTATGTATCTGATTTTGCTGCGGCCTTGGTGGCTTCTAAACATTCAGCCACAGAGACTGTCTCATGAGTTGCTCAAAAATCTGCTGGAAAAATAGAAAAATACCAATCTACTGCTATTTCTCTCAAGTAGAAGACCATCTGGCTCCTATTAATACCGTGCCCTCCACTTTGAAGCAAGAGGATCAGCCTATTTCTACCACTGTTTGCAGCCTTGAGCATATAGGCCCCCTAAGGCAGCAAAGACCATTCCTTTGCACTCGCTTTTCCAACTATTTATGTACAAGGCTTGTAAACATTCTGATTCTGTTTGCACCCCGAAGAGCTTGATGGCTGTGAATACATTTTGGTGTGGATTTCATTTAAAAGTTGTCCACTCGCTTATGATGGGCTGTGTCTCGCATTATAAAGGCTAGGAGTCCACCAGCTGACCTCATTAGCACACCCTGCACCCATAAACTATGTTTGCACTGCATCTCCCACATCCCTCTACATATGCATTTGCCTGTCTTGTCAATATAGGCTGCTATGTTTGCACAGCATCCACAGCATATCTCCAGATGGGCACAGGCCACATGTTAAACTCTTTGTGGCTGTGGGTTGAACACCCCTGATGTAGTGCAAGAGCCTGCCTGATTTGGATACAGTGAATGGATATAAGTGAGTCCTCCTATTCTATAGTTTTGGTAAATCTAAAGGAAGTTGTACAGATTTTTTAAGTAAGCTATCTCTTACTGAAACCCTCACACCTTGTTATTGGTCTCCTTGTAGGTGCATATGTGTAGAACACTGACTAAAGTTCTTTCCTATAAGAGAGGTTTGATCTGCATGCCCTTCTGAGAGACTGCATCTTTTCTGATTGGCCCTAGATAATCTTATCAAGGCTTTTATTGGTGGTAATAGCACATATCTTCCCCAGTGGACGAAACCTAAGAAGCAGACTTCCAAGTGGTCTCCCTCTCTGCCAGCCCAGAAATATTCCCTTCATCTTTCCACTCCCATGCCTTTGTTTGTCTAAGTAGCAAATCTTCCTTCCTCTGGAAAGGTGGGGAGCAGCTATATTCAGAGTTTGTGGATTCTTGGACATCTTGCATCCCAGATGCTCACATGTAAGTTGTTTTTGAACGGTCTTGAATTTGTACATTTGGGGCCACCAGATCTGTCATTACTTTACTTCATCAGGAAGCCTTTCTGGTTTCTGTGTAAATTAAGTATACTTGCGTATGCCCATCTTTCTGCTGCACCAGCTTTTCTGTGGTTGTAGTGATCACTACACTACCAGTTTATGGCTCCTCCTGTTCAGCATGTTGTCAACTTGTCGGGTGTCCACCAAGATGTTGGCTTCAGTATTGGCACTGTTGTGCTCTCATGGCATTCCTGTTGTGGGATACTTTGACAACCTGTTAAAAGCATAGTCCGTAAGGGCTCTGTCACACAGCATATCTGATTGTCCTGATCTATGCTTTTCCTCCCCTAAAAACATTTTCTTCCTTGCCTGCTCCCCACAGTGTTTAGATGGAGGGCATTCCAGTGATCCTTATTGCTCTGCATTGGCCCAGGCAGATGTGGTAGGTGACCTGGTAAGACTTATAGCAAATGCATTATGAGTCCTGCCAGACCATCCAGATTCCCTGTTCCAAGGACTGATTTGCCATCTTGCTTATCAGTCACTGGCTCTATTGGCATGGGTGTTGCAGCTCAGGCTTTCCGACAGGGGCATCTCTGAGTCTGTTATTTCTACAATGCTTAAGGCTAGAAAGTTTACTTCTCCTAAGGTCCACCACTGGATGTGAAAGACTTATTTCGCTTGCTGTGAGTCTTGGGGCTTTCACCCTAGAAACTTCACTATGGGATGAATGTTCTTCTTCAGTTGGGGTCTGGGCTAACGTTTCCATCTTGACACCATCAAAGGTCAAGTATCTACTCTTTTTCCGTTCTGGAGACTGTTGGCCTCTCACTCTTTAACTATGCCCTTTTTTTGTTCAGGAGGTCTACCATGTATCCCTGTCTGTTCCTCTGACTCATGGGCTCTCATTGCACTTCAGAAGCTGCTGTTTAAACCCATTAGATATTCCTCTAATTTCACCCACAAAGTTTGTTTTGTTGCCCAGTGTCCAATCGTACTGAAGATGAAAGACTTTTGTGCCCTTCAATGGTATTTAAAATAAAGGGTTTTCTCCTTCATTTCTCCTTTTTGTTTTTATTTTATTATTATTTTTTTTTTTGGCAAGATCGCATTTATCATGAAGCTGCCCTATTATCATCCTTTTACTGTCCCTGTGCAGTAGATCTTGAACCTGGAGAGGGTGAAGCAGCAGAAAACCCCTATATGTTGTGCTGCAGTACTTTGATATGAACAAGATGCACAGTCAAATATCCCACACTAGTAAGACAGAGCTTGGTGGGCCAGCATGCTAATAGAACAAGGGAGGAGATAGCTCTTTAGTCTGCTGCTTCTCCTTTCACTGTCTAGTCACAGGCTGTGGCAGGGACAAGGCCTGTACATGTTGCTTAGATGCAGCAGAAAAATAGAAGGTGTTTATCTGACTGGCAGAGCTGTGTAAATCACAGTACTGAATAGGCACTGATACAGGAACTTTTTTACCTGCCAAAAGATTTGTTTTTGATTGTTCGCTTGGAGTTTAGCTTAAGGAGAATGCAGCATGATACAGAAGCTCTGTTTTCCAATTTATTTTTATTTTTTTAAATCCTGTATCCCCACTTGTAAACTATATCTGCCTGAAAATGGGCCTTGCTGTGTCAGTAAAATGCATACATTGGATGTTAGTACTACTTTGTTTCACTACAGTTGTTTATAATTTTTTTTGTATTACAGCAGGGAGACCTGAATGAACCATTGATTGTCCTTTCACAAAATCACTACAAGCCTCAAGGGCGCTGGGCTCAGAGTGATAATTCGGAAGTCCTTCGGAAATTCCTGAACTGTAATGATTTGAGTTACTGCGGTACCCCGTGCCAGTCAGAGAATTCCTTTCTAGAAGACACAGTAGACATGGAATGTGTGGAGCCAAGAAGTTTCCAGCACATGCTGGAGGTGAGAGTAAACTAGGCCTTTCACCTGGAGAAGCTGGTCTAATTGTCTTAAATCGGAATCTTCTGTTGTCCCGAGTCCCTTTTTTTTAAACCATGCTGGAACATGGCGGATGTGACAGGCTCCCTTTCAAGCTCTTGACTATTTTGGTTATGGTTTGGAGTGCTGTCACTGGCTAGTGGAATAGAGGCTGACTTGGAGGCTTTGACTATACATCCATTAAAGCCCAACTAAAGCTTAGAAAAAGGAGGTAGATGCATTGTATGGGTTAACTGTTCATTTTCTCTAGGGGTGAACACAGCACCTATACTCATCCGATCCTTCAATCCTCCTGAAAACTCTGCTCCTCCATGTCCAGTGATGGACTTTTCCCATCTTCATGTCCAGAGCCATTCTATGGGCGTGATATGAAACAGTACACTGCACAAGATCACGGGACTGGTCTTGCACTGGGAGGCTCATAGTATTGGGTGAGTATATCTTGGCTCGCCAAACTCCTAGACCAAACTGAGCAGTTGACCCATGCAGTGCGGACACAGCTCCATTGTTTGAGAGTCACGTCATCAAAGTTAAAATAGGCCTAAAACAGTGTAGCAATGTGGGTGGCGTGTTGTACCTACAACTATCTAATTTGCAGGTTTTCAGATTAAGCCCTGTAAAGTTTGCTTGGATCTTGGGCCCAGACTTTGAGCTTAAGCTCTACCCATTATTGATAAATGCTTTTACCCAGGGCACATACAGACCACCAACAATGGGAGAAGATGTCCATGGCAGTGACTAGGGTGAGCATAGACCTAGCAGCCCTGGAAGAGGGCCTTGTTTGTGAACGAAGTCTGCCAAAGTTTGCAAATATGCCCTATACATACTGTATATGCACATTATGATGGGGGGGGCGCATTTTAATTGGGTTCTGCTACTTGAAACACTGAAACCTTTTTGTAAATGTTCTAGGCCAAACCACTTCAAAATGTAAATTTTTTTTTTCCCCTTTATTTATTTTTTAATGAGGACTTTTTACAGTTTTCCTTTTTTTTATGCAGCAAAATGTGTGTGTGTGTGTGTGTGTGTGTGTGTGTGTATATATATATGTGTATATGTATATATATATATATATATATATATATATATATATATATATATATATATATATATATATATATATATATATATATATATATATATATATATATATATATATATATATATATATATATATATATATATATATATATATATATATATATGTATGCAGCATGTAATGACTTCCAAGTAGAAATAATGTGGTTCATTCACATTTATGTGCTGCAGTTTGATGTGAGTGGGAAATTTACTTTAATGGGCCCATTCAAACCTGAGTATTTGTGTTGGCTTGCCTGCTGCAAAGTACATGGAACAGCGTAGACACAGCCTTGAAGTGCAAATACGGCTAAAACCATTTTATCTTTCAGCTTTTTATTTCCCAAACTACAAAAAAAACGTGGGGCTGGAGTTAATTTTTGCTGCAGAATTGGTAGTTGTATAGAAGATTTCTCTGGCTAAATCTTTACAATACTCTGTGGATATACTCAGGGGAGCACGGGTGCTTATAGAAACTATGGTTACTGCTACAGCAATCTAAAACAAATTTTTACAGTTAATGGAAAACTTAATTAAATACTTTTGTCTCTCAGCAATCCGAGGAAAAAAATGAGGACCATAGCAATACAACATTTATCCTGGATATGTCTGCCGCTCTAGAAGAAATAGATGCTCGTTCCAATGATTCGAATGGTATATACTACCCTTCATCTCTGCAGACCTCCCAGCAGGAGGAAAGGTAAAAGTAAAGTGAACACTGTACTTACAGGATGCAACTATCAGACACGTACTCTAATTCTGCTATGAGATCACAGCAGCTTGGTTTTAAGATTTTTTATTTTTTTTCTCCATTTTAATATGTTAAAGAAGGCTTTTTCAACACAGAGGAACCCTTGAAATAATTTTCCAGTTTCGGGGAACCCCTGCTAAAAAAAATGACTTAAAACTCTTAATACATTAGTGTGATGGTCAGTGGGAATAATGTTCCTTACACTTGTGGTCATTGGGAAGAATTCCCCTTTACAGATGGCTAAAAGATCAATGATGTCAGTGGGAACTTATCTGAGAGGCAAAAATTGCTCCTTTCTCAAACCCCCTCAAACCCCCTAGCAACCTCTGGAGGAACCCTAGGGTTCCACGAAACCCTGTATTAATAATAAATTATTATAGCATTAGATGCATTTATAAGTCCCTGAATTGGACTTGGTATCAGCCTCTTGCAGTCCCTTAAAGCAGGAGCCTGGGGAACATGCGGGGGTGGGGGTGATAATCTATTTTTCGTGGGCAGTTGGGGGAATAGTTGGTGCTTCAATCATCACAATGGTTTTTATGGTGTCAGGATTGAAGCACATTGTTTCTATTACATTGTAATATAAGATGAAATGGTTCAACTCATCATAATGCAGAATCAGTCTGTCACTTGCCACATCGCCTGCCACCAGATGAGGAATGTCACTTGCCACTTTGTCTGGCAATGCCACCAGATTGGGATTGTCACTGCATTAGTGGCCGCATTGGTCCATTTAGCACAGAGGCAGGCGTCTGTGCAGTGGTCATTTCTGAGTGAGGGCGGAAGAGTGATGGGGGGCAGGCAGAGAGATGGCATCTCTCTGCTCCCTGCCGCAGCTCCGACTTTGAAGAGGCCCTTGCTGTGAGGGAGGAAGAGTGGTGATGCGGCCCGGGCAGAGAGATGTCATCTCTGCTCGCCAGTCTGCTTCTCTTATTCCCCTGCCCGCCTCTCTGATCCACCCAGCTCTCATCTGTGTGCCCGTCTGCCTTGCTCTCTCATCGCGTGGCCTGGCTGCAGATAGGCCTGGGCCCAGTGGTTGGGGACCGCTGCCCTAGAGATTAGACTGGGAGAATGAGAAGCCATACAAGCAGTCAGCTGTGTTGTAGCGCTCCTGTGCTGTTAAGGGACAGGCTGAGAGGAGAGATGAGGTAATCAGTTTGCTACTTCTCCTTTCACTGTCCAGTCAAAAGCCTGGGGAGAAAAGACCTGTAGGTGTCAAGCTGGCTATACATGAAATGCTGATTCTCGATCAGAAATTCAAGGTGGGTGGCCCTGTTGGCACCATCCTGCCGATTGTCCTTCTGAACATTAAAGAAGCCAGGTGGAAAAATTTTCAACAGCAGGTGCATCCATTTAGATGCCGGCACTGCTTTGGTATTCTGACAATTGCAGGTCAGGGCTACAGAATACAATAGCCAACAGAGGAGAACTCCATCTATGCTGTTCAATGTAACAAGTGAAGTCTTATGTTGTGTACACACGATCGCAATTCTCGTCAAAAAAAGCTCTGATGGTTTTCCTGATGGAATTCAGCTCAAGCTGTCTTGCCTACACACGGTCACACCAAATTCCGATTGTTTATAATGCGGTGACGTACAACGGGACTAGAAAAAGGAAGTTCAGTAGCCGATAGCTTCTGTCTCCTAGTTGAATCTGAGCATTCGTGATTTTTGGCGTGTCGAAATTGCATACACATGATCAGAATTTCCAATAGAAAGTTTTTCCGTCGGGGAAAATTGAGAACATGCTATACATTTTTGGCTGGTGGAAATTCGGACAGCTGAATTCCGATGGAGCATACACACACACAGTCGCATTTTCCGATTGAAAAGCTCTCGTCTGTCTTTTTCTGGCCGGAATTCCGATCGTGTGTACGCGGCATGACAGTGTGTGGCCAGATTTACACAACTTGCAGCAGAGGAAAATTGGGTCTTCTGCCCCGATCTTGTAAACTTTAGGCCCAAATGACAGAAGTGTAAAATATTGGAGCAGTTGTACCTGCCAAACATATGTATTTTATATGTGCATTTAGCTGTTTGTCTGGATTTCAGCCTTAAAGCATGTATAAAGGCAAAATAAGAACATTTTTGTACATCTCTGCAAATCATGCACCTGTCTCCGAGGTTAGATCCCTTTTAAAACAAATTGCACATGTACAGAAAAATAAAAAAAAAATTGAAAAATTAAGTACCGGCGCTCACAAAAAATGCGCTGCAATCCCATCTGTCCCCTCACCTAAATGAGGAAAAAAATTCTAGAACTGTAATTAGGGGGCGCAGTCCACAAACGCAGTTATAGAATGTAAAGAAAAATAACTATTGATGTGCTGGAAATATAGTATGCTCATACCTTCTTTGACATGACAAAACAGTATGGGAGGATATTTATCAAATCTGGAGCAGCTTGTTCAGTTGCGGTCCTTTTCACATGGCATGTCTTCTCCATTCAGCACGGGATCTGTGAGCAGAGTAACCAATTGTCTTCAAACTGTCATTTCTACAGTGCAGGCATTTAAACAAAAAAAAGGATTTAGAAATTTTTGTAGGAGCAAAAAATAAAACTTCTTCTTGTTGTGCTTTTACAACATGAACCCCTTGTATGTAGTCCTAGTTTACATACACACATATAACTGTTTTTTAATTTTTTTTTATTTTTTCCCCATAGTGACTTTGCTGTTGAAGAGCACACCTTTGATAAGGGACATGACACCAACACTAATGAACTGTTATCAGCCTGTGACCAAGGTAACTCTCCAAAACCTTAGTGCTAACCAGTTTATATAAGGAAATGATCAATTGTACATTCTCGTCCCTTTTTATTTTATTTATTATTATATTGAAGTGTGTGTGTCAAGGCTACATTGTTATAGAGAACCTGTGCTGACTGTTCCCTCAACAGAAGGTCATTCTATATGTCCCAAAATGGGATTGTCATTAGAGCCCTGCTGGGCTAGCATCTTGGTGAACACCTGAGGTACAGAATGGCAGGGCCACAAACAAAGATCAAGGGACCCACAGCAATGTGTAGAAAATGTTGGTACCCTGAAAATATAAAGGGACATGCAGGAATCTCATTTATGTCCCACAGAAGTCAGGAAGTCCCCTTGATAAAGGGAGATGACAGACTAAGTGGATTCCGTACGGAATTTCACACTTTACATAAGTACATTCAGTGCTTTTATTATCTAAGATAGGGTGAATGCTCTCTTTGAGTTTGGGAAACTGCACACAAGTTTGAGTGAAACCCCTGTAACCCTTTTATGCTGAGGTAGATTTGTTTGTGCTGCAGAGCTTGTGGGGTGGCCTGGGAGCCAAACTTGGGTTTGGCCTTGGTAGATTGTACAGTGGGAATGAACTAATGAAAAGGGTTTTTAACCACCAGCCAGGAATGAGCCTTAGATTATTTTTTATTAATTTTTTAAAGCTTTTTCCACTGAGGGAAATGGGTGTTTCTGCCACCAGTAGCATCCTTGATAATGGTATCCAGACTAGATCCAAAGGGATGTCTAAGCCCTTCTACACACGGTCGGACAAAGTTGTCGGAAAATCCGATCGTTCAGAACGTGATGATGTTATTTCGTTACGACGGGACTACGTATAGGCTAGTAGCCAATAGCTTTGGTGTAGGAATTTGATCTGACCATTCGTGGCCTTTGTCCGATCAGAATTCTCTACACATGATCGGACAAGGTCCGATCGGATCATGTTGTCGGAAAGTTTTATAGCCAAGCTGGAAAACTTGGTCCGTCGGATATTGCGACGGAAACAATCCGATGGAGCCCACAAACGGTCGGATTATCCGACAACACGGTCCGATCAGACATTTTCCGTCGGAATGTCCGACCGTGTGTCCAAGGGCTAGGGTCCTGTGAAACAAGCGCTTAGATGTGGATTCCACAGTCTAAAATTGTTCAATGTTGGAGACTTCACCCTCACTAATCTTGGTGGTTTTTGTAGCCATCATCTTTAAAAGTTAAATGACTAAGCTGGCTGCCTTGTCCTGCAAAGGACAACTTGCCTACCTAAGGGAGTCTTGGCCTTTTCACCTCAATCAGGACATCGTTCTTCTGTCCCTTTATCCAATTCCAGTCATCAAAGGGGGATCTCCCATTATTGCCTGAATTTGGTTTGGTCTGTGAGAATCTAACTACTGATTCCTACAGATGCTTCAGTTCCACCATCCCTAGGTGATTTAGACTGACCATTATGCAAGCTTATGGTCTCGCGGTTCATGTTGCACCCTTTCCCGTCAAGACACACTGTATTAGATCTGTGAATGCCTATTGAATTTTTTTGTTATCCAGATTTGTAAGACTGCCAGCTGGTCTTGTGTTCACACATTCATCAAGTTCTATCAAGTGGATGTAAAGGCCTCATCTGATGCCAGCTTGGGATCGAAGGTTGTTCGGGCAACTCTGTGATCTGCAGGCAGTCCCCAATTCTGCTGTTTCCTCTTGGACCTGTTTAGCATAGTTTGCTGTGTTGCCCCCTCCTCAGCAGGACCTCTATTGGGTGTCCTAATGAGGAAATACTTCCAATGTCCCTTAATGAATGAGAGACAAAATATAATTGTTGTACTCGCCTTATAAACCAACCTTTTCTTGGATTCCAATATGGAACACAAAGTATTTTACCTTCAGGTTAAACTGCCACCTACAGGAAGATTGGGCACTGGTAATGGAAAAAAGCTCCGAATGCTGTAGATCCACCCACTAAAAAGATATCTTTTTTCCAGAACATGTCAGGATATCATCAGTGTCGCAAATGCCAAATTTGCGCACTAAACAAAAATAAACAGAGGAAAACTGAATCTTTCATTTCTACAAGTACATCTAGGGAACACATAATCGAACCGTTCATCACATGTAGTTCCACAGGGGTGGTGTATCTCTTACAATGTCCCTGTGGGTTCCAATATATAGGTAGGACCAAACGCACCATGCAGGTGCGTTTGGGTGAACATCTAACCAATATAAGAAACTGGTTCAGATTTCACTCAGTGTCAAAACATTATGCTATTCATCATAATCGCAACCCAGCTAACACGTTGTTCTTGGGAATAGATAAATACAGTGCTCATTGGAGGGGAAGCTCTCTGGTAAGAGAATTATCCAAGTTAGAAATGACTTGGATACATAGGGTACGTTGTTATACTCCTTATGGCCTTAATGTGGAAGTGGATGTTAACGCTTTTATTGATAATAGTTAGATGGCAGGTGATAAGATGAGCTGTGAACCCACTGTGAGTTTCTCTATGACCAAGTAAC